>NC_054481.1:30653752-31343752 GCF_017639515.1 Carcharodon carcharias | reverse complement strand
GAGTAATCCTTTTCTGCAAATCTTCTGCAGCAAAGCCTCCAAAACAATCTCTGGATCAAGGCCGTTCTTCGCTCTTATCTTCCTCTGCCATTCTCCCCTTCAGTTATTGAATAATTTTAAGGGTGACTAGAGAGAAGTCTTTTAAGAGCTGTTGGAACCGGATAATGTAGCCTTATGCTGTGGAACTCTCAGCTTGTCATGCACTGTGCGCCAGGAATGGCAAATATTTATTATAACGAGTTAACCTTGCATTGTAGCACAAGATCATCGGGAAGTAATGCGATAGTATGTAGCACCTAAATAGCAGATGTCCAAGTGTCACTGCATTGGAACTGTTTTATCAGCCCCGTGGTTAAATTTGTTCCCAATGTGCCATAAAGCATGAACATGGAACAAGCAGAACTTCCAAATAACAAAAGGTAAAAATGTTAGAACAAAACAAACCAATAAATTAAGTAGCATAAATCCCTCCAATACTTCTGTTTATGAGTCTGGTTGGAATAGAATTGCTGGTGCTTTTTAAGATTTGCTGCATGGAATTATATGTTTTGTGCTGCTGGGTTGCAATCGATCATCTAAACACTTCACCAGAACAAAGCAAAATCAAACAGTCTCAAAGGGACAAAAGGCTCATTAAATCAGCATAATCCCCCAGGGAGATATATAAGGCACAAAATGGATCTCCAGGGCTTATCCAGGTTTTCACTAAATTGCTTCATATTGATTGACCCATCTTCAATAGGATGCTTAACAAGTAATCTTCAGCTTATTCCAGCAGGGGCATGTCAATTGATGCAGAAACATACTCTCACACGATGTGCTGTGTTGTTTTTATCTTTTAAAATAGCAAAGGCACATTCCCCATGTATCTAATTTTTAAAAAAATGAAAGCTCACACACCATATGCTTTGCATCAGGTTCTTTTTATTCATTTATGGGATATGGGCATCACTGGCTAGGCCAACATTTATTGCCCACCCTAATTGCCCTTGAGAAGATGGTGGCGAGCTGCCTTCTTGAACCGCTGCAGTCCATGTCGTGTAGGTACACCTACAGTGCTATTAGGGAATGAGTTTCAGGATTTTGACCCAGCGACAGTGAAGGAATGGCAATATAGTTCCAAGTCAACCTGGAGGGGAACTTCCAGGTGGTGGTGTTCCCATGTGTCTGCTGCCCTTGTCCATCTGGATGGTAGTAGTAGTGGGTTTAGAAGGTGCTGCCTAAGGAGCCCTGGTGAGTTCCTGCAGTACATCTTGTAGATAGCGCACACTGCTGCAACTGTTCGTTGGTGGTGGAGGGAGTGAATGTTTGTGGAATGGGTGCCAATCAAGCAGACTACTTTGTCCTGGATGGTGTTGAGCTTCTTGAGTGTTGTTGGAGCTGCACTCATCCAGGCAAGTGGACAGTATTCCATCACACTCCTGACTTGTGCCTTGTAGATGGTGTACAGGCTTTGAGGAGTCAGGAGGTGAGTTACTCGCCACAGAATTCCTAGTCTCTGATCTGCTCTTGTAGCCACTAGTTACACTGCCACGTACCTGCAGGGATATAGCTGAGTCTCTGTTTTATTTGGTCATAGGATGTGAGCATCACTGGCAAGGCCAGCATTTGTTGCCCATCCCTAACTGCCTTTGACAAGGTTGTGTCGAGCCACCTTCTTGAACCACTAGAGTTCATCTGATGTAGGTACACGCACAGTGCTGTTAGGGAGAGTGTCCCAGGATTTTGACCCATCAACAGTGAAGGAATATAGTTCCAGGTCAGGATGGTGTATTGCAGGTGGTGGGGTTCCCATATGTTTGCTACCTTTGTTCTTCTAACTGGTAGAGGTCATGGGTTTGGAAGGTCCTATCAAAGGAGGCTTGGCAAGCTACTGCAGTGTGTCCTATAGATGGTACATACACTGCTGCCACTGGTGGAGAATGTTTAAGGTGGTGGATGGGGTGCCCATCAAGGTGGCTGCTTTACCTTGGAAACTGTTGAGTTTCTTGAGTATTGTTGGAGTTGCACTTATCCAGACAAGTGGAGATTACTTCATCAACTTCCTGATTTGTGCTTTGTAGATGGTGGACAGGCTTTCAGGAGTCAGTTATTATCTCCCACTAAAGTGATTTCCAGTAGGTGATCCTAGCTATTCTTCATTCTTGCAGACATGCTTTCATAAGGTGAATATTCTTGTCAAAATCCATAGCCCATAATTTTCTACGATGAACCTGCTGAAACTGTCTGGACTGCAGATAAAACAGATTTTTTTTCTTTAGGGAGAAGAGTGAGGTTTTTCTTTGTTCTGTTAAAATTAAAGAATGAACTTATTCATTAGTCTATTATGGGACACCATATTGAAGGCCTTTTGAAAATCCAGATATTATCTACTCTCTTTTTACCTCCTCAAAAAAATAGCTACCCATTTACAAGACATCCCGATTTTTCAAAAACTGCTGCAAGTGGAGCAGACAGTGCAGGAATGGTAGCATAGTTATATTACAGGAATAATAATCTGGAGATGTATTCAAATTGCACCATGGCAGCTAGGAAATTTAAGTTCAATTAATTAATTAATTTAATTTAAGGCACTACACAAATGTAAGCAGTTGTTGTTATCCCTAATTGCCCTTGACACAATCAAATGGCTTGCTGGGCCATTTCAGAAGACAGTTAAGAGTAAATCACATGGCTAACATTCTGGAATCACATGTAGGCCAGAGTAGGTAAGGGTGGCAGATTAACTATCCTAAAGAACATTATGTATAAGCTAAGTTTTTACAACAATCCAGTAGTTTCATGGTCACCTTTACTGATATTATTAGCCTTCTCTTCCAGGTTTATTTAATTAATTGAACTCAAATTCCCTAGCTGCCATGGTGCAGTTTGAACACATCTCCAGATTATTCCTCCAGTAACATAACTATGCTACCATACCCACACTGTCTGCTCCATTTGCAGTAGAGTTTGAAAAATTGGGTGCCTTGTAAATGGATAGTTAATTTTTTTGAGGGGGTAACAGAGAGAGTAGACAACGATAATGCAGTAATTTACCTGGATTTTCAAAAGGCCTTCAATATGGTGTCCCATAATAGAATAAGTTCCGAGAGTATGGAGTCAGGGGACAAGTGGAAGAATGGATTGCTAGCTGCCTTCAAGACAACAATAGAAACTGGGAATTAAAAAGTAGTTATTCAAACGGTGGTGGGCAGTGGTGTTCCACAAGGATCAGTGCTTGGACCACTGGTGTTCACAATTTACATTAATGATTTGGGTTTTGGAATCAAAACACTATTTCTAAATTTGCAGATTACATCAAATTGGAGGGGGGTGTAATTAATACTGAGGAGAACTGCAAAAAATTACAGGAGGACATTGAAATTCCAGAATGGGCAAACATTTGGTAAATAAAATTCAACACAGGTACAGTTCAACACATTTTGATAGGAAGAATACTTATTACTTAGAAGGTGCAAGTCTAGGTGCTGTACAGGAACAAAGGGATCGCAGAGTACAAATACACCAATCACTAAACGTTGCATCACAGGGAAGCAAGGTCATTAAACAAAAAGCCAACCAAACACTGGGCTTTATTTCTAAAAGGATAGAATTGAAAAGTTGAGAAGTTATGCTAAACCTGTATCGAACCATATTTACTTTGAGTACTATGTGTAGTTCCAGTCCCTGTATTATAAAAAGGGTATAGAGACATTGGAGAGGGTGCAGAGAGGATTTACAAGAATGATACCAGAAATGTGTGGGTAGACATATCTGGAAAGAATTAACAGGCTGTGTCTCTTTTCTTTCGAAAAAAGGTTGAGGTGTGACCTAATAGAGGCCTTTAAAATTCTGAAATGTTTTGATTGAATGGATACAGAGACAATGTTTCCCCTTGTGCAGAACAGCATAACTAGAGGCCAGTAATATAAGATAGACACAAAGACGTACAATAGGGAATTCAGAAGAAACTTCTTTACCCAAAGAGTACTTGAAAATAATCCCATACTCTCTAGTGACTCGCAAAGGATTGATTTGCCAAGGAGTGAATTCCAGACATAATGTGTATTCCACCACTATGACAACTCAATCTATCTGTACCCAAAAACACCTAGAACAATAGTGCGATATTGATTTACTCAATGAAAGGCATCAACACATTGGCAGGGGGCTGGGGGGTGAGAAAGGGGGTCAAACGATTCTGTAGCTGCTCAACTGAAATAAAAGCTGGTTCTGCAACAGGCATTGACTCTCTTTCTGGAATGTAGCATTCTTGTTTTCAATCCTGGGTTGAATTTTAACATTACCTAAAATTACAAAATGCTAGTGGAACTGCCAATCAGTGTCACAAGGACCTCAGGGTCAGCAGTTTCAGACCAAAAGATCAAAAACATATCTAGGTACACATAATCCTGCACAATTTTCAGTGACAGTAAAGAAAATTTAATAAATTCAGAACAAATTGTTTTGTTCAAAGCTGGCAAAGCACAATGGAGATAACTCATTTTTTCCCTTGACGTTGATTCAACTCTTTCTCTCCTTACCCTCAGGCAAAAACATCACAACACACCCTAACAAACCCATGACCTCTGCTGCCTAGAACTACAAGGGCAAGAAGCGCATGGGAACATTCCCACCTGCAAGTTTCCCTCCAAGACACACACCATCTTTGGTTAGAAATCTATCACCATTCCTTCACTGTCACTCAATTAAAATCCTGGCACTCCCTCCCCAACAGCACTGTGGGTGTACCTACACCACATGAGTGCAGTGGTTCAAGAAGATGGCTCACCACCATCTTCTCAAGGGTAATTAGGAATGGGAAATGTATGTAGGCCTTTCCAGCGCCATTCACATCCTATAAACAAATATAAAAAGTAATTCCATAATTACATTTTGGCCTTTTTCTTCAGTTTACAGTTATCCCGGCTTCCATCAGCAGGCCAAGCATCTTATGAGTATTGTTAAAAAAAGACATTCCTAAGCTTTTCATCTTGCACTCATCAGGGCACTTCACAAGAATACCAATATAAGGGGAAACAATTTATACTGCATGTGAAGGGAGTGCTGATTGGCAAGTAGACTCCAACTGGCAGAGGCGTGCCATGGAGAATGCACCAGTGATAGTGACTGACAGTTAACTGTCAGGCATTGTTTGAAATTTAAGCCAGGCAGCTTGACAATGGTTGGTCAAGACATTGCCCTGGGGAATGAGTTAGTGAATGGCTTCACTTATTTTGTTTAGCTGAAAAAGGCGCAATGTGTGTACCTGTTCTTTCTGGGGTTTTTCATTCATTCACGGGATGTGTGCTTTGCTGGCTGGGCCAGCATTTATTGCCCATCCCTAGTTGCCCTTAAGAAGTTTGCAAAGAACAGGTCCCTAATTCTTAGCACACAGAAGATTATTGAGTAAATGTTGTCCCTTGCATATTTCCGATTTGCATATGATATGTTTGCAATATTTAAATCTGCAGCTGCATGTAACAATTTCCTTACAGCCTTAATGGGCTTCATTCTGTGCTTAAATTCACCTTTGAAATAGAGCAGTCAAATAACTCCCCCCCCACCCTTCCTTGAAGTACGAGTTGAGAAATCTGCCAGGGGGTTCTCTACCATGGTCTATGCAAGCCTACCTTCACTGGTCAATGTACACATTGGGATTCTTATAGTTCCATGCGCTATAAGATTGGTCTTATCAGCAACCTTGTAAATAAGGCCCAAGCCATTTGCTCACCATGCTGAAATAGGGCACATCAAAGTCATCCTGCAACTCACTGGAGGATGAGGCTCTACAAATATCCCCATTCTTAATGATGAGGGAGCCCAGCACATCAGTGCGAAAGACAAAACTGCAATATTTGCTACAATCTTCAGCCAGAAGTGCCAAGTGGATGATCCATCTCAGCCTCCTCCGGAGGGCCCCAGCATCACAGATGCCAGTCTTTAGCCAGTTTGATTCACTCCACATGATATCAAGAAACAGCTCAAGGTACTGGATACTGCAAAGGCTATGAGCCCTGACAATGTTCCAGCAATAGTACTGAACACTTGTGCTCCAGAACTTGCCGCACCCGAAGCCAAGCTGTTCCAGTACAGCTACAACACCGGCACCTACCAGGCTATGTGGAAAATTGTCCAGGCATGTCCTGTACATAAAAATCAGGAGAAATCCAGCCCAGCCAATTACCACCCCATGAGTCTACTCTCGGTTATCAGTAAAGTAATAGAAAGGGTTATCAACAGTGCAATCAAGCAGCACTTGCTTAGCAATAACCTGCTCACTGACGCCCAGTTTGGGTTTCGCCAGGGCCACTCAGCTCCTGATGGCATTACAGCCTTGGTAAAGGAGCTGAACTCCAGGGGTAAGGTGAGAGTGACTGCCCTTGACATCACGACTGCATTTGGACGACAATGACATCAAGGAGATCGAGCAAAACTGGAGTCAATGGGAATCAGGGGGAAACTCTCTACTGGGCGGAGTCATACCTAGCACAAAGGAAGATGGTTGTGATCGTTGGAGGTCAGTCACCTCAGCTCCAGGCCATCACTGCAGGAGTTGCTCAGGATAGTGTCCTTAGCCCAACCATCTTCAGCTGCTTCATCAATGACCTTCCTTCCAAGAGAAGGTCAGAAATGGGGATGTTCGCTGATGACTGCACAATGTTCAGCATCATTCACAGTTCCTCAGATCCTGAAGCAGTCCATCTCCAAATGCAGCAAGACCTGGACAATATCCAGGCTTGGGCTGACAAGTGGCAAGTGACAGTCGCACCACATAAGTGTCAGGAAATGACCATCTCCAACAAGAGAGAATTTAACCATCATCCCTTGACGTTCGATGATATTACCATCACTAAAACCCCCACTATCAACATTCTAAAAACTAACTGGACTAGCCATATAAATACTGTGGCTACAAGAGCAGGTCAGAGGCTAGGAATCCTGTGGCGAGTAACTCACCTCCTGATTCCCCAAAGCCTCTCCGGCGTCTTCAAGGCACAGGTCAGGAGTGAGATGGAATACTTCCTACATGCCTGGATGAGTACAGCTCCGACAACACTCAAGAAGCATGACACCATCCAGTACAAAGCAGCCCCCTTGATTGGCACCAAATCTACAAACATTCACGCCCTCCACTATCGATACACAGTAGCAGCAGTGTGTACCATCCACAAGATGCACTGCAGGAATTCATCAAGGCTCCTTAGACAGCACTTTCCAAACCCATAACCACGACTGTGGTAAAGTGGAGTGCTACGTACATTTAAGACAATGTTAGTTGACCATGTGACTGTATTGACCAATCGCCACATAGCGCAGGCTTCTTAGGTAACTGTAAATCTAAAGTTGGAGGTGATTGAAGAAGCACACATGGTGTTAGCGCTCTGTTCTTAGTTCCAATAAACCACCAGTGTTTGTTCCGTTAATCAGTCTCTTTGCCTATATGTTTCAAGCACCAACTAAGGTGTTAATATCAAGGGTGCAGCTAGCTAGCCAGACAAAGCAAACCTGATAATCAAAAACATAAAACTGGTGACGAGGATAAACCGGATCAATTGATGACAATCAAGAAAGCCACGGTAAGCCTGCTATATTACTTTGCCACTACCTTGAAAGCTGTATGCCGCGGTTTGAGCACCTTGAATCATTCAACCCCGTTTCCGATGACTTGTCTCATTACGTTGAACGCTAAGTGTTCTTCTTTACTGCTAACGGCATCATGGGGAAGGACAAGAAGAGGGTGATTCTTTTGCTCACATGCGGGGGCAAAATGTATGGGCTAATCTGCAGCCTCATGTCACCAAACACCCCCAATACGAAGACTTTTGACAAGTTAATGAACATTGTGAAAAACCACCTGAAGCCAAAGCCCTCATTCACTATGCAGCTTTTTTAGTTCAATTCGAGGAATAGACTTCCAGGAGAGATAATCACTGGCTATGTAGCTGCTTTAAAGAAATTAATGGAATATTGTGAGGTCGGAACTTCAGTTAATGACATGTTGAGGGACCAATTGATATGCGGAATCGGGAACAATGCTATTCAAAAGTGATTGCTATCTGAAACTAATCTAGACTTCAGTAAGGCATTAGAATTGGTAACAGCCATGGAGAGTGTTGTTAGAGACTCGGAGACAATAAAAGATGCACAAAATGGCACCGTCCATCGTGTAGGGCAAGAGGCACAAAAACGTCGGACTTCGCAGAAAGGCGGGGAACGCCCACTATGTTCAGACCATTGAAGAACAACAGTGCTACAGTGAAAACCCATGACATTAATGAAAGAAATGCATCCAGGCAGCCTGCAGGCGATCAACAGTTCAGAAATATCGAATGCTTTTTCTGCCACCGCAATGGTCACATAACGCAGCATTGTCAAGATAGGCTGAGACATTTTGAAAACAAAGGTAGAAATCGCGAAATCTGTTTCATTGAAGAACCAGAGGAAGCAGAATCTGGCATCTATTCATGATACAACCTGAAAGTGGGTAGAACTGAGCCAATCCAGGTAGTTATTAGACTCAATGAACAATCCATCAAGATGGAGGTCGATACTGGGGCATTAATTGGACATTAAATTAAAACACATATGGGCGAAGAAATAAGAGTGAAAGTGATGTGTGAAGTCCTGGTGCAGTATGGGGATCAGTCTGCAAATTTACCTCTCATAGTAGTAGCTGAGGCAGGCCCCAGTTTATTGGTCGCTCAAAAAGATTAAATTGCAATGGGCCGAGATTTTTCAAATCAGAACGAGAAACTTACAAGAATTATTACAAAAGTCCGCTGCCATTTTCAGTGATGAGCTAGGAAGGATTCATGGGCTACAAGTCAAAATCTACGTCGACCCTAACACAACCCCCAGATTTATCAGTTCCAGACCAGTCCCTAATGCTCTATGGGACAAGGACGAGACCGAGATAAACAGGCTGGAAAAGTTGGGTATCTACCAACTGGTGCAATTTTCCGAGTGGGCAGCACCCATAGAACCCCTACAGAAGCCAGGCCAAAGTGCTCGCTTATGCGGTGACTATAAGTTAAGTGTAAACAGAATGGCCAAACTTGATAGACACCCGATACCAAAGATTGACGAATTGAATTCGAAATTGGCAGGGGGTATCATATATTCAAAACCCGACATGAGCCACGCCTACCAGCAGATAGAGTTGGAAGAAGGCTCTAGGGAATTTGTGAACATCACTACACATCGAGGATTGTATCAGTATACTCACCTACCCTTTAGGGTCTCATCGGCGTGTGCTATTTTCCAGCATGCTGTGGAAAATCTGCTTCAGGGACTACCTAATGTCATTGCTAATCTGGTTAATGTCTTAGTCACTGGACCAGCTGATGAAGAATACTTAGCTAATTTGGAGGAGGCGCTGAAAAGCTTCTCACAAGCGGGGTGTGCTTGACGCGACAAAATATCTTTTCCAAGCCAAAGAGGTAGTTTAATTGGGCCATAAGGTCGACGTGCAGGGCCTGCATCCCGTGAAAGAAAAGGTCAAGGTGATTCGTGAGGCACTGGCACCAAGAAACACTACAGAATTAAAGGCCTCCTTAGGCATGATAAACTATTATGGGCGATTTCTCCCAAATCTACCAGGATGCATTTCTGAAGGTAAAGCTTAAGACCATTGGCCCTAATGGTCCACTTTGACCCAAAGAAAGAATTGATTTTAACTTGCGACGCATCCCGTCATGAATTAGGGGCTGTACTTTTACATCGGATGGCTTTCGGCTCCGAATGACCCATTGGCTATACATCTCGCACGCTCAGTGCAGCAGAGTGACGATATTCTCAAATTGAGGAGGGCTTGTCTATTGTGTTTGGTGTTCAGAAATTCCATCAATACCTCCACGATCACCATTTTCACGTTATATCCGACCGCAAGCCTCTGCTGGGATTATTTGGAGAGGATAAGGCGATAACACCATTGCATCTGCTCACATCTAGAGATGGGCATTGATACTGGCTGCTTACAAATACACTTTTATTCACTGATTGGGAAGCCAGATCACACATGCTGACGCGCTGAGCCACCTCCCCCACCAGATAACAATGTGACGGTTCCAATTCCCCAGGAACTTGTCTTAGTAATAAATTTTTTGGATTCTTCCCCTGTCCAGGCCAAACAAATGCATGAGTGGACAAGCTGAAATCTATTTTTACCTCATAGCCGGGAGCAGGTCTTGAATGGATGGTCAGGCGAGCCAAAGTCTGATGACATGAAGCCCTATTTCAATTGCAGATATGAGCTCACCTGCCAGGAAGGCATATTGCTCTGGGGAACAAGGGTTATCATGCCCCTAAAAGGCCATTACTGGCTGAATTACATAGTGCTTGCCCTGGCATTAATAGGATAAAAATGCTCACGCACAGCTACTTATGGTGGCCAGGGATGGACGTGGACATCGAAACCCTGGTCAAAAGTTGTCTTCAATGTCAGCAGGTACAAAAGATACCCCCCCTTAATTCCATTGCACTCTTGGGAATGACTGGGGCGGCCATGGGTGTGCCTCCACGTTGACAATGTGGGACCCTTCTTGAGCACAATGTTCCTTTCACTAATAGACGCCCACTCCAAGTGGATGGATGTCTACGAAGTCTGGTCACCCATGTCTGCGGCCACCATTGACTGTTTGCAACAGAGTTTTGTGTGCACGGGTTACCAGAGGTGCTTGTGTCAGACAACTGGATTGCATTTACCAGAGGGGGATTCCACAGCTGTTGCAACCCTCAACGGAATAACTCATATCAAAACCTCACCTTACCACCCCACCTCTAATGGTTTGGCTGAGCAGGTGGTCCAAAGTTTTAAGTCCAGGATGAAAAAGCTGGACAGGGGTTCCATCAGCACCAGATTGTCACGGTTCCTGTTTGCATACCGAATGATGCCACACACAACCACCAGTATTGCTCCTGCTGAATCACTGATGAAGAGACGTCTTCGCACCCATCTATCTCTTATCAGACCGAATTTAGGGGGGAGGTTGGAGAGAAGCAAAGAGGCCCAGAAGGCTAGACATGATGGCCATAATCATGAAATAAATTTCACTGTGGGAGACACAGTTCTTGTGAAAAACTTTGGAGATGGGCCCAATTGGCTATTAGATGAAGTGAGCGCCATGACAGGACCTCTCTCCTATAATGTGTCAGTAAACGGCCGAATAATTAGACAACACGAGAATCACCTCTGGAGAAGAAAGACAGTCCCACAAGAAGGAATGGTGTGATCATTTGGGTTTGAGTCTGCACCACATGTGGAAGAAATGTCACATGATTTGGAAGTACCGGTGGGGCCTGTTGGACCTGAGAGGGTTGAAGACACAAACTTGTCCACTTCCACCAAAGAGACTGGTGGACAGTTGACCCCTGAGAAGGGGGTCTCGGAAAAACCAGCTGAGGTCGTTGAGCTACAACGCTCGACACGTCTGAGGATGCCTCCTGAGAGACTTAACTTGTAAATAATTATTCATGTAAATAATTGGGATGTTGTGATGCTTGTCAATTGTACTTTCACATTAAGGGGGGGTGGTGTGGTAAAGTGGAGTGCTATGTACCTTTAAGAGAGCGTAGTTAGTTGACCATTTGACTGTGTTGACCAATCGCTACTTGGGTAACTAAGTTTAGAGTTGAAGATGATTGAAGAAGCACACATGGTGTTAGTGCTCTGTGTTTAGTTCTAATAAACCACCAGTGTTTGTTCAGTTAATCGGTCTCTCTGCCTATATCATTTCAAGCACCAACTAATGTGTTAATATCAAGAATGCAGCTAGTGTTTGCACGACAAAGCAAACCTCATAACCAAAAACATTAAAACTACCATTGAGAAAGACAAAGGCAGCAGATAGATGGGAACACCACTACCTGGAAGTTCCCCTCCAAGTCACTCACCATCCTGACTTGGAAATATATCGCCATTCCTTCACTGCTGCTAGATCAAAATTCTGGAACCCCCCTCCCTAACAGCATTGTGGGTATACCTACAACACAGGGACTGCAGCCGTTCAAGAAAGCAGCTCACCACCACCTTCCCAAGAGCAACTACGGGATGGGGAATAAATGCTGGCCCAGCAAGTGAAGCCCACACCCCGTGAATGAATTTTAAGAAATGGCTACCTTGATCAGATCATTTCATGCTGTATATCATGCAAACTCATGAACGGGCCTAAGATCATCACTTTCAGCCCTGAAAAATGCCCAGTCTACCTCAGATTACCCTGGAAAAACTTGAGCAGCAAGTGAAGTTAGCTGTTTCACACTGCTACTATGCACTAGCAACATGAGTGGTGTTCGCCATTAACAGGATGCTGCCGTCAAGCCAAAAAGACGTTCTGCCTACCACACAAATTAGTAATGTGATATATGAATTTCAGTGCCAGTGTGATGCTAGGTATGTAGGCAGTACGTCCCAAAGACTGGCAGATGGTATAAAACAGCATGTCCCTGCTGCTGTTCACAACAGCAAGGTACAGACCGTACCCAACCAGCCAGTGCTTGCAAAACTCAAAACAGGGCATCCAATATTAGACCTGATCCCGCGTTGGACATTTGACAAATAATCCTCAATGTGCTAAGAATTACGCTGACAGCCAATTTAAGATTGTCAGTCGGGCTCACATTGAGAGGCATTTGCATATACTGGGAGCTACATATATTAATACAACCATACTCTCCTGTCACCTCAAAAGGTGTAAAAGGAACCACAATGCAAGACAGTATTCAGGAGTACGCTATTTGTTCAAATGTATTTATATCAAATCAAAAACACATTGCAAGATATTAATAACCAAATTTACATGAATATAAGAATTCTCTTTTAGGATGCATGCACTGGAAGGAAGGAAGATAAAAAATGAACATGGGAACAGCCTGAATGGCCCATAACTTCTGAGCTTCAGGGCTTCGTACCTGGGGTGGTGGGGGAGGGGGTTTCCCTAAAGATGCACTGGGGCAACCCCCCCCCCCCCCCCCCCCCCTGCAGAGGTACCCACTGAAGGACTGCACAGCAATTCTCCTGGAAGTTCAAATTTCTTGTTGGGCGATTGCCCTGCAATCATCTGAACCAGCTGAAACTCCAATTTGAATCACAAACTTTGGATGGTTCCAACCGTCTTACAGCAATAGTTACCCAGAAAAAGTTAGAAGAATTAACACCACTTCTAACTCCTGGGTAACTATAGTACTAACCCACCCCGAACCCCGACAGGACTCCCACCCAGCCCCAGATCCTCCACAGGACCCCCTGACCACCCCCAACCCCCACCCAACTACCTACCCATCCCCCTGCTACCCTCACCGCCTCCCCACTGACCACCCAACCCACCCTCACTGACCACCCTCCCAGTGACCACCCCCCACTGATCAATCCCCCACTCACCACCACCCCTGACCATGCGACCTCCCCCGCTGACCACCTACCCACTGACCCTCTAAACGCACCCTCGCACTGACCAATCCCCAGCCTCTGACCATTGACCCAACCTAGCCACCTCAACTCCAATCCTGCCCCCGCCCCCGCTCCCACAATCCTACCCACTTATCTTCTCCTGGACCCTTAAACCTGCCTTACTGAAGCTAATGCTGTAAGAAAAGGGGTGTGGCTTCCTTACCTCTGATGCTGCTGCCCACCACACAAGGCCTGGGGAACCCACTGCAATGCACCTTTCTCACCCAGCCCGAGTCAGAAGGTCGGGTGAGAAAGATGCGGCTGCATTTCAGGGTAAGTAACTAGGAGTGGAGTGGCAATCTGACTGTGATTGCCACTCCACAGAAATTACGGCCTAAAATGGCATTAACAAACAGGAAGACCCCAATAATTATCTGTATTAATTATCTGTATAAGACTACTGAAACGCAAAATTGGGCACTGTAGCATCCATGGTTTCAATAGGGACCATTTTGTTATGGAAATGATGTCCTTGCCATACACACATTTCCAATGCAGCTCGTGCTGAATGTCAGGCTGAAACTCCCCTTTAAGTAGTGCAGGTTAGCTTTAAGTGGTGTTAGCCTCACACAAACCTAGGCCCCTGCCGAAGTGTGCAGCCATGTATTTAAATCCGGTGGCACACCGTTATCATTTAAATTGGCAGGCAGCACAAAGTTTGCGTGCTGCCTGCATCACAACAAACAGGTGCAGGTTCATCCTGCATCACAATCTACTTCAAGTACCCATCCAATTTCCTTTTGAAATCATTGATCGTCTCTGCTTTCGCCATCTTCGTGAGCAGCAGGTTCCAGGTCGTTCCCACTCATTGTGTAAAAGAGCCTTTCCACACATTGCCCCTGCAGTTCTTGCGAAAATCTTACATCTGGGTCCGCTAGTCTTTGTACCATCAGCTAATGGGAACAGTTTTTCTTTGTCTATCTTACCCAATTCTGTCATTATCTTGTACACCTCTATGAAATCTCCCCTCAATCTCCTTTGCTGCAAGGCGAAAAACACCAGCTTCTCCAACCTACCTTGCAGCAAAAAGGCCCCATCCCTGGTACCATTCTGGTAAATCTACTCCGCACCCTCTCAAGGACCCTCAGATCTTTTCAAAGCGTGGTGCACAGAACTATATACAATATTCTTGTTGTGGCATAACCAGAGCTTTATACAGGTTAAGCATAACTTCCAGGTTTTTGTAATCAATACCTCTATTAACAAAGCCCAAAATCACATCTGTTTTGCTAACCACTCTCTCAATTTTTCCAGACACCTTCAAAGATCTATACACATGCATCCCAAGGTCTCTCCATTCCTGCACACTCATTAGAGTAGTGCCATTAAGTCTATATTGCCTTTCCCTATCCCTTCTACAAAGTGTCCTCTGTATTTAATTCCGTATCTTACTTGTCTACTCATGCTGTTAGTATATCTATGTCCTGCAGCAGTTGATTGGTATCAACCTCAGGGTTTGCCACTCCTCCAAATTTGGTATAATTAACAAATTTTGAGATTTTACTCTATATTTTAACATTCAAGTCATTTATATGTTAAGAAAAGCAGTGATGTTGGAATGACTCTTGGGAAGCACCACTGTCAACCATCCTCCAGTGTGAAAATAACTGTTTACCACAGCTTGTTGTTTTTTCTCCTTCAGTCAATTTTTTTTCCAGGCTGACACTGATCCTCCTATTCCATGAGCCACAATGTTGTTAATCAACCTGTTATTTGTACATTGTCAAACACTTTCTTAAAATCCAAATA
Organism: Carcharodon carcharias; assembly: GCF_017639515.1. NCBI lineage: Eukaryota > Metazoa > Chordata > Chondrichthyes > Lamniformes > Lamnidae > Carcharodon > Carcharodon carcharias. The sequence continues at coordinate 31,328,574 of NC_054481.1, read as the reverse complement.
GACAACATCCATTGCATACCCTTCATCAACCTTCTCTGTTACTTGATCAAAAAATTCAATTAGTTAAACATGATCTGCCTTCTATAAATCCATGCCGGCTATCCTTAATTAACTCAAACTTCTCCAAGTGTCCATTAACGTTTTCCTTGATTATTGTTTCTAAAACTTTACCCTCCTTGAACTCACTGACTACTAGTTACTAGGACTGTCCTTACACTCTTGAATAATGGTGCCATGCTTGCCATGCTGCAATTCTCTGGCCCCCCTGTGTATCTAGGGAAGATTGAAAATTATGAAAAGCCCTAGCTCCACCCTTACTTTATTTAGCAACCTAGGATGCAAGCCATATGAACCAGTGGCTTATCCGCTCAACCATAGTCAGTGTTTCCAGCACTTCCCGCCTCTCAATTTTCACCCCATCCATTACCACTAAAATCTCAGCTTCTTTCAATATTTTGTCAGAATCTTCTTGGTAATACCAATACAAAGTATAATGAAATATTCTAGCCTTGCCCTACGCCTCTAAGCATATATCTGATATTATTACCCTCTGCCCATAACAGGAACCACCTCCACTTATTTATTATTTGCATGGAGGTAGAGATTTTTGGGTCCCCTCTTATGTTGATTGCTATTCTTATATTCTCTCTTTGCCAGTTTTACTTTCCTCTTCACTTCACCACTCAACCTAATGCATTTGACCTGGTTCTGGCTTGAAGAATTCACCTGACACGCATCATATACTCTCTTTTATTGTTTCATCATACTCTCTATCTCATCAACCAAGGAGCTCTGGTTTTGGTTTCACCCTTGTTGGAATCTACCTAGTCTGTACCTGATGCATATCCTCCTTAAAGATCATCCATTGTTTTGTTCCAGTTTTGCTTGTCAGTCCTTGGTTCCACTTTAACTTTGTAAATCACTTCTCAGTCCATTGAAATTAGCCCTCTTCCAATTCAGATGTCCTACTTTAGACCGCTACTTGCATTTTTGTTTTACTAGCTTAAACCTTACAATGATCACTCTTACCCAAATGATTCCCACAGATACTCGGTCCACTTGGCCACCTCATTCCCCAGGACCAGATCTAGCAATGCCTCCTTTCTAGTTGGACCAAGAACACTGGTCAAGGAAATTCTCTTGAACACATTTCAGAAATTACTCTGCCTCCTTACCCTTTACTCTAACACTATTCCAATCAATATTTGGGTAAATAAAGTCCTCAAAAATCACCACTCTATGGTTCTTGCGCATTTCTGTGATTTCCCTGCAGATTTGCTTCCCGACCTCCCTCTCTCACTATTTCGAGATCAACAGAATGCAAACCAGTAGCATGATTATACCCTTGTTGCTTCTCATCACTAACAAAGTGAATTCTGTCCTTGCCCCCTCAAGGACATACTCCCTTTCCAACACTACAATGCCTTCCCTAATCACTACTGTCACCCCACATCCATTTTCTCATTCTCTATCTTTTTTGAACATTTTGCTTTCTTGAATATAAAATGTCAGTCCTCACCATTTTAAGCCATGTTTCCATTCTTGCCTCTATATCATATTCCCACACAGCTATTTGTGCTTGTAGTGCATCAACTTTATTCACCAAATTCAATACGCAATATTCAAAATTCATCTTATTCAATATAAGACTTTTGATAAATCTGAGGATGTTTGTAGTGAAGGTGTTTGAGTTCCACAATCAGGCCAACAACAACAGATCATTGAAAGAAGGTTTTATAGAAAGCTTAAAAGGAAAGTTAGGGGTTTTACAGCACAGAAAGAGGCCGTTCAGCTTATCGTGTCCATGCTGGATGAAAAAGAGCTGTCCAGTCTAATGCCACCTTTCAGCTCTTGACCCATAGCCCTTTAGGTTACAGCATCTCGAGTGCATATCCGGGTGCATTTTTAAATGCTCTGAGGGTTTCTGCCTTTACCAAGTCTCATGCATTGAATTACACATACCCAAAATGTCTGGGTGAAAGAAAACCTTCCTTAACTCCTCTGCAATCGTTCCATAAATTACTTTAAATCTATCACAGGAGGGCGCAGTGGTGTAGTGGTAACGTCACAGGACTAGTACGCCAGAGGCCCAGGCTAATGCTCTGGGGACATGGGTCCCCAGATTCCACCATGGCAACTGGTAGAATTTAAATTCAATTAGTCTCAGCAATGGTAACCATAAAACCATTGTCGTAAAAGTCCATCTGGTTCACTAATGTTCTTGTGGGAAGGAAATCTGCTGTTCTTACTTGGTCTGACCTACATGTGACTCCAGACCCACAACAATGTGGCTGCCTCTTAAATGACCTCTGAAATGGCCTAGCAAGCCACACAGTTGAATCAAACCGCTACACAGTCTAAAAGGAACGAAACCGGATGGACCTCCCAGTATCGACCTAGGCACGCAGTCCTGTTGACCTTGCAAAGTCCTCCATACTTACATCTGGGGAACTTGTGCCAAAATTGAGAGAGCTGTTCCACAGACTAGTCAAGCAACAGCTGGGCATAGTCATACTCACTGAATCGTACTTTACAGACAATGTCCCAGATGCCATCAACACCAACCCTGGGTATGTCCAGTCTCACCGGCACAACAGACCTGTCAGAAGCGATGACACAGTGGTTGGCAGTTGGGTGGGAATTGCCTCATCCTCGCTAATCTACCTATTACAGATGCATCTGTCCATGACAGTACTGGTAGGAGTGACCACCACACAGTCCTTGTGGAGACGAAGTCTGCCTTCACATTGAGAATACCCTCTGTCATGTCGTGTGGCACTACTACCATGCTAAATGGGATGGATTTTGAAAAGGTCTGGCAACTCAAAACAGGGCATCCATGAGGCACTGAAGGCCATCAGCAGCAGCAGAATTGCATTCAATCACAATCTATAACTTCATGGCCCAGCAAATCCCCCAATCTACCATGTCAAGTTGGGGATCAACCCTGGTTCAGTGAAGAGTGCAAGAATTCATGCCAGGTGCAGCACCAGCCATACCTAAAAATGAGGTATAACCTAATGAAGCTACAACACAAGCCTATTTGCATGCAAACAGTGGAAGCAGCAAGTGATAGACAGGGCTAAACGATCCCACAACCAATGATCAAATCTAATCTCTGCAGTCCTTCCACATCTAGTCATCAATAGTGGTGGACAGTTAAACAACCAACAGGATGAGGAGACTTCACAAATAACCCCATCCTCAATGATGGGGGAGCCCAGCACATCAGAGTAAAAAGACAAGGCTAAAGCATTTGCACCATCTTCACCAAGAAGTGCAGGGTAGATTATCCACCTTAGCCTCCTTCTGATGTCCCCTGCATCACAGATGCCAGTCTTCAGCCAATTTGATTCAGTCCATGTGATATTAAGAAATGGCTAAAGGTATGGAATACTGCAAAGGCTATGGATCCTGACAACAATTCAACAATAGTACTGAAGGCTTGTTCCAGTATAGCTACAACACTGGCATCAACACAACAATGTCGAAAATTGCCCAGGTATGTCCTGTCCACAAAATGCAGAACAAATCCAACCCAGCCAATTATCGCCCCATCAGTCTATTCTCAATCATCAGTAAAATGATGCAAGGTGTCATTAACTGTGCTACCAAATGGCACTTACACAGCACTAAGCTGCTCACTGATGCACAGTTTAAGTTCCACCAGGACCACTCAGCCTCCTGACCTCGTTACTGTCTTGATCCAAACATGGTCAAAAGAGCTGAACTCCAAGAGGTGAGGTGAGAGTGACTGCCCTTAACATCAAGGCAGCAGTGTGGCATCAAGGAGCCTTAGCAAAACTGAAGTCAATGGGATTGGGGGAAAACACTCCACTAGTTGGAGTCATACCTAGCACAAAGAACATGGATGTTGGAGTTCAATCACCACAGTCTGGGGACATCACTGCAAGAGTTCCTCAGGGTAGTGTCCTACGCCCAACCATCTTCAGCTGCTTCATCAATGACCTTCCCTCCATCATTAGGTCAGAGTGGGGATCTTCACTGATGATTGCACGATGTTCAGCATCATTCATGACTCCTCAGACAAGCAGCGCATGTCCACATGTAATAAGACATGGACAATATTCAGGCTTGGGCTGATAGGCGGCAAATAACATTTGCACCACACAGTGCGAGGGCAATGACCATCTCCAACAGGAGAGAATCTAACCATCTCCTCTTGAGTTTCAATAGCATTACCATCGTTAATCAACTATCAACATCTTGGAGGTTACCATTGACCAAAAACTGTGTTGGACCAACCACATAAATACTGTGGCTACAAAAACAGGTAAGAGGCAGGAAATTCTATGGAGAGTAACTCACTTTCTGATCCCCAAAGCCTGTCCACCAACTACAAGGCGCAAGTCAGGAATGTGATGGAATACTCTCCACTTGCCTGGATGAGTACAGCTCCAACAACACTCAAGAAGCTGGACACCATGCAGGACAAAGCAGCCCATTTGATTGGCGCCCCCATCCGCCACCTTAAACATTGACTTCCTCCACCACCAATGCACAGTGGCAGCAGTGTGTACCATCTACAAGATTCACTACAGCAACTCACCAAGGCTCCTTGAACAGCATCTTCCAAACCCACAACCTCTACTACCTAGAAGAACAAGGGCAGCAGATGCATGGGAACACCATCATCTCCAAGTTCCTCACCAAGCCACACACCATCCTGATTTGGAACTATATCACCTTTCCTTCACTGTCGATGGATCAAAATCCTGGAACTCCCTTCCTAAGAGCATTGTGGGTGTACCTACACCACATGGACTGTAGTGGTTCAAGAAGGTAACTCGCCACCACCTTCTCAAGGACAATTTGAGATGGGCAATAAATGCTGGCCTAGCCAGGGATGCTCACATCCCACAAACGAATAAATATTAAAAAATGTCCTCTGGTTATTAACTTCTCTATTGTTGGAAATAGGCCCTTCCTATCAATTGTATTAAGGCTCTGCAGTCCAGCCCAGGATGACCGGGACTTGGTCTTGGCCTGAGCTTTACCACTGGTCTTTTCTCCTCCAGATATTTCCAATTTAATACTTTACAAAGAATTAACCAAAGCATTATTTGGTTTGGGGCGGGGGTGGGGGTTGGTGGTGTGCTGTGGGAAGACTGCAGGCATCTAGGATGAAAACTGTAGCAATTTCCTGCCCATTAAATCCTGCCTGCAGTTTGCCAGCAGACATGTATGTTATAAAGACACTTTGAAAAATTACTTACAGCTGAGCTTTTATTGGGTTTCTGTTCAAAATTAAGCTTGCATCATTCTAGGCTATTTACCCAGAGTCTATCAAGGTCCTTATTGTGTAAATCTAAACAGTGAATATTGGTCGGCTATTTTGCTAACAAAAATATCACAGCCAAACTTAATGCTGTCCTTGCCCAATATTCACATATATGGACTTTCCAACATGGTTACTGCATTGTAACCAGGAGCAAAAGCCCCAGCTGATACTTCCCTGAAAACCAAGATATGCTGAGGCCAATTGTAGTGATCCTGCTGCTGCCCAGACTGTGGTCAACTACCTCTGCGCAGACTAAACCTCAGATGTTCTGAGTGACTCAGTACCATACCATTTTGCACATTTACCTACTAAACTTACCCAAGAAACCAAGATGAAATCGATCTGGAAAAAAGAAAAAAAGTGGGTTGTCAACTTTGCAGTTTTCTGGTGTGTGATGGAAATTGACAGGTGCAGTTCAAGCAGATGCAAGTAGCAATCACTTTAAATTCAACTCAACACTTACTCATATGATGTCTCAGGTAAAAATGGATTTGAATTGCGATTTTCATTGGACCCACTTATTATGACAAATGCTGTTTGATGTGAACTGCAGATTCCTGTCGATTTAATATCTCCAATGAATAATAATAAAATCAGTATTCCATTTCAGGATATATAGAGTTATGCAATAGTGTGAGGATATTACCCCAGGGAATCAAAGGCAGTCCAGGTTGGTTTGCTGATCATAGTCAATAATGGAGGAGGTTAGAGAGCTATTGTCAGGGTTTCCTCACTTCTGGAGAAATATTCCAATTTTAAAAGAATTGTCACCAGTCTGATTTTAGACGAGACAATTTGCACAAGCAATCAGAAAATTTACTGAAGTGAAAATTGTTGAGTTTTTAAAATGGAGATCATTTCATAATGTTCCTCTTGTAGTGGAACTTTGCAAGTGTACAAATGAAATTAATTTTAGTAAATATATTGGAGCTCCAATAAGCCAAGTGGGCAGAACAATGACAGTTGCAGTTTATTGTAACAGTATGACATAGTATACTTTGAATATGAGGTCCCACTATTGTATCTATTTAAAAAAGTAATAATGAACCTATACAAGACATTGATTAGACTACAGTTGGAATATATGCAAAATTTCAGACACGGCATCCCATTATAGAAAGGACATTAAAAATTGCGGCTGAAAATCTCAGTTCTGTTTCTTTCATAGGATAAAATGATAAAATGAGATGGGAACTTTAAGTATCTGAATATATAGACAATAGTGGTGTAAAGGGCAGAGACGGACAGGAGTTCCTAGAGTGTGTTCAGAAAAATTTTCTACAGCAATATGTTTCCCGTCGAATGAGAATGGAGGCATTGCTAGCCCTGGCTCATGGGAATGGAGTGGGCCAAGTAGATCAAGTATCAGCAGGAGAAAATTTAGGGGACAGTGATCATTATATTATAAGGTTTAGATTGGTTATGGAAAAGGACAAAGAACAATCTAAAGTAAGAATAATTAACTGAGGAATAAAACAACTTCAATGGGGTAAGAATAGATCTGGGCCAGAAAACTTGGAATCATAGGTTGGCAGGAAAATCAGTACCTGAACAACGGGCTATCTTCATAGAGGAAGTAGTTCAGGCACAGTCAAGGTACATTCCCACAAAGCAGAAAGATAAGGCAAACAAATCCAGAACTCCCTGGATGATGAAAGACATAGAGATTAAAATGAAGAAGAAAAAGTGTGCTTATGAGAGATGTCAGGTGGATAATACAACAAAGAATCTAGAAGGTTCAGAGAGGAAGTGAAAAGCAAATAAGAGAAGCAAAGAGAGAATATGAAAAGAGACGGGCAGCTAACACAAAGTCTTCTATAGGCATATAAATAGTAAAAGGATGGTAAAAGGAGCAGCTGAGCTGATAAGGGAGCAAAAAGGGGATTTGCGCATGGAAGCAGGGGGCATAGTTGAGGTATTAAATGAATACTTTACATTTGTTGTTACCAAGGAAGAAGATGCTATCCAGGTTATAGTAAAAGAGGAGATAATACATGAGAAAGATTTAAAATTTATAAGAATGAAGTATTGGATAGGCTGTTTATAGTTAAAGTTGATAAAACATCAGGACCAGATGAGATGCATCCGAAGATACTGAGGGAAGTGAGAGTGGAAATTGTGGAGATGCGGCCATCATTTTTCAATCTTCTTAGCCTTGGGGGTGGTTCCAGAGGACTGGAGAATAGCAAATGTCACACACTTGTTGAATAAAGGATGTAAAGATAAGTCCAGCAACTACAGGCCAGTCAGTTGAACTTTGGTGGTGGGGAAACTTCTGGAAACAATAATTCGGGACAAAATTAATAGTCACTTAGGCAAATGCAGGTTAATCAAAAAAAGCCCGCATGGATTTGTTAAGGCAAATCATATTTAACCGACTTGCTGGAGTTTTTTGAAGTGGTAACAGAGAGGGCTGATGAGGGGAATACTGTTGATGTGGTGTATACGGACTTCCAAAAGGAATTTGAGACACTACGGCACAACGGACTTGTGAGGAAAGTTATAGCTCATGGAATAAAAAGGACAGTAACAACATGGATACGAAATTGGCTGAGTGATAGGAAACAGAGAGTAGTGGTTAATGGATGATTTTCAAACTGGAAGGTTTGTCGTGGAATTCCCCCAATGTTGGGACCTTTGCTCTTCCTGATATTTTTAATGACCTGGACCTTGGTGACAGGGCACAATTTCAAAATTTGCAAATGATGTGAAACTTGGAAGATTTGCAATTTTTGAGGAAGATAGTTTAGAACTTCAAAAGGACATAGACAAATTAGTGGAATGGCTGGACAAGTGGCAGATGAAGTTCAAAGTGTGAAGTGATTCATTTTGGTAGGAAGAAGGCGGAGAGACAATACAAAACAAAGGGTTCAATTCTAAGGGAGTGAAGTAGCAGAAGGGCCTGTGTGTATATGTGCAAATGTCATTGAAGGTGGCAGGACGGGTTGAGAGAGTGGTTAATAAAGCATACAGTATCCTAGGCTTTATTAAAAGGGGCAAAGGTTTAAAGAGCAAAGAGGTTATGTTAAACTTGTATAAAAAACTGACTTGGCCTCAACTGAAGTACTGCGTTCAGTTCTGGGTGCCACATTTTAGGAAAGATGTGAAGGCATTAGAGAGTTCGGAAAGGATTCAAGGGAACGGTTCCGGGGATGAGGAACATCAGTTACATAGACAGATTGGAGAAGTTGAGATCAATTTTCCTTGGAGAAGGGAAGGAGATTTGATAAAGGCATTCAAAATCATGAAGGGTCTGCACAGAGTAAATAGGGATAAGTGTTCACACTCTTGGAAAGATTGAGAACAAGACAGCACAGATTTAAGGCAATTAGCAAAAGAAGCAATGACGAAATGAGGAAAAACTTTTTCACGCAGTGAGTGATTAGGATCTGGAACACACTGCCTGAGAGTGGTGGAGGCAGGTTCAAACGAGGCATTCAAAAGGGAATTAAACTATTATCTGAAAAGGATGAACATGCAGGTGGGAAAATGGCACTAGGTGAATTGTTTATTCAGAGAGCTAGTGCAGACACAATGGGCCAAATGGCCTCCTTCTGTGCTGTACCGATTCTGTGATTCTATGGCACGTTGCCTAGAACTGCTCACAGTACTCCAGGTATGGCCTAACCAGGGCTTTGTATAGTTGAAGCATGACTTCTATCCTCTTATATTCTAGTCCTCTAGACACAAAGGCCAGCATTCCATTAGCCATTTTGATTAATAATCAATACCATCCAGAACAAAGCAGCCAGCTTGAATGGCACCCTACTCACCTTATACAGTCACTTTCTCCACGACCAGCATACAGTGGCAGCAGTGCATACTATCTAAAAAATGCACTCCAGCCACTCACCATGCCTCTTTTGATTGCACCTTCCAAACCCACAACCTCTACCAGCTAGAATAACAAGGGTGGCAGATGCATCGGATGACTTTCACCTGCAAGTTTCTCTCCAAGTCACACACCATACTGATTTGGAACTATATCACTGTACCTACACTGACGCTGGGTCAAAGTTCTGGAACTTCCTTCCTAACAGCACTGTGGGTGTACCTACAACACATGGACTACAGCGGTTCAAGATAGTGGCTCAACAGCAGAGGGTAATAAGGCATGCACAATAAATGCTGGCCTTGCCATTCATCTCTTGAATGAATAAAACAAATCTATGTACCTGGACCCCCAGTCTCTTTGAAATTCCAATGTTTTTAGCTTTTTGCCATATAGAAAATACTCTGTTCTTCCCCTTTCGGGTCCAAAGTGGGTGACCTCACATTTGCCTACGCTGCCAGTTTTCCCCATTCACTTAATCTACCAATATCTCTTTGTAATTTTATTCTCCCATCTATATTGCTTACAATGCCACCTATTGGGCATCCATCTGCAAACTTGGATAGGTGGCTTTGTAGCACGTCATTTAACTCATGAATGAATACAGTAAATAATTCCATGTCATTGGTTCGATAATGAACAATGACTTCTGGCTGTTCCAATAGTCTTTCCAAATCTTTTGCACCAGCTACTTGATATTCCCAACCCTAGGCACCTGGAAGGTGATCTATCTTTCAGGTGACAGCTTCTAAAATGTCAGTCTCTTGCCATGACTATAACGACTCTGTTTCTGCTTTTCACATCCTCTTCTTTGCCAAATACTTGCCCCAGTAATGTGGTTTTGTTCACGTTTACTCTCCACCCAGGTGTTTTAATTATCATAAATGTTTATTATTGAATACATGTTTCTCAATTCAATACTCTCAAGAAATACACATACTGCTTCCTCTCCATTCTACTTATTCCAATAGATGGTCACCTAATTCCATTTTTCATTAGCTTGCTCTGTCTGTGTGCATTTAAAGAAATCTTCAATCTCCCATGCGCAATGAAATGTCACCAGTTGCTCCTCAGGCTCAAATACATTGAGCCTTAGCAGAGGAATTGGAGACATTTCCTTTTGCAACAGGGCTAAGACCTCACACCCTATATTTTTGTAAGGTATCCAAATATATATCCTCATAGCTACTTCGTAAAATTTTAAAACACGGCAATGACCTTTTAAAATGGCTTAAATTATGTCTGGCTGTGACTCTCAAACAATAAAAGCTATTTGGCAGTATTGCAGTACTTTGTGCCTTGCTATCTCTGAAAGGACCCTAATGTGGGCTGCAAAGACCAAATTCAAAAGGAATTGTACAAAAGCCATCTCCATTTCATATGCCATGCCTGGCCACCACAGTCTACTAGTCTGCTAGGACAAGGAGCCCTGCCATCTTCCTTTCAAATTCTTAATGGTTAGAACAATCTCAGGAACCCAGGCAAAGGAATATACATCCTTTGTCAAAGCCAAGGTGGAGAGGTGGGATCCTTGTGACATGCCCCCGCCCCCCCCTCCCCCGTAGCTGGGAGAACCAGTTATACTGTCTTGCTGTCCTGAAAATCAATCTACCATCTTCCATCTATCAAGCAACGGCACAGAACAAGAGCTCCGTCCAGGTTTGAGTGCCTGTCCCCCACCCCACCATCTATACTGTTTCTACTGGAACTTCCAAGCTTTTGTGCAATCGCCTACAAGACTAATTCATCTCTGTATGCCTATCTCATCATGGAAGTCATCTCTACTTGGAAAGTGAATTATCCAGCACCAGGTTTCAGCTTGCCGACCTCTGTGAAGGACTATACCTTTGGACTTTGATTCTGGACTCTGGACTCATGTGAAACAACAATTCTTTACTCTGTAGTCATTGCCCTGTAAATCTTTATTTTTCTATCCCCCTCTTTTACTATATAAATGCACAGGGGGCTACGTAGCGACATCCCCTCCCATGTTTTGAGTGTGTGTGAATAAAAATAACCCTCTGAGTTCACCCTATTTTGAGTCTGCTGTGGGGTTATTAATAGAAATTGGATCACTGCAAAACTGAGGGGTTGGAAAATATGCCACTGCATATAAAAATTACCTTTCTGCTTACGGACAGGTCATGAAAGGAGAAATCAGGGCTGTTTAAATTAAACCCTGTCCTGCCCATAACACTCTACATGTGATCATCCTAGAACAGCATCAAGGTGTACCCACATCATAAGCTTTAACAACTTCCATTCCAAAATAAACAGTTTTCAACAACCTGGTCATTCTACCTCTTAAGTATAATTTTAGGCAAACTGTATCTCAAATTTGAGTTCTTTTCACAGCTGCACTCCATTGTTCCCTGCCTTTCAATGCAATTGATCTGACTGATTGCAACTAATCTTTCTCTAATAAACTCAGATTGTACTGACTTATCTAAAACAACTTTCAAGAAACAGCAAATAAAATAAATTATGCAGCCAATTAATTAACCTATTGCTAGCTCAAACCAACCTACAGATAAGGCACTAAATAAATCAGTTTCAACAGAATCTTTTCTTGGAATTGTTAAAGCAAAGTAAATAAGAATAGAAGTCAACTAGTCAGTCCATATGCCCCAATCACAGTCACTTGAGATAAATTCCATGATCTTTGGATTTTTGTTCTAAATTGGACTCTTGCTGTTCAAGACTAATCACTCTAGCATCTGAAGCAAGTTTTGTTCAGTGGTAGACTCATCAGGGTAGAAGTTCATCTCAGGCGGCAGCATAAAATGGATATTTTCAGGTCGACCACCCATAATATTCAATACCTGATATTTATTTTCCATTGAGTATCAGGTACTGTGTATAAGTGGTGGTTGATCTAATAAAGCTCATTCTGCTTCCCTGCTTGAGACAAACTTCTACCCCATACTATTAGATAAAACCTATCTTTGAGAACCTATATCTTGTTGTATTCGTAAGATGCGTCATTTTAAAAAAAATCCAGGTTTAACTTGTAATATATTGCATTACACCAATGGGCAAATATTTTTGCATTGCAGTGGGAATATGGTAAATTTCAGAAATTTATCCCAGAACCCAGACTCCCCATAAGCAACATTACAGGAGATATACCAATTTATACAACTCACTACATGTTGCCAGTTAATTGGATATATTTTAAATCAGTAAAGCATAGTCTATGATTTTTCAGAAGAACTCTCTATTAGATTGACTAGATTTAAACTATTTACAAGAAAATGTCTTTGACAAAGTCAGAAAGTGCATGCCAGAAGTGCTACCCTACTTGTTTATAATTTGCATATTTAGTGAGAGAATCACAAATATTCCAACAATGCCTTAGACTGCTCTATTGAAAATCCTGAATTCTGGCAACATGAACAGGAGCCTGTTCACTCAAAGTACTATACACTTGAGTAAAATCCTGGCGATAGACACAGTTAAGGCAAGCTAGATAATCATATGAAAGAGGAAGGAATAGAAGCACTTTTTTTTATTCATTCATGGGATGCAGGCATCACTAGCTAGGCCAACATTTATTGCCCATCCCTAATTGCCCTTGAGAAGGTAGTGGTGAGCTGCCTTCTTGAACCACAACAGTCCATGTGGTGTAGGTACACCCACAGTGCTGTTGGGGAGGGAGTCCCAGGATTTTGACCCAGTGACAGTGAAGGAACGGCGATATATTTCCATTTCAGGATGGTGAGTGACTTGGAGGGGGACTTTCAGGTGGTGGTGCTCCCATATGTCTGCTGCCCTTGTCCTTCTAGATGGTAGTGGTTGTGGGTTTGGGAAGTGCTATCTAAGGAGGCTTTGTAAGTTCCTGCAGTGCATATTGTAGATGGTACACACTCCTGTGCGTCAGTGATGGAGGGAGTGAATGTTTGTGGATGGGGTACCAATCAAGCAGACTGCTTTGTCCTGGATAGTGTCAAGCTTCTTGAGTGCTGTTGGAGCTGCTTATGTGTTGATAAGGTTAGATGAGGTAAGATGAGAGGAGGCTCTTATGCTAAAAAACACCGGCATTGACTCGTTGGGCCAATGGCCTATTTCTGTGTTATACATTCTATGTAATAGTGAGTGTACTTCTCATATTAATGACTATAATTAACTGGATGGTGCTTGATTTTGGCATTAAATGCCTGCAACAAAAGGTGCTCAGATATTTTGGATTAATTTTCCATGCACAAAATATGTAAAAAAAAATGATATTTCAGGTCTCTCAATTCTTTTCCTGCTTTTACATTTTCCAATGGCTTTATCCAACTCTCTGAGGTTAGGTCAAATTTGCCTGTGAACTACAAAGTAGACCCTTTAAAGAACCATAAAAGAAAATTGTTAAACCCTCTCTAATGTGCTGGCATATCAGAGCACATGCAACAACTCATGGCAAAAATCAAATGTGAAACAGCGCCTTCTCGGGAAATAACAGATTTCCCTCTTCCTTTGTTTAGAGCAGGACATTGAAAAGCCTCTTGAGATCACTACAGTGGCTGCTGTGTGACTTGCACGAACCCATTTTCCACGTGCCATCCTGAATTATAAATTAAACTAATGATGTGGCATCGTGGTATCTATCATGCTATCAGTAGTTTCTGCCCCCTCTTGCCCTAAGAGCAAAGTACATTAATATTCTATGACATAATTCATTAATGATATAATATACACAAGGAAGGCAATGAGGGGGTGCATCTATATACAAGGAATTAATATAAATGCAGCATCAGAAAAGAGTAAAATATCAGCAATGGGATGCAATATATTTAAGTTACACGTAAAGTCACAGCTGTTTTTTACAATATTTCAGGACGAATAGCTTGTGAAATGATGTTATTGCCACGACTTCTGATCTCATTTAAGCAAATAACATATTTCGGGTTTTGTGGCAAAGGGGCGCTGTCTTTTAAAATGTTTAGAGACCTTCTTTTGTTTGTCTGCCAAGTACTTAATGTAATAACGTAATTTATGCCAAGATATTCTGTAAAACTGCCAACAAATAACCTATATGTGACATAATAATAATAAAAGTGAAACAGGTTATCACTCCTGTTCCCATCAAGAAAGACAGTGCCCCTTTAAAGTGCAGTAAATTATTTATACAGTCTATTCTTCATCTTGCTCAGTTCTCACAATAAAATAAGACAGCCAGACAATCCAAAGCATGTGCTTTGCAGGATATAATTACAGTTCAATTCAGTCCTGCACCACTTCTCCATTTGCTCAGAATGTCACAATAATAGCATCTCCCTAAAAATAGGAATGCACAGGCTGCAGCATACAGGAATCACTGCATTCCTACTTTATCTGAAGGATTTGTCTAGATTCATTCTGGAGGCTCTCTGTACCTGGCCTCTGAGGTCCCACAACTGCCACTTCTTCTGGAATCCCTCCTGGTAACTCCCAAATCAGCTCTTGATTTCCGAAGCTGGAAGTAATCTGTTAGTTTCCCAAAAGTGGACATCGCTGAGGTGCTCACACTGCGTGGCTTTCAGATCACAGGGACATCGAAGCCAGCTGAGTTCTGCCTCTTTTCTTGTGTGTGTTCAATTCAATACAATTCCTCCAGTGATCACCAATAGATTCAGATCTAAAGCCAGACTATATCATTGGAGACACACACAAAAAAAGAGAGATCGACTTCAGAAAGCAGGTCACCTGATGTTGACTGCAGCTGCTGGAGAGATGAATAAAGCTCACAGTAAAAGCTCTATTCAGCTGCGAGTCTCTCAAATGCTTCAGCACAGTCTCCATTCATATACAGCCTCATCACATGCAAAGATTTTTTCAGCACACACACACTACTTAAAAAAGAAATAAAATTACAGCAAGGTACATCTGGCTATGGTGCACTCCCACCCTCTTTGTCTTGCCCACTTTTCAGTTAACCAAAATGCTTCCGCAAAGATTGTTATAGGTATCTCCACTACCCGTCAAGGATCCATTAATGCTTAATAGATATAAAAATGGGACTGAGCCTGATGCAGTGCAATAAAAATGACTAGCTTCATCAATTTCCAATCAATGGACAGAAATCATCCAAAGTGGGATCCTCTCCAAACTTTGCTCTGTACTTCAAGCGAAATGAACTCTAAAGCTTGTATCTGCTGTGGAGACAGAAGAATTTAAAGGAAATTCCAGCTCTGACTATTTTATCCATCATGAAGTTTAAAATTCAGGAATGTGAATCTTTATTAAAGTATGGATGTCACAGCATCTCCCCAGAATTTGCTGCTCATTGGTATCTGTTGAGAATCCGTCAGCATGCGCTTTTTTTTCCTCCAATTTTGTGCCTCCTAAAGACACATACTAATGGAATTCCATAGGCACTAGACAAACTCTGGTACCTTATCCAAAATGTCATTCTTCATGTGCAAGCCTTGACAGTGAATGTCAGAAAAGTAATGACCATTCAGGGTATTACATCCAAACCTGATCCTGTCCTCATCCAACACCCATATACCCACTTTCCAACAGGAGTCATAGGACGTGGATGAGGAGTGGTACCCTGAATCCCCCTCCCTAGGCCAGTGGCACTGGGTCTAACTGCAGCAGCCTATTACTGCTCATTGGTACAAGGTAACTCAACATAGATAGTTGGCTGGATTTTCCCACAGGTTTAGGGACCCTAATGCCAGGACCAATTTTACCGCATGCAGCCTCTGAATTGGCCACCTCCAAGTCTGCCGTCCAATTAAGGATAGCGAGTGGGCTCTCCATGCTGCCAGCCCAATCAGAGGGCCAACAGCACTGAAGCCTCAGCAGTGCTAGCAGGAAAAGTGGGCCCGTCTGAGGAAAGTGGGAGAACTTGGGGGGCATATCAAAACAAAGGCACTCCTGGACAGGTAAGTTCAAATAGAAAATTCAGGATAGTTGAGTGCAAAGACCACACGAATCAAACAGGAAAGTCCTCCAGAGACACTGGGTCCAAGAGCCCTTGCTTTCCTGCCTGCAAGCTGTTCTATGGGCTTTGGAAACTCCAGCTCGATGGAACCCTGAGCTGTCGCAAAGAGGCCACCTCAATGAAGCTGGTGGCCACCCCACATGGCAGAGGACCACCCACTGCCAGCAAAATAGTGGCAGCCCCAGTTGATGACACCTAATCGGGGCCTTAAATATGCAAATAGACTCCATGCAGCTGATTCGCACCCAAGCCTGCCACCCAGGTATCTTTTGGATGGCGACTTCCTGGCCTGCTGTTGGTTGAATACCAGTGGGGGTGGAATAAAGCCCTTAAGTGGGGTCTTAAGGGCCTCAATTGGAATTCGGGCATGAAAGCTGCCCGAAGCCTCCCCATTCTGGATTTAGTCGGCGGGAAGAAGGAGGGCGCCAGGAACCACACCATGCATCTCCCACCCAATCACGTGGCATCCCCTGCCTCTGAACTCGCTGGGGTGGAAGGGGAGGGTGGGGCGAGACGGCATTAAATTTTGCCCAATAGCTCAGGAGAGCTGATTCAGTACCTTAAAGCAATATTTGTGCTTTGAAAGTACACTCTGTGGAAATTATTTTTGGCACATGTTTGAAAGATGAAAAAAGAGGAAGGGCACAGGGAAGATGAAAAACTACTTACTTTCCAGATAACACCTGGAAATTGTGCCCATAAATGAAGCAGAATTGTCAGCTTTGGTTAGTGTGGCATCCGACTCAGAAAGGAGCTATTCCAAGCTGAATGGCAAAAGATGGCAGAGCAGGTGAGTAAAATTTCCGTGGTGAGGAGATCCTTGGCTCTGATGCAGATAAATTTTAACACCTGAAATGAAGTTTGCCACAGTTAGAGTCTGTTCACTGTATCCGTTCCCAATATTCTAGTAAGGTATGACTCCTGCTCATAGAGGAGTAGGTCATATGGCCCTTTGAGCCCGCTCCACCAATCAACACGATCATGGTTGATTTTCTGCCTCAACTCCACTTTCGCTCCCATTACCCATATCACTTGATTCCCTAAGACCAAAAATCTATCTCAGCCAATACTCATCCACAACCCAAATTCCAAAGATTCACAACTCTCTGAGTGAAGATTTTTTTTATGTCAGTCCTAAATGATTAGCCCTTTATCCTGAGACTGGAATGTATTCTCAGTCCCCCAGCTAGAGGAAGCTGCCACTTAGCATCTACCCTGTCAAGCCCCTTCAGAATCTTGTATGTTTCAAAGAGCTAATTCTTCTAAACTCCAGAGAGTATAGCCCAGCTTACTAGGCCTCTCATCATAGGACAATGCTTTCATCCCAGGAACCAATCTGGTGAGCCTTTACTGCACTGCCTCAAAAGCAAATATATTCTTCCTTAGATATGGAGGCCAAGGACTTGATTTTCTTCTGAGCTCGGGTAAACCTGAACTTTTGTGACTTGCAAAATGCATACCAGTTCCATGTTTGACTTTGCTGGGGATCTGTGACTTTTCACACAGAGTTCGGGTTTGCAGTGCATTTTATGAGCTGTGCTGGAGTTTGTTAGGAGTGTGAGTCCAGAGGCGGGCTGATTAGAAGGCCCGCTTTGGTTCTTGAACATTTTAGCCCAGCTCCCAACATCTTTTAAAAGCCCTTAGACTTCACCCTCCACCTCCCTCACCAACTCCCAACCTTCCCCCATGCCACTTCATGCCCCTTCAGGTCTCCCATGCCACCTCATGCCACCTCCATGTCCCCATGTATCCTCCATAGCCACTCACCCATTATGCGCTATGTAAAGTCATCAGGAGTCACGTAATAGCAATTGTTTTTAATTGTTTTAAAATCATTGGAAAGAAATTAAACCTCTTACAAATTAATAAAACCCTGAAAACACTGATACTCATTGATACTGGAAAGAAAACAACTACTGCAGTGCAAAAAAGGTAATCCTTTAGCTGCCTATTTGGTTTGTAAACAAAGAAATCACATTAAAGGCATATTCTTGGTTATTACAGCCTCTTAAAAGTTTCAATCATTCTTGAATCAATAGACCACCTGCTGAGTTGAAGCCCAGCCAAACATTCATAATGGCTACAGCTGTCATAACAAAAGTTTGCAGTTACATTGTCTGAAATTGACAGAATAGAATGGTGTACAATATCAATTTCAAAGCAGAGTACCTGTAAATCAATGGAGAGAAGCAACTTTCAAAAGCTGATTTTTTTAAATAACTGGAGTCAGTCAATTTAAATAACAATACAAAACATGACAGCAGAAACTGACAGAACAATTTTTTACATTTTTAATGTATTATGGCACTTACTTCAATGGAAAAAGTACTGTAATGCATGACAACACGTACGCAATGTAAGGGTCAATTTACCTTTGCAAAATAGATCACAATGATAAATCACTGCATTAAAAACACATCTACATTATAATATAACATTTAGTAGTGACATTTGAAGGTGTCAAAACATTTTACACTTACCTTTCAGATTGTTTCCAACTCCCCAATGGTCACAAACTATCTAGACCTTACAAAACCCCCATCAGCAAATGAAAATAGTGTGCTGGAGGAAATACAATTTTCCTGTATTTCTCACAGTGGGGATCCTGACCTCAGGAGAGGTGGGTATGCATGTTGCCCCCAAAACCTTTCATACCCACAAAAAGGCTAGACATAAGTGGCATGGGTCGGGAAGGCAGAGGAAAATTGTTTTTCCAGCAAACTAAGTTCAGTGTTTCACATTGCACCTCCACTGTGAGACAAAAACTGGCCCCAAAATTACGGATAGTACTCCAAGTGTGGTCTTACCAAAGTGAAAGTCCTCCCCAATTGTAGCAAGATGTCTTTAATTTTGTACTCCAATTCCCTTGCAATAAAGGTCAACATGTCATTTGCTTTCCTAATTGCTTACTGTACCTGCATGCATGCTGCATGTGCTTCTTATACAAGAATGCCTAAATCTCTGAATATCAACATTTTAACATTTAAAAAATATTCATTTTTTTCTATTCTTCCTACCTAAGTGAATAACCTCACATTTCCCTACATTATACTCCATCTGCTACAATATTGCCCACTCACTTTACCTATCTATATCCTGACTTAGTGCCCCACTTATACAAGAACAAATACTGCAAATACTGGAAATCTGGGGCAGGATTTCCCAGCCCTGCCTATCACTGGGATCATCTAGTCCTGTTAGAAGTCAATGGACTTTTCGCTGGGCCACTGAATCTCCCGCAGCGGATCCTGCTACGATGGGGCCGGAAAATCCCGGCCATGAGATGGAGACAGAAAATGATGGAAACATGTAGCAGTTCTGATGAAAGGTCATCAAACTGAAACATTGGCTGGATTTTTCCAGCCCCGTTGTGGCCAAGGAGACACAGGGGCATATAAAACTACATGGGGTGGCAACAGCATGGACCTCCAATGTCTTCCTGCCAGGTCTGTCTTTTGCTTGTCGTGGATGGCAAGACAAATCCAAATGCTATGCACTTCTTTAAAGACAACAACTCAGGGCTTCTTAAGCTGATTAAACTTCCAACTGAAGGCATGTTATAGGTTAATTTTAATTTTACGGAGAATGCACAGGGGCCATAGGGTGTCAGAGGCCTGGCAGATATTTAAGGGCAACAACAGAGTGGAAGCCGAGGTAATTGCTGCATTTAACAGCTGTGGAGCTAGGCAGTTTGCCTTCACAGGAAGGCTGGGACTGCATGGCCAGAGCGATTAGCGTTGAGGATGGGCAGTTAACATGGCAGGGCTGTGGGGCTGCGCCTCCACTGTGCCATCTGGCTCCTGGTACATGGATCCATTGAAAGGGGATGGGGTGGGCAGTACTGATGAAGCATTTGGCAGAGTGGCCCTTCAGATTAGCAATGTCCAAGAGCCGTGAGCAATATCCACGCAGAAGGCAGTTACTCCAAGCGTTTAGTAGAACCTGAGAGGGCACATAATTCCAGAGAGCAGCAACTTAATGGCCACCTGCAGGAGCATCCTTGAGATTGGGAAGTGGCAGACGATCTCAGAGGGGACCACAAGCAAACGCCAGCTTGGAGAAGAACGTATGCTATAGCTAAGGTGTACAGACAGAAGATGAGCTACCTCCAGATGTTGGAGCAGCAGTGTTGCCTCTCTCCTGAGAGGCCATCACAGATCTTTGTGCTATGATGGCAAACGGGCTGAGTCCCATTGGCATTGGTCAACCAATGTCAGAGGCAGTGAAGATAATAATGGCTCTTAATTTCTATGCCCCCATCCATTCCAAGGGCCCATCGGAGACATGCACATCATTGCATCAAGGTGATGATCAACGCCCTCATTAGGAGGGCCAGCCAATAAATCCATTATTGAACAGATCTGGACCGTCAGTTCGAGAGAACCAGAGGATTCGGCTGCATCACTGACTTTCCCCACATGCAAGGTGTGATTGACTACACTCATGTGGCCATCAGGACGCTCACAGGCCAGCCAGCGACTTTTATTAACATTTCACTCCATCAACGTACAATTAGTCTGTGACTACAGCCAGCAGGTCTTGCAGGCGTATGCACACTATCTCAGGGACAGCCATGGTGCCTACATACTCAGACATTCCCAGGTGCCAGAGCTTTTCACTCCCCCTCCAGGGCCTTCAAAGTCGGTTGCTTGGTGACAAGGGATAACTATTAAAGAGATGTCTGTCGACACCAGTGAGGAACCTTGTGACAAAGGTAAAGGAGCGATAGAACATGGGCCACAAAGCAACCAGAGCCACCATTGAGCAGACCATAGGTCTCCTGAAGATGAGATTCTGGTGCCTGGATTATTCAGGTGGGGCACTTCAATGTACCCCAGCGAGAGTCTCTAAGTGGTGCTCCCCCTTTGCTGCCATCTGCGACAGGGGCAAGCTGTTAACCTTGCTGCCCCATGGCCAGGGAAGACCTTGGCGGCTGTTCATTAGCTACCTGAAGTCTGGCATGCTGAAGAGTTTCTTCACAGGTGCAGGAGCCTCCTCTGTCATCGTGGCGACTTGAAGTACAGGTGTCACTGGCAGAGGGATTGAAGAACCGCTGTCCACAACAGAAGCATCCTGAGAGGAGCCCCCTGATGCAGAAGGCAGTTGCTCCTCCTTCCTCACCACATACTTGTTCCTCCCTGCTAACATGAGATGGACTAGGAGCTGGTGATGATTTCACAGGTTTCATCCCCCCTCTCACCCTGCCACTGGTCCCTTGAGCTCATGAGCAAGGCATTGGAATACAGGTCTGCATGCATCTCCAGCAACCACTGACTGATCTGCTGGATGTGGCTCCCCCATGGGAGTGGCCAATCTCTCCATGGAGGCCATGCACACAAATGAGAGGGAAATGGCAACACTCATGGCCTGGATAGACTCTACCACTGTCCAAGCAAAATCATGCACAGCCTCTGGACTCTCACCAGATCTTCATACAAACATTGAACTTGTGGCATTAGCTGCCTCATACAGGTCTCCACAAGCACATCATCAGCCTGGGGCTCTGTTTGGATCTGGCCTCCCACACTCCTCCGAGACTCAGTGGCTTTGTGAGACAAACTCCGACAACTGGTCATGCATGGGTGTGGTGCCTTCACCAGGCTGTCCACCCAAGCCCAAGCGTGAACGACATGAAAGTATCTGTGCTGGTGGAGGGTACGGGGGAATGATTTGATGCTGCACCCTCTGAAGCACCCTCCTCATTCTCAGAGGTGGACGTTTGTCTCATAGAGATGGTAACTCTCTATTCTTGTGAGTGACCTGTGTCAGGGAACAGATAGATCAACGGGTTTTGTCTTTCCAAACACAAGTTTCCAAAATTGTCTGGCGTTCAGATCAATGCATATATAGTGAAGGACACAGGAACACCATCCCTCAGGCTCACCTAAGGCTCCCTCATGCCTTCTCATGAAACTACTCACTCTCTTGAAGCTGCATTCCTGCCTCACCATCATGTTGGAGCGGCCCCCAAGCTGCCCTGCCAGGTCAAGAGCCTCCTCTTCCATGGGCACCAGTCCAGGCCCTTTCCTTATCTTTGTGGGCCCTCCACTCCTGTGGGAGCAGAGGAAAGGAACATTAGTTGCCCCACACAAACAGGCCTAATGTGTAAGTGGCTGCAACTTAACTGCTAACCTTGTGGCCAGTGGCATGCATGTGCAATGGGACACTCTGAAATGATCTTGCAAGGATCGACAATGCCAGACTTGTACCCCTTGACAGAGCTGCTACAGCCTCACTACACTGGCACTGACATGGTGGCTTTCCCTACTCAGCATCCCCACCCTCATATTTAGCCAGTTGCTGACTCTGAAATGAGCCAAGGTGTGGAACTGACTGGTGGCACAGAAAAGGTCTTTGATACACAGAGCAGCCAGGTTCTTTGGATGACTCCATGGCTGCTAACCTCCTCCGTGATCTCCATCCAGGCTTGCTTGGTTAGGCAGGGAGGTCTCCTCCTGTCCCTGGGGAAGAGGACCTCTCACCTTGCTCAAGTAGCCAGAGGAGACCATGCAGGAAGTCATCGCTGAACCGTGAATTACCCAGGATCTTCCTTCTGCCATGCTGATAAGCATCTCTTTTCTCAGGCCTTCACTATGCCTCCCGACTTGATCTCTAGGTCTTATTCCCAAGGCTCCTTCAAAAGCACCTTCCAAACAACCACTATCATCTAGAAGGACCAGGGCAGCAGATAGATGGGAACACCACCACCTGGAAGTTCCTCTCCAAGTCCCTCACCATCCTGACTTGGAAATATATCGCCGTTCCTTCACTGTCGCTGAGTTAAAATCCTGGAACTCCCTTCCCAACAGCACTGTGGGTGTATCTAGACCTCATGGACTGCAGCAATTCAAGAAGGCAGCACACCACCAGCTTCTCAAGGGCAACTAGGGATGGGCAATAAATGCTGGCCCAACCAACGAAGCCCACCTCCTGTGAATGAATGAATAAAATTTAAAAATCCCACTTGTAATCTGCACTGTTAACTGAAGTTCTTGAAGGGGAAGGTGCGTAGCAACTGTGGAGAAGGCAGAAGCAGTTAGGCATGCTGGTCTGAGACAGTGTCCTGAAATTGACAAACCTTTAAAGATGCCGTCAGCACATATGGCTACATCAGCTGATGACGCAGCTGCCGCCTCAGTCCCCATCTCTGGCCGATGAATAGTTGGCCACCCAGCCTGATGGGCATTAATTGACCAGCTGGCAGTAGATTCCACCGAGAATGGGGATCAGACAGGAGAACCAGTGGTATCCACTTGTAATCCTGCCCATCCAACCTCACTAATCCACAGAAATTTCCAGCCATTAACTCTGTTTCTCTATCCACAGACGCTGCTGGACGTTGAGCATTTTCTGTCTTTATTTCTGTCCTACTTAGCTTTGTATCATCAGTAAACCTGGATACATTAATTTCTGTCTCTTCATCTAATAGATTGTAAATAGCTAAGGCCCCAGCACTGATCCTTGCAGCACTCTAGTAGTTTTAGCCTGCCAACTTGAAAATGACCTATTTATCCCTCCAGTCTGCTCCCTGTCCATTAATCAATCCTCCATCATTCTAATACCATATATATTTATATAAAAGTCGAATTTTTGAGACCAATTTTTTAAGCCGAAAGTCATGGGGTTGACTTTTAGAAGGGTAATGCTTCTGAGGGGTTAATAAGCATGCTTGATTTGGGCACATGTGAAATCCAAAAAAGACAGTTGCAGTGGAATAAAGTAAAAACCAACACTAAAGAATTGATATTAATTATCATCTGAATCTGAAATTTTTAACAATTTGAATAAATGGAATAATTTAAAAGTATAAATGTTTTAAAATTTACTTAACAATATTCATTTGCATTAGTATTTATACATTTAAAATGAAATCGAATCATTGACATCCCCAGGATTATATTTTGCTTCTGAAATTTTTGGGCTTTGATCTCTAAAAAACTAGGATCGACTTTTACTTGCGACATATGAAAAATTATGCTTTTTTAAGCTAAAAATCATGGGGTAGACTTTTACATGAGATCGACTTTTATACAAGTATATACTGTATATTACTGCCAACTTCATGAGCCCTTAGCTCACATATTAACTTTTTCTCTGGTACCTTATCAAACGCATTTTGGAAATCCAAATATACTACCTCTACTGGTTCCCCTTTTTCTCCTGTATGAGTTGCATCCTCAAAATAAAGCTGATAAATGTGTCAAACACAATTTCTTTTTCATAAAACCATGTTGACTCTGTACAATCAAACTCTGATATTCAAGTGTATTGTTAAGGCAATAACAACAACAACTTTTATTTATATAACACCTTTAACCAAGCAAAACATCCCAAGGCACTTCGCGGGAGTGTTACTGAGCAAAATTTGACACCTAGCCACATACATCGATCTTAGGGCAGATGACCAAATGCTCAGTCAAAAAGATAGCAATTAAGGAGAGTCTTAAAGGAAGAAAGGTAGGTAGAGAGCCAGGGAGGTTTAGGAAGGAAATTACAGAACTTAGGGCCTAGTCAAATGAAGACACCGCCACCAGTGGTGGAGCAATTAAAATCAGGGGTGCACAAAAGGCCAGAATTAGAGGGGCACAGATATCTCAGAGGGCTGTGGCACTGGAGATTGCAGAGATAGGAAAGGTCAAGGCCAGAGAGGAGCTTCAAAACAAGGATGAGAATTTTTAAAATTGAGGCGTTTCTTAACCAGGAACCAATGTAGGTCAGCGAGCACAGGGTTGATGGGTGAATGGAACTTAGCATGAGAAATTGCCAGGCTAGCTAGTTTTGGATGACTTAAATTTACAGATAGAACATGGGAGGCCAGCCAGAAGTGCACTGTAATAGCCAGACTTCAAGGTAACAATACATGATGAGGGCTTCAGCAGAAGGTGGGCTGAGGCAGCAAAGGTGGGCAATGTTAGAGGTGGAAATAAGCAGTCCTAGTGATGATGTGGATAAATGGTTGAAAGCTTATCTCAGGGTCAAATACGGCACCAAGACTGTGAATACTCTAGTTCAGCCTCAGACAGCTGCCATGGAGAGGGACTGAGTACATACCTAGAGAAAGAATTTGTAGCACAAATTGAGACAATGACTTGAGTCTTCTCAATATAAAGTGGAGGAAATTTCTGCTCATCCACTGCTGGATGTTGGACTAGCAGTCCGATTATTTAGCAATAGTCAGAGAGGTGGTGCTGACATTGAGATGGGTGTCATCAATCTATTTATGAAAACTAACACTGTGTTTTGGGATGAAAGGAAACATGTAGATGAGAAATAGGAGGGTAGATACACTTACACCTCATCCAGCTTCAATTTCATGTGGAATGCGTATTCATTGTCATAACCATGTAAAAGGTGTTTCCTTAAAGTGGTCTGTGAGCTGAGAATTTGTAAGTGTGTTTTTTTTATATTAATTCACAGGATGTGGGCTTCGCTGGCTGGGCCAGCATTTACTGCCAATCCCTAGATGCCCTTGAAAAGGTGGTGGTGAGCTGCCTTCTTGAACCGCTGCAGTCCATGGAAGTTAGGTACACCCACAGTACTGTTAGGAAGGGAGTTCCAGGATTTTGACCCAGCGACAGTGAAGGAATGGCAATATATTCCAAGTCAGGATGGTGAATGACTTGGAGGGGAACTTCCAGGTGGTGGTTTTCCCATCTATCTGCTGCCCTTGTCATTCCAGATGGTAGTGGCCATGGGTTTGGGAGGTGCTGTCTAAGAAGCCTTGGTGAATTCCTGCAGTGCACCTTGTAGATGGCACACAGTGTTGCAACTGTGCATCGGTGGTAGAGTGAGTGAATGTTTGTGGATGTGCTGCCAACCAAGCGGGCTGCTTTGTCCTGGACTCTGTCAAGCTGCTTGAGTGTTGTGGGAGCTGCAATCACCCAGGCAAGTGAGGAGTATTCCATCACACTCCTGACTTGTGCCTTGAAGATAATGGACAAGCTTTGGGGAATTAGGAGATGAGTTACTCATCGCAGGATTCCTAGGCTCTGACCTGCTCTTGTAGCCACAGTATTTACATGGCTAGTCCAGTTCAGTTTCTGGTCAATGGTAACCCCCAGGATGTTGACACTGGGAGATTCAGTGATGGTAATGCCATTGAATGTCAAGGCACAATGGTTAGATTCTCTCTTGTTGGAGATGGTCATTGCCTGGCATTTGTGTGGTGCGAATGTTACTTGTCACTTGTCAGCCCAAGCCTGGATATTGTCCAGGTCTTGCTGCATTTGGACATGGACTGCTTCAGTATCCGAGCAGTCACGAATGGTGTTGAACATTGCGCAATCATCAGCAAATATCCCCTCTTCTGATCTTATGATGGAAGGTAGGTCATTGATGAAACAGCTGAAGATGGTTGGGCCAAGGACACTACCCTGAGGAACTCCTGCAGCGATGTCCTGGAGCTGAGATGACTGACCTCCAACAACCACAACCATCTTCCTTTGTGCTAGGTGTGACTCCGACCAGTAGGGAATTTTCCCCCTGATTCCCATTGACTCCAGTTTTGCTAGGGCTCCTTGATGTCATTGTCGGCCAAATACAGTCTTGATGCCAAGGGCAGTCACTCTCATCTCACCCCTGGAATTCAGTTCTTTTGTCCATGTTTGAACCAAGGCTCTAATGCCGTCAGGAGCTGAGTGGCCCTGGCAGAAGCCAAATTAGGCATAAGTGAGCAGGTTATTGCTAAGCATGTGCTGCTTGATAGCACTCTTGGTGACCCCTTCCATTATTTTACTGATGATCGAGAGTAGACTGATGGGGTGGTAATTGTCCAGGCTGGATTCATCCTGCTTTTTGTGTACAGAACATACCCGGGCAATTTTCCACATAGCTGGGTAGATGCCAGTGTTGTAGCTGGACTGGAACAGTTTGGCTAGGGGCGCGGCAAGTTCTGGAGCACAAGTCTTCAGTACTTTTGCCGGAATATTGTCAGAGCCCAAAGCCTTTGCACTATCCAGTGACTTCAGCTGTTTCTTGATATCACATGGAGTGAATTGAATTGGCTGAAGACTGGTATCTGTGATGCTGGGGACCTCTGGAAGAGGCCGAGATGCATCATCCACTTGGCACTTCTGGCTGAAGAT
This sequence comes from Carcharodon carcharias, assembly GCF_017639515.1. NCBI lineage: Eukaryota > Metazoa > Chordata > Chondrichthyes > Lamniformes > Lamnidae > Carcharodon > Carcharodon carcharias. The sequence goes on along the minus strand of NC_054481.1, from coordinate 31,301,440 downwards.
TGTAGCAAATGCTTCAGCCTTGTCTTTTGCACTGACCTGCTGTGCTCCCTCATCTTTAGGGATTTGTGAAGCTTCCTCCTCCAGTGAGTTTTTTATTTATCCACCATCATTCACAACTGGATATGGCAGGACTGCAGAGCTTAGATCTGATCTATTGGTTGTGGGATCACTTAGCTCTGTTTACCACTTGCTGCTAATGCTGTTTGGCACGCAAGTAGTCCTGAGAAAAAACTTCAACAGGTTGACACCTCATTTTTAGGTATGCCTGGTGCTGCTCCTGGTATGCTCTTCTGCACTATTCATTGAACCAGCGTTGACCCCCTGGTTTGATGGTAATGGTAGAGTGGGGGATATGCTGGGCCATGAGGTTACAGATTGCGTTTGGGTACAATTCTGCTGCTGCTGAAGGCCCACAGCGCCTCATGGTTGCCCAGTCTTGAATTGCTGGATCTGTTTGAAATCTATCCCATTTAGCATGGCGGTAGTGCCACTCAAAACGATGGAGGATATCCTCAACGTGAAGGCGGGACTTTGTCTCCACAACGACTGTGCGGAGGTCACTCCTACCGATACTGTCATGAGCAGATGCATCTGCGGCAGGCAGGTTGGTGAGGATGAAATCAAGTATGTTTTACCCTCTTGTTGGTTCCCTCACCAACTGCTGCAGACCCAGTCTTGCAGCTATGTCCTGTAGGACTCAGCCAGCTCAGTCAGTAATGGTGCTACCAAGCCACTCTTGGTGGCGAACATTGAAGTCCCAAACCCAGAGTACATTCTGCATCCTTGCCACCCTCATTGCTTCCTCCAGGTGGTGTTCAACATGGAGGAGGACTGATTCATCAGCTGAGGGAGGGTAGTACATGGTAATGAGAAGGAAGTTTCCTTACCAAGTTTGACCTGATGGCATGAGACTTCATGGGGTCCAGAGTTGATGTTGAGGACTCCCAGCGCAACTCCCTCCCACTATGCCGTCACCTCTGCTGGGTCTGTCCTGCCAGGGATGGTGATGGCGGTGTCTGGGACATTTTCTGTAGGATATGATTTTGTGAGGACGACTATGTCAGGCTGTTGCTTGACTAGCCTGTGAGACAGCTCTCCCAATTTTAGCACTTGCCCCCAGATGTTAGTGAGGAGGACTTTGCAGGGTTGACAGGACTGAGTTTGCCATTGTCGTAGCCCGCTTTTTAATTTATGAGTGACTTAATTAAAAACAATCCAGCAGACAAGCTTTAGTCTTAAATAAGATAAAGGTTAGTGTGGTAACCTGGGGCAGAATTCTATGGCACCATTTTGGCGGGGATTGGGCCATAAAATGCGGCGAGCCGTTATAAACCCCGTTGACTTCAGCGGGAACGTAAAATCCCGCTGCTATGAAATTCTGCCCCTCAGGTGTAACATAGCTTTAAGAAGAGCATTATAATAGAAAATCATATGATCTTATTATCCAATGACGGAGTAACGCAGGCTACCTCAGTAGTCTGTAGTGAGTAGTCTAGAGTAAGAGTCTGTAACGTAGAGAGAGGGTTTTAGTTGTAAGTACACAAGTGTAACTGCTGAGTTCCTTTGTAAATAAGTAGAATGTGTTCTACATAAGAACCATCTGCTGATCTGCTATGCCTATGGTAGCAACTCGGTCATCCCGAAACAAGCATGCAACCCGGATCCATTAGTCCAACTAGACTAGCAACCTAGGATCCAACAAATTGGCGATGAGGTAAAAAAAGCAAGAAAAAGCATGGAAGGACAAGAAAAAAAAAGCAAGAAAAGCGAGGAAGGAAAGCAAGTGAACCAAAATCGGACCATACCTTGCACGGTAATTGTAAGTAGAATTTCTGTCCTAATCGTCAAAACAGTCCCCTTGAAGCATGCCGCAATTTGGAAGAGTTGATCTTTCGGTGGACGATCTGTCACATTATGTTGAACGCCTCACATTCTTTTTCTAAGCTAATGACATTGCGGGGGAGAAGAAGATCCTCTTATCCGTGTGTGGGAGTAAGACTTATGGATTGATCTGAAGTTTAATGGCACCCAATGCCCTGGATTCTAATAGTTTTGATGATTTAGTGAACCTTGTGAAGAACCATTACCAGCCCAAGCTCTCGGTAAAAATGCAACAGTTCAAATTTAACTCAAGAAATAGAGCCCAGGGGAGACAGCCGCTTGTTGTGTGGCAAGTCTAAAACAGTTAACAGAATACTGCGAGTTTGGTACATCCATAAATGAAATGCTTAGGGATCGTTTAGTATGCGGTATAAATTAAGATTCGATTCAGAAGAGATTACTGTCCGAAACAAATTTGGATTTTCAGAAGGCGCAGGAAATAGCACTGGCTATGGAAGGCACAGTGAGGGACTCAAAAGCAATACATTGAGCGCAAAATGACACCATCCTCCACGTTGGGCGGGGAGCCTCAGCTAAAAACGGCGCAAAAATGTACAGCTTTGATGAGAAATGGGAAGCAGCCATCACTTTCAGACAAATAAAAATAAATGATTTAGCAGCAAAAAAATGGAATAATGGTAACAGAGGTGGAAACAGACAACACTGTAATGAATCGAAGTTTTAAAAAATTGAATGCTTTTACTGTCATCGATACGGACACTTCATGAGACATTGCAAGGATAGAATCAGACAGACTTTCAATTAAAAGAAAAAGCCCCGTGAGAGTCATAGCATAGAAGAGCCTGAAGTAACAGATTCTGATATTTATTCATTGTATAATTTAAAGGTAGGAAGAACAGAACCAATCTATGTAACTGTGAGGGTGAATAATGGGCCTATGAAAATGGAGGTGGATACAGGAGCTTCCTCTACAGTGATAGGTGAGCATACCTTCAAATACCTGAATCATGGGGAATGTAAATTAAATTTGGAAGAAACAGATGCCAAATTGAAAACTTACACAGAACTCAATCAGTGAAATTACCCTCGATGGGGGATAGCAGGTGAAGGGCCAAGTCTCCTTGGACGAAACTGGCTCATAGAAATTAAATTGGATTGGACTGGGATCTTCCAACTGAGAGCCACTGAGTCACCTGAGCTACTACAAAAATACACCTCAGTTTTCCAAGATGAGCTCAGGGAGATCCAAGGGCTACAAGCAAAAATTCATTTTGATCTAGACTCTAACCCCCAACTTATGACGGCAAGTGAAGCCAAGACTAGTACCTTATGCAATATGGGAAAAGGTAGATGCCGAATTGGATAGATTAGAGAGTGATAAGACCTGTGCAGTTCTCAGAATGGGCAGCACCAATAGTCCCCATACTTAATCCTGACCGAAGTGTTTGAATTTGTGGAGACTACAAATTGACTGTCAATAAAGTGACTAAGTTGTACAGACACCCTGTACCAAAAATTGAAGACTTGTATGCTAAATTGGCAGGTAGAACCGCCTACACATAGCTTGATATGAGCCATGCTTATCAACAATTGTAGTTAGAGGGGGCCTCACAGAAGTTTGTCACAATTAATACACAAAAAGGGTTGTACCAATATGCTTGTTTGCCTTTTGGAATATCCTCTGCATGCGCCATATTCCAGAGGACAATGGAAAATGTACTGCAGAGATTGCCTCATGTTGTAGTTTATTTAGATAACATTCTAGTGACAGGACTCACTGAAAAGGTGAATTTGGCAAACTTAGAAGAAGTTTTAAAGCATTTTTCACAGGTGACAGTGCATTTAAAAAAAGAAAAGTGCACGTTCAAAGCAAAAAAGGTCATCTATTTAGCTCAAATGGTAGATGCACAGGACCTCCACCCGATTGAAGAAAAAATGAGAGCCATTAGAGAGGCACCAGCACCAAGGAAGCTAAAATCATTCTTGGGGATGATCAATTACTATGGACACTTTTTGCCTAACTTGTTGACAGGACTGGTACCCTTGTATTACCTACTCAAGAAAAACCAACATTGGTCTTGGCAAACACCACAGAAAGAGGCTTTCACAAAAGTGAAACAGCTATTGCATTCATCCACCCTATTAGTACATTTTGACCAAAGAAAAGAGTTAGTTCTGACATGTGATGCATCTCCTTATGGAGTGGAAGCAGTGCTCTCCCATTGAATGGACGATGGCTCAGAACAACCTATTGGATGTGTATCAAGAATGCTCAACACAGATGAAAAGGGATACTCAAGGATAGAAAAAGAGGGCTTGTCAATCATCTTTGGTATCAAGAAATTTCACCAGTGTGTACACGGTCATCATTTTACTATTGTTTTTAACCATAAGCATTTGCTAAGATTATTCAGTGAGAACAAGGCTATACCACCCATAATCTCAGCAAGAATAGAGATGGCCGTTGATTCTGGCAGCGTATGAGTATACTTTTATCCACAGGCCTGGAAATCAGATTGCAAACGCTGATGCACTTAGTCATTGACCTTTGAAAGAAAACGATGAAGATATTCCAGCTCCTCAAGAACTTATTTTATTACTGAACTTCTTAGGTTCATCACCGGTATGTACTAGACAGATTAAAGGTTGGACAAATCAAGATCCAGTCTTATCCAAAGTACGAGAACAAGTTCTTCACAGTTCGTCACAAGAACAGAAACCTGACGAAATGAAACTGTATTTTCACAGAAGATATGAGATAACCAGCTCCCCTTATTCTGGGGAGCTAGAATAATTGTTCCTCCAAAAGGATGAAAGCCTTTGTTAACTGAATTACATAGTGCACACCCAGGTATTTCCCGAATGAAGACCATAGCATGCAGCTATCTATGGTGGCCTGGAATGGATGGAGAAACAGAGAGCTTAGTGAAAAGTTGTATGCAGTGTCAGCAAGTGCAAAAGTTACCTCCAGCAGCTCTGTTACACCCATGAGAGTGGCCAGAAAGGCCATGGGTGTGATTGCATATTGACTATGTGGGACTTTTTATAGGAACAATGTTTCTCCTTATTGTTGATGCTCACTTAAAATGGATGGACATATATGAGGTGAAGTCACCAACGTCTTCTGCTAAAATTGACAAGCTACATCAAAATTTCACCATCAACAGACTACCAGAAGTGGTCGTATCAGACAACAGCACAGCATTTACAAATGCTGAGTTTCAACAGTTTATCAGCCTCAACAGTATTACTCATGTAAAAACTTCACCATACCACCTTTCCTAGGATGGGCTGGCCAAGCAAGCAGTTCAAACATTCAAAAATGATATGGGACAAAATTTTAAGAGCGTCCCGATGTCAACATGCAGTCGCACGATATTTCAGTCAGCGGGCACGCACCGGAGTCAGCAGCGCGCCCACCAACAATCAAAAGGCCTATTAAGGCCATTAAAAAGACAATTAAAATAAATTTTTTGCTGCCCATCCAACCTTACAGTTGGCAGGCAGGCAAAAGTGACAAGCAGCCTTTGCACTTTTTAGGAAACCTCATCCACAGGCGGGATGAGATTTCCAACAGCAAATAGAAATAAAATTAAAATTTTACATTTCATTTATAACATGTCCCTGCTCATGTGACAGATGAGGGGACATATTTTATTACATTTTTGAAATCTTTATTTATTTTATATTTGGAAAAATGTTCATCTCCCTGAGGCAGCTCAGCATTGACATTTCTCACATAAACAAGCAAAAAAGAGATGTGCACATTACAGATTATTTTCTACCTGGTTAAGGAATATTTTTCAATTCCAAGGAAGGAACGGCAGCAAACAGTATTCAACAGCTTCCAAACCCATGGCCTCTACCAACTAGAAGGACAAGGGCAGCAGATGCATGGGAATATCACCACCTGCAAGTTCCCCTCCCAGCCACACACCATCCTGACTTGGAACCATAGCCATTCCTTCACTGTTGCTGGATCAAAATCCTGGAACTCCCTTCCTAACAGCACTGTGCGCGTACCTGCACCACTTGCTCTGCAGCAGTTCAAGAAGGCAGGTCACCACCACCACCATAAACAGTGAACAAATAAAAAATATTGAGGCTAAGATATCTTTCTCTCCGTTCCTAATTTCAAGTTAATAAATCTTCATACAGACCTTCCAAAGAAGTTCAGAATCCTCTGTCAGAAGAGCTGCCAAGTATTTGTGGTTTATTCCAGGAAACCATGAAGACTACCACTCCTAAGCTGCTATGTTGCAAGGTGTCATTTTGTAATTGATAGGCATTTAAGATAAAAAAGAGGAAAAATAACTGATCAACTAAAAAAGAAAAACTTATATCTATATAGCCCCTTTCACAACTATCAGACATCTCAAAGTGTTTTACTGCTAATTAAGTGCTTTTCAAGTGTAGTCACTGTTGTAATATAGGAAACATGGAAGCCAGTATGTGCACAGCAATGAAATAATGCCCGAACAATCTGAATTTTTTGTGATGTTAAGGGATAAATATGGCCAAGACACCAAGGATAAAACTTTAGTCCTTATTGGAAATAGTTCCATGGGATCTTTTACATCCACTGGAGCTTTGGTTCATCTGAAAGACAGCACGTCCAACAGAGCAGCACTCCCTCAGTACTGCACTGGAACAACAGACTTGGATTTTGTGCCCAAGCAATGGCGTGGGACTAGAACCCAGAAACTTATGACTCAGACTAATAACTAATAAGAACATAAGAAATAGGAGCAGGAATAGACCACATGTCCTCTCTAACCTACTCCATCATTCAACAAGATCATGGCTGATCTTTACCCTTAATTCTACTTTCATACCCACTCCCCAAATTTCTTGATTTCTACAGTGTTTAAAAATCTATCTCAGCCTTGAATATGCTCAACGGCTGAGCATCCATAGCCCTCTGAGATATAAAATTTCAAAGATTCACAACCCATTGGGTGATGGAATTCCTTCTTATCTCAGTCCAAAATGATTGATCCCTCATCCTGAGACTATGCCCCCCAAGTTGTCAACTGACCAGCCAGGGCAAACAACCTCTGAGCAGCTAACTTTTCATCCCCCTCAGAATCTTATTTTAGATAGGTGGCAAAGGCTTCAAACTAGTAAGATGAGGGAGGAATCTAAAAGAAATGTATACAGCCTGAATGTAAACAAAACAGGGAAGAAGAGCATAGAAAAGAATAAAGTAAGGGAGGGTGCTGATGGCAAGGGAATAAACAACTGTAGAACAGGAGTCGAAAAAGATGGTTAAACATAAGGAGAGAGGAAATCATACTGAAAATTAATTAAAACGTCTGCACAGCAATGTACACGTTTTTCGTAATAAAACAGGGGAGCTGGAGGCAATCATGCGTTGGGAAGAACCAACATAGTAGGTTGGTTACATGAAGCATAGTTACAGAAAAATCAGGACTGAGAATTAAACATTGCAGAGTATAACATGTTCAGAAATAGAGAGGCAAAATGGGTAAGTGGAGTGCCTGTACTTATTAGGGATAACATAATGGCAGTAGAAAAAAGTGTCACAGCTGTCAGCAAGATAAAAATAGAATCCCTATGGATAGAGATAACAGGGTCAATTACACTAACAGGTGCAGAACACCTAAGTGTGGAAGGGAGGAGGAGGAAGAAATATGCAGACAAATTGGAGAATTGAGTAAAAGAACATAGGCCGGGATTTTCCGGCCCCATCATGGGCAGAACCCGCCGCGGGCGAGGCAGCACCCCAATTAGAAGTCCATTGACTTGTGGCAGGACTGTGAGATTGCAGTGGCGAGCGGATGCGGAAAATCCTGCCCATAGAATAAGAATCATGAGGGATTTCAATTACCCTAATATTAAATGACCAGAAGAGGTAGGTAAAGGGCATAAGGAAAAGGAGTTCCTACAATGTATAAGGACTCTCTTCTAATATGTAAAAAGACCAACAAATAAAGATCCACTATTGGATTTAGTAATGGGGAATGAACCATAGAGCAAGAAAAGTAAAAGTTGGGAAACACCTAGGCAATAGTGACCATAATATAATACTCTTTAAGGTTCGGTAAGATGGCCAATAGAGGAGGACATAAGTACAACATAAACCACACTAATGGGTTGAAGAAAAGTTGATTTTGATGGGCTGAGAATAGAACTTGGGAAATTAAAATGGGTAACAATATTACTAAACAACATTGTAGAACAATGGGAAACATTTAAAATGGTGCTCAACAAAGGGCAGAAAAAATATATTCCACTAAAAGGGAAGAACAAGCTAAACACTGGTAAGACTTTCTAGATGAAAAAGACATAAGGGAGCAATGGAGGGTTAGGAGAGAAGCATACATTAAGTACATGGACAGCAGAAGAGTGCAGGATAAGAGATAATACCTAGAGATTAGGGGGAAAGCCAAAAAAGACAATTAGGAAGGCAAAGAGGAGATAACAGAAAGAGTAGACAATGGTAATGCAGTAGATATAATTTAGTTGGATTTTCAAAAGGCCTTCAATAAGGTGCCCTATAATACAATAATAAATAAGAGCAGAAAATGCGGAGTCAGGAGACAAATGATTGAATGAATTGCTAGCTGCTAGCTGGCTTCAAAACAGAAAGGAGAAGGTGGGAGTAGAAGGTAGTCATTCAGAGTGACAGTAGGTGGGAAGCGGTGTTCCACAAGCATCAGTGCTCAGACCACAACTGTTCAGAATTTACATTAATGATTTAGACTTTAGAATCAATAACACCATCTTCAGCTGCTTTATCAATAATTTTCCCTCCATCATAAGGTCAGAAGTATGGATGTTCACAGATGACTGCACAATGTTCAGAACCATTTACGACTCAGATACTAAAGCAGTCCTTGTCCATATGCATGCAGCAAGATCTGGACAGCATTCAGGCTTGTGCTAATATGTAGCAACTAACATTCGCACCACACCAGTAGCTAGCACTGACCAGCTCCAATAAAAAAGAATCTAACCATTTTCCCCTGACATTCAATGGCATTACCATGGCTGGATCCCCGACTATCAACATCCTAAGGGTTACTATTGATTGGAAACTTAACTGGACCAGCCATATAAATACTGTGGCTACAAGAGCAGGTCAGAGGCTGGGAATTCTGCAGCGAGTAACTCACTTCCTAAAGTCTGTTCAGCATCTACAAGGAACAAGTCAACTGTGTATGAATTACTCTCCACTTGCCTGGATGAGTTCAGCTCTAACAACACTTAAGAAGCTCGACACCATCTGGGACAAAGCAGCCTCTTGATTGGCATCCCATCTACCACCTTAAACATTCACTCCCTCCACCACCAACCCACAGTGGAGGAAATTTCCACCATATACAAGGCACACTGCAGCAACTCACCAAGGCTCCTTCGGCAGTACCTTCCAAACCTGCGACCTCTACCACCTAGAAGAATAAGGGCACCAGATCAAGCACCACTTCCTGCAGGTTCCCCTCCAAGCCACACATTATCCTGACTTGGAACAATATCACTGTTCCTTCACTGTGGCTGAGTCAAAATCCTGGAACTCCCTTCCTAACAGCACTCTGGGTGTACCTGCATCACATGGACTGCAGTGGTTCAAGAAGGTGGCACACCACTGTCTTCTCAAAGGCAATTAAGGATTAACAACAAATGCTGGCCTAGCCAGCAATGCCCACATCCCGTGAAAGAATTTTTAAAAATAAACAGCATTATCCCTGGTTGGTACCAGGATTTATTATTCTGGGAAACTATCTTGAATACGTTCTATGAACTCATCCTCCAGACTACCTTTACTGATTTGATTTGTCCAGTTGATTCATAGATTAAAGGCCCCACAATTATTGCATTACCTTTGCTACAAGCTCATTTTAGATCTTATTTAATACTTGTCCAATGGACTAGCTCCTGTTAGGGGGTCTACTCCCACTAGTGTTTGTCCCTTGTTATTCCACTCATACTGATTCTACTTCCTGATCTTTCAAGTCAAGATTCTTTCTCACTACTGTACTTAAATCTTGAATAAAGTTCTTGGTCTGTATGGATCACACATATTAAAAGACGCTAAGGTAGAGTTAGCAAAGGTACTATTACACGTTTATAAAAATTCATGAGAAAAAGGAATAGTGCCAGAAGACTGGTTGAGAGCTAACATGATGGGGACAGAACAAGTTCAGAAAATATAGGCCAATTAATTTAACATTGGTGGTACAAAAGATAATGATAGGAAAATATCTAGAATCTGAAAATATAATAAAAAGTAGTGAAGACAGATTTCAAACTGGAAAGTCATGGTGGGGCAACCCAATTTATTTCTTTGAAGAATTAACAGAACAGATAAGCAATGGGTAATGCAGTAAATGTAACATATTTAGATTTTCAAAAGGACTTTGATCAGCTTTCATATAATAAACTCATGACAAAGGTCAGAACATCAGGAGTCAGGGGACTAGTAGCAGAATGGTTAGCAAGCTGACTACAAACAGAAAGTAGAGAGTAAAGATTAAAGGTAGGTACTTAGACAGGCATAAGGAGGGTAGTGATGTTCCACAAAGATAAGTGCTGGGGCCACTATTCCTCATCATTTAAAAAAAAGGTTAGAATTCAGGAATCAGAAGTACAATTTCAAAATTTGCGGAGAATGCCAAATTAGAGGGTATATAGAGAGGACATCTGTGACTAAGCAAAAAAAGACATTGCCAAACTTGTAGAATTTAATGATGTAATTGGCAAATGAACTTTAGCACAGCTATGTATATTTTGGTGGGAAACTAAGGGGGTCACACACTGCTTGGAAAATAAAGGGCAGAATCTTCTGGCTGGCATGCGGGTGGCAGAGTCCACATGCCAACGCTTAAAATGTCACGTGAGTGTCCTGACGTCGGCACGCGGCATCATGATATTTCGGTCAGCGGATGCACAATGCAGCGGGATGCGCACCCGCCATTAATTAAAGGCCTTGTTAAGGCCATTAACTCTCCAATCGACCAGGATTTTGAGGGGTCCATGCAAACTTCGGGTCGGCGCACGGGCCCAACGGGCAGGCGGGTGATTTTTTTACAAACCTCATCCAGTGGTGGGATGAGGTTTGATATCGGGTTTAAAAACTTTTAATAAAGTGTTTGTGTTCTTCACTAACATGTCCCATCTCGTGTGACATTTTCACAATGGGAACATGTTAATGATTTTTTAATTTTTCTATTTTTAGAGTTTTACAGAGTTTCAGCAATCCCCCTGAGGCACCACTTAGCCTCAGGGAGATGTGTGCTCTTTCGTGCTCTCTGGCAGTTGGGGAATCCCCACCCTCACCCGCACAGGAAGTGCATAGCGCTTCCCATTGGGCGTCAGGCTGGGCGGGCCAACTTAAAATGGCGGCGGGACCCGTTTCGGTGGCGACGATCGGCTGCCCGCCCGCTGCCGAGTCGGTCATGCCCACCTGCCCATCAAGGGCAAAATTCTGCCCAGTCTAAATGGGATTGAGGAGCAGAGGGATTCAAGGGTACTAAAGCAGTGACTTGGATTAATAAGGCCATTAAAAAAAAGCAAATAAAATAATGGAGCTCATCTTTAGAAGAATAGAATTGAAACGCAGGGAGGTTATGTAAATTTGTAAAGAACCTTGGTTAGGCCACACTTGGAGTACTGTGCACAGTTCTGGTCTTCATCTTAAAAGGTGTACAGGAGATTTATCATGATGAAACCAAAACTGAGAGGCCACACATCAGGAAAAGGCTGGGGCTCTTTTGTTCAGAAAAGGAAAGACTGAGGGATGATCTGGTACATGTGTTTAAAATGATGAAAGCATTTGATAGGGTAGACATAGAGAAGATGTTTCCACCTGCAGGCAAGGCCAGAACTAGGGGCCATAAAGGTAAGATCGCCAGTAATAAATCCAATTGGGAATTCAGGAAAAACTTCTTTAATCAGAGAGTGGAGAGAACATAAAATGTGTTACCTCAAGGAGTAGTTGATGTGAATAGCGTAGATGCAGTTAAGGCAAAACCAGATAAACATATGAGAAAGGAACAGAAGGACATATTGATGGGCTTAGATCAAGAAGAGAGTGTGGAGGTTCATGTGAAGTATAAATATGGCATGGACATGTTGGGCCAAATGGCCAGTTTCCGTGCCGTAAATATATATACTATGTAATCATCTGCCAATTGATCCTGGATTTCATTCTGGTCCAAGCAGCACTAGTTAAAGGCTGAATGCAGGGCAGCTTAGTAAATTCACCGGAAAAATTTGATAATCAAATTGCATCTCTTTCACCATAGGGACATCTTCTGGAAATAATGTTATTTCATGGGCATCAAGATGTCTACCATGCTGTGCTGTAAAATCAGTCTGCCAAACTCACATAATTCAATATATAGTCTATCCTCTTTGCTCTCCTGGGACAGAAGATCTTTCCTAGTGGCAGGCTAGATTTTCTATCATGTAGTATACTACTTTCAGTGGAGCAGCAGTAAAGCTGGTAGCCACAACTAAGCAAAAAAATTTCTTCTTAGGTAGGCTGACCAAGACTAAGTACATGTTGGGGAGAATGTGTCATACATTCTCAATAAATTGGTCCTGCAGTCTGTAAGCTGGGATTTTCCTTTAAGAATAAACAATTTGAAATAGTTGAATACAACACCTGAAACTAGGCAATTGGCAAACTCAATCCTTTGTATCATTTTCCAGAACATTTGAGAATGTGCAAAAGTCCACTGGTGCGCATCATTTACAGCTGAATTCAGATAAGTGTAGGGCAGGGTTGCTAAGAATTATTGTATTTGTAGGTTTTAATAAAATACAAATAAAGGAGGCCAATTTATAAATTTGTGCACTTCAGCCAACCCTGAAGTTTCACTTACTCAGGGCATGAACAACTGCTGCACAAAAGCTAGACTCGAAAATGTTCCACTCTTTCCAGGGAACATTTTCTCCAGCTTGATTATATTTAACATGCAACAGCACATTCAAAATTGAAGATCAACTAATCTAAGTGTGTGTAGCAATGCTGGATCCTTGACACAGGAAGAGAGGGCTCAACTAAATTTTCCCTTTCTAATGCAGATGTTGGGTGATAAGAAGATTAGGCTCTATGCCCTGCACAGTTGAATAGCCTGTCAATAATCACTTACTCAGATCACAAATGAAGGCTGACCATTTGAACAAGGTACAGAGAGCTGTTGCTGCCAATGGTATCAAACCCCAGCAAGAAGCATTGTTTTCAGCTTTCAGGGCAGATAATTGAAAATAAACTGGAAAATTAGATGATTCAGGAACACTTTGTGCTTGAAGTGTTCCGCTGGGATTAAAGAATTTACAGTGTGCCATATGGTTTGCTACTTTGGAGCAGTACTGCCCAAGATGATGCTGATAGCAGATGTACTGAAAATCGCAGCAAAGGAAAGACAAGCAGCAAAGAGAACTGGGGCAGCATGGCTGAGTCCTTGCAGACATGGAATGAAATGAAGAAACTTTATACAGTCAGTTATAAATCATGGGCAACATGCCCATAATTTATTGGGGGACACTCCCTTCAAGTACTGTTCCTTGCTGGGTTCAGATGGTTAAAAACACCAATCAGTGTGGAACTGATTCATACGAACTAAAAAAAATCCAGGGTTAACCAGTCTTTATTTGTCCTGGATTAGGAAGGGTGAAAATTCAGTTAACGCTCCCACTCTTGATCACTATTCAGTAACTTTCTCTGTAAGGTGTACATGGCTATGGATGCTGCTCTGGATGCTATAGATGAGGGAAGAATTAAACTCAACCCTGATGCATTCAACAGTCGAATATCCTGCTGAACTCACTGTCGAAGAATCGCATGAAGAATGACAACTTGGATCAATTAGGTATGGTGACTAGTACCCATGAAACAATAGCCCAGATTTGCCAAAATAGTGTCTGGATCCTGGATCCGGAAGTCCCACCCATATTTTGGACAGATCTTATTCTTGCTGGTAGGGGAAACCCGAAACCATCAGGGTCATCTGAACTCGGTGCTGAGGTCAAACAGACCCCATTTTAACTGGAGTAAGGTCCACTTCACACAGGAAATGATTTACAATTTTTAAGAGTAGACATGAATGCTCATAAAAGGTGAATAAAGCTGTGGAGCTGAGAGGCTATTTAAATCCCTTGCCCTTTAAATTTTGCAAAAAACAGCCTGCTATGTCCCTGAGTTGAAACAAATTGGTACTTGCTGTTTAAATAGATGCTACTATTTAATTAACAAGAATGATGCACCTTTTCTTCATACTTGGATGAGTAAACTATGAGAATGTTTCTGCCCAGTTTCAAACCAGGTACCTTTGGTGTGCTCCGCGAACGTGATAACCACCAAACTACAGAAACAGTGCAGTTTCAATAGATGTTTGTTGACACAACCATAAGTGCTATCATTATAGTATTAATACTGCTTGACTGCTTCCACAACCTATAATCACAATGGGGAATTGTAAATTCACAGTTTGTTTGACAACTCCAAGGGTTATTAAGGGATTAGCTGACTTTGATTTGGGGTTATGAACACAAATGCTTATTTTTATAAGGGATTGAGTAATTGAGGGAATTGAAATGTATTGAATGGGCTTTTATGAAGTGTTTTTATACAGTGAAGTCTGTAATTGATATTTATTTTATTTCACCTCAACACTGCTCCTAAGGGCTGAATATGGTGGATACTGGGGGAGTTGACATGGAGGATGCAAGGGCAAAGGGTGGCAGGTGGTGGGCATGGGTTGGCATGAGTTGTCACTAACTTGGCATAGGGGCTGTAAGAGGGCATGGGGATAGTCAGGGCATGAAGAGTGAGGGGTCATGAGATGGGTGGTGGGCATGAATTGACATTTAGGGTATGGGGACCATGGGGGGGTGGATGGAGAGGCATGAGTTGGCATGAAGGTTATGAGGGGCCATTAGGGGTGGGTGGGGACATTGGTTGGCATGGGTGGGGCATGGCGATTGGGTGGGGGTCAAGGGGTATGAGGGTGAAGGCTAGGGGGCCCAATATTAAATAAAACAACTGGGGAAATGTCCCAGAGCACTGAGGTGGGCCTATTAACCAGTCTACCTCGGCACTCAGCAGCCCCTGTGACCGCCTCCAAACTGCGTCCTGGGGCAGAAGGCAGCAAGCATCTGCCTTCATGGAATAAAGATCCCATTATTCAGAGCGGTTTCTCCCTAGGCAGGTTCACAAGTCAGGAAATTTCCCAACTCTGCGCCCACCTCGGAAGTGAAAATCCAGGCCAATGAATGTAAGCACTGTCTGGAGAAAGAATGGGAGAACATTGAAAATAAGGTTAGAAATGCACTTCAGGCTGAATAACATATTTTGGGGAATGACATTTAGAAAACAGCAAGATCTTTGTTCTCACAGTTAATGTTAAATCATGGAGTAGTCAAAATTTCCTCCAGCTCAAAGTCAACAAAACTAACTTCAACCTTTACAACTCCTGCCAGTAATTACTCGTTTCTAAGTCCAATTCCATCAACCTCCTGCGCTGTTCACTCAGGCTGTTGCACAAACTTAGCGCTCTGTCTGGAGATTTTTACACTTCTTTGACAGAGGTATTCTTTTGTTGTTACTTGCTATGTCTTTTTCTCATTCGTTCATGGATGTGTCATTAGCAAGACCAATGTTTAATCCAAATCCCTCAGTGCCCTTGACAAGATGGTGATGAATTGTCTTCTTTAACCATTGCAGTCCATTTGGTGTGATACACCCACAGAGCTAATCAGACTTCCTTGTGATACAACTGAGTAGCTTGCTGGGCCGTTTCAGAAGGTGGTTAAGAATTAATCACATTGCTGGGGTCTGGCATCGTACGTAGACCACACCAAGTAAGGACAGCACATTTCTTTCCCTAAAGGACAACATTGAATCAGTTGAGTTTCTAGGACAACTGGTACTTTCATGGTCAATGTTATTAGCTTTTTATTCCATATTTATTAATTAATTCCCCAATTGCTATGAAGTGATTTGAACCCCAGTAGCCATGCTCAGCTTCAGGGAACTATTATTAAACTAACTTTATTTACACCTCCCCAACAGAGCAGGAAGGGTAGCACTACAATATACAACGCTCCATCCTCACTTAAAAATAGAAATGTTAAAATGTAAAAGGGTATACGTCCATAATTTCCCAGAATACAATATGTCTAAACCAACATCGAGGACAGCATTTTCCCCCCCATCGGGGGGGTTGTGCAGGGGTAGGCGTGAGCCCGATTGACGCCCTTGATTGGGTGCATGCTGCCATTTTACGTGGGCGGGCCAATTAAGGCCTGCCCAGCATGACATCCACCCGGAAGCACTGTGCCGGTGGGGGGTGGTGTGTGGCAGCGAGTGATTCCCTGAGTCGGGTTCTGCGCAAAATAGCGCAGAAATCTCCCTGAGGCACCTCTGTACCTCAGGGAGATTTGTTTATATTTTAAACTTTGAAATAAAGGAATTTTAAACTTTTAAAACATGCCCCCTCATGTGACAATGGGCTGGGTCATGTCATTGAATTTTTATTAGAACTTTTTGTGAACTTTTAAACACTTCATGGAACCTCATCCTACCTGTGGATGAGGTTCCATGAAATATGCGAAGGCCACCTGGGCTCTTTGCCTGCCCACCAACCTTAAGGTTGGACAGGCAGCTCCTTAACTGTTTTAATTACTTTTCAATAGGCCTTAATAGGCCTTTGACAGTTTGGCGGGTGGGCAGCCGAGTCAGCTGCGCACCCACCAAACTGAAAATCGAAACAATGCGCGGTGACGTTGGGATACCCGCCCGCGCATCATTTTACACGTCGGCGAGCGGGGGTGGGCAGAATTTTGCTCCATGAGTACCTGAAATTTAACAAGTTGGATTACACATTCATTTTTACTGTAATCACAACTAAAACATATATAACCAATAGAACACAGTAATTTACATGTTAAAAAAAGTTTTTCAACACCTATATGTGTTTAACTAAAAGTATCATTTGTCAAGCAATAATGAAAAGAACAACATATTTCTTCTTCTTTCCTACATACTCTCAATTAATCTATCTGGCTTCTTCCTCTTTCTGTCTGGCTATCTCCTACCATTTCCATCAGCTTGACTTTGCTCTCTTAACATCACTGACTGTGACAAACCTGAACCTTGACTTTGACTACCAACCCCACTTAATGGTTGAGACTATGATATTGATTGATTTGCCTTAATCAAAGACCCTGACTCACTTTGCTCTACTGGTGAATTCTGTGATAGCTTCTTTCTGACTTTAACTTTGGACTGTAGGAGGAATTTAAACTGCAGAAGGCTTTTCACGCCTTCCCTTTGTCAGATTTCCTCCTTCAAGCATATGATCTATATGACACTGTAACAGGGCGAAGACCACACCCTCAATATTTTTATGAATATATATATATATATATATCATCATGGCTGATTTCTAAAATTTTAAAACAGGACAATGATCTTTTAAAATGACTGAAGATATGTCTGAGGCTGTGACCCTAAACAAAAGAGCTATCAGGGCAGCATTGCTTGTGCCTCATTATCCTTCAAGAGATGCTAACAACCCCTGACAAATTCAAAGGGAATACACAAAGGCCATCTCCGTTTCATAGGCCAAGCCTGGCCAACTGGAGCTGAGTCGTCTGCTTGGACACAGGACAAAGTGACTGCTTTTGACATCAAGGCCAAATTTCACTGAGTGTGGCATCAAGGAGCCCTAGCAAAACTGGAATCAATGGGCATAAGGGGGAAAACTCTCCACTGGCTGGAGTCATACCTAGCACAAAGGAAGATGGTTGTAGTTGTTGGAGGTCAGTCATCTCAGCTCCAGGACATCACTGCAGGAGTTCCTCAGAGTAGCATCCTAGCCGAACCATCTTCAGCTGTTTCATCAATGACCTTCCTTCCATCATTGCATCAGAAGCGGAATGTTCACTGAAGATTGCACAATGTTCAGTACCTTTCGCAATTCCTCAAATATTGAAGCAGTCCATGTCCAAATGCAGCAAGACCTGGACAACATCCAGACTTGGGCTAACAAATGGCAAGTAACATTGACGCTACTTAAGTGCCAGGAAATAACCATCTCCAAAAAGAGAGAATTTAATGTCACCCCTTGACATTGCTGAATCCTCCATTATCAACAGCCTGGGGGTTACCATTGACCAGAAACTGAACTGGACTAGCAATATAAATACTGTGGCTACAGCAGCAGGTCAGAGGCTAAGGATCCTGCAGTGAGTAATTCACCTCCTGACTCCCCAAAGCATGTCCACAATCTACTAGGCACAAAACAGGAGTGTGATGGAATACTCTCCCCTTGCCTGTATGAGTGCAGCTTCAACAACACTCAAGAAGCTTGACACCATCCAGGACAAAGCCTGCTTGATTCACACTCCATCCACAAACCTTCATTCCCTCCATCACCGATGCACAGTGGCAGCAGTGTGTACCATCTATAAGATGCACTGCAGAAACTTGCCAAGACTCCTTATATAGCACCTTCCAAACACACAACCACTACCAACTAAAAGGACAAGGATAGCAGATAGGTGGGAACACCACCACCTGGAAGTTCCCCTCCAAGCCACTCATCATCCTGACTTGGAAATATATCACTGTTCCTTCATTGTCACTGGGTCAAAATCCTGGAACTCCCTCCCGAACAGCACTGTGGGTGTACCTACACCACAAGGACTGCAGCAGTTCAAGAAGGCAGCTCAAGGGCAATTAGGGATAGGCAATAAATTCTGGGCTGGGGAGTGAAGCCCACATCCCTTGCATGAATAAAAAGAAACCTGCACTCAAATTCTTCATAGTTAGAATATTAACAATCTCAGGAGACGATACAAATGAACATACACCCTTTGTCAAAGCCAAAGTGGAGAGGTGGGAGTCATGTGACATTAATCCCCCACCCTCATTTTGGAGGCCAGTTATACTATCTTGCTGTACTGCCGTCTTCCACCACCAAACAGCAGCACAGCAAAAGGGTTCTGTCCAGGTTTGAATGCCTTGCCTCCATCTACACTGTTTCTACTGGAATATCTGAACATTTATACCATCATCTACAAGACTAATGTATCCCTGCATGCCTATCTCATCATAGAAGTCATCTTTATTGAAAAAGTGAAATATCCAGCATCAGTTTTCAACCTGCCCACCTCTGTGAAAGAATTCAACATTGGACATTTGGTCCTGGACTCAAGACTCACATGAAACAATAATTCTTTACTCTATGGTCTTTGCCCTGTAATCTTTCTTTCTCTGTCCTTCCTCGTTTATTGTATGAATGCACAAGGGGCCACATTGTGACACCCCTTCCCGCACTTTGAGTGTGCGCAAATAAACTAATCCTCTGAGTTCACTCAATTCCAAGTGTGCTGTGGGGTAATAAATAGAAATCAGATCACGTAAAAAATGAGGGGTTGGGAAATACGCCACCGCTATAAAGGGGGAAACCAAAATCAACACTCCTTTCTGTTTCCAGACTGGTGGTGAGAGGGGAAATCAGGGCTGTTTAAATTAAACCCCGTCCTGTCCGTAACAACACTGACAGAGTCCCTCTCCGATCTTCACTAGGGCAGAATTTTACATTCCCCCACTGGCATGTTTGTAGGTGGTGGGGGTGAGCAAAGAATTTGTCAGATGGGCTTCCCACTGGGTTTCCACCTGCCCCAACCTCTACGCAATTTTACACTGGGACGACCCGCACTTGCCCCAGTTGAGGCCCTTAAGTGGGCAATTATTGACCACTTAAGGACTGTTTCCCGCCAAGACTCAATTTTTAGGCTGGTGGGAGGAGTTACGGAGCCGGCGGGAATCCTGAAAATAAACCAGGTTCAGGCTTCGGGCAGGAAGAATGGGAGGCTTCCTTCAGCAGTCTCCTTTCAGTATCAGGTGATACTGGTCACCGCCACCCTGGCCTTACCACCAACACCCCAATCCCCCTCTATCCACTCTCCCAACCAGGCCTCACCTACCCTCCTCACCCTAAGAACCCCAAAAATTATGTGGTCTTGGATTCCCAGGACTCAGGCTCTGGGAACTGCTTGCATTCCCTGTCCTGGCCACTACAGCTTCTGATTCCTGGAGGGACCATCAGATTGGTCGACAGCTCTAAGGCAGGACTCCTCCCGAGTGAGGGGCGGAATTCCCACCTCCAGCCAATTAATGCTCGTTGGAGCATCAAATGGCTACAGGGTAGGCAATATCAGCAGGAACATGTTCCCCATCAACTCTTCAGATGGCGGGAAGGGAAACACCGCCATCCTAAAAATCCTGGCCCTAGTCTCTTAATTATAACTCCAATCACATATTTCTCACCATGACCTTCTGACCAGCACTGAACTTTCTAAGTGTCATGCCTTGTATGTCAAGACACATCTTCACTTTGTCTTGTTTTCCTCTTACTTTGCTATGGACATCAGGCTTGAGCAATCTAAACCTTGTCCTTGCAGCGCATTTAAATATTAACTCATAGGGCGGAATCGTCCGTGCCCGCTGACATCGGGCATGTTCGGTAGCAAGAGCAGACAATATGGTGAGAAGGCCAAAAACCGGTTTCATGACATCGTGAAACCAGTTTGCAATCATCCCTCAGGGCCGTGTTCCCTGCCATCAGACGTTGGGAACCTCGTTATAATACATCAGCATATCATTATAAGGCCAGCCCACTGGACTCATCCCGCCTGCTGGGTCATCTGCCCACATTGGCGGGAAAACACGCCGGTGCAGAACGTCTTGACAAGTGTGACATGCAAAAGTCAGGACTTAGCACCAGGGCCTTGCTCATATTGCTGACATCCAAGGTGCAGAAGATGCTGGAGCCCGGCAGCAATGGCACACTGGAGGAAAGTCTATGGCATGCTGGGTGGATTCGCAAGAATATGGCTCTGCTGAGAAGCAGCTCACACAAGTTGGAAAGTCACCATTGATGCTCACAATGGATGATGGTCAAGGGGGTGGGAGAGGAGGGTCCAGGATCAACTGGGGGAGGAAAGGTGTTGGGGAGGTAAAATGGGGGGGAATAAAAGTGTTGGGGGAGTGAGAATTGGGTGGTAATTAGGGTGTCGGGGGAGTGAAATTAAGGGGGTAATGAAGGTGTCGGCGGGGTGATGTTGGGAGGAGGGAATGAAGGTGTCAGAGGGGTGAGGTTGGGGGGGAAGAGTACGGGGGAGGAGGGAGTAACAGGGAGAAGATGGCAACTGGGTAGGTGGATGTAAGGGGAGGGTGGAAGATGTAAGGGAAGGAGGAGGAAGGAGTAAGGAGAGGGGAAACAGTAAGGGTGGAGGAAGGAGTGCAGAGAGGGGAGGCAGTAAGGTTGGAGGAAGAAGTAAGGGTTTAGGAAGGGATTGGGAAGGAGAAAGGAGTAAGACTGGAGGAAGAAGTGAGGCTAGAGGAAGAGGTGAGGCTGGAGGAAGAGGTAAGGCTGGAGGAAGGAGTTGGGAGGAGGGAAGGATCAAGGATAACGGAAGGATGTCTGAAAGAGTCAGGAAGGGGAAGGGACTAAGCAGAGGAAGCCCGGGGAGGTCGGAGGACTAAGGGGGGTAAGGAGTTCCAGGGGGGCAGGGGGAAGGTGTCCAGAGGGGTTCGGGGGGAAGGGGTCCAGAGGGGGGTAAGTCTAGATGAACATGCTAGAGATCTATGACTGCCTCCTGGGGAGCGAACTGAGGGTGGGCGTGGTATGAGGGAATGTTAAGAATGACCGAGGGCAGAGGTGGTAAAGTGGGAGGGTGAGGGTTCGATGGTAACAGTAGATGGGATGGCAAGGTGGTTGGTGCGGGCTCAGGGGTAGACACAGATCCTGGGGTTAGGAAGGAGGTCGGGGATGTTAATGTGGATGGGGGTGGGATTTTCGAGAAAGAAGGGAATGTGCATGTTCACCAGGAAATCCCCGAATGAAAAGGGTTGTGGTTAATAGGCCACAGAGGGAAAGTAGAAGGTGATGCCGGGGGTCAGCTGTGATGGAGGAAAGGAAATAGGTGACTGGGCGAGGGTAAAGGATGGGGGAGCGAAAGTAAAACTGAATTAACACCATGCTGTCCAAATCGAAAGTGAAGCGAGTGTCATGGTGGGCAAGATCAGGTGCTGCATGGGAGTGCAATCATCGGATGGGCAGAGATACAGGTCAGCTCAGATGGACAACCGAAAGCAAACCCCAGCAGACAGCACTGAAAATGCTCAGGACATTGAAATGAGTGTGACACAGGAAGGATCCGGTTGCATGGGCGAATGCTCGCATGAGGTTACAAAAGGCATTGCCACACACACACTTCCCCCTCTAGAATCACTCGTGGGCTGGCTGCTCCCTCTGCAGTGACAGAGGGTGAGGTTGAAAGGATCACAAGCAAAGGGTACTCGGAGGGAATGGACAGCCTCTGCGATTCCTGAGTGAATGACCCAGGTTGTCCAGCTGCCGCTCCTCCTACCTTCGGGTGCCTGATGGCCCTGGCCTGATTCGTTGAGGGGAAGGACACCTGGAGCAGCGCTGAGATTCCCCGTTTCCCTGTCGCACTGCCACTGCAGGAACTCATCCATGGCTCCACGTTCTGCTGGGCCAGGGTCTCCATGGCATCCGCCATCCTCCCCATGGAGACCTCTATATGCGCACATGTGGGCACCACTTCATCAGAGAGCAGGCGGACTCACTCCTCCGACTCAACATACCACTTTGTTGAGGGCTTCCAACAGCTCGGCTGATTCTCCAGGATAAGTTGGAAGGCCAAATCCAGAGGCTTATCATCTGACTCAGACCTCACAGATGCTTCTACCCCAGCAGTCCTCCAAGTGCCAGGGAGATCGGCTGAACCTGCCTTCTCCTGCTGCAGAGATGTGTACATGCTGTGACCAACAGATTGTGAACCTGAGCCTGCTCTAGATCTAGATTCCGTCAAGGTGTGTGTCTCTGTGCTGGTGAAGGGTGTGGGTAAGTGTTGTGACGGGTCTTCCAGGTTGCTTATTTCCAGCTCTTCAATGGAGGAGGTGTCCTCTTGGCTGAGTTTTTCCAGCATTTTCTATTTTTGTTTCAGATTTCCAGCATCCGCGGTATTTTGCTTTAATCAAAGCATATAGTACCTTTGATTTTATTAATAAGGGCATAGGGTAGAAGAGCAAGGAGGTTATGTGAAACTTGCTTGGTGCATCCAATTCTGGATGCCACATCTGGAAGGATGCGAAGGCATTAGAGAAGGTGCAGAAAAGATTCACGAGAATGGTTTCAGGGATGAGAAAGTTCTGTTACAAAAGTAGATTGGAGAAGGTGGGACTGTTTTCCTTGAAGAGGCTCATAGGGAATTTTATAGAAGTATTCGAGATCATGAAAAGTTTGAACAGAGTAAATAGGGGCAAACTGTTTCCACTAGTGAAAAGATCGAGAACAAGAAAACACAGATTTAAGGTAATTTGCAAAAGAAGGAAAAGCAATATGAGAAAAAAAATTTGAACAGCGAATGGTTAAGGTCTGGAACGCGCTGCCTGAGAGTGTGTTGGAAGCAGGTTCAATCAAGGCATTCAAAAGGGAATTAGACTTATTTGAAAAGGAACAATATGCAGTGTTATGGAGAGAAGATGGGAGGATGGCACTAAGTAAATTGGTCCAGAGAGCTGGACCAAATAGCCTCCTACGCTGTAAAAATTCAGTGATTCTATGATTTATTGCCACATCACTTCATCCCCTTTTCCTTCATCACCTCTCCAATCTAATCTTGAATAGTGACATAGGGCTAGATTTTACGCACCAGTTTCAGCAGGTTTAAAGGTGGGTGGGCATGTAATATTCAGCATCCATCCCGTCTGCCACCTTCCCACCTACCCCTGCCCACTCTGCAATTTTAACAATGGCTTTGGGCAACCTGCCTGCCAGTGGGCCAATTGAGGCCCTTAAGAGGGCAATTACTGCCCATTTAAGGGCCTCACCTGCCACCATTGGGATTTAAGCGTCAGCAGGATAGGCCCATCCAATGTGTCCAGCGTGGCAGGTTTCCCTGTGCAAGCTGGTGGTGGGCAGGTGGGGGGTGGGGGCTGTTCCTCATAACAGACCCCCTGGGCCCATTGGAGGCTCCCCCAAGCTGTTAGCATCACAGGTTGCCTTTCCCCAATGCCCTCTCAAACCCCAGCCTCCGTGAGACCTCCAAAACACTTATATGTCCCAATCAGCACTGAAACCTCCTCAAGCCCCAAGTGCAGCACCGGCCACCACTCCCAATGGCACTGCTGGTACTGGAGAGCTGCCGAGAACTCTGTGAGATAGGGCTCCCTACCTTTGAGGACCATAAGTCCCCTCTCCAACCTACTAAGGGCCAATCAGCACTTAAATGGCTGTAGGGCAGCCATTTTCCTGCTAGCCCTCCTTCCGCAGCCTTTTAGCCAGGGGGGCAGGGACCACAGTGCCCATAAAATCCAGTCCATAGTCTTTATCGCAACCACAAACCCTGAAGCAAATTCTTCAGCCTGATAACTCTGTGTAAAGAAGTTTCTCCTGCACTCTGCTCTTAATCTCATATTTAATCATTTATCGATGCCCCCTTGATCTAGACCCTCAACAACTAGAAACAATCTGCACCTACCTACTCTGTCCCATCCTTTCAAAATTTAAACACTCCTATCATATTACCATGTAATAGTGTTGATCCAATTAAAAAGGATCAAATTTTACAAGTCTTTCTTCGTATTTGTATTTCTACATGCTAGCCAGCATTTTAGTGATTCTGTGTTGTACCCTTTCCAAAGCCTCAATATCCTTCCTATAGTGTTTATCCAAATATTGCATAGAGTTCCTTAGGGTAGTGTCCTAGGCCCAATCACCTGCAGCTGTTTCATCAATGACCTTCCCTCCATTATAAGGTCGGAAGCAGGATGTTCGCGGATACTTACACAATGTCCAGCACCATTCACGACTCCTCAGATACTGAAGCAGTCCATGTCTATATGCAGCAAGATCTGGATAAAATTCAGGCTACAGCTAATAAGTGGCAAGTAACATTCGAGTCACACAAGTGCCAGGCAACAAACATCTCCAGCAAGTGATAATCTAACCATCGCCGCATAACATTCAATGGCATTACCATCACTGAATCCCCCACTATCAACATCCTGGGGGTTACAATTGACCAGAAACTGAACTGGACCAGCCATTTAAATACTGTGGCTACAACAGCAGGTCAAGAAGCTGGGAATTCTGCAGATAGTAACTCACCTACTGACTCCCCAAAATCTGTCCACCATCTACAAGGCACGAGTCAGGAGTGTGATGGAATAGTCTCCACTTACCTGTAAGAGTGCAGCTCCAACAACACTCAAGAAGCTCGACACCATCCAGAACAAAGCAGCCCACTTGATTGGAACCCTATCTTCCACCTTAAACATTCACTCCCTCTATCTCTGACGCACAGTGGCAGCAGTCTATACCATCAACAAGATTCACTGCAGCAACTCACCAAGACTCCTTCAACAGTACCTTCTAAACCCAACATCTCTACCACCTAGAAGGACAAGGGCAGCAGATGCATGAGAACACAACCCGCCTGCAGCTTCACCATACTGCCTTGGAATTATATCACTGTTCCTTCATTGTTGTTGGATCAAAATCCTGGAACTCACTTCTTAATAGCACTGTGGGTGTTCCTACCAGCATATGGACTGCTGCGGTTCAAGAATGCAGCACACCGCCATCTTCTCAAGAGCAATTAGGGATGGGCAATAAATGCTTGCCTAGCCAGCAATGCCTACATCCCATAACCGAATAAAAAAGTCCTCTAACTGAGGTCTCACTAAGGTTTTTTCTTAGCTTATAATTACTTCTTGGTTTCTTTATTCAACATCTCTTGGGATGGAGTGAATCTTTGCTGTAGTGGTGGCATTCCTGACTCTGAGTTACGAGGTGAAGAACTGAACCCCACTCCAGACAATCCCAGTGAGTGAAGACTAGAGTGTAGTGTCCATGGGGTGTGAATCTTTGGAATTCTCTATCGCACAGAGCTGTGGATGGTCAGTCCTTGAGTACATTCAACACAGAGGTCAATAGATGTTTAGGTAATAAGGGAATAAAGGAATGTTGGGATAGGATACAGAGGGAAGATGGAGTTGAGTTAGATGATCAGCTATGATCTTATTGAATGGCAGAGCAGGCTCAAAGGGCCAAATGGTCTACTCCAGCTCCTGATTCTTGTGTTCTTATGTTCCAAGTACTAGGTTAACAGCATGGTACTCGCATCCAAAGTGACCACTAACTCAGTGTTTTATTACTGCATCTGAGTCAGAAGGGTTGGGTTTGGGACCCTCCTCCAGAGAGCGCTGGCAAGAGAAGACTGGAGCACCAGCACTAAATATTGGTTGACATCCGGTAAGGATATGTGTGTTTGACAGCTATGAACACCCTTACTCCCTATCATAAATGGCAGATGGTGTTCTTCAACCTCGGTTGCAGCACACCAAAGAGAAGGAATTCCCAAGATAAAATCCATGAGAGAGGCAAAAAGAAACCACCCTCACAACATTTCCCTGCTAAAATGCTCAAGAATCTCATTTGTAGAACTTGAATTTGCACTTGCCCTTGAGCAGAATACAACAGATCTTGTGGTGCAGTCTAGATTTCTATCAGCTTTTTTTACAGCCTTATTAATCTTTAATGTCCTGTGAACCTTTAACCTTACAAGTCACCGCACTTCAGAGTAATTCATTGTATGTAAAGCACTTAAAGAGATATTTCAGGGATGCAATTAAACATGATTATAAATATGTGCTTTTCGTTCTATATGATATCCAAACGTTCATTCTCACATGATTTCTCAGTGGTATGCAGATTATACTTCAAAGTGCCATCTATGTTATGCCAATTCTTTTTCATTTCATTAGGAAACAGTCTAAGGCCTTCCAGCCAGCCAAAGTTACCTCAACTTTTCAACTGGAAACAAAGGTTAATAATATTTTTTAAAAAACATATGTACAGCAGTGTTAAAACCAGACGCACGTGTGAATGGAGATCATCTTCTCATTGAAAATAATGGAGTAGGAATGTCAATTTCATTTTGATGGTTGAGTGAAAAAAAATCAAGATACCAATTTTTATTGTGTGAAATTACCAGAAAAGCAGCATAAGATATGGCTGATATATGCCAATTCTACAGAGGTTCTTCCAGTCCCCTGCTGTAACTTTGATTGGAAACTTGTAGAGTCCCAGATAAATTTTGTAAATGGTTGTTTTCAGCTTCAGGAAATTTCAGGGCCCTCTTAAACAGAGCCACAAATGCAAAAATATGCTAATTGCAAAGCAGAATATTGCAAATGCTGAAATCAGAAATAAAAGCTGAAATACAGGCAGTAGCTGTGGAGAGAGAAAAACAGAGTTAATGGGCGCAATCTTCTATTCTGGAGTATAAGTTAGGTGGCAGGAACTGAAATGAGAGTGACTTCCACTCACAGGTGGGACGGGCTGGCCCCCTGTGATCTCGCACTATTCAGCTCAATACAACTGCATACGTAAGGCGCACGGCGAATCTTGCAGCAGCATGACAGCAAGTCGCTGTCCCTTCCCTTACCTCAAGCGGTCGAAGGTCTTGGCGCCATATTTAAAGGGCATCCAGAGAGCCATTCACTCACTGTAAGCCAGGAGCATCAGTCTGGCTGTCATTCAAGATTCTACCAAGACCAGAATATCGTAGAGAAGACAACATGTGGCTCCACAGTTCAGTGATGCCTCCCTGCAGGTTCTCCTCCACACTATCCAGGAAAGGTGGGGGGTCCTGTTTCCCAGTGACAGCAGTAGCAGGCCCTCCCATCTGATCAAGACAATTTGAGCAGGGATCACAGTAGAGGTTAGCATCCATGGGGCCCACAAAAGAACCGGCTAGCAGTGCCGGGAAAGGATAAACGATCTGCTGCACTCCACCAGGCACAGGTCCACAGCTGATGGAGGAAGTGCTAGCCTAAGTCTCTGACACTCGGAGGAGTACTGAAGACCAGGCCCCTGCTGAGCCCTATGCAGGCGATGAGCCTCTGGACAGGCAAGGGAACACCGGGCAGAGGTGCCAGAGGATATGCACAGGCTGAACCAAAGGTTGGAGGAGTCCATCCACGTTCTGTCTGCTGTCGTGGCTCCGACATACGAGCACTTGGCTGCCTCCATAGAAAGGGTGGTGGATGCCATGGAGGCCCAGGTCCTCCAGGCCACACACAGTGGCCACCAAATATGCACTCAGACCTGCACATTGTTGCTCTAGCCATAGGTGCAGTGCAGCAGTTACTAGGTGAGAAAGAGACGAGGCACCTCAACCTCCCTCCAGGTGCCCCATCTCCTCACGGAGACAGGGAGGTGCCATCACACACCGACATGGAGGAAGGGTAGCAGCAAGCCACACCAGGACCTTCATCCCAGGACACTCAAAGGGTGCCCTGGCATTCAACCTCTCCTCTGCCAATGACCCCATCATCTCCAGTAGGTCAGGCCAAGAAGGGTGTACTAAGTGGCCTTGGGCCACCAGAGGACATCTGCCAAAGCCATCATAATCAACAGGGCATGGCAGTCAGCAGGCTGCTTCCAACTCAGCTGTGGTTGTCGGGGTTCCACCTCGATGTAGCAGTAGAAAAAGATAGGTAAAGAAGTTTTGAAGGCACATTTTAGGTGACACGAGTTTATAACCATTGTATATACTTTTGGCACTCGTAAATATATGTTTACTTGCACTGTTTGGAAGTTTCCTGGATTCTCATCTTGTTGCTAGTTGCTTCAATGGTTGCGGGCATTTAAGAGTGTGGAACTTGGTCTCCCACTCCATTAATGTCCTCAAATAGTCACTTCTCTCACATTATAAACATTGTGATTACTGAATACTCAGACATCAGAATGCTTAAGCACTGGCCAATCATTTGTGTGTGCAGCCTGGGCAGACATAATGCAATCCATTACTTGCAGCCCACACAGGTTTTGAGCCCTGAGAATGATATCGCACAGAGTATGAAGCGAAGTCACTGCACCTCCTGTTGAGGTTGCCCTGATGTGACATGTGAGATGGATACAAAGTGTCTTCAAGGGGAGTTAAACAGGCTATGTGAGTGCCAAGGAACACTGTAGATTCAATGTGAGGTTTAAAAGAGTGAAGTTCTCCAATGTGATCTGAAGAATAGAGAACCGGAGGCTTCCTTAGATGTTGGGAAAATGATGAGGTATGTATGCCCAATCGTTCTTGGCTTCCTTGTTCAAATGTAATATTGAGCTAACATGCAGGTGAAGGCTGCAAGTGAGGAGGCAACAGGCAAGTTGGAATTGAGTGTAGGATTAAAGAGGTGTGTGTGCAGTTGACTGCATGAGGGATTGAGTGTAGGATTAAAGAGGCTTGTGTGCAGTTGACTGCAGCCTTTGTGAAACCTCATATGGAAAATTGTTTTCCCTGATCGTTTCCTTATCAAGGGTAGGAATAGGCCTTGCATAAAGGGATTGCAACCAAAGTGCACCAGACTTCATTAAAGGACCGGGATATTATCCCATGAGCTGATAGCGAGTAGAATGGGCTTGTGTGCTGGACCATGTGGAGAACCGAGGGGCTATCAATGTGAAGCATCACGAGTTCTTATAGCGCTCTGCAGGATCCATGCAGGGAAGATGTTTAACTTGGCTGGGGTGTCCAGAACGACAGGACACAGTCTCGCAAGCAATACTAAGGCCATCTAGGACTGAGATGTGAAGGACACTCTTCAAACAAAAATCCAGGATCTTTCGCCTCACCCAAGAACCATGGCATGTCCTCTTGGTGTGCAGTCTCGCCCTCCTGAATCATCTTCAGGTCTTCTGCGCATTTAGATGTTTTGGCCTTGCACAGTTTGTCGTAGCATCCATAGTGTCATCGTGTTACATGAAAGCATCAGGCTGAAATTACAGGACATTGATTTCGCCTACAGGGGCACTTTGCTCCACTGTGCTGGCATGGGCAGTTAGGGTATTGCTTCCCTTGGCCTGGAGTGTCCCTGTTTCTGTGCTGTTTAACTAACTAGACTGTGAGGTTTCCTTTGTAACATGGTTTACTTTCTCTTCTTAAAATGGACCTGTGCTGCATATGGAGTTCAGACTGCCTCACAATCTGGCTAGCTTTCGCAAAGGTTAGATCTTCCTTCACTTGCAGCATGTCTGAGAGTCCGTCATCCACTACTCCTACAACTATTCCATCCCAGATAAGTTCAGATTCTAGGTTCCCATATTCACAGGCTTCAGCCATCCTATGCAGATCATTAATGAATGAGTCGGCAGGTTCTCCTGGCTGCTGGATACGCCTATTAAATTTAGCCCTTTCGAGGATCTTGTTACTTCTTAAGTTAAAATAAACATAGAATGATTTTGGTACTTCTTCAAATTTAGCAGATGATTTGTTGATTCCTTGTCTAGCAAAAACATCAACTGTTATCGGGGCTACTCTGTAAAGCAGTGTTTAACTTGTTCAGCTTCTGTCTTTTTATCCAGACCTGAAGCAATCATGCACCTAGGGAATCTTTTTCTCCAAGGTCCCCAATATGTGATTTATCTGGGCCTTGGATAAGTCCAAGTTTATTTGGAAGAGTAGATTTCTGATCAATAGTTAGAAATTTTAAAGTGTAGGTCAGCTTCAAGAAGTTTGCTGAAATTCAAGATGGCATCGCCATTCACCTAAAGGCAAAGGGCTTACCCAAGCTTTCCAGTTTTTGGCGGGATCCTGCTGCAATGGCACTCACACTCAGCCTTAAAAAAATTTTAAACAATGGCTGTTTGGATCGACTAGCTGCAGACTTCTCCATTTCAGCACTATGCTTTAGGGTCGCAAAAGCTTTGAATCCTGGACTCTAATGGTCTTTAAAGCTGATTCTTTAGTCAGGACTCTTCCAAATTAATTAATTCTTTCCGCCTTTTCAGAGCGAGCTCAGGTGCCGCATGAATCTGGTTTCTCGACTAAGTTTTTAAACAAGAATTTCTGAACTGAACTGTTTAAAAGTTTCTTAGGGCTTGCTATATCCTAGAACTTAAAAATTTTAACTTAACTCTGCTAGGTCCGCTGACTCCGCATTCTGGGAATTGAACCTAGACTTCCAAGAGATCCTACGGAGTCTTCTGCTGCAGTGAGGAATTTTAAGTTTCTGTCTTCAGCTTCCAAGCCTTTCTTTGGAACTCTTCCCTGGTGATTTTTCTTTGCTTCCAGAGCTTTTCTTTAGGTCTAAATGCTTCTTTGAATTTTTTTTATATTCGTTCATGGGATGTGGACATCGCTGGCTAGGCCAACATTTATTGCCCATCGCCAATTGCATTTAAGAGTCATTGCTGTGGGTCTGGAGTCACATGTAGGCCAGACTAGATAAGGGCGGCAGATTTCCTTCCCTAAAGGACATTAGTGAACCATATGGGTTTTTACGACAATCGGTAATGGTTTTGCGGTTGTCATCAGACTTTTAATTCCAGATTTTTACTAAATTCAATTTCACCATCTGCTGTGGTGGGATTTGAACCCAGGTCCCCACAGCTTTATCCTGGGTCTCTGGAATACTAGTCCAGTGATAGTACAATAATGCCAACGCCCCCCCTTAATCTTGCAAGATTTTAGTTTCTCTCTGCATTATTGCGAGGTTTGGGGTTTTTCCAGTTGATGTTACCAAGTTGTAGGGTGTGGACACCATTCAGTGGGTCTTAACGAAGTCTTCATAGTCTTAAGGAGGTTAACTGTATATATTCATTAACTACAAGAACTATGTACATACATACAATAAAAGATTCAAGCTAGGAGCTGTCTCCATGCTTGCTGGTGCACGCGGCACCGTCCAACACTAGACTGACCCCCAGATATGGGTCATGTGTTCTCTTACATCACTGTGTAGGCAGTACTGTACTCAGCACCATGTTAAGCCTATATGTGCCAGACCCTTATACTCTCCTTGGCAGTACTCTGCCGACGGTGTACTGGTATCATTGGGGGTAACCCTTGTCCCCAATGAGCTAGCCTTGCAATCACTGAGGTCCCTCAAAAACCTGTGGTATCTAGGAGTGGTTCAGAATGTAGGCATCATGAGACCCCCCACCCCCCCCGAACAGTGCACAAACATGCAAGATTTGTCTGGAGTGATCAAATATTAGCTGCACGTTCAAAGAATGGAAACCTTTCCTGTTGATGAATGTGGCTGGCTGATGCCAAGGAGCTCTCAACATCATATGAGTGCTGTTAATTGCCCCTTGCACTTGCAGGAATCCTGCAACTGCTGTAAAAACCAACATTCCGGCTGCCTGATTCTTGGGATCCAAGTGGAATTTTACAAATTGATGCGGTCTCCTGAAGACAGAATCTGTCACCTTCTGGATGCACTTGTGCGTCGCTGACTGGGAAATGCCACAGATTCCCAGTGGAGCCCTGGAAGGAGCCACTGGCAAAGAGGTTTAGGACATGGTGACCTTTAAGGCCACCAGCATGGAATTGCCTCCAAATTCTTGTGGACGCAAGTCTTCATGGAGCAGCTGGCATATGTGATCAACTACATTCTGGAATATTCTAAGGCGCCTCTGGCATTACCTTTTGCTCATCCACAGTTAGCTGCACTATCCACTATATACCCAGGTTCAGACCAATGCTCATTGTCACACTGGTCCCTGGTCACCAGCATCCTGTCCTTCTTGAGTCTCTGCTGCCTCTTGCTTTTCCAGTCAATGCTCTTCCTGGCCCTGGGTTAACCTGTGCCAGTTCCTCCTCATCTAGACTAGAGCCAGTAGAAAGGCAGGGTTGCCTGGAGCTTGCATCATCTATGCCTGAGTGGATCTGTGAATAAATTGCAGTGATCCATCTAGTCAGCATATTCTTTGTAGATTCACCTCCATCTCTGAGCCTTTAAGCCAATACTAAGACTTGTATCTAGCATCCGTCTAGACATGGCCTCCCCACCCCACCCCTTCACGATGGAAGACCACAGGTGAGAATTCCTCTCATTAATACCTCAATGTGCATAGAGACATTGCGCATTGACCAGGGTAATGTCAGCCATGTGCAAGAACCCTCCCCCAGACACTATACCTCCATTGCCCTCAAGGCTCTATAAAGACACCACTGCCTTGGCATCATGGAAAGACTTACTACATAAGCCCTTGTCAACATGACCATTTACCTGGGAGACTGGAGGCTTAGAGTCAGGACTTTGCTGCCGTCCACCACTTGTGCCTTTTGGAGTCATCCATCTCCCTCCCTCCTTCTGACAGCAGCAGATGCCAATCAGCACACAAATGTAGACCTTGATGGGTTCTCACTGGAATGCTATCCATTAGTCATGGAGCAATGCTGGTTTACTCAGTCCAAAAAACTAAGCATTAAATCCTCCCACCCAAAAAGAGTCTCCTCCCATATCAAATGCTTGAGAGGTTTTACAAACTGCGCAATAACCTTCACAGCTTCAGCATGATGCATGTAAGATTTGTCAGCACATCAAGCACCTTCTACCCTCCCACTATTATATACCAAGTTCCTAACATCATCCTACACAAACACCGCCTTGTCAATTCTCTCCCTCCTCTAACCCTTCAACCTCCAGTTACCCTGGATACTATTGTTATCTATGTGGAGATTCCTGCTCTCTCTCCCCAGAGCCTATAATTGTCGACGTGCCCATGCTTCTCCTGACCCTGACCCCCCGATTCTCAAGGCCAGCTGTACCCTAACTTTCCATGCCTCCACCATTAGACCATCTACAGCCTGCTCGTGACCCTAGCACTTTCACCTTACCTGATCAAACTCCACCCTCTAACTGTCACTGTACCCTCTACCTCTCAGTACCCTCATTTAAACTCTTAGGGGCAAACTCTTGCCATCATGGCCCCATTCTTTAGACCCATCTCTCTATGACACTCACTGCCAAGAGAGCCCATTCACTGCCCTACAACGGGACCACAGCATACATGACATGCTTGCTCTTCTAACTTGCCCGGATATGTATGGTTTCCTTCCCTGGAGACCCTCCTAAACAGCCCTAAACGGGGCAGCTTCCTTTCTCAGATACCCTCCTAAACAGCCCAGGACAGTGCGGCTTCCTTTCTTGGATGCCTTCCAAAATAGCCTCTGACACTCTGGCCTCCTTACCTAGACACCCTTTCATCCTTCTCCACTGATCCTGCCTCCCTCGCCTAGCCTGATTTCCATACCACATTGTCCCTCTCACTTGTGAACACTGACACAAAGTATTCATTTATATCCCTACCCAGGTCTTCCAGCTCCACACACAAATTACCACTATGTTCCTTAATGGGTCCTACTCTTTCCCTAGTTATCCTCTTACTCTTAACGTACTCATAAAATAACTTTGGATTTTCCTTTATTTTACCTGCTAATGTTTTTTCATGCCCCCTTTTTAGTCTCCTAATTTCCTTTTTAAGTTCCTCCCTACACATTCTATATTCCTCTAGGGCTTCTACTGTTTTGAGCTCTCGGCCTCTGCCATATGCCTCCCTTTTTCTCTTTATCCAATCCTATATATCCCTCAACATCCATTCCTTGGATTTGTTGGTCCCACCGTTTATCTTTACTGGAATATGTTGGCCCTGTACTCTCCCTATTTCCTTCTTGAATGAGTCCCACTGCTCTGACGCAGATTTACCTAAAAGTAGCTGCTCCCAGTCCACTCTGGCCAGATCATATCTGATCTTATTAATCAGCCTTCCCCCAATTTAGAACTCTGACTTCTGGCCCATCCTTGTCCTTTTCCATAACAACCATGAGTCGAATGGAGTTATGATCACGATCTGCAAAATGCTCCTACACTGATACCTCTACCACTTTCCCGGCTTCATTCCCTAAAATTAAGTCCAGGACCACCCCCTCTCTTGTAGGACCTTCTACGTACTGGCTTAAAAAGCTCTCCTGGATGCATTTTAAGAATTCTGCTCCCTCTAAATCTATCGCACTATGACTAACCCAGTTAATGTTGGGGAAGTTGAAATCCCCCACTATTACTACCCTATTATTTTTAGACTTCTCTGAAATTTGTCCACATATCTGCTCTTCTATTTCTCTCTGATTGTTTGGGGGCCTATAGTACACTCTCAGCAATGTGAATGCCCCTTTTTTGTTTTTAAGTTCTACCCAAATGGCTTCATTTGAGGAGCCTTCTAAGATGCCATCCCTCCTTACTGCTGTAATTGATTCCTTGATCAATATTGCGATACCCCCTCCTCTTTTACCTCCTTCCCTGTCTCATCCTAGATAGGTATTGTGTAATGAGAAAGGAATAATTGACAATCTGGTTGTGTGAGGCTTCTTGGGGATGAGCGACCATAAAATGATAGAATTCTTCAACAAGATGGAGAGTGACATTGCTGATTCTAAGACTAGGGTCCTGAATCTTAATAAAGGATACTATGATGGTATGAGGCGCGAGTTGGCTATGATGGACTGGGAAACGTTACTTAAAGGAATGACGGTGGATAGGCAATGGCAAACATTCAAAGAGCGCATGAGTGAACTGCAACAATTGTTCATTCCTGTCTGGTGCAAAAGTAAAACAGGAAAGGTGGCCAAACCATGGCTTACAAGGGAAATTAAAGATAGTATTAGATCCAAGGAAGAGGCATACAAATTGGCTAGAAAAAACAATAGCCCTGAGGATTGGGAACAGTTTAGAATTCAGCAAAGGAGGACCAAGGGATTGATTAAGAAGGGGAAAATAGAGTACGAGAATAAGCTTGCAGGGAACATAAAAATTGACTGTAAAAGTTTCTATAGGTATGTGAAGAGAAAAAGATTGGTGAAGACAAATATAGGTCCCTTACAGTCAGAAACAGGGGAATTTATAATGTGGAACAAAGAAATAGCTGACCAACTAAATACATACTTTGGTTCTGTCTTCACAAAGGAGGACACAAATAACATACCAGAAATGGTTCAGGTCTGGAATGTACTGCCTGGAAGTGTGGTGGAGGCAAGTTCAATTGAGGCATTCAAGAGGACATTAGATGATTATTTGAATAGAAACAATGTGCAAGAGTATGGGGAACAGGCAGGTAATTTCACTAGGTCATAATGCTTATTTGGACAGCCAGTGCAGACATGATGGACCAAATGGCCTCCTTCTGTGCAGATTAAGATTCTGTGATTCTGATTCCTCCAATCACAGCTCTTCAGGCAGTTCCTGCTCGCAGTGACTGCCAGAGTTGTTTTTGTTTAAATTTTGGGTACTAGTCCCAAAGGTTGGAGCATATTTTTAAAATGACGGATTTCCAAGGCGCTAATATCAGAAATCGGTCAAACATCAGAAAGTTCTCATCCCTAAGATCTTCCCATAATGGCACAACTGAAATGTTATTTTGTGACGAATGATACACTGGCCCTTGTGTCAGAACAGTGTCATTGCCCCTTGTTCTCCCATGTTGACAGTGGTATTACAATAGAAAGAATACAAATAAAATAATTCCTTCCTTGAAGTATTTAGGATTAGCAAATACAAATTTGTGTATTCTGCTTTCAGACGGTATATGGGACATTATTTAACCTCAAAATTCCTGACTCCCATCAGAGTTATGACAGAAGATTTGCAGGACCCCAGAAAACCTGCCAGGAAACTGAAGGAACATCTTAGGAATCACAGGCCTATTTACACTGAGGCCAGGTCTCAGAGCAAAATCTTTCCATCCCATTCCATTCCATTCCAGGTGCCCCTGAGCCACAAAGGTGAAAGCATGCTCTAGCAGTCTGCAAATGTCCTGTCTCTAAGATATGAACATAGGAATTGCTAGATGCAAATGACCATGATTCATCCAGTTTTCCATTCACGATCCCTATAGTCACATGATACTATGATAATCGAGTTGTTGAGAGGCAGAATTCCACTCCATCCCAGGTCATGACAGCTGCCAGGCAGTGATGTACATGATCCATTGCTGATAGGCATAGTCTACATGCTGCGTAATGATTTAATAAAATCCTTTCCAATTTACAAAGGCAACTGCATTACAGGTGTAAGTTAGTCAAGGTTAATGCAGTCTAACCCAGCAGTATAGGAATTTCTGACACCAGTATAGGAATTCAATGAGGGTAGCACAAGGGGACTGAGGTGTTGTCAGTCATGTCCATTGCTTGTCTAAGCTTGCTGATCTACTCTGGATCAACATGGCAATTGATCTTCCAGGACAGACTTAAGAAGTTCCTTGAGCTGACTGAAGCCTCATCCATAAAAACTCCTTGCCGTGTACATTAGCCATGAACCACATTTGGCTAGGTGGATATCCAGTTCTTGTTAGTTGTACAAAAGCAAAATACTGATGCTGGAAATTGGAAATAAAAACTGAAAATGCTGGAAATACTCAGCAGATGTAGCATCAACTGTGGAGAGAGAAACAGAGCTAACGATTCAGCTCACAACAAAGAACAAAAAATAAAGAAAAGTACAGCACACGGCAGCACAGGAACAGGCCCTTCGGTCCTCCAAGACTGCGCCAATCATATTGCCTGTCAAACTAAAACATTTTGCACTTCCGGGGTCCGTATCCCTTTATTCCCATCCTATTCATGCATTTGTCAAGCTGCCTTTTAAACATCACTATCGTACCTGCTTCCACCACCTCCTCTAGCAGTGAATTTCAGACACTCACTACCCTCTGCGTAAAAAACTTGCCCAGCACATCTCCTCTAAAGTTTTCTCCTCCCACCTTAAATCTATGTCCCCTAGTAATTGACTCTTCCACCCTGGGAAAAAGCTTCTGTCTATCTACTCTGTCCATGCCACTCATAATTTTGTAAACTTCTATCAAGTCGCCCCTCAATCTCCGTCGCTTTAGTGAGAACAATCCGAGTTTCTCCAACCTCTCCTCATAGCTAATAACCTCCAGATCAGGCAGCATCCTGGTAAACTTCCTCTGCACCCTCTCCAATGCCTCCATATCCTTCTGGTAATGTGGCGACCAGAATTGCACGCAATATTCCAAGTGTGGCCTAACCAAGGTTCTATACAGCTGCAGCAAGACTTCTCAGCTTTTATACTCAATACCCCTGCCAATGAAAGCAAGCATGTCATATGCTTCCTGACTACCTTATCCACCTGCGTTGCCATTTTCAGTGACCTGTGGACCTGTACACCCAGATCCCTCTGCCCGTCAATGCACTTAAGGGTTCTGCCATTTACTGTATAATTCCTACCTGTATTAGATCTTCCAAAATGCATTACCTCGCATTTGTCCGGATTAAACTCCATCTGCCTTTTCTCCGCCCAAGTCTCCAACCGATCTATATCCCGTTGTATCCTTTGACAATTCTCTTCACTATCTGCAACTCCTCCAACCTTAGTGTCGTCTGCAAACTTAATAATTAGCCCAGTTACATTTTTCTCCAAATCATCTACGTATACCACAAACAGCAAAGGTCCCAGCACTGATCCCTGCGAAACACCAC
The DNA here is from genome assembly GCF_017639515.1 of Carcharodon carcharias. Taxonomy (NCBI): domain Eukaryota; kingdom Metazoa; phylum Chordata; class Chondrichthyes; order Lamniformes; family Lamnidae; genus Carcharodon; species Carcharodon carcharias. Next base: position 31,263,253 of record NC_054481.1, on the reverse strand, counting down.
TAGTCACAGCTCTCCATTCAGAAAAGCACCCTTCCACTGCTACCCTCTGTCTTCTATGACCAAGCCAATTCTGTATCCATCTTGCCAGCTCACCTCTGATCCCTTACGACTTTACCTTCTGTACCAGTCTGCCATGAGGGACCTTGTCAAAGGCCTTACTGAAATCCATGTAGATAACATCCACTGCCCTTCCATCGCCGATCATCTTTGTCACTTCCTCGAAAAACTTGATCAAGTTAGTGAGACACAACCTCCCCTTCACAAAACCATGCTGCCTCTCACTAATATGCCCATTTGCTTCCAAATGGTAGTAAATCCAGTCACGATGAATCTTCTCCAATAATTTCCCTAACACTGACGTAAGGCTCACTGGCCTGTAATTTCCTGGATTATCCCTGCTACCCTTCTTAAACAATGGAACAACATTGGTCATTCTCCAGACCTCTGGTACCTCACCCGTAGCCAGTGAGGATACAAAGATTTCTGTCAAGGCCCCAGCAATCTCCTCCCTTGTCTCCCTCAGTACTCTGGGGTAGATCCCATCTGGCCCTGGGGACTTATCCACCTTAATATTCTTCAAGACGCCTAACACCTCCTCTTTTTTGATCGCAACATGATCCAGGCTAACTACACACTCTCCCCTAGACAAATTGACCGCTAAGTCCTTCTCTTTGGTGAATACTGATGAGAAGTATTCATTTAGTATCTCTCCAATTTCTTTTGGCTCAACACACAGATTCCCACCTCTGTCCCTGAGTAGACCTACCCTTTCCATGGCTACCCTCTTGCTTTTTACATATGTATCAAAGGCCTTGAGATTTTCCTTAATCCTGGCTGCCAATGACTTTTCATGACCCCTTTTAGCCCTCCTGACTCCTTGCTTAAGTTTCTTCCTACTTTCTTTATATTCTCCATGGGCTTCATCTGTTCCTAGCCTTCTAGCCCTTACGAATGCTTTCCTGTTCTTTTTGACTAATCTCACAATATCCTTTGTTATCCAAGGTTCCTGAAACTTGCCATACTTATCCTTCATCCTACCAGGAACATGCCGGTCCTGAATTCTTATCAGCTGATGTTTGAAAGTCCCCCCACATGTCAGTTGTTGATTTGTCCTCAAACATCCGCCTCCAGTCCAGATTCCTCAGTTCCTGCCTAATATTGTTATAATTAGCCTTCCCCCAATTAAGCACCTTAACCCGAGGACTCCTATTATCCTTATCCACCAGTACCTTGAAACTTACTGAATTATGGTCACTTTTCCCAAAATGCTCCCCTACTGAAACTTCGACCACCTGGCCGGGTTCATTCCCTAATACCAGGTCCAGTATTGCCCCTTCCCTAGTTGGACTATCTACACATTGTCTCAGGAAGCCCTCCTGGATGCACCTTACAAATTCTGGACCATCCAAACCCCTAGCACTAAGTGATTCCAAGTCAATATAGGGAAAGTTAAAATCACCCACCACAACAACTCTATTGCTTTTACGTCTTTCCAAAACCTTTCATCAAAACTGTCCTGAGTATTTCAGTGATAAAAACAAAAAACCTGCGGATGCTGGAAATCCAAAACAAAAACAGAATTACCTGGAAAAACTCAGCAGGTCTGGCAGCATCGGCGGAGAAGAAAAGAGTTGACGTTTCGAGTCCTCATGACCCTTCGACAGAACTTGCGTTCGAGTCCAAGAAAGAGTTGAAATAGGCCCCAGCTATGCCTGTCTCTTTATGGGGTATGTGGAACATTCCTTGTTGCAGTCCTATTCCGGCCCCCTTCCACAACTCTTTCTCCGGTACATCGATGATTATTTCGGTGCTGCTTCATGCTCTCGTCAGGACTTGGAAAAATTTATTAATTTTGCTTCCAATCTCCACCCCTCCATCATTTTCACGTGGTCCATCTCTGACACTTCCCTTCCCTTCCTTGACCTCTCTGTCTCAATCTCTGGTGATAGACTGTCCACCAATATCCATTACAAACCCACCGACACCCACAGCTATCTCGACTACAGCTCCTCACACCCCACTTCCTGTAAGGACTCCATCCCATTCTCTCAGTTCCTTCGCCTCCGTCGCATCTGTTCCGATGATGCTACATTCAAAAACAGTTCCTCTGACATGTCCTCCTTCTTCCTTAGCCGAGGTTTTCCACCCACGGTCGTTGACAGGGCCCTCAACCGTGTCCGGCCCATCTCCCGCGCATCCGCCCTCACTCCTTCTCCTCCCTCCCAGAAACATGATAGGGTCCCCCTTGTCCTCACTTATCACCCCACCAGCCTCCGCATTCAAAGGATCATCCTCCGCCATTTCCGCCAACTCCAGCATGATGCCACTACCAAACACATCTTCCCTTCACCCCCCTTATCGGCATTCCGTAGGGATCGCTCCCTCCGGGACACCCTGGTCCACTCCTCCATCACCCCCTACTCCTCAACCCCCTCCTATGGCACAACCCCTTGCCCACGCAAAAGATGCAACACCTGCCCCTTCACTTCCTCTCTCCTCACCGTCCAAGGACCCAAACACTCCTTTCAAGTGAAGCAGCATTTCACTTGCATTTCCCCCAACTTAGTCTACTGCATTCGTTGCTCCCAATGTGGTCTCCTCTACATTGGAGAGACCAAACGTAAACTGGGCGACCGCTTTGCAGAACACCTGCAGTCTGTCCGCAAGAATGACCCAAACCTCCCTGTCGCTTGCCATTTTAACACTCCACCCTGCTCTCTTGCCCACATGTCTGTCCTTGGCTTGCTGCATTGTTCCAGTGAAGCCCAACGCAAACTGGAGGAACAACACCTCATCTTCCGACTAGGGACTTTACAGCCTTCCGGACTGAATATTGAATTCAACAACTTTAGGTCGTGAGTCCCCTCCCCCATCCCCACCCCCTTTCTGTTTCCCCCTTCTCTTTTTTTTTCCCAATAAATTATAAAGATTTTCCTTTTCCCACCTATTTCCATTATATAAAATAAAAAATAAAAAAAAAAACCCACTAGAGCTATACCTTGAGTGCCCTACCATCCATTCTTAATTAGCACATTCGTTTAGATAATATCACCAACTTTATCTTTAACACCTATGTGTTCTATTGTACTATTGTTGTTGACATCTTTTGATATTCTGCTTCTATCACTGCTTGTTTGTCGCTACAACCACACCAACCCCCTCCACCTCTCTGTCTCTCTATCTCTCCGCCCCCCACACACACACCTTAAACCAGCTTATATTTCAGCTCTTTCCTGGACTCGAACTCAAGTTCTGTCGAAGGGTCATGAGGACTCGAAACGTCAACTCTTTTCTTCTCCGCCGATGCTGCCAGACCTGCTGAGTTTTTCCAGGTAATTCTGTTTTTGTTTTGAAATATAAGCTGGTTTAAGGTGTGTGTGTGGGGGGCGGAGAGATTGAGAGACAAAGAGGTGGAGGGGGGGGTGGGGGTGTGTGGTTGTAGGGACAAACAAGCAGTGATAGAAGCAGATCATCAAAAGATGTCAACGACAATAGTACAATAGAACACATAGGTGTTAAAATTAAAGTTGGTGACATTATCTAAACGAATGTGCTAATTAAGAATGGATGGTAGGGCACTCAAGGTATAGCTCTAGTGGTTTTTTTTATATATATATAATGGAAATAGGTGGGAAAAGGAAAATCTTTATAATTTATTGGAAAAAAAAGGGGAAGGGGGAAACAGAAAGGGGGTGGGGATGGGGGAGGGAGCTTACGACCTAAAGTTGTTGAATTCAATATTCAGTCCAGAAGGCTGTAAAGTCCCTAGTCGGAAGATGAGGTGTTGTTCCTCCAGTTTGCGTTGGGCTTCACTGGAACAATGCAGCAAGCCAAGGACAGACATGTGGGCAAGAGAGCAGGGTGGAGTGTTGAAATGGCAAGCGACAGGGAGGTTTGGGTCATTCTTGCGGACAGACCGCAGGTGTTCTGCAAAGCGGTCGCCCAGTTTACGTTTGGTCTCTCCAATGTAGAGGAGACCACATTGGGAGCAACGGATGCAGTAGACTAAGTTGGGGGAAATGCAAGTGAAATGCTGCTTCACTTGAAAGGAGTGTTTGGGTCCTTGGACGGTGAGGAGAGAGGAAGTGAAGGGGCAGGTATTGCATTTTTTGCGTGGGCATGGGGTGGTGCCATAGGAGGGGGTTGAGGAGTAGGGGGTGATGGAGGAGTGGACCAGGGTGTCCCGGAGGGAGCGATCCCTACGGAATGCCGATAAGGGGGGTGAAGGGAAGATGTGTTTGGTGGTGGCATCATGCTGGAGTTGGCGGAAATGGCGGAGGATGATCCTTTGAATGCGGAGGCTGGTGGGGTGATAAGTGAGGACAAGGGGGACCCTATCATGTTTCTGGGAGGGAGGAGAAGGCGTGAGGGCGGATGCGCGGGAGATGGGCCGGACACGGTTGAAGGCCCTGTCAACGACCGTGGGTGGAAAACCTCGGTTAAGGAAGAAGGAGGACATGTCAGAGGAACTGTTTTTGAATGTAGCATCATCGGAACAGATGCGACGGAGGCGAAGGAATTGAGAGAATGGGATGGAGTCCTTACAGGAAGCAGGGTGTGAGGAGCTGTAGTCGAGATAGCTGTGGGAGTCGGTGGGTTTGTAATGGATATTGGTAGACAGTCTATCACCAGAGATTGAGACAGAGAGTTCAAGGAAGGGAAGGGAAGTGTCAGAGATGGACCACGTGAAAATGATGGAGGGGTGGAGATTGGAAGCAAAGTTAATAAATTTTTCCAAGTCCTGACGAGAGCATGAAGCGGCACCGAAGTAATCATCGATGTACCGGAGAAAGAGTTGTGGAAGGGGGCCGGAGTAGGACTGCAACAAGGAATGTTCCACATACCCCATAAAGAGACAGGCATAGCTGGGGCCCATGCGGGTACCCATAGCCACACCTTTTATTTGAAGGAAGTGAGAGGAGTTGAAGGAGAAATTGTTCAGTGTGAGAACAAGTTCAGCCAGACGGAGGAGAGTAACGAACAATCCCCATCCACCACTACTCTCCTCCGTCTGGCTGAACTTGTTCTCACACTGAACAATTTCTCCTTCAACTCCTCTCACTTCCTTCAAATAAAAGGTGTGGCTATGGGTACCCGCATGGGCCCCAGCTATGCCTGTCTCTTTATGGGGTATGTGGAACATTCCTTGTTGCAGTCCTACTCCGGCCCCCTTCCACAACTCTTTCTCCGGTACATCGATGATTACTTCGGTGCCGCTTCATGCTCTCGTCAGGACTTGGAAAAATTTATTAATTTTGCTTCCAATCTCCACCCCTCCATCATTTTCACATGGTCCATCTCTGACACTTCCCTTCCCTTCCTTGACCTCTCTGTCTCAATCTCTGGTGATAGACTGTCTACCAATATCCATTACAAACCCACCGACTCCCACAGCTATCTCGACTACAGCTCCTCACACCCTGCTTCCTGTAAGGACTCCATCCCATTCTCTCAATTCCTTCGCCTCCGTCGCATCTGTTCCGATGATGCTACATTCAAAAACAGTTCCTCTGACATGTCCTCCTTCTTCCTTAACCGAGGTTTTCCACCCACGGTCGTTGACAGGGCCTTCAACCGTGTCCGGCCCATCTCCCGCGCATCCGCCCTCACGCCTTCTCCTCCCTCCCAGAAACATGATAGGGTCCCCCTTGTCCTCACTTATCACCCCACCAGCCTCCGCATTCAAAGGATCATCCTCCGCCATTTCCGCCAACTCCAGCATGATGCCACCACCAAACACATCTTCCCTTCACCCCCCTTATCGGCATTCCGTAGGGATCGCTCCCTCCGGGACACCCTGGTCCACTCCTCCATCACCCCCTACTCCTCAACCCCCTCCTATGGCACCACCCCATGCCCACGCAAAAAATGCAATACCTGCCCCTTCACTTCCTCTCTCCTCACCGTCCAAGGACCCAAACACTCCTTTCAAGTGAAGCAGCATTTCACTTGCATTTCCCCCAACTTAGTCTACTGCATCCGTTGCTCCCAATGTGGTCTCCTCTACATTGGAGAGACCAAACGTAAACTGGGCGACCGCTTTGCAGAACACCTGCGGTCTGTCCGCAAGAATGACCCAAACCTCCCTGTCGCTTGCCATTTCAACACTCCACCCTGCTCTCTTGCCCACATGTCTGTCCTTGGCTTGCTGCATTGTTCCAGTGAAGCCCAACGCAAACTGGAGGAACAACACCTCATCTTCCGACTAGGGACTTTACAGCCTTCTGGACTGAATATTGAATTCAACAACTTTAGGTCGTAAGCTCCCTCCCCCATCCCCACCCCCTTTCTGTTTCCCCCTTCCCCTTTTTTTTCCAATAAATTATAAAGATTTTCCTTTTCCCACCTATTTCCATTATATATATATATAAAAAAAACCCACTAGAGCTATACCTTGAGTGCCCTACCATCCATTCTTAATTAGCACATTCGTTTAGATAATGTCACCAACTTTAATTTTAACACCTATGTGTTCTATTGTACTATTGTCGTTGACATCTTTTGATGATCTGCTTCTATCACTGCTTGTTTGTCCCTACAACCACACACCCCCACCCCCCCCTCCACCTCTTTGTCTCTCTATCTCTCCGCCCCCCACACACACACCTTAAACCAGCTTATATTTCAACTCTTTCTTGGACTCGAACGCAAGTTCTGTCAAGGGTCATGAGGACTCGAAACGTCAACTCTTTTCTTCTCCGCCGATGCTGCCAGACCTGCTGAGTTTTTCCAGGTAATTCTGTTTTTGTTCTGAGTATTTCAGTGCTGTGCTGCGTATTTCCAGCATTTTCTTTTGTTGAATTTCTGGGTACTAAATTAAAAAATGAGTATTGGACATCTTGTTCTACATTCACCCACCAGAGAGAATAGCTTCTCAGCATCTATCCTACTGAATCTCTTTTAATTTTTAAACACCTCTATCAGATCACTCCTCAACCTTCTAAACTCAAGGGATTACAAACCAAGTTAATGCAAAATTTACTAATTTGACAGTTTAAGTCATGGTATCTTTCATTCCAGGGAACCTGCCCTGCACCTGCTGCAAGGTCAATACATCTATCCTTCCTGTGGGTTAGTGCGTAAAACTGAATATAGTTCTCCAGTTAAGGTCTGATCAAGGTTCTGTATAACTCAACTATAACTTTCTGGTCTTTGTATTCCAGCCTCCATTCCAAACCACACCATTAGCATTTGTGGTTATTTTGACAGGGGTCAGAACAAGATAGGGAACAACTAAGCACTGACTGTCAACCTGAGAAAATTTCTCTGGTTGATACAATATATGCTGGCTGGATTATTTTAAAACCGATGTGGAACTGATGAGGTAGAAAGATTGCTCTTTCACTCTGAAACTAGGTTGAATTATTTCTGGGGACCTTCCTGCTGATTTGAAGTTCATCTTAATGATAACACTGAATCAAACAGAACAACCTCAAAGTGCTGCCTTTGGCAGCTATTTTTATAATCCCGCTGAGCTCTAGATACCCATTGCTAAATTCAGGAAAGTGACATTAAAATGCGATCCAGTCACCCTTATTCCTGAACTCTTAACTGAATTTGTTGTGTGATTTCCAAGATGTGAAAAATTAAATGATCTTAAATGGATTATTCTAGGTTAAACACCAAATTCAAAATAGAGATGGACAGAAAAGATGTAATTGTTGGAAACAATAAATGAAAACAGAAAATTGTAGAAATAGACAGCAGGTGTGTCAGAATCAGAAAGAGAAGGCAAATAAATGTTTCAATCAAAGGCATTAGGGATATGATGAGAATTTATGCTCATGCAAGTTATCTCACCAACTAGCACTGCAAATCAAAATTTCAGGTACCCACTGTTGGAATTCATAAGCATTGTAGACGTCAATTTGCTATTTACACTGTCAGCAGTGAATGAAGCAACCTATCAGCGGTACAGATTCATAGGGCAGAATTTTCCGTGCCCGCTGGCGACGAGCATGATAGGTGGCGTCCTTGGACAATATGGTGCGATCTGTTTCACAATGGTGGGTCAGGTCGCGATTGTCTGCTCAGCCTGCCAACGGTGAGCTGCGTTTCCCATCAACGGTCATCGGGGAGCTCATTGTAATCCATCAACATATCATTAAAAGGCCAGTCTGCCGGGCTCTTGGACCTTTGCCGAATCGTCTGTCCACATCAGCGGGAAAGCACGGCAATGTGTTTCACAACAGTACATAGGCAACGTACACTTGGAGGCCGTCATTTTGGGGGAACTGGAGTTGAGTGAACAGCATCATTCTGCAGAGCTCGCCAGGATTGCCTGTTATTTCGCAGGCTTCAGGGGTGCTGGGGTGAAGTGCCACAGAGGCAACTGTTGTCAGAGGGTGTCCGGGGGCAACTGCTGCCCAGTTTCAGAGGCAACAATTATTGGGGGGGGGGGGGGTGCATGGGGAACTGCTGCCCAGCCTTGGAGGCGACTATTGTTGGGGGAGTATCTGGGGGCAACTGCTGCCCAACCTCGGAGGCGACTGTTGTCAAGGGAGTATCTGGGGGCAACTGCTGCCCAACCTTGGAGGCAACTGTTGTCGAGGGAGTATCTGGGGGCAACTGCTGCCCAACCTCGGAGGCAACTGTTGTCAAGGGAGTATCTGGGGGCAACTGCTGCCCAGCCTCAGAGGCGACTGTTTTCAAGGGGTGTCCAGAGGCAACTGCTGTCCAGCCTTGGAGACGACTGTTGTTGGGCGGGAGTGCAACTGCTGCCCTGGCGTTTGATCCTGCGCACAAGAAATCGAGGTGGGGGGCAGGGTAGGCGAGGAAAGTGACCATGCAGTATAAACTGACCATTCCTCTGCAACTCAGACAGTTCAGGCGTAGCCACAGTGATATGATTGCGGTCGGGCTCCTAGACTGCCCACGCAAAGAGCCACCAAGCGCTCCAGACCTTAATGACACCCAGCCCCACCCGCTGGCACAGACTGCAAGTCCGCGACTACTTTACTGGACCGCAGAGCAGTTGGACTGCACACGTTGTACAATCTCCTTGCCAACTCTGGTCACATAGCAGTCACTGTTGAAGGCGCTCACAGCCCCTTGCAATCTCAGCATTCAGGTTAGGAGCAGTCTCCCCCATGTTGCAGGCTGTCAGGGCAACCATGCAGTGCACTCATCTGTGGCCATCCGAGGGGTGGCCAGCGCTCTCCAGAAAGTGTTAAGGGGCCGTCACATTGGGCCAGGAAAGGTGTTAAGTACAGCCATTCTAACCACATCTCTCTCTTTCATACCACATGGAGCTTGGTGACCTAGCTGCATGCCTGATGGCCTACAGAGAGTGAAGAAGATGAAACAGAGAGCGACTGAGGCTCCTGACCGTGCAAAGGCAGGAGCAGCAACCTCAGGAAGAAGGGGCTTCATGGGGCTCCCACACATGCTGCCCAGGAGCGATAGTGAGCCATGGCTCATTGGCACCTAGCGACACCCAGGGTCTATAGACACTGCCTGTCATTCCTGCAGATGACCCAGAACCAGTGTCGCTGATGACTGCGCATGTCTATGGACCTGGTCACTCACATCTGCCACTTACTGCAGGACTAGGCTTCAAGGGGACATGGAGGGCATCCACTGCCAGTGGCTGTGAAAGTGACAACGGCGCTCAATTTCTACACCAATGTCTCCTTTCAGTGCTCCACAGGTGACCTCTGTCAGATATCATAAGCCACCCAACCACAAATGCATCAATGAGGTCACAGATGCCATCTTCTCGAGGGCACAAAGCTTTGTGCATTTCACCCGGGTCCGGGACAGCCAGGATGCAAGGGCCATTAGATTCTCCTAGATCTCAGGATGCCCAAGGGTACAGGGTGCGATTGACTGCACCCATGTGGCGCTCAGGTCTCCGTTGTTACACATGGTGAACTACATCAACTGCAAGGAATTCCACTCACTGAATGTGAAGCTGATATGCAACCACCAGAAACGCATCCTGCAGATGTGCGCACAATTTCCAGAGAGTGTGCACAATGCCTACATCCTCAGTCAGTCACAGATCCCTGGAGTCTTCCAGGGTCCACAGAAGCTACAGGGATGGCTCCTCTGGGACAAGGTCTACCCACAGAGGCCATGGCTAATGACACCCGTGCGACAGCCTCAGACTGCAGCAGAGCGACGGTATAATGAGGCTCATGCTGCAGCTTGCAACTTGGTGGAGCAGACCATCGGGATGCTGAAGATGAGGTTCCAGTGCCTGGACCAGCCGGGTGGAGCACTGCAATACAGTCCGCAGAGGGTGTTACACATCATCGTTGTCTGCCGCACCCTTTACAACTTGGCGTTCCAACGGGGAGATGAGCTGGCTGAGGAGGAGATGGAGGAGCTGCACGTCGCCTCCGATGAGGAGGATGCCAGTGGGAATGAGGTGAGGAGGTCCTTGGGGGCAATGATGACGGGGATGAGGGCCTCACACTGGCTAGATGAGGCAGGAGCGCTCAGGAGGCCCTCGTAGCTGCTAGATTTGTGGAGGATGAAGACAACAAACAGTGAGGTGACCCCATAGATCTTCACATCGTATTTGTGAACATTTGACTCCAGTCTGACTTATGGTAGCGCGAATAGCCTCCGTGAGATTGCTCCTGTCATGGAGATGCAATGGAGGCCCTAATTGTCGCTCAGTTGCAGGAGGATGATGACTCCATAAATCTTCACATAGCTTCTGAGAATGTCTGACTCCTGTCTGGCCAAGGGCAGCTGACTTGCACTCCATAATCAGGGTCATATCATTGAGACGTAGCCATGAAACTTTAGAAGCATCTGATGCTCTGTCCACCTTCAGTACCTGAGCCCTTTCGGAACTGGAGCACAGCATCAGTGATCACAGATGCTGAAGACATGAGGGCCAGCCCCTCCTCAAAGATGCTGAGAGCACATTGAAAGAATGAGAGAACTCTGTGGCACCTGCCCACTACATTCTGGCAGCAATGACAAGCATTGAGGTGCCGGCATCAGTAATGTTTCCAGGGAGTGTGAGGCCAGACCATCACCTTGATCTGAAGGCTGCACAGAGCACAGGGAAGAAGCCCTCGGCTGAGACACCTGCCTTTATCTTGTGCAGAAAGGTTTCACGTCAGAGTGGCAAGAACACTGTTCATCAGAACAAGGAGCCATAGGCAGGGAGACATTCTTGGGAGTTTATTAACAATCATGGACAGTATGTATAAGTGATTAATACCCATGCCCATGCTGTGCATCTAATTCTCCTTAACTGTCCTTACCCTGCCACTATATCTTGGTGTTCACAGATATCGACGACAAAGGTGCAGGCAGACTGCTGACTTCAACGACCTGTCTGTGATGACTTTGGCAGGCATCGTCTGAAGAGCCAAGACTTGGAAGGCCCCAGCCTGTTTTCAGGGTCCTGCTTTGTGGCAGTGGCACCCTCCTTGACCTGTGGAACTAGAGGTCACAAGAAGAGGGAAGTCAGATAGGCTGGATTCTCTTGAAGTCACCTGGAGGGATGGGCCCGGAGTGTGCACCTGCAGATCCTTGTCCCTATGGGTGACGGAGGCCCCAGGCTGACCCTTGAGGAGCAGGGGTAGCTGGAGTGAGATCGAGCTGCCCGACACCCCTCTCGCATACACACTGTTGCAGACCAACTATGGCATCAGCGATGAAGTTGAGCCCATGCAGCAGTTCAGGAGCAAAGTCCTAGATCAAGGTCTCCATGGCAGCGTCATCCTACCAGTGTTGACCTCGGTACGTTGGCATGCCGGCACTATTAACTCAGTCTGAAGGCATACGGACTCTTCCATCATGCCTTGCAATCTGAGCAGCAGGCATCCCTTCCTGATGTTCCTGAGCTTGCCATTGCAGTTTCAGCAACTGACATGACCAAGTCCAGCAGCTCATCATCTGACTCAGACTCAGCAACATTCTGGCCTCCAACAGTCCTCTGAGTGCCAGACACCTGGAAAGTCCCTGCCGCTGCCTGCAGTGGACCTGACAGTGCGATGTGCTCACCCGATTGTGATCCTGAGGCTACTCTATAGTTAGGTCCCACCGAGGTGTGTGTCTCTGCGCTGGCGGAGGGTCTGGGTGAGCGCTGTGACAGGACATCAGGGTGGGTGTCTCCAGATTCCACTTCAGAGGTTTCTTTGGGGTTTGATTGGAGGGCCTGGATAATGGACCTCTATTGGCTGCTTGGCAGATGTGCCTGAGAAAGCAAGGAGAGATAATTAGTGCATGGCAGTGGCCTGTGAAAAAAGACACGTCACTCACAGCATGGCTGTCTGATGGATGTTGCACTGCTGGATCCTCACTTGGTAGAGCAGCGCTAATCTCACCATCAGCACAGGGCTGGTCCAGATCCTCATCGGCCAGCTGGATGGGTCTGCTCTCAAAGTCCATGAGCACCTTGAATTCAGGCATTCCATCATCAGTCTGCGACCTCTCTCTCTTGTGTGCCAGCTTGTCCTGCATGGATAGAGATGGAGAAAGCGTAAACAGGATGCCTGCCAGGCCAGATACAAGTATGCCTGGCCTGTGTGGGTGTTGAGTGGTCCCATGGACAGGATGGGGACAATGTCGGTGAGTGTGAGTGATGTCCCTTGAACCAGCAGTGGGCCCTGTGGTGGATTTGTGAGTACGTGAGTTGAGCGATGAGAAGAGTGACTTACCCTGGCGGAACAGAGGAGATCATTCATCCTCTTGCGACACTGGGTGGCTGTCCTCTTTTGCAGGGCGTTGGCACTGACCACCACTGCCACTGCCTCCCAAACTGTGTTAGTGCTATTGCTGCCCATCCTGCAGCCAAAACGGGGGTAGAGGGCATCCTGGTGGACTTCTACAGCATTCAAAAGGCACTCGAGAGACGCATCGCTGAAGCTTTGAGCTGCAGTCTTCTTCCGTTTCAGGGCCATGTCTTCCATGCAGCAGTGGTGAGCTGGAAGCACTGAGATATGATACATGCTACTGGACTTTAAACATGGTGACCGGCATGATGCAGCGGCGAGGTGATGGAGGTCGTGCATAAATAATGAGATGGGTTCAGGATAATACAGCGTGAAAACCCACCATCGAGACCAGCAGGTAAAATATCGTTTTACCCGCCTGCTACCATACTGAGTGCAAATCTGGGTAAACTAAAATAGTAATTTTTTCTCCCTTCTCTGCATTCCCTACATTTTCCAAGGATGAACATTGTTGATCACAGAACGGAAAACACAGTTAAGGTTTTGTGATGGCAATGAGCCAATCTTTTAATGGCAACAGATGGTAACTAGTCTCTACTTCCAATATTTTCAATCATTTCATTTTATCAATGTTTCTCTCTTCAATTTTTTTTCCTGTTTTGCTTATTAGGGTATGGTCCTACAGACCACATTTCTCTGCAGCACCTCATGTCAGGCACTGTTATTCACATGTAAACTAAGACACTGAGACCTTGTGCTGACATACTGACTTTCCACGTCCCCGCTGTACTTAATGCTGTACTGATTGTGGTAAAAGCTGGTCCTTCAGCTTGCAGTTAACAATCACAAATTTGGATGCCCGCTCAGGGTTGACCTGCAAAGCCCTCCCGGAATTGTCCAGGCAGCAGAAGGACTGCTTGAGCACACCAATTGTTTGCTTGAAAGATGTCATTGTGGCTGCATATTTCTTTCTGCAGATATGCACAGACTCCTGACTGAATCATAAGCCATGGCCAGACGGGATAACCCTTGTTGCCCAATAGCCAGTCTGTAACTTGGCAGCACGGTTGGAATAAAGGCAGCACAGAGGACTAGTGCTGGATGAAAGTTCATGATTGCTGCCAGGTCACTGGGCACAGACCTGCATGGTGGGCTGTCTGCGGTCACAAAGCAGTTATACCTTGAGGAAGTGGAAGCCCTTTCAATTGATACAGATGCCAAGCTGGTGACAGGGACCCCACAAGGAAACGTGAATTCAGTCAATGCCACCTTCTACAATGACAATGGCACCGATTCCTATCCACCATACTGGGGACTTAGTAGGCTACTTAGCACTCAAAGAAGAGCACTACACAATCAAATTTCTAAGCCTGCATGTTGCCAGACAATTGGATGTAAGAAACCTCCTGCATCCAATCACATCATACTTATTTTAATAACATGTGGTCTGGTCTGGGAGCCTCCTGACCTTCTCAAAACACATCACTGTCTCAGTATACCCTGGGTGGGCTGGGCAGTTCATATTCTGGCATAAGGTCAAACTTTAAATTGTATCCATTATCTAAAACAGATTTTTTATAGGTATTCTATAAAAATTGCCATGACAATCCCATTGACACCAGTTTCCGCTCTTCAAATAACACCCAAAGCATCTCTATAACTCCTTAGAAAGTAACAACATCTTTAATCAATGGATTATTTTTTAAAAATTGGGCTTTATATTTATAGCTTCTTCAGCAGATGGCCGAACATCAGACTGAAATGCTGCTAATGTTCCATCAGCACTCAACTCACCAAAATACTGCACAACCTGAACCTTACAATGACAGTGCACTACTTGACTCAGATCCAATGACCATGTGACTTACATCCAGTAATAATGATGCTAATGAAAAACTGGCTTTGTTTAGTTTAAAGCTGAGAATATTACCATTTGCTGAGGGACTATTGTATAAGCCAAGTAATGCATACCAAGTTTTCCAACCAAGAAGTGTTTAATCTCTAAACCATTGACTGAATTTCCATATCATACTTCTTAAACACATACAAGCTGCAAGAAAGGATCTTATTTACTTACTCATTCTTTGGATGTTGGCGTACTGGCAAGACCAGAATTTATTACCCGTCTCTAATTGCCCATAAGAAGGTAGTGTTGAGCCTACTTTCTTGAACCATTGCTGTCCATGTATTGAAAGTACTCTCTACTTTCCATAGGTAAGCAGATAGGCAGGGAGTTCCAGAGTTTTGACCCAGTGACAATGAAGGAACAGCAAAGTAATTCTGAGTTAGGAGACCGTGTGACTTAGAGAGGAACTTGAAAATGATGCTGTTCCCATGCATCTGTGCCTTTGTCTTTCTAGTTGGGAGAGGTCACAGTTTGGGATATGTTGTGGATGAAGCCTTGATAAGTTGCTGCAGTTCATCTTGTAGATGGTACATACTGCAATCATGGTGGAGGTGGAAAGAATGTTTATTAAGTGGTGGATGGGATACAAATCAAATGGAATGCTTTGTCTTGGATAGTGTTTAGCTTCTTAAGTGTTATTGGAGCTGCTCCCATCCAGTAAAGTGAAGACATGCACAGTCCTGACTTATGCCTTGTAGGTGGTGAAAAGGCTTTGGGAAGTCAGGAGGTGAGTCACTCGCTACAAAGTTCCTAACCTCTGATCTGTTATTGCAGCCAAAGTATTTATGTGCTGGTCCAGTCGGGTTTCTGGTCAATGGTCCAAATTGCTAATGGTGGGTAATTTGGCAATGGTAATGCCATTGAGTGTCAAGGGGAAGTGGTAGGCTTTCTCTTGCTGAAAATGGTCATTGCCTGGCACATGTGTGACATTAATGTTATCACTTATCACCCCAAGCCTGGCAGTTGTCCAGGTCTTGCTGCATATGGACACATTGTGCTTCATTAACCAAGGAATTGTGAATCGATCTGAAGAATGTGTAATCATTGGCAAACATCCTGATTTTTGATCTTATGATGGAGGGAAGATCACTGAACAACTGAAGACAGTTGGGGCTATGACACTGCCCTGAGGAACTTCTGCAGCAATTTCAGGGGCTGAGATGATTGGCCTCCAACAACCACAATCGTCTTCCTTTGTGCTAGGTATGACTCCAGCCAGTAGGGAATTTTCCCCCAATCCACATTTACTTCAGTTTTACTAAGGTTCCATGATGCAACATAATCAATTGCTGCCTTGATGTCAAACGCAGTCACTCTCACCTACCTCTGGAATGCAGTTCTTTTGTCCACATTTGGATCAGGGCTGGGATGAGGTCTGGAGCCAAGAGGCCTGGCACAATCTAAAAAGAGCTTCGCTGAACAGGTTTCTGACATGTGCCACTTGACAACATTGATGATTGAGAGTAAGCTGATGGAGTGATAATTAACCAGACTTTATCTGTCCTTTTGTTTTGTGGACAGGACATATTTTACACTTCATCAGATAGATGCAATTGTTGTAGCTGTACTGGAACAGCTCGACTCATTGACCAATTGTGGAGCATAGGTCTTCAGCTCTACAGCTTTAATACTGTTAGGGTCCATAGTCCTTTTCATATACAGTGCACTCAGTGTTTTTTGCTATCATGTGGCGAATCAAATTGGTTCAACTGTCATCTGTGGTGATGGGAACATTAGGAGCAGGCCGAGATGCATCATCCAGACAACACTTCTGGCTGAGGATGGCTGTAAATCTTTCAGCCTTGTCCTTTGCACTCAGATTCTGGGCTCTGCCATTGCTGAGGATAATGATGCTCATGGAGACACCTCCTCCCATTAGTTATTTAGTGTCCAGGTATTTAGTTGTCCACCACCATTCACAACTGAATTAGTACGACTGCAGAGCTTTGATTTGATTCATCGGTTGAGGAATCACTTAGCTCTGTCCTCAGCACACTTCTTCTGCTGTTTAGCTTCAGACATGTAGTTCTGTGTTGTAACTTCACCAGGTTTGCACCTCATAATCAGGTATGCCTGGTGCTGCTCCAGGCACGTTGTTCTACGTTTCTTCTTCTACCAGGGTTGGTCCCGACTTGATGGCAATGGAAGAGCAAGGGATCAAATGAACAGAGGGATGCGGAAATTGTGGGACATAGAAGAAAAGCTAGCAGCAAGTTTATATAGTGAATGTTCAGGGTGATGGCCAAGAAGCCATTGACTGGTAGAATGGACTGGAAGAGTGGACGCTAAGAAAGTATAGTGCAAGAACTAATAGAGTCTGGAAATTACTCTTGCACCAGGAAATGATCAACTACTGGAGAAAGACTCTCTGATAGCACAAGAGAGCAACCTTGCAGTAATACTCACAAGAAATATAACAATACAATTAGAGACCATAGCTTACATAGATTAGAGCAGGGGTGGGCAAACTTTTCAGCCCTAAGGGCCACATCTGGATATGGAAATTGTATGGAGGGCCATAAAAGTTCAAGGATCAAATAATTAAAATAAAGATACATTTTGGTACAAATAAACATAAGGCCTTTATTATTCAGATAATTATGCCATCATAATGATGCATTACAGTAATTAAACCAAACTTACCACTATTTTGGCTTAATGTGAAAAATACAGTTGACCACCTCTCTTCACAATGGCATCAAAATTCCATGTCATTCTTGTTGTGGAAACCTGCAATAATGAGCTGCAAAATTGGGCAATTAATTGGGATCTGTTGTGAGATTTATTGTATTTCAGCAAGGAAAATGTTTGTTCATACAGGTAGATGGAGACGAATAAATAAAGGATTTCCTGAGCCACTTTGAGGATATTTAGAAAATCAGATTCACTCAACAAAACATAAAATTCGTCCAGGTTTTTGGATTGCATTTTTCCTTGGAAGTGGCATCTTAGTGTTAGAAAATGTTTTGTTATGTCAGCTCTTTGTTATATTCCTTCATTCTCTGGCCTACCCGCATGCATCAGTATTCTGCTGATAAACGGTTTATGAGAAACTTGTTTCTTACTTTTTCATGATTACAGGGTGTTAAGGGAACAGTGGATTGTAGCCAGAGATGGTTAAATGAAGCAAAGAATGAAGCCAGAAAATTGATGTAGAGAGGATCACTACATGACAGGCAAAACAGCATTTGATTTTCTGACCTAATAATGTACTTGAACCTACATCTCAACTGAAAGACATCTCATCTCCGGCACATAACACTCCTTCAGTACTGCACTAACGTGAGACTTGTCTGACTCAGAAGCAAAAGTCCCACCAACTGAGCCTCAGCTGTCTCGGGATTTGGTTTTCCATCCACCCATGAGAATGTGCGCCAGTGTTTAAGTGCACAGTTTGCCAAGATGCATCTATCAAGGTGAAAGGATCTGTTAAAAGGTCACCAAGATTGCTTGTGAACACCCGCACTCGCACATCTCTTGGGATTTGCTGCAGGTAGCAGCATTTATGCTTCGATATTTCAATCCCTGCTGCGGTCCAAGAAAACAGCTCACCACCACCTCCTCAAGGGCAACTAGGGAAGGGCAATAAATGCTGACCAAGCCAGCTATGTCCACATCCCATAAATGAATTTTTAAAAAATCCCTGATTCACCAGCAGAATTGTAGATCAATTTTTTGCTGGGTTTTACAAATCTGCTACCCTCTGTTTTTTGGCCAATTAACTTAAATCTCTGTCCTCTGGTTACCAACCTTTCTGTCACCAGAAACAGTTTCTACTTATTTACCTAATCAATACCTTTCATAATTTTGAACACCTCTATTAAATCTACTGTTAACCTTCTATGCTCCGAGGAGAAAGGAATGGTGGTTACACCTACATCAGTTATGAACAGGACAGGAGCTGACTACAGTGCCAAACAGCCTATCAACATTCACTGTGAAACCCTGCACAGAAAAAGGTACTGAAGAACTGCCAACACCCATGACACCGGACCTCAGCAGCTTCAGGCAAGAAAATGAGAAAAAGAGAAACAAAACTATATAAGAGTTGACTTGACATTTAAAAAAAAGATTTAAAACCTAAGTGAAAAATAATTTGAGGTTTGAAATTCCAGTGTATATATTTGGAAAACCACAATGCAAATCAAGAGAACCTTCTTAAGCTCCACCCATCTCCATGATGACATAGTCTTCAGGGTTCACTGAATGCTTTTAAACTAATTTAGCTCCAACTCTCAAAATAAAACATCTCTCTAGGCTGCACTTCTTTGCAAGCATCGTAGACATCATGTCTCCAGCTCTCCAGCTAAATAAGACCACCTGCTTCTTTAAGATCTTAACTTTCTAGCTGTGAACCCCTTAAGTCAACATGGCCCAATCTTTTAGGTGTAAAAGACTCCAAGCTCCTTTAGTTGCATTTTTCCCATTTTCTATACCAATTAGGTTAAAGCAAGGCCAGTTTTGAAGAACAGCTTGATGAGAATACACTCTCCCACAGGTGGAAAAGTAATCTTGCAAATCTTATTAGCTCTTTTGGCCACATATTTACAGGAGCATAGATCAATTGACATAAAAACCAAGTTTCTGTAGGATGATACTTTACGTTAAGAATGTTTCTGAAACCACCCAAAGAGGCAGCAGATGCAGAAGGAAAACTATGGGAATTAAAATGTTTCCATGGCTTGATTACGCTTCCAGCGTATGGTATTTTCCAGTGAGATCTGTTTTGTTGAAAATAGGTTGTGTTTAACTAAAAGCAGATGCCACAGTGTTTTATTCCTATCATAATGGAAAACTTCCAGGCATTTTAATGAGGCATGTTGATGATTTCTTAAATGGTGGTACTGCAGAAATTGAGAAATGTGTTATTAATATTATGGTAGAATCAAAAATTTAGATGAAAATAGAAAAGGCTGGAAATACACTTGTAGGTCTGGCGGCATCGGTGGAGAATGAAGCAGAGCTAATGTTTTAACTCTGTGATCTTTCATCAGCCCTAGGCAGGGCCCAAAAATCCTGTGCACCTAGACAACTCATGTCAAATCATCAAACTTTTTTCTACACTGCACCCATATTCTTAAAGCAACACTCCTGGCATTGGCCTCCACTGTTATTTGTTCCTACTGTCTCCTAAGCATATGTCTGAGGGTTTCCTTGCCCCCTGTAGTACAGGATGTCTCTCCTTCTTTCCACTTTTCCATCAAGACTTCTGGTACATTGTCAGCAAAACTTGGTGTTGGCTCTCTTGCATGTTCTGTTACTGCTCAAAATATCACAGTCCTTATTGACTTTTGAATGTGGGTGCAGGGTAGAAAAAAGTTTGATGACCTGACATGAGTTGTCTAGGTGCAAAGGATTTTTGGGCCCTGCTTAGGGCTGATGAAAGATCACAGAGCTGAAACATTAGCTCTGCTTCATTCTCCATCGATACTGCCAGACCTGCAGTGTATTTCCAGCCTTTTCTGTTTTTATCTCAATTTTTGACTCTACCTTAATAATAATTACACATTTTTCAATTTCTGCAATACCACCCCTTAAGAAATCATCAATATGCCTCATTGATTGAACACCATTGATTTTGGCACAATGCACCTCTCCTTAGAGATGCAGGCTGCTTTTAAGTAGTAAAAACAGAAAATGCTGGAAAAACTCAGCAGGTTTGGCAGCATCTGTGAAGAGAGAAACAGAATTAATGTTTTGAGTCAGTATGACTCTTCTTCACTGCAGACTTGAAATATTTGTTTCTCTCTCCAAAGGTGTTGCCAGACCTGCTGAGTTTTTCCAGTATTTTTTGTTTTTGTTTCAGATTTCCAGTATCCGCAGTATTTTGTCTTTAACTTAAAAAGGCAGCATCAAATTAACAAATTGCCTGTAACATAATGAATGGGCATGGGATAATCACGTACTGCAATCCCCACACCGGTTTTCTGCAGGGGGAGGCATTTTAAACAACTTCTCCCCACTCTCTTTCTCACCAACCAATCCATCTGAATAGTGTGCAATATAACAATTATACAAAAGCATCAAATTGTTAAAAAAAATTGCATTCCTTGGTTACGCATACTGCATCTGCTTTGGTCTACCATCA
The DNA here is from genome assembly GCF_017639515.1 of Carcharodon carcharias. NCBI lineage: Eukaryota > Metazoa > Chordata > Chondrichthyes > Lamniformes > Lamnidae > Carcharodon > Carcharodon carcharias. The sequence goes on along the minus strand of NC_054481.1, from coordinate 31,242,618 downwards.
GTGTTGCCTGCAATAACAGAGAAAAATGCACCTTATCCATTAAGGCCACATGGTTAGAGGCAGGTCTGTGATGGGAAACTATTCCCACTGGAGACAAAAAAATGAATATAAAAATACATACAGTTGATCTACCTCTTGCTGGCGAGCTTAAAAAGCAGCCTGATAGTAATCTGCTCTCTCAGTCCAGGAATTGTGCACAGACATGGAGGGAGTAGAAGACAGGCTATTTTAATTGAAAGAATTTATCATTTTTGGACAATCCCCTTAGCATGCTGTCCTTCCCTCCCTCACCTGCACAAGCTGCTGCTGTGGAGGATCCCACACTTCAACATAACAGAAAATAATGAAGTGACTGGAGTAGCTTCAGTCTCTCCCATAATGACAAAGGGACAGTATCAGATATTGTTTAATTCTTGCCTAATTCTGTCATGAGACCAGCCCACTTTCATATCCATTTCATTTCCTCATTTTTTTGTCAACAAGTCTTCAGAGAGCTGTGAGGAAGATGCCCATCAAGCCAAATTAATCAATTCAGCAATATTGAATATCAGCAAATAGATGAAGAGGCACATATTGAATCTCTAAAAGACAGGACCTCATCAAATAGAGCTGCCTCCTGCATGCTGTTTGCAGTGTAGTTTGTTCTTAGAGTGAATGGTTGTAAAGTAAAAATGAGAAGGCAATTTAGAAAAAAAGCCAAGTGAAAGAAAAATCATTTTTAAAGGTCATGAAGTATGACAGGTACAAATTCATCTCTTCAAAAATAATACATTTCTTTCTAAGTAGTTTTCTCTGACTTGATTGCAATTTTATCCATATTAATTTATCATAATTAGTTATTTATAAGAAGCAGGGTAGACTACATTTCTGGAGTGGAACAGACATTGTTGTTAAATAATCTGATGCTACAGAACCTTTCCATAGGAATTTCATTCATTATGATGCTCTGAAGGTTATTTGGGACAAAGTGCGAAAACAATCACTAAATAGATGTTCGAAAGCCTGGATTCAGCGCACAATTTGGGGCCTAATTGCAAATTACCATAATTTGAACATGCCTAGAGGTCAGTATTCCTGCCTAACTGCAGCAGCCTAAAAAGTAACACACAGGCCTTGTTCTGTGCTAAATACACATGTGCATGGCCGCACTGATAAACTTAAAAGGATCATGCACTGGAAGAAACAGGTTGTGTATAACAATCAAATTAAAGAGAATATTGCTGGAATGTTGTTCAGAAGCAATTTACGTGGAGCAGTGTATGTGGGCTCCATGCATCCACTCCACAGAATCACAGAATTGTTACAGTGCAGGAGGACATTTGGCCCATCATGTCTACACCAGCTCTCTGAATGAGCATTATGACTCAGTGCCATTCTCCTGCCTTTTCCCCAAAACCCTGCACATTGTATCTATTCAAATAATCATCTAAAGCTATCTTGAATGTCTCATTTGAGCCTATCTCCATCACACTTCCAGGCAGTGCATTCCAGACCTAAGCCACTTGCTGTGTGAAGAAGTTTTTCTCACATCGCATTTTTTTCTTTTGCAAATCACTTTAAATCTGTGCCCTCTCATTCCCGATCCTTTTAACAGTTTCCCCCATCTATTCTGTCCAGCCCCCTCATGATTTTGAATGCCCATGTCAAATCCCCTCTTAGCCTTCTCCTCTGCAAGGAGAACAGTCCCAACTTCTCCAATCTATCTTCATAACTGACATTTCTCATCCCTGAAGCCATTTTTGTAAACCTCTTCTGCACTCTCTTCAAAGTGTTCACATCCTTCCTAAAGTGTGGCACCCAGGACTGTATACAATACGCCAGCTGAGGTCTATTAGTGTCCTATACAATTCAGCATAATCTCCTTGCTCTTGTACTCTATGCCCCTATTAATAAAACCTCGGATAATGAATGCTTTATTAACTGCTCTCTCCCCCTATCCTGCCACCTTTAATGACATGCACATATACACCCAGCTTTCTCTGCTCCTACAACCCTTCAGAGTTGTACTGCTTATTTTATATTGTCTCTCAGTGTTCTTCTTACCAAAATGAATCACCTCACACTTCTCTGCATTGAATTTCACCTGCCACCTATCTGCCCGCTCCAACAACTTGTCTATGTCCTTCTGAAGTTCTACACTGTCCTCCTTACAGTTAACAATGCTTCAAGTTTTGTATCATCTGCAAACTGCATACCAAGATCTAGATCATTAATAAATATCAAGAAACGCAAGGGAACTCCACTACAAATCCTCCTCCAACACAAAAAATATCCATTAATCATTATGCGCTGTTTCCTATTACTCAGCCAATTTTGTATCCACATTGCTACTATTCCTTTTATTTCATGAGTTCTAACCTTTCCCACAAGTCTGTTGTATGCCACTGCATCAAATGCCTTTTGGAAGTCCATGTACACCACATCAACAGCATCACCCTCATCTACCCTCTTTATTATCTCTTCAAAAAACCCCAGCAAGTTAGTTAAGTACGATTTTCCATTAAGAAATCCATGCTAGCTCTTCCTAATCAACCCACATTTTTCCATGTGACTATTAATTCTATCCCAAATAATTGTTTCTAGAAGCTTCCCCACCACCAAAGTTAAACTGACTGGTATGTAATTGATGTTTATCCTTGAAACATTTATTGAACAAGGGCATGATGTTTGCAATTTTCCAGTCCTTTGGCACTTCCCCTGACTCTAGGGAAGACTGAAAGATTATGGCCAGTGCCCCTGCAATTTCCACTCATTTACTTCAATATGCTTGGATGCATCTCATCCGGGCTGTGTGCTTTGTCAACTTTTAAGTATTGGCAGTTTATCCAATACCACCTCAACACAAATTTTGAACCCTTATAGTGACAGAGTTTCCTCCTCTGCCACCAGGCCTGGGTGGCATCTGCTTCCTTGGTAAAGACAGATGCAAAGTAATAATTAAACACCTCAATCATGCGCCCCTGACTTCATGTGTAAATCACCTTTTTGGTCCCTAATCTGTCCTACTCCTTTTACCATCCTTTTACTATTTATGTGCCTATAGAAGCTTTTGGGATTCCCTTTTATGTTGGCTGCCAGTCTTTCCCCATAATCCCTCTTCACTTCTCTTATTGGCTTTTTTAGCTCTTCTCTGAACCTTCTGCATTCAGCTTGGTTCTTATTGTATTTTCTACCTGACACCTGTCATAAGCACACCTTTTCTTCTTTGTCTTAATTTCTATCTCCTTTTTCATCCAGGGAGTTCTGGATTTGTTTGCTCATTTGTTTGGTGCACAGTGGGAATTCAGTGCAGAGGGGAAGGGTCTGTCTCTCTGCCGCAGGGAAGTCGCTTTGTCTGTCAGCCCCAGCGAACTGGCTCTGTCTCTCTGCCCCAGCCAACTCGCTCTGTCTGTCTGCCCCAGCGAACTCGCTCTTACTTCATTTTTACTTTGCTATCCAACTTCTTAAATCTTCAGAGAGTGGTCTTGCCCTGTTGCAGCAGTAGAGGGTACAAGGGAAAGGAATCACTGCTAAATATTGGGTAAGGTCGGGTAAGTATTAACTACTTTTATCGCTTATAGTTTAAGGTCTTTTGTAGTTTGTGGTTTGTAGTTTGTATATTCAGCAGTAACGAGAATCAGGAAAGAAGGGCCCTAGAGTAATTGATTTAAAAGGTATAATTTAAAGGGATAAGTCATGGCAGGAGAGCTCAAAGCCGTGGTGCACCCCTCGTGCTCCATGTGGGAAGCCGGGAACATTTCAGTGCCCGAGACCAGAATGTGTGCAGGAAGTGTGTCCAACTGGAGCTCTTGAAGCTCAGGTTTCAGAGCTGGAACAGCGACTGGGGTCAACGTGGAGCATCTGCCAGTCTGAGAGCATCGTGGATAGCATGTTTAGAGAGGTGGTCACTCAGCAAATGAAGGGACTTGAGGAAGGAAGGGAATGGGTGACCACCAGGAAGTCCAAGAGAAACAGGCAGGTGGTTCAGGAATCCCCTGGGTTCCTGCTCACAAATCGGTATTCCATTTTGGAGGCTGATGAGGGCACTGGTTCCGCCAGGGAGTGCAGACAGAGCCAAGCTTCTGGCACCACAAGCAGCCTGTCTGTACAGGAGGGGAGGAAGAGAAGAAGAGCAATACTAATAGGGGATTCTATAGTCGGGGGAACAGATAGGCGCTACTGTGGCCGTCAACGTGACTCCAGAATGGTATGTTGCCTCTCTGATGCCAGGGTTCAGGATGTCACATGTTGGTACTAATGACGTAGTTAGAAAGAGAGATGAGGTCTTGCATCAAGAATTCAGGGAGTTAGGCAGTAGACTAAAAGCAAGACCTCACGGGTTGTAATCTCTGGATTACTCCCAGTGCCACATGCTAGCGAGCTCAGAAATAGGAGAATAGAGCAGATGAATACGTGGCTTAAGAGTTGGTGCAGGAGGGAGTGTTTTAGATTCCTGGATCACTGGAGCTGTTTCTGGGGAAGATGAGACCTATACAAGCAGGATGGTCTACATCTAAATCAGAGTAGGACTAACATCCTCGCAGGCGGGTTTGCTAGTGCTGTTGGGTGGAGTTTAAACTAATTCGGCAAGTGGAGAGGACACAGAACATTAGCAGAATAGGGACACATCATATAGTAAAACAATCAAGTCAGAGGGAGTACAGCTGCAATAAGCTTCAAGGGAGTAAGGCTAGGCTGGATGGCCTCTAATGCCAGTAGTATTACAGGTAAAACGAATGAGTTAAGGGTGAGGATTAACATGTGGAATTGTGATATAGTAGCCATCACTGAGACATGGTTAAGGGAGGGGAAGGATTGGCAGCTCAACATTCCGGGATATAAAATCTTCTGGCGAGACAGGGGAGGGGGGTAAAGGAGGAGGAGTCATTGCATTATTAGTTAAGGAATCAGTTATTGCAGTAAGGAGGGATGATATCTTAGAGGGGGCATTGAATGAAGCTTTGTGGGTAGAGCTTGGGAATAAAAAAGGGGCAGCCACATTGTTAGGTGTTTATTATAGACCCCCAGAAAATCAGCAGGATATTGAGGAGCAAATATGTGCACAATTTGCGGAGGTGTGTAAAAACAATAACAATAGGGTAATTATATTAGGTGATTTCAACTTTTCCAACATTAATTGGGATAGACAGAGTGTTAAGGGCTTGGATGGAGTGGATTTATTGAAACGTGTACAGGAGAACTTTTTAGGTCAATATGTAGAGGGTCCAAGAATGGACAGCGCAGTGCTGGACCTAATTCTGGGGAATGAAGTCGGACAGGTGGCTGAGGTGGTGGTGGGGGAGCATTTCAATGATAGCGACCACAACATGGTACAGTTTAAGCTTGTTATGGACAAAGAAATAGACAAGTTGCAAAAACATGTTTTGGATTGGGGGAGAATGGATTTTAGTAAAATAAGTTGGGATCTGGCCAAGGTATACTGGGAACAGCTACTTGTAGGGAAATCTACAGAGAAGCAGTGGGGGGCATTCCAAAAGGAAATGGGGAGGGTAAAGGCTCAACATGTTCCCTCTAAGGTGATAAGAAGGAGTAACAAGCCTAGAGAACCATTGATGACCAAAGATATTCAGCATACGATGAGAAGGAAAATAGAGGCTTTTAGCAGGTACAAGGAAGCAAATCAGCAGAGGCATTAGTGGAGTACAGAAAGTGCAGGGTGGAGCTTAAGAAAGCAATTAGGAGAGCAAAGAGGGGATATGAGAAAGCTCCTGCTTGTAAAAGTAGGGAAAATCCCAAGATATTCTTTAAGTATATCAATGGGAAGAGGATAACCAGGAAAAGAGTAGGGCCCATTTGGGACCAAGGGGGCAATCTATGGCTGGGGCCAGAGGACATCACTAGAATGTTGAACGAATACTTCACATCCATCTTCACCCAAGAGAATGAGGATGAAAATATCGAACTCGGGAAGAGGTTCTTGAGCAAATTGATATAGGGAGTGACAAGGTATTGGAGCTGTTGGCAAGCTTAAAAGTGGACAAACCTCCAGGCCCGGATGATTTGTGTCCCAGATTGCTGAGGGAAGCAAGGGAGGAGATCGCAGGGGCTCTGACCCAAATTTTTAATTCGTCTCTGGCCACAGGGGAGGTGCCAGAGGACTGGAGAACAGCTAATGTGGTTCTGCTATTTAAGAAGTGTTGTAGAGATAAGCCAGGGAACTACAGATGGGTGAGTCTCATGTCAGTGCAGGAAAAATATTGAAGAAAATTCTGAAGGAGAGAATCTATCTCCACTTGGAGAGGCAAGGTTTGATCAAGGATAGTCAGCATGGCTTTGTCAGAGGGAGGTCATGCCTAACAAACTTGACTGAATTTTTTGAGGAGGTGACCAGTTGTGTAGATGAGGGTAGTGCAGTTGGTATAGTGTATAGGGATTTCAGCAAAGCCTTTGACAAGGTCCCACACCGGAGACTTATAAAGAAGGCAAATGCACATGGGATATGGGGTAATTTGACAAGGTGGATTCAAAATTGGTTTAGTTGTAGGAGTCAGAGAGCAATGACAGAAGGATGCTTTAGTGACTGGAAGCCAGTATCCAGTGGCGTACCACAGAGATCTGTGCTCGGTCCCCTATTATTCATCATTTATGTAAACGACACAGATAACTATGAGGGGAGTAGGATTAGTAAGTTTGCAGATGACACAAAGATTAGCCGGGTGGTTAACAGTGAGGTTGAGTGTCTTGGGCTACAGGAAGATATAGATGGGATGGTCAAATGGGCAGATAAGTGGCAGATGGAATTTAACCCCGAAAAGTGTGAGGTGATACACTTTGGAAGGAGTAATTTGATAAGGAAGTATTCAATGAACGGCATGGCACTAGGAAGTTCTGAGGAACAAAGGGACCTTGGTGTGTGTGTCCATAGATCTCTGAAGGCGGAGGGGCAGGTTAGTGGGGTAGTGAAAAAGGCATATGGGACACTTGCCTTTATCAATCAAGGCATAGATTACAAAAGTAGGGAGGTCATGTTGGAGTTGTATAGAACCTTGGTGAGGCCACAGCTGGAGTACTGTGTGCAGTTCTGGTCAGCACATTATAGAAAGGATGTGATTGCACCGGAGGGGGTGCTGAGGAGATTCACCAGAATGTTGCCTGGGATGAAACATTTAAGTTATGAAGAGAGGTTGGATAGACGTGGGTTGTTTTCGTTGGAGCAGAGAAGACTGAGGGGTGACCTGATCGAGGTGTACAAGATTATGAGGGGAATGGACAAGGTGGATAGGGAGCAGCTGTACCTCTTAGTTGAAGAGTCAGTCACAAGGGGATATAAGTTCAAGTTGAGGGACAGGAGGTTTAGGGGGGGATGGGAGGGAAAACGTTTTGCCCAGAGGGCGGTGAGGGTCTGGAATGCACTGCCTTAGAGGGTGGTGGAGGCAGGTTGCCTCACATCCTTTAAAAAGTACCTGGATGAGCACTTGGCACTTCATAACTTTCAAGGCTGTGGTCCAAATGCTGGTAAATGGGATGGATTAGGTAGGTAGGTCAGGTGTTTCTCATGTGTCAGTGCAGACTCGATGGGCGGAAGGGCCTCTTCTGCACTGTGAGATTCTGTGATCCTAAACCTTATGAAGTAATGATCACTATCTCCTAAGTGTTCCCCCTTTGACACTTAATCAACTTGGCCCACCTCATTTCCAAGAACCAGGTCTAGCAGTGCCTCCTTTCTTGTTGGAATGGACAGATACTGCCGTGAAAAATTCTCCGGAACACACTCTAGGTACTCTTGCCCCTCTCTGCCCTTTACCTACCACTATCCCAGTCTATATTTGGGTGATTAAAGTCCCTCGTTATAACTACTCTATAACGTTTACACCTCTCTGTAATTTCCCTGCAGATTTGTTCCTCTACATCCTTCCCACTAGTTGGTGACCTGTAGACTACTCCAAGCAATGTAATTGCACCCTTTCTGTTCCTTAGCTCTAGCCAAATTGTTTCTGTCCTTGGACCTTCTGGGACATCCTCTTTCTCCAGCACTGCAACGCTTTCCTTAACCAATACAACCACCCCTCCTCTTTTTCTTCCTGCTCTCTCTTTCCTGAACACCTTGTATCCAGGAATATTTAACATCCAGTTCTACACTTCCTTGAGCCAGGTCTCTGATATCGCCACAACATCATAATTTCGCATGGCAATCTGCACCTGTTACTTACCAAACTTATTTACTATTCTCCGTGCATTCACATACATGCAGTATAACCCTGGTTTATACTTCATTACTTTCTCCCTTACTCCAGCTCCACCTATTAACTTACTATTCTCCATTCTAGTGCTATCTGTCTCTCCCAGTATTTTGTGCACCTTGGTATTACTCTCTAATATTCTCTCCTGGTTCCCACACCCCTTCGGAGTTAGTTTAAAGCCCTCCCAATAGCACCAGCAAAACGTCCCACAAGGAACTCAATCTTGGCTCTGTTCAGGTGCAATGTCCAACTTGTACAGGTGCCATCTCCCCCAGAGCCAGTCACAGTGTCCCAGGAATCTAAAGCCCTCCCTCCTGCACCATCTTTCCAGTCACATATTCATCTGCCTTATCCTCCGATTTCTGTGCTCACCTGGCACTGGGGGTAATCCAGGGATTACTACTTTTGACATCCTGCATGCTAATTTTCTACCTAGCTCCCTAAATTCAGTCTGCAGGATCACATCTCCCTTCCTATCTAAGTCGGTACCAATGTGGACCATGACCCCTGGCAGTTCACCCTCCCCCAGAATGTCCTGCAGTTGCTTGGTGACATCCTTGACCCTGGCACCAGGCAGGCAACATCTCATCCTAGAGTCTTGTCTACGGTTGCAGAAACGCTTGCCTATTCCCCTAACAAATCCACTATCACTATTGCTCTTCCTTTCTTCTTCATCCACTCCTGTACAGCCGAGCCACACGTGGTGCCACAAAATTGGGTCTGACTGCACTCCTCTGAGGAACCAATGCCCGCAACAGTATCCAAAACAGAAAACCAATTAGTGAGCGGGATCCCAGGGAACTCCTGCATTACCTGCCTGGTTCTCTTGGACTGCCTGGTGGTCACCCATTCCTTTTCTGACTCCATGCTCCTAACCTGCAGTGTGACCACCACTCTGAATGTGCTATCCAAAGTTTCTTAGCCATGCAGATGCACCACAGTGACTCCAGCCACTGCTCGAGCACCAAATCCGGAGCTCAAGTTTCTGCAGCTGGAAGCATTTCCTGCACATGTAGTCATCTAGGTCAACAGTAGTGTCCACGACTTCCCACATAATACAGGACATGCATTCCATTTGACCGAGCTGCCCTGCTAAGTTTCAACTTTATTTCCCTTATGTTAACTTTCTTTTACTTTGGTTTACTTATATTACTTTATGTTACTGGCCCTGATTTCCCCTTACTCCTACTGAAATCCAAGTAGCTCCTTCTTTAATCATAATACACTTTTCTAATTACAGCATTTTAAAGACACTCCCTAACATCAGTTTCTTACCAACCAATGAACTTCCAGTTTTACTGTGATGTCACTGTTTGATTTTTGTTTTCAAACTCAGCTCTGAAGGTGAGGCTGACACCCATATCCATTTCTGCTCAGCTGCTCCTGTTCCTGACTTAGAATAATTGCTATGTATTCCACACATCTTTCCCCCATGTACCAAATTCCCACATGAGCCTAATTTGCTACTTACTCAGTCTCCATCTCACTCTGGCATAGTCGCCTTTCTCCTCGCATGCCCCTTACATTTCCACTGAAGGCATGGAGTGCGCTGGCTGGCACACAGTAGCATGTTGCAGGATGGCTCAAGGATGGAGGGAGAGGAAGGACATAGTCTTAAATATGAGACTGGAGGCCCTAGTGGAGGAGGTACAGAGAAGGAGGGATGTTCTGTACCCTTTCCGCCTCTCCTGCAATAGCTGGTGCTACTCTGTTTGGCATCATGTCCTCCTCCTACTCCTCACCCAATCCATGGGAGGAACCCTAGCAAGAAGCAAATGAGCATGTGCTCCTTCTTCTTGATGATTACTATGAGGTGGAATTGCACAGCACTTACTCTTTCAGGGTTAAGTTCTCAGAGAATTTGCAAAATAAATGTTGCTCAAATATTGGTGAAGTCTTGATAAAGTGTCCCACAAAGTTTCTTAATGTGTTTCAGAGATCGTCTTCACAGCTCCGACAGGACATTCAATGGTAAATATTTATTTAGTTAGCACTTGAAATCCACATCTATAACCTGCTTGCTCCCAAACAGCTATTCTTAAATGAAATGCTACTTCCTCACAGAGCAAAGGCACAAACATGATGGGTCAAATAGCCTATTCCATGCTGTAACTTTCTATGATTCCACTTCAAGTGAAATACCTTTGCAATCTGAAAGGAATTTGTTATGGAATGGGTCAGTCATTTGCCCTGAGTATGAGAGAATTGCTTCATCTACTTTAAAATCCATCATGACAGAAGGCATCTGTTTTCCCTTGCCAATGAAGCTTGTCACATGTTATGCATCACTCTGTAGGGCTTTTGAAGAACTGTATGCAGTGGCTTTCAGCTCATCAAATGACAACCACTACAGTGCGCAAAGTGACTGCACCAAATTCATGAAATGTTTCCTGATGTACTTTCAAAAATGTTTCACAAACACACCTTTGAATAAATCTTCTGATTTCAGGATGAAATCAAGAGATACTCCCAAAATATATATTCCAAAATAAGGGTTAAACCTAATAAAATCTGGAAACATGAACTCCAACATACTGCAACAAAAACAGAAAACGTTGGAAATACTCAGCTGGTCTGGCTGCATCTGTGGAATGAGCGACAAAATTAATGTTTCAGGTCAATGACGTTTCACGTTAACTCTGTTTCTTCATAGATACTGCCAGTCCTGCTGAGTATTTCCCAAATTTCTGTTTTAATTTCAATTTGTCAGCATCTGCAGTGTGTTACTTTTCTGCAGTCCAGATGCCACACATACAGCCAGGTCCTTGTTACCACAGAGAGCATTTCACCTACTGTACAAAGCTTGAATGACATGTAGCTTTCCAATATGTAGTCAAGCATAGAGTATGAAGGAAGCTCAAAATCTTCCAAAGGGGCAGGGAGCTTGTTTTCAAGCAGTATCTTTTTATAGTCAGCATAAGTAGGCACGTGTTTCAATGATTATTTCATAAAAAGGACTCTCAGAGTTTGCACCTAGGCCTTTTGGCTAATGGTTTGAAGGTTCAGCCACAAACAGGATTTTGCTTTATTTTGAAAGTTTAGTTATAGTTTTGCTACTGACGGAGATACTTGTGTTAGCTTCTTAAGTGAGACACACATGATAAAACCCTTCTGGAGCTACAGATTGGTACCAGCAAGCTACTTGTCATATACAGTGCTGAGCCAGCCCCGGAGCTCCTCTGCTGACAGGGTGACCGACAGAAATACTCTTCATACTTGTCAATCGTATGTCTCCATTTGTTTCCAGGGTTTTGTTTCCCTTACCCCACCCTTAGTGGCAAATAGCCCCATCTGTCCGCCAATACTTACTCATGATGCCAGCAATTACCACAGCAGGAACTTTATTTGATAATTTAGATTAAGCAACAGCAACAAAGCCAACGCAAACAGTATAAATCTTTGAAATATAATTCCTTCAGCCATTAAACTCTCTGCAGAGCTTACTGCCACTGCAAAAGATGCAGCATTCAGGCTGGATTTGGATTAATATTTTATAACATGCGTCCTCATAACAAATAGAAAGTAGCTGACATACTCCTGCTAATGATGTTACAAGTAAATTTAACTCAAGATCCACCCAGCAATAATATTGAAAACATTTACAAAACCATGCTGAATTGGTAAAACTTGTAGATGAAGAAATCATGCTGTTGGATAGAGTTTCTCATGCACTTTAATGGAAAACATAGACCCCACAAACGTTACATACATAGAATACAGATGAATAGGTTATATAATATAGATAGGACAGTATGGTATAATTATTTGAAATAATCTCCATGAGAATATCAGGCTTAACACAAAAAACTTTGCAATAAATATCTAGAGCTGTGTCCTTTCAAAGCACTATTATATACTGTAACATAAAACAGTTTTATATATAGAAAGATGTGTTATATATGATGCTATGATTCTTATTTCCTCTTCTCCTGTTCCTGTTCTGTTTTAACAAATCATGCAGATAGCATAACCACTTCTCTAGAAACTTAAGTCTACTGCAATTCTGGCATAAATGGCAGCATTTCGGGCTAGCAGCTTTGGTTGCCAATACTGTCATTTCTACTAATGTACATCTTTGCAGCTGGGTACAAGTTTCACCCGGGCTTTCCAAAAGGCAACTGGTATTACTTGAAGAGGACAAATTTGCAGCATTATGGGGAAAAAGCTAGGGTGCAAATTGGACAGCTCTTTCAAAGAGCCAGCACATGCACAATGGGCCTAATGGCCTTCATCTACATGGTAAGGTTCAATAGGCCAGATTTTGTCATCTGCATGGGACAGGCAGAAAAGGGGGGGGTGCAATTCCAACATTGCCACCTGATTCCCACCAGCCACCATTCTGTCCAGCTCAGCAAAGGTGGTGAGTCGTGTTGCCACCTACCTCAATTTTGAATTTCCTGGAGTTTCAAATTTTCAGCAAGTTGATCGGGTTTCTGAAGTTTGTGGGAATCATAGAGAAAGTCTGTTCTGGAGTCAGGAACCTTGACAGGTAAGTGTAACTCTTTCGAGTACAAACACGTTTCCATCTGTTCCTATTCAGATGAAGTTACATTGCTTCATAGTTTGCCATTGTGAGATTTGAACTCTTGATCTTGGGGTTACAAGCCCAGTACCATAACCACTTGGCTATTTAGGCCAAGCTTGACAGGTAAGTGTATAAGTTGCTGCTAACTTCACGTCATAATCAGATGCTGTATGGTAATTTAGGTGTGTTTTTAATGCAATAATTGGTGATAGGGCTTTGTTCTTGAAAGACAAGTGCCATTAAATTAACAGGCATTATGAAAGTGCTCGGATGTATTAGAGTACCTTATACAATGGATAAGGTGCTCTTCTGAATTCAACAGTATTGAGGTGTGTCATTTGTACCATGTGTTTTACTATTTATATTGATTCACAGTCCAGCCATCTGTTCAGCCATTTGAAGCAGTGGAGCAAATGGCCATCTGTTCCACTACTTTAAGGGCTTTAAATGTGTTCATTTCTAGAGGTTTTGGTGAAAATGCTATGCTTTGGAATCCAATTTTTCATACTTGGCTGAGTTCCAAGCCCCACTAATGGATTCAGCTCTTTAGGGGTTGTTTATGTAGTATAGGGATATCAGGCATAGCAAGGGTTAATGGGTTAATGCGGGACAGGGAACGGTGCCATTCACAGTGAGATGTAAAGAGACTGGAGTCAGTTGTGGACTGGACACAGACCTATGTAGAAGCAAGCATGGAGTTAGCTCATAACCTGGGCTGTACCCTGTACATATGTACATAGTTACTTGTTATCAATAAACACCTAGGCTGGGATTTTCCATGCCCGCCGGTGACTTAAGGGGAGCAAGGGCAGCCCTGTGGTTAAGACGCGTTGGTGGGAGGCAAGGGCAGCCCAATAGCTGAGGTGACTTGGCAGGAGGAGGGGAGTCAAGGGGAGCCCTGTGATTGAGGTGACTTGAGGGGGGGAGGGGGCAAGGACAACCCCACGGTTGAATGTAGCGCACAAGCATATAGGGTGGGGGGGGGTAGAGTGGGCGAGGGAAGTGGTCACGCATTAGGGACACCTTATATAAAGTGACCATTTCTTTGCAACTGAAACAGTTCAGGCACAGCCATTGATATGATTGGAATTGGGCCTCTACCTTATCTGCCCACTCATGCAATGCAGAGCCATCAAAGTTCCACCAAGTACTCCGGAGTTTTTCACCCTCGAGCACAGATTGCAAAGTAATGAGCGTTTTAGTGGACTGCAGAACAGTTGGACGACTGCGCATGTTATACAATCTCCTTGCTGAAGCTTGCTATGGAGCAGTCACTGGTGGAGGCGCTCACAGCCCCTTGCGATGTCAGCATCCCAGTTTGGACCGGTATCCCCACTGGTTCAAGCTAACAGTGCTGCCTTGCAGCGCAGGTTAGGAGAATGCCTGCACCTGAACTGAGAGCACAGCATGCAGTGCAATGGGTAAAGCTGCCGCCAATCGATCGGGTGGAGTGGGGCGGAGATTGATGGGGTTTTGGGCATCCACGCAGCACACTAATCTTTGGCCATCCAAGTGGGGGCCAGCACTCTCTGCGATTCATTAAGGAGCCTTCACATTTAACCAGGACAAGTTCTTAGTACACCCATTATAACTCGTGTGTCTCTCTCTTTCATCCTGCAGGAGTACATCAGAATCATAGGGCCTCGTGAACTAGCTGTGTTCCTCTTGGCATACAGAGAGCGAAGACGATGGAGGAGAAAGCGACTGAGGTGCCTGGCTGCACAGAGGGAAGAGCAGCACCGTCAGGAAGAAGGAGCAGCTGGGGACACACCACTGAAGAGCCATAGCGAGTCATCGCTGTTTGATGCTTTGCAACACCCAGAGTCCATAGGCGCCACCTTTCATTCCTGCAAATGACTGAGAACCAGTGTTGTCGAAGGCTGCGCATGACTAGGGAACTGGTCGGTTACATCTGCCACCTGCTGCAGGATTTGGCGCAACAGGGGCATGGAGGGCATCCGCTGCCAGTGGCCATGAAAGTGACAGCAGCGATCAATTTCTACACCAGTGGCTCCTTTCAGGGCTCCACAGATGATCCCTTTGAAATATCACAAGCCTCCACCACAAGTGCATCCATGAGGTCACGGATACCACCATCACGAGGGCACACAAATTTGTGCAGTTCGCCTGGGACCAGGAAGGCCGGGGTGCAAGAGCAGTTGGATTTGCCCAGATCTTGGGTTTCCCACAGATGCAGGGTGCCATCGACTGCACTCATGTGGCACTCAGGTCTCCATCACCACACGTGGTGAACTACATCAACCACAAGGGCTTCCATTTGCTGAATGTGCAGCCAGTGTGCAACCACCAGAAATGCATCCTGCAGGTCTGCACACGGTTTCCAGGGAGTGTCCCTCATTCTCAGTTGGTCACAGATTTCTGACGTATTCCAGGGACCACAGAAGCTGCAGGGATGGCTCCTCATGGACAAGGGCTACCCGTAGAGGATGTGGCTGATGACACCCATGCGGAAGCCTCAGACTGCAGCAGAGCGAAGGTATAATGAGACTAAGGTGCAACTCGCAACTTGGTGGAGCAGACCATCAGGATCCTGACAATGAGGTTTCGGTGCCTGAACCAGTCTGGTGGGGCCCTGCAATATAGTCCACAGCATGTGTCACGCATTATCGTTGCCTGCTGCACCCTTTACAACCTGGCGCTGCAATGGAGAGAGGAGCTGCCTGAGGAGGAAATGGTAGAGTTGAAGATCTCCTCTGATGAGGACGCAGACAGGGATGAGGTTGAGGAGGTTCTTGAAGGCAACGGTGACAGGGATGAGGCCCTCGCACTGGCCAGCCGAGGCAGGTGTGCTCAGGAGGTCCACATAGCTGCTAGATTTGTGGAGAATGATGTTGACATGCAGTGAGGAGACCCCATAGATCCTCACATTGCATTTGTGAACATTTGATCCAGTCTGGCTTATGGCAGCGCGCATACCCTCTGTGATAATGTTCCTGTCATGGAAATGCAGTGAAGGCCCCATTAGTCGCTCAATTGCAGGAGGATGATGACAACTTGCAGTGAGGACACCCCATTGATCTTCACGTAGCCTCCGAGAATGTCTGACTACTGTCTGGCCAGGGCAGGTCGCTTGAGCTCTGTGATCAGGATCATATCATAGAGTCGCAGCTATGAAATTTTAGAAGCACCTGATCCTTCGGCATCCTTCATCACCTGACCCCTTCAGGAGCACAGTGTGCTGGTCACAGATGCTGAAGGGATGGGGCCCAGCCCCAGTTTAAAGGTGCTGAGAGCACACAGAGAGAATGACAGAACTCTGTGATGCCTGTCCACTACATTCTGGCAGCAATGACAAGCACCATCAAGGTGCAGGCAACTGTATTGTGTCCAGGGTGTGTGAGGACAGGCCAGACCATCACTTTGGTCTTAAGGCTGTACAAAACACAGGGAAGAAGCCCTAGACTGAGACACCTGCCCTAATCTTGTGCAGAAAGGTTTCACTTCTAAGTGTCAAATACTGCTCATCAGAACAAGGAGCCATAGGCAGGGAGACATTCTTGGGAGTTTACTGACAATAATGAACAGTATGTATGAACAGTACGTACAAGTGATTAACACTGGTGTCCAGGCTGTGCAACCACATCTTTTTAACTTTCCTAACCCCGCCACTACGTCTTGGTGCACCCCAGACACCAACAGTGGAGGTGGAGGCAACCTGATGACTGCTACGCCCTGTCCGTGATGACTTTGGCGAGCGTCCTCTGAAGGGTCAAGACCTGCAGGACCCTAGCCTGCTTTTGGGGTCCTGCTGTTTGGCAGTGGCACCCTCCTCAGCCTGTGAAGCTGGAGCTGCTGAGGTCATAGGAAGAGGGTATTCGGATGGGCCGGACACTCCTGGAGTTACCCGGATGGTTGGCACCAGGGGTGGGACCTGCTGATCCTCCTCCCTATGGGTGCCCAAGAACCCAGGCTGACTCCTTGAGGAGAAGGTGTAGCTGAAGTGAGATCGAGCTGCCCCGCACCCCTCTCGCGTACACACTATTGCATCAGCGATGGAATTGAGCCCACGCAGCTTTGCGGGGGCAACATCCTGGACCAAAGTCTCCATGGAGCGGCCATCCTACCAGTATTGACGTCGGTGCGTTGGCATGCCGGCATTATCAACTCAGCCTGAAGGCAGACAGAGTCCTCCATCGTGCCTTGCAATCTGAGCAGTGCAGCAGACATTCTTTCCTGATGTTCCTGAACTTGCATTTGCAGCTCCAACAACTGTGACATGGCCGAATCCAGACTCAGACTCAGCAAATTTCTGGCCTCCAGGAGTCCTCTAAGTGCCGGACACCTGGGAAGCCCCTGCCGCTGCCTGCTGTGGATCAGACAATGCGATGTGTTCACCAGATTGTGATCCCGAGACTATTTTATAGTAAGGTCCCAATGAGGTGTGTGTCTCTGCGCTGGTGGAGGGTGTGCATGAGCGCTGTGATGGGACTTCAAAGAAGGTGCCTTCAGATTCCTCTTCAGAGGTTTCTTCGGGGCTTGATTAGAGGCCGAGTCATGGACTCCGTCGACTGTTTCCCAGATGTGTCTGTGGAAGGGGAGATAATAACTGCATGGCAGTGACCTGTAAAACAGGACACATCACTCACCGAATGGTCGTATGATGGATGTAACACTGCTGGACCCTCATTTGTAAGATCACCGCAGACGTCACCATCAACACAAGACTGGTCCAGATTGTTGCCAGCCAGCTCAGACCTTGATTTCAGGCATTCCTCCACCAGTCTGTGACCACTCCCTTGTTGTATGCCAGCTTGTCCTGCATGAATGCAGATGGAGAGTGTAAGCAGGATGCCTGCCAGGCCAGATATAAGAATGCCTGGCATGTGTGGGTGGTGACTGGTCCCATGGACGGGTTGAGGACAATGAAGGTGTGTGAGAGAAAGTGAATGGTGATGTCCCTTGAACTGGCAGTGAGTGAGATCCCTGTGAATGTGTGATGAGTGTGAGCTGAGTGTGTGAGTAGAGTGGAACAGAGGAGATCATTCATCTCTTTTGAAGGGCACTGGCACTGACCACAGCTGCCACCACCTCATGAGCCTGGATGGTCATGCCACTGCCCATCCTGGGCCAGAGCCAGGGTAGAGGACATTGCAGCAGGCCTCCACAGCATTCCAAAAGCATTCCATGACGTGTCGTTAAACCTGGGGCCTGTGGTATTTTTGCCTTTCGTGGACATCTTCCCTGCAGCAGTCGTGGGCTGGAAGCACAGATGTGTGCATGTGGCTTGACTTTAAATATGATGCCTGGCATGCTGAAGCAGCAAGGTGATGGCGTGGTGGACGAATGACAGGCCGCCCACCATGGAAACAGTGTGTTTCCCGGGAATGCATAAGTAATGCATCGGGTTTGGCACAATACAGTGTGAAAACCCGCCCACTACTGCACTTAGTGCAAATCTGGGATGATTCCACCCCAATGTTCAACCGTACAATACTCAGAACCTCTTTGTGCAACCTGCTGAGCAGACATACAACATGATAGCAGCTCTTGTAAAAACCCAGAACCTCAGAGAACCTGGAACAGAAATTCAAAAGCTGGATAACTAAAGAAGCAGCATTCTGACCTGATTAAAAGCACCTGAAGTGAAGACTCAGAGGGAGATTGCCTGAAAGATGCTCCATTGCAGAATTGGGAGCAGAAAGGCAGAAGTAAAACCTCCAATGTGCCGCTGAGGACTCCACAAGATCTCGTGGAGGTCCATTGTTAATGCCCACAGAGTGCAGAATCAAAGGACATAGCTTTTTAAGCCAAATTTAAAAAGCTTCAGTGCTGTAAAAAAGTCAGAGCAGCCCGTTTCTTAAAGTATCACCGCTGGCCCAGGTTCAGAATTGGTGGCTCACCACGTGGCAGCCAACCTTGTTGTAAGGAACAAAATGAAAACTAATCGGAAGGTTTAAAAACATCAGCCAAAGCCAGGAATCCAAGGTAAAAACACCCGAAAATCCTCTGATATCGCAGGGAAGGCCCAGAATCATTCATTGTCTTTAGTTCTGTGCAGCAATTTACTCAAAGACATCTGGACCTTCATTGCCACAGGGGCCTGCCAAAACGCAAGCACGGGAAGACTCTTTGAAAAAACAGTTACTGCAGTGCCACCTTTAAAATCTGCACAGTATTTAAATCTATATCACCTGAACTTTAAAGCAACCGTGTACAACAAATCAACATTGTCAGACCAACATGGACTGATCCAAGGGCCAGAACAAACACAAAACTGGGAGCTTCAGCAGAAAAGATTTTTAAGATACATGATAGAATCACAGAATCTCACAGTGCAGAAGAGCCCTTCGGCCCATCGAGTCTGCACCCACGTGTGAGAAACATCTGATCTACTTACCTAATCCCATTTACCAGCACTTGGCCCATAGCCTTGAATGTTATGATGTGCCAAGTGCTCATCCAAGTACTTTTTAAAGGATGTGAGGCAACCCGCCTCAACCACCCTCCTAGGCAGCGCATTCCAGACCCTCACCATCCTCTGGGTAAAAAAGTTTTTCCTCACATCCCCCCCTAAACCTCCTGCCTCTCAACTTGAACTTATGTCCCCTTGTGACTGACCCTTCAACTCAGGGAAACAGCTGCTCCCTATCCATCCTGTTCATTCCCCTCAATCTCGTACACCTCGATCAGGTCACCCCTCAGTCTTCTCTGTTCCAACGAAAACAACCCACGTCTATCCAACCTCTCTTCATAACTTAAATGTTTCATCCCAGGCAACATCCTGGTGAAGCTCCTCTGCACCCCCTCCAGTGCAATCACATCCTTCCTATTATGTGATGACCAGAACTGCACACAGTGCTCCAGCTGTGGCCTCACCAAGGTTCTATACAATTCCAACATGATCTCCCTACTTTTGTAATCTATGCCTCGATTGATAAAGGCAAGTGTCCCATATGCCTTTTTCACCACCCCACTAACATGCCCCTCCACCTTCAGAGATCTATGGACACATACACCAAGGTCTCTTTGCTCCTCAGAACTTCCTCATGTCATGCTGTTCATTGAATACTTCCTCATCAAATTACTCCTTCCAAAGTGTATCACCTCACACTTATCACGGTTAAATTCCATCTTCCACTTGTCTGCCCATTTAACCATCCTGTCTATATCTTCCTGCAACCCAAGACACTCAACCTCACTGTTAGCCACCCGGCCAATTTCTGTGTCATCTGCAGCTTCAGGATTAGATAAAAAGACAGAAGTTGAAGGAGTAAATACATGACTTTGTTCAGTAGGTCCGATAGCCGATGATATTGTTGCGAGGCAAGGAATAAACAAAATTCCAAAATCATTCAATACATTTTTTAATCTAAGAAGCAACAAAATTTTAGAGAGACAGAAACTCACTAAACATGTCCAACAGCTTGAAGAGCTGGTTGACTCTTTTAAAAATGAGTTATAGAGATTGGGCTGAAGGCTGTGACTACGGTGACCTTAAGTCAGAACTCATAAGGGACAGCATTGTTGTCAGAGTGGCTGATGATGCCCTTTCAGACATACTAAGGGCCAAGGAAGATATGACTCTATAAAGGTCCAGCCAAACAGTCAGAAATTCTGAAATCCGCCAACAGCACTGATCTATTTTATGGTGTGAAAGTTAGCCATGCTACAGAGCAACTCCAATTTTCCAGCTAGTGAAACAACAAAGGGGCAGAGAGATTCCAGGCCAAGGAAGGCAATACCCAAACAGATCTCAAGCGGGTGGGCAACCATATCAGTTCTGTGGAGCGAAACAACCTCATAGGTGAGAGCAATGTCCTCTCATTGTTCTCACAATCTCAGTGCTGTGTTTCAACTGCAAGTGCCTGGGACACTTCAGAGAGCAATGCAAAGCTAAGACACCCAGACGGGCAGAGGATCTCAAGACAATCCATGGGATTGAGGTACCACACTAGGAAGAGACCCAGCTGTGCTAGTTGCGTAAGGTCATAAGATCCTGGATTATCTTTTTGGAATAAAGGCATCTCGGTAACGGTCATCTCATCAACTTCAAACAGGACACAGGAGCCAGTGTTACGGTCCTCTTGCACAAGGAACCATGGCTGGTGACACAATGCCTAATGCCACCCACAACACACCTGTACAAAGCGGGCGGCATCAAGCTCCCATTGCAAGATTCACTTTGCAAGATTACATGGCGTTGGGGTAACATATTTGCATGGATAAAGGATTGGTTAGCAGAGTAGGAATAAATGGATTTTTCTCGGGCTGGCAAGAAGCAACTAGTGGAGTGCCACAGGGATCAGTGCTGGGGCCTCAACATCAATGATTTGGATGAGAGACTGAATGTATGGTAGCTAAATTTGCCGATGACAACAAGATAGGTAGGAAAGTAAGTTATCAAGAGGGGGTAGAAAGCCTGCAAAAAGATATAGACAGGTTAAGTGAGTGGGCAAAAATTTGGAAGATGGAGTATAATATGAGAAAATGTGAACTTATCCCTTTGGCAGGAAGAATAGAAAAGCAGTATACTATTTAAATGGAGAGAGATTGCAGAGCTCAGTAGTACAGAGAAATCGGGGCGTCCTGGTACATGAATCACAAAAGGTTAGTATGCAGGCACAGCAGGTCATTAGGAAGGCCAATGGAATGTTGGCATTTATTCCAAGGGGAATGGAATGTAAAAGAAGTGATGTTTTACTGCAGTTTGTCATGGGGCTGTAGCCCTTTAATTTGAAAATATGATTTTCAAACTTTCAACTGACTGGAAATTTTGCAATTTGAAATGGGACAGAACAAACTACTTAAAAATGCAAGGCCACCTTCCAAGGTGAAGGTGAAAAATAAACAAGGCACCCTCAAGTGAGTGCGAGGGAAAAGACATTAAAACGCAAGAGCTGGATATTGAAACAATGGCTTTCATAGACACACCCACCCAAAACACCTTAGGAATACACAATGGGTGAAGTATAACAAGCCAGGCTGCAGCCATTACAGAGAGATTGCAAAAAAGTTCTCATCAGAGGAAACAGAGCCAAAGTTGGGCTCTTTCTCTCACACGTGGAACAAGTGTATTATCCGGTTTGGAAGCAAACGTTACTAGAAATCTCGTAATAATTGCAACATCTACATCTGACCATATCCTCAAAACCAGGTAATCCAAATCTGCCGCAATGTTTAAAAATCTACGCTCAAGGGCAACCAAAGAACACTTAACCATATATTCTTTTAACTATTTTTTATTGGGCTCTAACTTCCCTTATTTTCGATATCTGTATGCATGTGTGAGATGTTGAGTATTTGTTATTCTTTTTTCAGATTAAGTGGTTAATAAATTTGCTCTTTCTTTGACTCAAAAGAACCTTGTTTGATTGGCTCCTTATTGCCCACAGTTTAAATAGTTAAACATATCTTGATTCAGAAAAGGCATATACTAGTGAAAAAGAAACTTAAACCTTTGTTGTAACTAACCAAGGAGCCTGAATAGAGGGTGGCCAGTTCATTCCTTCTCACCTGGTTGTAATAAGCTATACAGGGCTGAGGTGATGGTACATCTGGAATACCGTGCACAGTTCTGGTCTCCTTATTTGAAAAAAGATATAATTGCATTAGAAGCAATTCAGGGAAGGTTCACTTGACTCATTCCTGGGATGAGGGGCTTATCTTAGGAAGGAATGTTGAACAGGTTGGGCTTATACCAATTAAAGTTTAGAAGAATGAGAGGTGATCTTAATGAAACATATAAGATCCTGAGGGGCTTGAAAGAATAGATACAAGGAGGGTGTCTCCACTTGTGAGAGAGGGCAGAACTCAGGGACACAGCTTACGAATAAGAGGTTGACTGTTTAAGATGGAGATGAGGAGAATTTTTTTCATATGTGGAATTCTATTCCTCAGAAAGCAGTGGAGGCTGGATCGTTGAATCTATTCAAGGCAAAGTTAGGCAGATTTTTGATAGCCCAGGGAGTCAAGGGTTATGGGGGGGCAGATGGCAAAGTGAAGTGGAGACCACAACCAGATCAGCCATGATCTTATTTGAATGGTGAAGCAGGCTCGAAGGGATGAATGGCCTACTTCTGCTCCTAAGTCCTATGCTCCTTTCTTTTGATTGACAGTTTTATGAGCAGTTAATATGATTATAGTTCTTTGAAGAGTTTTTTGAATGGCTGTTTCTTTGCAGAATTGCAGGAGTCTTTGAGTGTGTGCCACTCTCAAATGGGAAATCAGCATTGGTGACAACACCTTAATGGAGTGCAGTCAAGACCATGGCACCAATGGGCAAGGGAATGCACAAGGGGGAACAACAAAGTGTAGAACTGCAGTCATTATAGGAGATTCCATTGTTAGGGAGATAGACAGGCATTTCTGTAACTGTCATTGTGAGTACTACATGGTTCATTGCTGCCCTGGTGCCAGGATGCTAAATATTCTGCAGAGAGAAGAGAGTGAGTCAAACGTTGCAGTACACATGTGCACCAATGAGGGCAGGTATTGAGGTCCTGCAGTCAGATTTTCAGGAAGTTAAGGGAAGAAGTTAAAAAGTAGGACTTCGAAGGTAGTAGTCTCTGGATTACTTACATGTGCCACATGCTAGCGAGAGTAGAATTAGGCAGATAGGGACGGTAAAGACATGGTGCAGAAGGGAGGGCTCCAAATTCTTAGGGCATTGGGACTAGTTCTGGAGTAGAAGGCACCTATTCAAAAGGAACGGTTTGGTCATGGGTAGGTTTTACTTATATGGTTGGGGAAGATTTAAATGAAATTAGCAGGGGAATGGGCACCAGCATAAAGAAGTAGAAAAAAGGATAGGCAAAAGTGTTGGATAGTACAAGAGAAGGAAGTAGAAACATATTAGGTAGGAGAAGACTAAGAAGGACCACAAGGAATACAAGACACATTTTAGAATGTATGCATGTGAACACACAAAGTGTGATGAATAAGTTTTGTGAGCTACAAGCATAAAAAGCCATGTGGGAATATGATGTAGGACCGACCGCTTAATATTCAAGGGTACAAAGGTTCAGAAAAGATAGGGAAGTAGAAAAAGGAGGTGGGATGGCTGTACAGATTAAGGCCGATATTATAATGTTGGAAAGAGAGGGTGTCCTGGAGGCTGCAAGAACAGACCCATTTGGTTAGGGTTGTGAAGCAAGAAAAGTATGTTCACACTACTGGTATTCTACTTGTCTCCAAATAATGAGGGAGAGAGACAATTCTGCAGAGAACTCACAGAACTATACAGTGTTGATATTGGGGGACTTTAATTACCCAAATATTGATTGGGATAGTGCTAGACTAAGGGGGAAGGAAGGAAGAAATTTCAGGAGAATTTTCTTGACCAGTATCTTCTCAATCCATCTAGGAAGGAGGCATTACTGGATCTGGTTATGGGGAATGAGGCAGGCCAAGTAGACCAAGGGACTGTGGGGGAACACTTGGGTAAAAGTGATCATCATATCATAAGATTTAGCTAAGTGATGGTGAAGAGCAAGGAATAATCGAAAGTAGAAAAGTAAAAACTGCAGATGCGGTAAGTTTGAAATAAAGCAAAAAATGCTGGAAATGCTTAGCGGGTGAGGTGGCATCGGTGGAGAGGAACAAAGTTGACGTTTCAGGTCAAGATGACCTGATGTACACAGTAGAACAGGGTACACAAGAAGAAATATTGGGGACTTGTGAGAAAGGTACAACAATAATCATGGGTGATTTTAATGAGGTCATTGAATATTTTTAGGACTGTTTCTTAAAGCAGCTTGTTCTAGAGCTAACCAGACAGCAGGCTATACTAGATCTGGTAATGTGCAATCAAACCGGGTTAATTAATGACCCTACAGTGAAGGCGCTCCCAGTTAGCAGTGATCATAATATGATTGAATTTCACATTCAGTTTGAGGGGGAGAAGAGTGGATCCAAGACTAGTGTTTTAAACTTAAAATAGGGCAAATATGAGGGCATGACGACAGAAGTATCTAAAGTGAACTGGGAAATCAGGTTAAGAGATAAGTCAGTAGAGATGCATTGGCAAACATTTAAGGAGATATTTCAGAATACTCAGAAAAGATACATTCTAATGAGAAAGAAAAGTCTCTAAGGGAAGGACACACCATCCATGGCTATCTAAGGAAAATAAAGATAGTATCAAATTGAAAGAAAAAGCATTTAATTCCACAGGTCAGAAGATTGGACAAAATAAAAGGAACAGAAAGAGTGACTAAAAGATTAATAAGGAGGGAGAAATTACAGTATGAGAGAAAACTAGCTTGAAATATAAAAACAGACAGCAAGAGCGTCTATACATCCTTTTAAAAAGGAAAAGAGTAACTAACATAAGTGTTGGTCCTCTAGACAGAGTGTCTGGGGAATCAATACTGGATAATGAGGGAATGGTGGATAAATTGAAAAGATACTTTGCAGCTGTCTTAGCTGTAGAGGATACAAATAACATCCCAGAAATAATTGTGAATCAGGAGGTGAAAGGGAGGGAGGAATTTAAAACAAGGGTACTGAGAAAATTATTAAAACTAAAAGCTGACAAGTCCCCACATCCTAATGGACTTAATCCTTGGGTCTTAAAAGAAGTGGCTGCTGAAACAGTAGATGCATTGGTTTTAATTTCCAAAATTCCCTAGATTCTGGAAAGGTTTCATTTGATTGGAAAATAGTGAATGTCACTCCTCTATTCAAAAAAGGAGGAAGACAGAAAGCAGGAAACTACAGGCCAGTTAGCTTAACATCTGTCATTGGGAAAATGCTGGAATCGATTATTAAGGAGGTTATTAAGGCTTAGAAAATCTCAATGCAATCAAGCAGTCAACATGGTATTGTGAAAGGGAACTCATGTTTGACAAATTTATTGAAGTACTTTGAGAAAGTAACAAGCAATGTGGATACAGGGGAACATGTGGATGTGCTGTATTTGACAAGGTGCCACATCAGAAGTTACTACGCAAGTTAAGAGCTCATGGTGTAGCGGTAACATATTAGCGTGACTAGAGAATTGTTTCGCTGGCAGAGAACAGGGAGTAGTGATTTTCAGGTTGGCAAGGTGTGATAAGTGGTCTGTCACACGGATCAGTTCTGGGGCGTCAACAATTCACAACTTATATCAATGATGTGGATGAAAGGACCAAATGTATGGTTGCTAAATTTGCTGATAATACAAAAATAGGTAGGGAAGTAAGTTATGAAGGGAGTATAAGAAGTCTGCAAAGGAATATTGATAGGTTAAGTGAGCGGGCAAAAATTTGGCAGATGGAGTATAATGTGGGAAAATGTGAACTTGTCCAGTTTGGTTGGAAGACTAGAAAAGGAGCATATTACTTAATTGGCGAGATTTGCAGAATTCTGAGTATACAGGTGCAGCAAGTGATTAGGAAGGCAAATGGAATGTTGTTGTTTACCACAAGGGAAATAAATATAAAAGTAGGGATAAAAACAAAGAACTGTGGATGCTGGAAATCCAAAACAAAAACAGAATTACCTGGAAAAACTCAGCAGGTCTGGCAGCCTCGGTGGAGAAGAAAAGAGTTGACGTTTCGAGTCCTCATGACCCTTCGACAGAACTAGGTGAATCCCAGGAAGGGGTGAAATATAAGCTGGTTTAAGGTGGTGGGGGGGGCGGAGGGCGCGTTGGGTGGGGGGAGAGAAGTGGAGGGGGGTGGTGTGGTTGTAGGCAAAAGCAGTGATAGAAGCAGATCATCAAAAGATGTCACAGACAAAAGAACAAAAGAACACATAGGTGTCGAAGTTGGTGATATTATCTAAACGAATGTGCTAATTAAGAATGGATGGTAGGGCACTCAAGGTATAGCTCTAGTTGGGGTGGGGGGAGCATAAAAGATTTAAAAATATTTAAAAATAATGGAAATAGGTAGGAAAAAGAAAAATCTATATAATTTATTGGAAAAAAAACAAAAGGAAAGGGGAAGAAACAGAAAGGGGGTGGCGATGGAAGAGGGAGGTCAAGACCTGAAATTGTTGAATTCAATATTCAGTCTGGAAGGCTGTAAAGTGCCTAGTCGGAAGATGAGGTGTTGTTCCTCCAGTTTGCGTTGGGCTTCACTGGAACAATGCAGCAAGCCAACGACAGACATGTGGGCAAGAGAGCAGGGTGGAGTGTTGAAATGGCAAGTGACAGGGAGGTTTGGGTCATTCTTGCAGACAGACCGCAGGTGTTCTGCAAAGCGGTCGCCCAGTTTACGTTTGGTCTCTCCAATGTAGAGGAGACCGCAATGGGAGCAACGAATGCAGTAGATTAAGTTGGGGGAAATGCAAGTGAAATGTTGCTTCACTTGAAAGGAGTGTTTGGGCCCTTGGACGGTGAGGAGAGAGGAAGTGAAGGGACAGGTGTTACATCTTTTGCGTGGGCATGGGGTGGTGCCATAGGTGGGGGTTGGGGAGTAGGGGGTGATGGAGGAGTGGACCAGGGTGTCCCGGAGGGAACGATCCCTACGGAATGCCGACAGTGGGGGTGAAGGGAAGATGTGTTTGGTAGTGGCATCATGCTGGAGTTGGCGGAAATGGCAGAGGATGATCCTTTGGATGCGGAGATTGGTGGGGTGATAAGTGAGGACAAGGGGGACCCTATCATGTTTCTGGGAGGGAGGATCCGGAGGATGATCCTTTGGATGCGGAGGCTGGTGGGGTGATAAGTGAGGAGAAGGGGGACCCTATCATGTTTCTGGGAGGGAGGATCCAACCTCACGCCTTCTCCTCCCTCCCAGAAACATGATAGGGTCCCCCTTGTCCTCACTTATCACCCCACCAGCCTCCGCATCCAAAGGCTCATCCTCCACCATTTCTGCCAACTCCAGCATGATGCCACCACCAAACACATCTTCCCTTCACCCCCACTGTCGGCATTCCGTAGGGATCGTTCCCTCCGGGACACCCTGGTCCACTCCTCCATCACCCCCTACTGCCCAACCCCCCACCTATGGCACCACCCCATGTCCACGCAAAAGATGTAACACCTGTCCCTTCACTTCCTCTCTCCTCACCGTCCAAGGGCCCAAACACTCCTTTCAAGTGAAGCAACATTTCACTTGCATTTCCCCCAACTTAGTCTACTGCATTCGTTGCTCCCATTGCGGTCTCCTCTACATTGGAGAGACCAAACGTAAACTGGGCGACCGCTTTGCAGAACACCTGCGGTCTGTCCGCAAGAATGACCCAAACCTCCCTGTCGCTTGCCATTTCAACACTCCACCCTGCTCTCTTGCCCACATGTCTGTCGTTGGCTTGCTGCATTGTTCCAGTGAAGCCCAACGCAAACTGGAGGAACAACACCTCATCTTCCGACTAGGCACTTTACAGCCTTCCAGACTGAATATTGAATTCAACAACTTCAGGTCTTGACCTCTCTCCTCCATCCCCACCCCCTTTCTGTTTCTTCCCCTTTCCTTTTGTTTTTTTTCCAATAAATTATATAGATTTTTCTTTTTCCCACCTATTTCCATTATTTTTAAATATTTTTAAATCTTTTATGCTCCCCCCACCCCAACTAGAGCTATACCTTGAGTGCCCTACCATCCATTATTAATTAGCACATTCGTTTAGATAATATCACCAACTTCGACACCTATGTGTTCTTTTGTTCTTTTGTCTGTGTCATCTTTTGATGATCTGCTTCTATCACTGCTTTTGCCTACAACCACACCACCCCCCTCCACTTCTCTCCCCCCACCCAACATGCCCCCTCCACCACCTTAAACCAGCTTATATTTCACCCCTTCCTGGGATTCACCTAGTTCTGTCGAAGGGTCATGAGGACTCGAAATGTCAACTCTTTTCTTCTTCGCCGATGCTGCCAGACCTGCTGAGTTTTTCCAGGTAATTCTGTTTTTGTTATAAAAGTAGGGATGTTTGGCTACAGTTACACAGGATGTTGATGAGACTACATCTGGAGTTCTGTGTACAGTTTTGCTCTCCTCATTTAAGAAAGGATATAAATGTGTTAGAAGCAGTTTGGAGAAAGCTCACTTGACTGATAACTGGGATGGAGCGGTAGTGGGGTTACATTATGAGGGAAGGTTGGAAAGGTTGGACAGGCTGTGTCTGTATCCATTGGATTTTAGAAGACTGAGAGTTGATCTTATTGAAGCATACAAAATCCTGAGGGGACTTGACAAGGTGGATGCTGAAAGGATGTTTCCCTAGAACAAGGGGACACAGTTTTAAAATAGGGGGTCTCCCATTTAAGATGGAAATAGACATTTTTTCTCTCAGAGGGTTGCGAGTCTTTGGGATTCTCTTCCCCAGACAGCGGTGGAGGCAGGGTCATTTAATATTTTTAAAGCAGAGTTAGAAAGATTCTTGACTAACAAGGAAGTCAAAGGTTATCAGGGGTAGGCAGGAATGTGGAGTTAGGGCTATGGTCAGATCAGCCATGATCTTATTGAAAGGCAGAGGGGTCATATAACCTACACCTGCTCTTAATTCATATGTTTGTGTTTTCATACCCACCCAACATTTTCAAAGATCTGCAGTCTTCCCAACTCGATGAAAATCTGGCCATGTGACTCTACGACATGATATCTGTCAAATAACTTGGTAAAATTCTGCTTATGCATGTTTACTTTGCACTACTGATTTCTCCTAAGCTCCATCCAGTGTGACGTGTGTGCGATTTCACTCTATAACCACAATTGAATTGCTCTTCAATTTTCTTTATTTTTTCAGTTGTGTTGTTTTGATAATTTTGTGGAGCTTTTAAGAATTATCATGTTGCCCAAATTGCAGCTTCTAGCAGTCGTGGCATCTGTGGTCACAATGTTTTTCCTGCAGAACCAGATCTAGAATCAAGAGGAATTTCGGGGAAAGCTGTGTTTGCCGCAATATTTTTAGCATGTGTGGGATAAAACCACATTATTTGCCCAGAGCTTTTAAGTAGTATACTGTATGCATCTATTTTACATTAAGAACTCATTACCTAATCCCAAACCATCAATTTGGTGATGTATTATTACTAAAGCAGCTGCACTTAACAAATCTTGTCCTTGTTTGTAAAATTTTTATTTTTATGTTGTTCACAAAGGAGGAACTGGCAGGGGTTAGGCCAGTGCTGAATGGTCACAGCCTTTGCACAAAAGTCCAAAATTTGGAACTGTGTTTATATATCTTTGGGGCTGGATTTTCCCTGCTGGCTTCTGAGCCCCAATATCTGGCTCAAATGTGGGTCGGAAGCCTGCATTGTGTGGGAATAGTCGTTCATTGTGAATTTCCCCAGAGCAGCCAATTAATGGCCAGAAGGCAGTCTCACCATTCAACTAAGGGTAGTGGGCAGGCTCTCAAAGCTGGAGGGCCCAGCAGAAGCCTTCCAGATCGAAAGCAGCAGTAGACTAGAATGGCAGTTAGGTAAGGGAGAGGGTGCTTCAAAGTGGAGATGCCTTTCCTCTAATTTTTCAAAATTTAAACTAGAAAATGCAGCCAAGCCATCATGGTGGAGGTTGCTGGGAGGGGCGGTGGGCACCATGGTAGGGCAGTCAGGAGCTGCTACTGTATCAAGCAGTGAGGGAGGACCTCAAGGCCTGCCTGAAGAGCTGGCCCCCGGTCAGTGGTTGCTAGGTAGGTGCTGCCTGCAGAGACCTGCAGGCCGACTGAAAAATCCCAGTCTGCCACTTTTATCTTGGCCTTAAATGGACATGCTGGATTGGTTACCCACCGCATATAGATGGGTACCACTGCTGCACCCCACCCCATCCCAGCTTTGCAAAAATAGCCCTGAGGCGGGATGGAGTCAGAGAACTTAATGCAGGCCAGTGTGCAACTTTTATCCCCTGCCTGCATCCAATCCTAGACCTGGCAGGGGGTAAAAATCAAACATTTGGGGCATGCAGCTTTCATATGAGTGGAAAAAAACTTGTGAAGTCAGGGCTTATTATAACTGCTGTGCAACTAAATTGCACTAAACTGAATCATTAATATAGTTATTGTCCGTATTGTATAATAGTGTAATTTCATGACTGAATTTAGAAGAATGAGAAAATTGCAATTGAGTTACTGTCTGCTGTACCATTGGGAATTAGAATTGTGTCCAGTATCATTTTTATACAGTATATGCATTTTAAAAAATGCTTTCTTAAGATGCAAAAAATAGCAAATTAGGAGGATAATTAGATGAGATCATTTGGAGTGTGGAAAAAAGAATCTCAGCCCAAGGGGGAGAAAGACTGGAGGAAAGCAGTTAAGTTGTAAGTAAAACAAAATTAATAATAAATATATATTTAATTGTAAAGGCAACGTTTATACAGAAAAAATACTTCTGTTGCATGGGATCCATGGCATTTTTATAACAGGAGAAGGGGATCTCAGAAGCAAAAGGGTTAAGAAGCCCAATGGACTAGATGTAACATTTTATTGCAAGTGCAACACAAGCTTAGAAACCAGAAATCATTCATTTGCAGAGTTAAATTAACAAACACCTTCCAATCAGTAATTAACCTTTGATTGACAGCCATTAGATCCTGTGGCATAAAATGGATACAGCTCCACCTAAGTAGCTGAATAACACATTGCATTACATGGTATTACCTCACACTTATTACCTCCTACCCTTATACAACACCACATCATCTAACTTACCATGAGCAAGGCAGCACAGACATAACACTTTGTTGCAGATGCAATGAAGTCTTTAAAAAAAAGAAATAAGGCAGTCACTTAATGTTGGGTATTCTTCAGATGTAGCCTGAAATGCACCAGTGCATTCAAATTTACAAAATTCCCCAATTGATTTTAACATTAATTTATGTAACAATTAGACTTTGTGGCCTTCAAGGGCACAGCTCTCAATGCCAGGCCAATAATCCATTGTGCGTTAAACAATCAGTTATTCTTTTATATAAGCCAGCTTTTAGGGCCATATTTTCTTTCACTTTCTCTACTCAAATCAAAAGGAACTGTAGTGGAAACAGCAAGTAGCTCAGACAGGGAGACCCACCACCACTCCCCATTGTGACCTTAATCTCCCTCTCTCTGCCCCTGCGCATACCACCACAAGCTGTCCCTTTCTCACCTGTTAAAGGCAAATGGCAACAGAGGTCCTTGGTCCGTTTTCATCATATCTGCTTCCCACCATCAATCTCTGAGACTGCCAGGAAAAATCTAGTGGTACTCCCTTGATTAGCAGTGGCAAGGCCTCAGGGGACCAAGTCCCTCTAAATCACACTGGTCTCTCGCTCGTTCAAGGCCTGGTTTCAACCAAGGCTCCCGGTAAAAAAATGTCAAGTATGGGGCTCTTCTGCCCCTTCAAGTGGGTTTCTGCCTCTTCCCATGCTTCCGCAATGGCCCTGCATGAGCATGAATCAAATTCTCCACCCTTATAATGGCTGGGTCACACTTAAGAGCAGGGATCTCATCATTTGAATGATGGAAGTTTGGGTGAGTCAGGGAGTGTTAATCTCTTTGTAAAAATCTAATTTTGTTTGTATTTAGCATTTAACTGAAATTTAATATCTAAATTATGGGAAGAATCTTCCCCCCGTTGGGGGAAAGTGCAGGAGCGGGCACGGCCAGGTGCGCCTCCGATCGGCACCCCCAATCGGGGGCACATCACCATTATATGTGGGCGGGCCAGTTAAGACCCGCTATGCGCTCCCAGTGTGGGCAGGGGGGGGATTCCCTCAGCCAGAAGTGCACTCTTTCGCACATGCGCGCAGAAGAGCACACTGATCTTCCTGAGGTTTAGTGCTGCCTTAGGGTGATCAGCTCAGGATTAAAACTTTTAAGGTAAATGTTTAAAAAATTTCCCTGACATGTCCCCTCATGTGACACTGTCTCATGAGTTGGGACATGTCCATGACTTTAACTCAAACCTTTATTAAAGATTTAAAAATCCTCTTGAAACCTCATCCCACCCATGGATGAGGTTTCATGCTTTTTCTTAAGCCCGCCAGGGCTCCTGGGCTGACGCGGGGTCACGTCGGGAGATTCGCCTAGGTTCATCCCGCGGCATTTTACAAGTCGGCGAGTGGGCCCTGCGCCCTGCTCACCGACCTAAAGGTCCTGCCCTACAAGTTTCCCAGCCTTAAGTACAGAAGAGCAGCTGAAGTTGGCTAATTAAGGAAAGCAGCTTATACCAGTTTTTCTGTAACGGGGGTCAGCTAACTTCTTAATTTGAGAACAATATAAACACAGACATTTCAGTGCAGCTCAGCACGGAGTGCGACATTGAACAAAGTGTTGGAGATGGGTGATTAAGGGCATTAGGTGAAGAGAGGATGAGGGTGCTCCTTTGCTTTTGCCTCTTCTAACTTTTCATCCTGTAGGAATTGGATCTTGCTCTACTGCAGGGGTAGGTGCTAGCTGTTTGATGAGTATCTGGTAAGTGGTTAAGGTCTATTCTTTCCTAATGTTTAAAATATTATACAAATTGGTGGTAAGGTTAATAAGATTTATTAAAAAAAGGAAAATAATTAATTGAATAAAATAATTTAAATAGTTAACAAAGACACATTAAGGATGGCAGGACAAACGATGTGTCACAGCTGCAGCATGTGGGACCTCCTGGATGCCAGTGCGATCCAGGGCAAACACGTCTGCAGTAAGTGTTTGCAGCTCAAGGAGCTTCAGTTCAGAGTCACTGAGCTGGAGGCCGAGCTGCAGATACTGCAACACATCAGAGAGGGGGAAAGTTACCTGGGTATCTGGTAGCAGGGAGCAGTCACACCGCTTAGGACAAGGTTTGGTGCATGGTCAGGGGCAGGAGAGTGTGACTGCGAGTGAGGCAGGGAAGTGGACCCAGAGCGCAGGAGTGAGGCAGGGAAGTGGACCCAGAGAGCAGGAGTGCAGGAGCCTCAGCCTTTTTTTTTATTCATTCATTGGATATGGGCTTCGCTGGCTGGGCCTGCACTTATTGCCCATCCCCAGTTGCCCTTGAGAAGGTGGTGGTGAGCTGCCTTCTTGAACCACTGCAGTCCATGTGGTGTAGGTACACCCACAATGCTGTTAGGAAGGGAGTTCCAGGATTTTGACCCAGCGACAGTGAAGGAACAGCGATATATTTCCAAGTCAGGGTGATGAGTAACTTGGAGGGGAATTCCAAGGTGGTGGTACATAAGAACATAAGAAATAGGAACAGGAGTAGATCATTCGACCCCTTGAGCCTGCTCCAACATTCAATAAGATCATGGCTGATCTTCTTGTGTTTCGATTTCCACCTTCCCATCTAACCCCTAAAGCCTTTGCTTCCCTTGCCCAACAAGAATCTATCTACCTCTGCCTTAAAAATATTCAATGACCCCGCCTCCACCACCTTCTGAGGCAGAGAATTCCAATGTCACACAACCCCCAGAAAGAAAAAATTCCTCATCATCTCTGTCCTAAAAGGGCGACCCCTAATTTTAAAACAGTGGCCCCTAGTTGCGGTTTCACCCACAAGAGGAAACATCAAGGCCATTCAGGATCTTGTATACTTCAATCAAATCACCCCTCATTCTTCTAAACTCCAGTGGAAACAAGCCCTGTCTGTCCAACCTTTCCTCATAAGACAACCCATTCATTCCAGGTATCAATCTAGCAACCTCCTTTGAACCGCCTCCAATGCATTTACATCCTTCCTCAAATAAGGAGATCAAAATTGTACACAGTATTCGAGGCGTGGTCTCACCAATACCCTGTATAACTGAAGCATAACATCCTTACTTTAATGTTCAATCCCTCTCATAATAAAGGATAGCATTCCATTAGCTTTAATTGCTTGCTGTACGTGCATACTAACTTTTTGTGACTCATGTACTAGAACACCTAGATCCGTCTGCATCTCAGAATTATGCAGCTGTTCTCCATTTAAGTAATACTCTGCTTCTTTGTTCCTCCTGCCAAAGTGAACAACTTCACATTTTCCCACATTAAACTCCATTTGCCAGATCTTTTCCCACTCACTCGTCCTATCTATATCCATCTGCAACCTCATGTTTTCTTCCCAACATACTTTCCTACCTACCTTTGTGTCATCTGAAAATTTAGCTCCCATTTCTTCACTTCCCTCTTTTAAGTAATTAATGTAAATTGTAAAAAGTTGAGACCCCAGTACAGACCCCTGTGGGAGTCCACTCGTCACATCCTGCCAATCCGAAAAAGACCCATTTAAGCATACTCTCTGCTTTCTGCCAGCCAGCCAATCTTCTATCCATGCCAATAAGTTACCCACTACACCATGTGCTTTTATTTTCCGTAATAATCTTTGATGTGGCACTTTATCAAATACCTTCTGGAAATCCAAGTACAGTACATTTACAGGCTCCCCTTTATCCACTGCGCATGTTACTCCTTCAAACATTTCTAATAAATTGGTTAAACAAAACCATGCTGACTCTTCCCTATTGCCTTGAGTTTTTCTAAGTGCCCAGCTATAACCTCCTTAATGATCGATTCTAATAACTTCCCCACAACAGACATCAAGCTAACTGGCATATAGTTTCCTGTTTTCTGTTTCCCTCCCTTCTTGCTACTTTCCATTCTGATAGAACCTTTCCAGAATCTAGAGAATTTTGGAAAATTAGCACCAGCGCATCGACTACCTCATGAGCCACCTCTTTTAAGAACCAAGGATGTAGTCCATCGGGACCCGGAGACTTGCCAGCCTGCAGCTCCATTAATTTGCTCAGTATTGTTTCCCTAGTGATTTCAATTTTACCAAGTTGCTTTCTCCTGTTCACCTCCTGATTTGCAGCTATTACTGGAATGTTTCTGGTATCCTCTATAGTGAACGCAGAAGCAAAACATTTCTTCATTTCTTCTGCCATTTCCATATTATCTACTATCAACTCCCCACTGTCACTCTCTAGAGGACCAACACTCACTTTACTTACTCTTTTCCTTTTTAAATACCTGTAGAAACTCTTGCTATCCATTTTTACATTTCTAGCCAGCTTCCTCCCATACTCTTAATTTCTTTCTCCTGATTAACCTTTTAGTGATTTTCTGCCGTTCTTTATATTCTGTCCAATCATCTGTCCTGCCATTCATGGAGTTGTATGCTTTTTTCCTTAGGTTTGATGTTTTCCTTAACATCTTTGTTAACTACAGATGGTGGGTCCTCCCCTTAGAATTTTTCTTTATATTAGGAATGTACTTATTCTGAGTACTCGGAAATTTCCCCTTAAATGTCTGCCACTGCTTCTCTATTGATCTATCCTCTTGTCTAGTTTCTTAGTTCACTTCAGCTAACTCAGCTTTCATCCCCACATAGTTGCCTTATTTAATTTTAAGATACTAGTCTTAGACCTGCTCTTCTCCCTTTCAAACTGGATGTAAAATTCAAAACAAAAACAGAATTACCTGGAAAAACTCAGCAGGTCTGGCAGTATCGGCGGAGAAGAAAAGAGTTGACGTTTCGAGTCCTCATGACCCTTCGACAGAACTAAAAACAAATTCAATCCTGTCACATTACATAATAACAAGTCTAATATAACCTGCTCTCTGGTTGGTTCCAGAACATGCTGCTCTAAGAAACTATCTCGAAAGCATTCTAAGAGCTCTTCATCCAGGCTACTACTGCCAATCTGATTTTTCCAGTTTGTGTGTAGATTAAAATCACCCATGATTATTGCTGTCCCTTTATCATAAGCACGCAATATTTTCTCCTCAATACTTTGTCCTATACGGTGGCTACTGTTAGGAGGCCTGTAGACCACTCCCACTATTGACTTATTGTCCCTAATATTCTTCATCTCCACCCAAACTGATTCTACATCCTGATCTCCTAAACCAAGGTCATCTCTAACTACTGCCCCAATGCCCTCTTTGATTAACAGTGCTACCCCTTGACCTTTACCTAGCTTCCTATTCTTCTTGAATGTCATGCACCCTTCAATATTAAGGACCCAGTTTTTGTCGTCCTGCAGCCACATCTCCGTAATTGCTATCAGATCATATTTATTTCCTTCAATGCGGGCCATCAATTCATTTACTTTATTATGAATGCTGTGTGCATCCAGAAAGAGAGCCTTCAGTTTTGTCTTTTTGCTACCTTTGTACCATCTAGTCTTGACTGCTAATGTATTCTTAGGTTTTTTCTCTCTGTCCCTTCCTGCCATTCTCTGACCCTCATTTCTCATATTACTATTTTACTCTCCTGTCTTGACGCTACACCTTGAATTGCTACCTCTACCCAACCTTGATCCCTCACCACTCTTGTTCAGTATAAAGCTCTCTCTACTGCCCAAATTATGGGATTTGCAAGGACACTTGTGCCAGCTTGGTTCAGGTGTAAACCATTCCAACAGTACAAGCCCCACTTTCCCCAGTACTGATGCCAGTGCCCCACAAACCAGAATCTACTTCTCCCACACCAGTCTCTGAGCCACACATTTGTCTCTCCAATCTTACTTGCCAAATGCTATTTTGCACTTGGCTCAGGTAATAATCCAGAGATTATTACCTTTGAGGGTCTGCTTCTTAATTTAGTACCTAGTTCCTCGTACTGACTTTGCAGAACCTCTTTCCTAGTTCCACCTATGTCATTGGTACCTACATGGACCATGACAAATGGATCATCCCCCTTCTCACTGCAAGTTCCTCTCCAGCCCTGAGCAGATGTCCCGGACCCTGGCACTGGGCAGATTAACTTAGCCACCTGCTCTTTGCTGCAGAAAACAGTGTTAATCCCCCTCACTATACTATTCCCTATTGCCACTACATTCCTTTTTGCTCCTCCCGCTTGAACATCTTCCTGTACCACAGTGCCATGGCATGTTCCCATCTATCTGCCGATCTTGTCCTTCTAGATGGTAGTAGTCGTGGGTTTTTAAGGTGCTTGTTGAATTCCTGCAGTGCATCTTGTAGATGATACACACTGCTGCCACTTTGCGTTGGTGGTGGAGGGAGAGGATGTTTGTGGATGTGGTGCCAATCAAGCGGGCTGCTTTGTCCTGGATGGTGTTAAGCTTCTTTAGTGTTGTGGAAGCTGCACTCATCCAGACAAGTGGAGAGCATTCCATCACACTCCGAACCTGTGCCTTGTAGATGGTGGATAGGCTTTGGAGGGTTAGGACATGAGTTACTCATCACACAATTCCTAGCTTCTGGCCTGCTTTTGTAGCCACAGTATTTATATTGCTAGTCCAGTTCAGTTTCTGGTCAATGGTAACCCCGAGGATGTTGATAGTGGGGGATTCAGTAATGGTAATGCCATTGAACATCAAGAGGCGATGGTTGGATTCTCTCTTGTTGGAGATGGTTATTGCCTGATATTTGTGTGGTGCGAATATTACTTGCCACTTGTCAGCCCAAGCCCAGATATTGCACAGGTCTAGCTGCATTTTGACATGGAATGCTTCAGTATCTGAGGAGTCGCGAATCATGCTGAACATTGTGCAATCATCAGCGAACATCCCCACTTCTGGCCTTATGATGGAAGGAAGTTCATTGGTGAAGCAGCTGAAGATGATTGGGCCAAGGACACTGCCCTGAACAACTCCTGCAGTGATGTCCTGGAACTGAGGTGACTGACCTCCAACAACCACAACCATCTTCCTTTGTGCTAAGTATGACTCCAACCAGCAGAGAGTTTTTCCCCTGATTCCCATTGACTCCCGTTTTGTTAGGGCTCCTTTATGCCACAATCGGTCAAATGCTGCCTTGATGTCAAGGGCAGTCATTCTCCCCTCGCCTCTGGAGCTCAGCTCTTTTATCCATGTTTAAACCAAAGCTGTAATGAGGTCAAGAGCTGAGTGGCCCTGGCAGAACCCAAACTGAGCATCAGTGAGCAGGTTATTGCTAAGTGCCGCATGATAGCACTGTTGTTTACCCCTTCAATCACTTTACTGATGATTGAGAGTAAACTGATGGGGCAGTAATTGGCCAGGTTGGATTTGTCCTGCTTTTTGTGTAAAGAGCACACCTGGGCACTTCCACATTGGAGGTAAATTTCAGTCTTGTAGCTGCACTGGAACAGCTTGGTTAGGGACGTGGCAAGTTCTGGAGCATGTCTTCAGTACTGTTGCCAGAATATTGTCAGGGCCCATAGCCTTTGCAGTATCCAGTGCCTTCAGCTGTTTCTTGATATCACATGGAATTAATCCAAATTGGCTGAATACTAGTACCTGTGATGCTGGGGGACCTTTGGAGGCTAGGTGAGTCATTCACTTGGCGCTTATGGCTGAATATTGTTGCAAATGCTTCAGCTTTGTCTTTTTTTGCACTGATGTGCCCAAATGTAAATTTCAAATCTACTGTTTTTACTTGTAAATTAAAACCCAACATGGCTCCCCCATCATTGGGGATGGGAATATTTGTGGAGCCTCCTCCTGCAGTGAACTGATTAATTGTTCACCACCATTCACGACTCGCTGTGACAGGGCTGCAGAGCTTAGATCTGATCCATTGGCTATGGAATCACTTAGCTCTGGCTATCACTTCCTGCTTATGCCGTTTGGCATGCAAGTTAGTCCTGTGTTGTAGCTTCACCAAGTTGACACCTGATTTTCAGGTATACCTGATGCTGCTCCTGGCTTGCCATCCTGCACTCTTCATTGAACCAGGGTTGATCACCTGGCTTGGTGATAAAGGTAGAATAGGGATATGCTGGGCCATGAGATTACAGATTGTGGTTGAGTACAATTCTGCTGCTGCTGATGGCCCACAGTTTCTCATGGCTGTCCACTCTTGAATTGCTAGATCTGTTCAAAATCTATCCAATTTAGCATTGTGGTAGTGCTACACAACACGATGGAGGGTATCCTCAAACGAAGGCAGGACTTTGTCTCCACAATGACTGTGCATTGGTCACTTCTACAGATACTGTCATGGGCAAATGCATCTGTGGCAGGAAGGTTAGTAAGGATGAGGTCAAGTATGTTTTTCCCTCTTGTTGGTTCCCTCACCACCTGCTGCAGATCGTCTAGCAGCTATGTCCTTTAGGACTCAGTCAGTAGTGGTGCTACTGAGCCACTCTTGGTGATGGACATTGAGGTCCCACACTCAGAGTACATTCGGCACCCTCCAAGTGCTTCCTCCAAATAGAGTTCAACATGGAGGAGTGCTGATTCATCAGGTGAGGGGTGGGTGGGGGGGTGTGTGTGTGTGTGTGTGTGTGTGCAGTAGCAGTACATGGTAATGAGCAGGAGGTTTCCTTGCCCATGTTTGACCTGATGCCATGAGGCTTCATGGAATCTGGAGTCGAAGTTAAGGACTCCCCGGGCAACTCCCTCCCGACCATATACCACTGTGCCGCCACCTCTGCTGGGTCTGTCCTGCCAATGGGACAGGACATACCCAGGAATAGTGATGATGGTGTCTAGAACATTATCTGTAAGGTATGATTCCATGAGCATGACTATGTCAGGCTGTTGCTTGACTAGTCTGTGAGGCAGCACACCCAATTTGGACACTAGCCCCAGATATTAGTAAGGAGGACTTTGCTGGGTCAACAAGGCTAAGTTTACCATTGTCATTTCTGGTGCCTTGGTCGATACCAAGTGGTCCGTCAGTTCCA
The DNA here is from genome assembly GCF_017639515.1 of Carcharodon carcharias. Lineage (NCBI taxonomy): Eukaryota > Metazoa > Chordata > Chondrichthyes > Lamniformes > Lamnidae > Carcharodon > Carcharodon carcharias. Next base: position 31,202,516 of record NC_054481.1, on the reverse strand, counting down.
TTCCTTTTAGACTTTTTCGCGGTTTGATACAACTCGGTGGCTTGCTGGGCCAATTCTGAGTGTATTGAATAGTCAATCACATTGCTGTGGGTCTGGAGTCACATGTAATCCAAACTAGGTAAGGATGGCAGTTTTCCTTCACTAAAAGACATTAGTGAACCAGATGGATTTTTACGACAACCAATGATGGTTTAATGTCATCATTTGACTTTTAATTCCTACAGCACTATGCTGAGTCTCTGGATTACTCATCCAGTGACAATACCATTACACCACTGCTCCCCCCACCATGCCACCCCATCTCTATCCCTGTTTAACTCGTATGAACGCAAGCAAAGCAATGTTGCTAACCTCCTCCTGCAGTTTCAGTTCGTGCAAATAAACTAACCCTTTGAGCTCATCTTATCTCGAGTTTGCTGTGGGGTTATTAATAGAAAATTGCATCACGCCAAAACTGAGCGGTTGGGAAATACGCGACCATTTTTAAAGAGGGAAGCAAGTCAAAAAACATCTTTCTGTTTTTGGATGGGTGGTGACAGGAAAAATTAGTGCTGTTTAAATTAACCCCCCTCCTGTCCGTAACAATGGATACAGAGCAGCTAGCCTGTTGGTCATTGAAGATGTGTTTTTCTTGGAATATGAGGATGTTGATGTTTTGCACCTACAAGATGTTCATGAGATACTTGCACTTCACTCAATAAAGTCCCTCAGGCTTACATCATTAAGATATGAGAATATGATGCATCAACTTACTTTGCATTCCATTGAATTTAGAAGGTTGAGGGGTGATCAAATAACAATTAACTCTGTTTGCACCTCAAGGGAGCTTTGAATAACAGAGCTAACTGCTGAAGTTGAATCCTCAGTGTACATTCCTATAAATAGATTACAACCCGGAACAAAATCCTCATTCACCCTATTGAATAAACATTGACTGCTCAATATTTTGAAGAACAGAGGAACAATTTGCTCTAGTGCTCTTCTATCAAAAGATGATTGCTGTTGGAAAGGACGGGAGTTGGGCAGATCCTGTGTGCATCATTTGTTTTGAATTCATTTTAGACAGGTGATTGCAACCAAAATTGCTGTCCTACTTCAGTTCTAATGTGCCACTTGCATTGTATCAGGGAATTAAAGTAAGGCAACAAGGGCACAAGCTGAAACCCTAGATCATCCTGTTGTTGTCAATTCTTTATCATTTAAATTAAAGGATTCAACTGGATAAGCACAGAGAAATATTTCCCCTGGTAGAAGAATATAGAAGACATAATCTTAAAATTAGAGCTAAGCCAGTTGGAGCAAAATCAGGAACCATCTTTTCAAACAAAGACCATTAGAAATCTTGGATTCTCTCCTCTCCAACACCTACAAAAGGCTATGGATGCCAGGTGAATTGAACCTTTCCAGATTGAAATTGAGTTTTTTTTTAGGTAAAGGTTATAAGGGATTATGCGTCAAAGGCAGGAAAATGGGAGTAAAGATACTAGTGTAGGTTAAAAAGGACAGCACACAAGCAATTGTAAGCACTATAGTAACAGCCACTAGATTCTGAGGCATACACTATTTTCTAAAATGTAATTTTCCCAAAAATCTATGTAATTTGCATTCATTCTGTAAGGTTAAAAATTTTGATGATGTGATAGACCCACCCACAAGCATAATAGATAATAGATATCCTCACCCTGTGCTGTCACTGGTAAATGAAAAAGAATTGACAACAACAGGATGATCTAAGGTTTCAGCTTATGCCCTTGTTGCCTTACTTTAATTCCCTGATACAATACAAGTGGCACATCAGAACTGAAGTAGGACAGCAATTTTGGTTGCAATCACCTGTCCAAAATGAATTCAAAACAAATGATCTGCCCAACTCCCGTCCTTTCCAACAGCAATCATCTTTTGATAGAAGAGCACTAGGGCATATTGTTGCTCTGTTCTTCAAAATACTGAGCAGTCAATGTTTATTCAATAGGGTGAATGAGGATTTTGTTCCGGGTTGTAATCTATTTATAGGAATATACACTGAGGATTCAACTTCAGCAGTTAGCTCTGTTATTCAAAGCTCCCTTGAGGTGCAAACAGAGTTAATTGCGTAAATCTATTTGGCAACTGGTAAATCTCAGTCAGGCTGCCCTGCCTTCTAATGCATCCATGACCCATTCATTCTTATAATTTGATAGCTCTGTTAGGGTTGTCACTTAAATGAGTCTGACTGACACCTAGCCGAAATGATGAAGAGATCTTCATCACAAAAGAAATTCTAAGCAGCACGTTACAGTGAAATACATCAGCCTGAAGTTGAATGTAAAAGGAGCAAATTCCAATTAGTTCTCAGTTCAGATAGCACATTAGCACAAATAACACATTATACACCAAGGCCTGAACATTATGCTCGGGTGCTTGTCGGATCAGCAGGACCAGAAGCGGATGTAATGTCCGCTCCCACCCAACACAGGCTCCCGACAGCAATTACACACTGGCTGGCCAATTAACAGTTGATCAGCAGGAAAGGCGTTCACTGAGAGGGCCAGTGCTGTCAGGGGGGCAGGAGCAGGATGGGCTCTTCCATTCAGGTTTCTGCAGGCGGGGGGTTTAACAAGACCACCAGTAGTATGAAAGGACACTGGGGAGACTGAAGCAATGATTGTGGAATTGAGCGCAGTTGCAGGACCCTCTTCAGTGGCAGCCAATCTCTGCTGCTCTACAGCAGAGGCAGGACCAATTTGCTGAGGGATTTGAGGCATGGCAGCCAGAGGACAAAGCCAAGTTAGTGGCAATAGAAATGTGTGAATGCGCAAGCTCTCATTTCTCTGATGACTGCTTGCAGGCAGGTAGTCAGCGATCAACGGGAGCTACTGCTGCCAAATGATGACAAGAGGAAGCCTCCACATCTAACCAAGAAAGCCTTGATGGAGGTGGCGGCCAAAGTGAACAGCCATGGGACAATGGTAGGACCTGGGTCCAGTGTCAGAAGAGGGCCAATGCCCTACTCCGCTCTGCAAGGGTGAGTAAGGAAGCTACTTCACATTTTGAATGAATGCATATGGGTGGGCATGCATTTAGTGGTTCTGAAAGATGGTACGCAAGCAGCTCTAGTGGCAAAGGAAACCTGTGCCCAGCAAGGCTGCTTAGGACTAGGTAGGATGGCAAGCACACCGAGAAGGGAAAAATCCAGCAATACGTTGAGCACATGGACCAGTGATGTTGGGGAGGAGCATGTACACCTCAGCCATACTGAATAGGATTTCATTAATGTGCTGTTGTCTTCACAGAAGAAGAAGCACAATGTGCTGAAATTCAACAGTACAGGTGGTAGAGTTCCAAATCTGGCAGTACTGACGCCAATGGAGGCCGACATTCTAGAGGTGACATGCTAGCAGGGGTTGGCAATCTGCTGGTCAAGAAGAGGCAAGGGATTTTCAAGGAACGTGGGAGTGAAGGGATCACACTTTTGAGGGAATGGCCCATTAGATATGAAGGGCTCAGGGGCAGGGAATGCAAAGTTATGGTGACTGGTCTTTTGATATCCTGCATCGTTATATTAATGAAGTGCACCTGGCACACTTCACAAATGTAACGATACAGGATGTCGGATGCTGCAACAGCTACCTAGTCTGCCTCCTTCATGCTCAAGTATACTCACTGCTGTTTTTCATCCATCAGGTGGGTCATCGTCTGGGCCAAACGAGGATCCAGACAGTCCAACATTAATGCTGGAGGAGGGTCCCACAGATGCTGCCGCATTATTTCCCCGCCCCGCACCACCTCAGGTGCTGGCACCTCGGTAGGGTTGAGCACATCCATACAGACGGGAGCACATCACAAACACCTCAGCAGCTGTCAGAGACTGAGAGTTCCCAGGACTCTGACAGTTAGAAGAGTGTTGGAGACCAAGAAGATGTTGAGCCCCAGACAGATGACGAGCCTCTGGAGTCGTCCATCAGGTGGAAATGCTGGATGTTCACCAGGAAGTACATGGAGATCTGGAGGAGTTTCGGAGAGTATTCATGCCCTGGTCCATACACTGGAGGAGTTCATGAGGGTCATGAGTACTGCGGTCACCCTCTCCTCTGAGCACATGGCATCCTCCATCGAGAGATTGGCAACTCGCAGGGAGAGCCAACTCCAGCAGCTCAGTCAAGGGTTTCTGTAGTCGTGTTCAGACCTGCAAGACCGCAGATTGGCAGTAACCTCAGCAGGGCATTGACAATGTGAGAGATGGATGAGGCACCTGGTGTTTTTACTAGCTTCTCGTCCATCTGTGGTGAGCAGGAATGTCGAAGAAAACCTCATGTTGGCAGAGAGCAGCAGATCTCTGCATCTGGTGGCTCCTCTTAGGGCACTCCTGATGGTGACAGCAGCTCATCAGCCCCACTGCCATTGACTGTATCGCCTCAGGATTCCGCGATTATTTGGATTCTGCCACTATGCAGGACTCTCGGGGGCCTCACAGCCTCCAGCAACTAGAGGACAACCACTAAGGTCATCCAGGTCAATAGAGCACCTCGGTCAGCGGCCTGCCTCCAATGCAACTGCCAGTGACGGGGATGCACCAAAATGAAGCACCTGTAAATAGTTAACGTAATCACACTAAATACAGAAGGGCAATCACGGGTGATAAGTTTAGTTGGGTAACTTGTGTTTTGTTGTTCCACATCACCTTATTAAATTGATACTTCATATTTTATTTTCTTTGTGTGCTATGAGTAGCATGAATATTTGAGGTCAGCAACTCAATCCCAAAAAACAATTGAACATGATTATTATTTTCTGGTGGAGGCGCAGGCCCAAGAGGGTGTCAGGAGGGGTTCATGTGGTCTGAGCAATGATGTAACTGCAGCTTTATAATGATATGGAATGAGGACTTTGGAAGTCTTTGAAAGCCTACTGGGAGCCTTTGAATAAGTGCTTCCCTGGTCTCCCTCGCTCCCAAATGCTGCTGCCCTGCTGAATCCTCAATATCGTCCTGTGGCTGTTCAGGTTCATCCTCGAAGTCTGTGTCGATTCATCATCAAACGTCTGTGACTGTCCGTCCCAGTCTACCTCCTCCATCTATTCTCCCCAAAAAAGAGCCAGATTGTGCAGGGCACACCACAATCATCAACATGCGATCCAGTGCATACTGAAGCAGCTCCCCGGCTCTACTCCAGGTTCTTTGATCATCACGTGGATGCAATCAATGGCACTGAATCTTTGAGAAGCCAGCAATAGCTGAAAATCTGCTTTCACGCTCTGCTTGGCTATCCTTATCTGTTTTGAAATGCATAGAAGTATTTACCCTCTGAAGAATACATCCGTTACAAGCTTTATAGAGCAGCGTATTGTGGATTGTAACACAAAGCAGAGATCCCCTAAAGGACCCTGGAATGAACCTGAAGCTTAAAAATTGAGGGCAACAGTCACTTTCAGTCCCACAGGCATTGGGTGCTCCCACACAGTTGGATACAATCTTAGGGCCAATCACTTCGCAGATGGAAGTTATTGTCTCCCTTGAGAGGCAGATCTTTCTTCTGTTCTGCACCTTCGGTCATGTCCGGGTAGTTGGATCTTACTCGTATACCCTGCCAGCAGGGTAATGGCACCTCTGCTGGCCCCTTCTCCTTCACAAGCCTTGCCAGCCTTCAACCCGTTCAGGAGGTGCTTCTTGCTCTTGTGGGAAGACGCATTAATGCTGTTTCCAGCCATCTGGCCTTCTCTCCTCTTCATCAAAGGAAGGGCCTCCAACTGATATAACAATCCCCGTATTTAAGCAATTAGATTGCAGAGGTGCAGACTGACTGATGTTGCGGCCAGTCTATTAGTGGTTCTTTTAAGGTAGAAGCCTTCTTACCCCAAAACATTTTGGACAAAATGGTTCAGAAAGCAATCCAGAAAGGAGAAACTTAAGCCATAATTATTAATTCCTATCTCCACACTCTTTGCTCCTTCTGTTGCCTTGTATCCCACCCTGGATTGAGAACGTGCTCATTGAGATCCTTGACCATCCATGCACTGACCATAAAACCACACAGGCTGCTTAATATTGCAGTGCATTATCTCTTTAATTAGTTCAATTGTCCCTTTAATTGACATCAGATGGGCTGCTGACTTTCAGGCACGCCCACCTCCCGAAATATCGCAATGCAGTGTGATGATATCAGGACCCCCTCCTGATTTTAACCCAATCCATTTTACAGCACATCGGAAGTACTGTGCGCCCATCCCTGCATCATAAAATTCAAGCCCAAGAGTCTGGGCTGCTGAAATTAATATCATCAATCTCAATAAAGAAACTGCCTCTGGCAAATTTCATAGCTCAGAACTACAAAGAACACAAGATGTTTTCATAAAATCAATGAATCAAATGTTTTTATCTTTACTGTCTTTCTGTGAAAAGGGAAGGAATGTGACAGCGTTTGTGCTGTTTTTACACAGTGAAGTTATGCATAATTTTGTCTTTTTGATTTTGTTTTGCCAATTTTATTCCCTCAAACCCTCCTCAAAGCATTTTACTGTGTTGAGAGTTCTCCAGTAACTCCCCCAAGTGCCATTGTTCTTGTGTGAACATAAATAGTTACAGATAGCTAGTCTACCATGAAGCACATCAGAGCTGCTCCCATCCCTATCCTCAAAACACCTTCACATATGTAAGGATCAGTGCCTCATAGTCAGGAACAATTCTTGAATTGTTTTCCCTGCTATTGTTCAAGGGTCTTGAGGTCAAAAATAGTAGCTCCAGCACCTTCCTGCTGAGAGCAATTAACAAGGCAAACAGTAGAAATCTAAACTAGGGCTTACTCTGCTACACGCCTCAGTTCCATTCCTCCTTTACAAACTAAAATTTTCATCTTTTCAGGGTAAATGCAGCCAAGCTGATGCAGGGCTTTGATGCAGAAGACTGCTGTGACGTGAGGTAAATCTAAATCCTCACCCACTTCACAATAAATCTCAATTTCTGTAGCATCAGAAGAGAGAAGCAAAACAGAAGTGGAAAGATGGAAAATACAATCACATACGAAAAATGGCTACTCAGGCAAGGTACTGCATGCATTCATGGAGCCCTACATCAGCAGAGGGTTAGAAATTCAGGAATAGAGATTAAGAGAAACAGTACCTAATTTTCTTGCCTTCAACATTTCCCCTGTGTCATAGTACCTTATGTTATCAGTGCTATACACCAAAGGAATAGGAAATCTGGAAGAAAAAGAAAAAAGTGCCATCAGGAAAGGAGCAGCATAGCATGCAGACTCCACCTGTAGTCTCAGGTCCTGACATGTTAAGAACCTTTGTCAGCATTGATTCAGGGTGTGTCTCTGGGCACCGGAGTAGTTGACAAGTTTTTAACCCTTGGGCACAGATGTTCTTCCTCCAATAATTATGAATTATGAATAATTGGGCAATAAATATAACAATGTATTAATTTCTATTCAAAATTATTTTGGAGCTCAATGAGGCCATGTCAAGGACAAAATATCATTGTGATCTTGAAGCTAATCTTTCTACTGCTTAACACTTCCGTTGAAGCTCAATCCCCTAATGTCCTAACTCTTCCACTGAATCTCATCCATCTACCAAAGCAACCCTTCCACTGAAGTTCATATCCAGTCCATTACAAAGCCCACCAACTTTCACCTCTAAAATCAACTGTCTCCACTCATCTATTGCAGAAATCCTCATCAATCTTCTTGTAACCTCCAGACTCAAGCATCAATGCCCCATTCATCCCGACAAAGTCAGGTTAGGCCATTGACACTCTGGTTCCTCACTCCTCCATTATCACCCCACACCAACACCCCCCCTCCCACCCCCCCCAACTCGGGTTCTACATTCCTCCAGCCCAGAAGTCAGTCCAGAAGCCTGATATAGCCACCTTATTTGCCTGTTTTCAGGCTACCCAATGTTAATGAAACCCAGTCCTCAAAATCAACCGGGCCACCCAACAGCATCACCAAGTCACTGGATGACATGTTCTGGCACCCAAACACCCCAATACTACTTTGGGGTAATATCCTTCCCTACATCTCTCAGAAGCACTCTATTTCCTTTTAGACAAGTTGGAACAAGAAAACTGGTAAATGTTTAACAATTGATTCTCTTAACTTCCAATATTTTAGAAAAAACTTCTTTGTTTTACAAAATTTATCCAGCTGATTACCCAGTCCCATACTCAGCTCAGGACTCTGATAGAATTTAGTTTTATTAGTAGCTTCGAAAGCATGATTTTATCAAAGGATTATTCAAAGTTGAAATAAACTTTATCAGAAATTCCAAAGCAGCTAATGGGGCTGTAGTTAGAATCACAGGGGTGAATTTCTCCATAGTTCTACTGATCATCCATCGGTGGAAATGCCACAGAAGTGCTGGAAATACCAGCGAACTCCCACAGAAATTCACCTCCCCAAAAAATATATAGCATTGAAGAATATTCTTTAGTTTAATACTTTCTGAAAGATCCATTAACATAATCCTACTTCCTCGTCCTTTCACATATCTTTTTAATTTTTCTTCCCAATATTTATCCACTGCTCTTTTTAAAACTAAATATAGATTCCAGTCTGTCAGCTTGAGTCTCTTCAGCTAACTGCATGAAATTAGGCCCATGCTTCTCACATAGATAAAGGTATTCTAAGGGAAGAATTTATACAAGCATTTGAAACAAAAATCATTTTTTATATATTTACAATGCTATAATCCTTTTTGCCAATAGTAAGTGCACAACCTAATCACAAACTGAAACAATGTTCAGTTTATTTTTAGAACAAGCTGATAGGTTTAACTTTTCTTTTTATTGGTTGCTGCTTACAGCTCATGTTTGATTCATAGTTTAATTTATTTTGACAATTGATGGTTCTGATTGATGCTTATAGTTTGATTTCACATGTTGCTTACCTGTCCAGTTGTAATTTGCTAACTTTGATGAATATAAAATCTAAGCCAACCAGGTGCAAATGTGATGAACAATAACATGTGCACGAATGAAATACTTTTGTAGTAGACAGACAAAGAAATGACACCTCAGCCATTCAATTAGAACACAACTGACATATGCCTCAGCATGCCTTTTTACTCCATATCCCTTGATACCCTTGCCTAATAAAAATCTACTGATCTCGGTCTTGAAGTTGTTTTATTGTGTGTTCAGGGTCTAGATGGGGTTCTTTGGTGCTTGTCTATTCTCCCAAAGTAAGCTACGAAATGCCGGAGTTTGTTAAAACAACTATTCTTTGTTTGTAGCTAATATATAAGGATCTCTGTATAAGGTTGGAACTCCTGCCCCCTCCAAATATGTTATTGAATCATGTGATATTATATCAGCATCATGTGCTACTGATGTTAACCATTTACTCCATATCTCCCCCCAAGTCTTTATCCCAATTGTATACATCCTCCAACATCTCCCCACAAAATCTCAAACCTCACAGGGTTAGTCTCTGAGGTTCCTTGACCAATTTCTCTGATCTTGTTCTGACCTCTTTCTGAAGTTGAGGACGTTCTGCATCGTCCCTTCTATCGGCATGAGTGTCCTTCTCCTGGGTGGCTGTAGAGTTTTGACTTGTTTCTTCTTTATCTCCATGGCGATCTGAGCAATAAACCCAAGTTTCCTTTGGCTTTCTTTCCAAGGATATTAAGGCACTGCAGTTTTCTCATATAGTACTCTGAACTGTCTCAATCTTGTATGATCTCAGTTGTGGAGCTCTTTTGATTATTATTCCTTCGTTCTGTTGGTCTCCTACCCATATCCCCTCCCTGGGTTTCAGCACTGATAAGTCTCGTGTTCTGTGCCTGAAGTTAAAGTTATGAGCCTGTGTTATGGTGCGGCCAATGGTAAATGCTGAGCTGCTCAAATCCCAAAAGGAAATTTGAAACAATTGCCACAACTGTTTTGCAATTTGTGGTCTCACTACCTCCAGCTGTGACTCACTAGTGTCGAGTATCACTTCCAACTTTAAATGCCGTACTACACCTTCAACTATATCTGCTTTCTTCGCCCCTGTAGGTAACCCCAATTGTAATTTATCTGCCAATTCCATTAACTTAACTTTAGTTACCTTTTGTAAACCAGCCAAAGTTATAACTCCAACTCCCAAACAAGTCTTAGCGACTGCCAAAGCCATATTGCAGTCTCACCACTTAAAAAAGACCTCACACCAACTCCTGAATTCAAAGCGCTCTTGTACTCGTAACCTTAAGATTCACCAACTCTATTCCAATCAAGGAATCTCTAATATATCCCGCAAAGAGCCCCCAACTTTGTTATAGCACAGCCGACAGTAAATGTTGAGCTGCTCAAATCCCAAAGGGAAACTGGAAACAACTGCCACAACTGTTTTGAAATTTGTATAAATTTCGAGATGCGTGCCTTGAATTCAGTAGTAATAAGGCCACCAAGTCTTATAGGTTTCTTACAAAACTAAATTAAACCTTTATTAATAGAAGAAATGATTTTAAATACATATATAGATCTACAAATTACTACCATGATAACTTCTAAATCCCCTAGTTAATCTAACTCCCAGTTACACTTTCGTTAAGGCAACAGTAAGACACAAGACACATAGGCCAGGATTTCCCGGTCGGCGAGCAGGGGGGGTGCAGGGCCTGCTCACTGACGCGTAAAATGATGTGGGATGACGTCGGGCAGAACTCCCGATGTCACCCCGCCTCATTTCAATTTTCAGGTCAGCGGGGGCTCTGCCGAATCAGCAGTGCGCCCACCGACCTGTCAATGGCCTATTGAGGCCATTGACAAAGTAATTAAAGCAATTAGTGGACCTGCCCGTCCAACCTTAAGGTTGGCAGGCAGGCCGGGAGCCCTGGTGGGCATTAGAAAAAGCATGAAGCCTGACCCACAGGCGGGATGAGGTTTCATGTAGATTTTTAAAAATTTAATAAAAGTATATTTAAAAGTGATCATGAAGGGATATGTCAGGGAATTTTTTTTTTCTGTTTTTAAGATTTTTTATAGTGGAGCCAATCTCCCTGAGGCAGCACTCAGCCTCAGGAGGATGAGTGCAATCTTTCGGGCTCAGGGAATCCCCCTCCCCTTTGGGAAGTCAGGAGGTGAATTACTCGCCACAGGATTCCTAGCTTTGACCTGCTCTTGTAGCCACAGTATTTATACGTCTAGTCCAGTTCAGTTTCTGGTCAATGGTAACCCCCAGAATGTTGATAGTGGAGGATTCAGCGATGGTAATGCCATGAAATGTCAAGGAGTAATGGTTAGATTCTCTCTTGTTGGAGATGGCCATTTCCTGGCACTTATGTTACTTGCCACTTGTCAGCCCAAGCCTGGATATTGACCAGGTCTTGCTGCATTTAGACATGGGCTGCTTCAGTATCTGAGGAGTTACAAAGGATGCTGAGCACTGTGCAATCATCAGCTAACATCCCCACTTCTGACCCTACGATGGAAGGAAGGTCATTGATGAAGCAGCTGGAGATGGTTGAGCCTAGGACACTACCCTCAGGAACTCCTGCAGTGATGCCCTGGAACTGAGATGACTGACCTCAACAACCACAACCATCTTCCTTTGTGCTAAGCATGACTCATTGGCTCGATCCATTGATAGCCATTGACTCGTTTTGATAGGGCTCCTTGATGCCATGCTCCATGAATAAATGCTCTATTTTCTTCTCTGAGCTCAGTTTGTCTCACAATTTGTACTGCCTTGACTAGAGTTAAATCCTCTCTCGTCTGCAAGAGATCTGATGGAGCTTCATCTAAGACCCCAACTATTTTATCATGAATCAATTCATCCAATATTCCATATTCAAAATTTTCTGCCAGCCTTTATAGGTGGAACGAATCCATTCCATCACCTTGTCTTTGCTTTCATATGTTAAATTTTGCGCTTTCTATAATTAAATTTTTACGAATGCTGAAATATGAATCAAATGTTTGTAGGACCTCTTCATAAGATGATGAAGTCTCATCGAATCCCTGCATCGCTATTACACCATTGGCAAAAGCTCTGACCTGATCCTTTTGTTCTTTTCTGTGCAAACCAGAAGTGGTTCTATATCTGGAAAACCTCTTTCCCCAAGTTGTCCCAGTACTGAGCCTGTTGCAAGCCTTCAATGCTCTGGAATAGTTCTGGTAGTGGTTGTATGGATTCCATGCTTGTGCCAAGCCCTGGAATTGTTGCTACTTCACTGATGCTACTTGTTGCTTCAGGTCTGTGTTCACTGCTGTCCGGTCTCTGGGTCTGTGTCTGTTTGCATCTGCTGTGCTGACTTTTTGGTGAGTTTTGAATCTGTCCCTTTCATCCTTCTTTCAAGGATCTCTCTATTTGTCAGGTATGTAGCTGCTTCTTAAAGCTTTATGGTTCTTTTACTTGCTGTCCGCTGCCACCATATATCATTGTGTGTTCGGGGTCTAGATGGGGTTCTTTGGGGCTTGTCTATTCTCCCAAAGTAAACTGCTCAAGACTGTAGTTTGTGAAAACCATTACCCTTTATTTACACTTATTTTATACATATTAGGACCAATGCACAAGGTTGGAACTTCTGCTCCCTCCAGATCTCTGTTACTCAAACATGTGACATTACATTATCATTACATCAGCATCATGTGCTTCTAATGTTAACCCTATACTTTACAGAAGCATCCAATTATCCACTGCATTTTAGGGGAGAGAGTTCCACATTTTTGGTACCCTTAATGTTAAAAGTGCTCCCTGATTTTGTTCTTAAAAGTCCTGGTTCCAATTTTAAGATTATTACTCCATGTTCTAGATTCTCCCCACCTGAGGAAATGGTTTCTCTCTAATTCACTATCAAATCCTTTTAATATTTGAAACACCCCAATCAGATCATCTCTCCACCTTCTATATTCAACTGAACAAACTAGATTTATGCAGCCTGTCCTCATTATTTAACACTCTAAGCTCCAGTGTCATTCTGGTGAATGCGCACTGCACTTCAGGACCAATAGATGCTTCCTAAGGTGCAGTACCCAGAATTGAATGCAGTTACTCCAGATGGAGTCCGACCAAAGTTCTGTACAACTGGAGCATTATTTTCTCCCATTTGTAACCCAGCCTCTTGAGATAAAGGCCAACATTCCATTAGCCTTTTTGATTGTTTTTTGTACCTGTCATCTAGTTTTAAATGATTTGTGTACTTGGATTTTTAAATTTCTTTGTTTTCCTATAATTCCTGGCTTCTCATCATTTGTAAAATACTCCAATTTATCTTTTTTTTGCATATGTACAAGAGTATTGCCTCTAACATGAACATCCCACAGAAACCAACTGTCCTCTTTGACTAATCATTAAGCAGATCTATGTATTACAGGATAAAGATATCTTTTTAAAGGACTATCCCTTAAATTTCACTATATTTTTGTATTAAATCCTCAATACTTCTAAACCTTTTCTTCAGCAGGCTATCAGAGCCCTGGCTAGAATTTCTCACAAATGCTGAACTGCTGCCCCCTTGTGACTACATCACAACACAGCACTGCTGATTGTGTAACTCAGTGTTACAGACTTGCAAATTTAATCTGGCAAAATCCCATGAGCAAATTGAGTTTGTTCTGAATCAGAAGGTATTCTGTGGAATGTTTGAAATGATCTGTGTGTTCTTCCTTTCCCATTTGTTTATTTCCCCCCCCTCCCCTGACAAACGCAACATCCAACCAGTCAGTTCCTGCAAGTAGAGAAGAAAATACTCCATATGCCCATATGAAAGCAGCAGACATATCCCAAAACTCAATTTACAAATGTTGTCAATATATTTATTGCTCTTAAGAAATCCATGAGGTAAGTTTTCTAATGCTCATAAAAAAATGGTTTTAAATGGGCCAATATATGGGGAATTAAATTCAACGTAGGGGAATGCAACATCATGCAGGTCAGCAATAGTCGATGTCTATCAGGGCCCAACTACAAAATGCATGTTCCCTCCTTAAAGTTATTAAAGAATTTCATTACTTAGAAGTCCATATCCAAAATAATTTGAAGTAGAATGTACAAAGTCAAGAACCAGCTTCCAAGACATCAAGGTGTTTGGGATCGTGAAACAAAACTTCCAACACTTTCCAACCACAGTGAAGGAAATGCTGTACCAAACAATAGTCATAGCACACCTTGAATACGGTATGGCCACTTGGGACCCATATGCTGCTAAAAACATTACCTTACTTGAAAAAGTTCAACATCGGACAGCTTGTTTTGTTACAATTACTGACAAGATGGCAATGTCTCCCAGTTGGTCACATTGCCAGGCTGGCACAGTCTCCAGAACGAAGAAAGACCCACATGTTGAAATGTCTCTATAAAATTTTGAACGGACAATTAAATATTTCTAAGCAGTATATCAAGCCCAAAAGTGATTGAGGTCAAGGAGTTCACAACCAACAGCTCCAACTGTATACACCCCAACATGGTTCCTTTGCTAATTTCTTTCTCCCAAGAACAATTGAGAACTGGAACAACCATCCACAAACCTTAACCTCCACGCTCTCTAAGGACTCATTTAAGAAAAATCTGATGAACTTTTTTAATTAATGTAACCATCGAGTCCACTCATTATGTACCTCCCGTGAAAGTTCCCTAGTGAAAACTATGGAGGGAAATCTTGCCAAGTTAATTAATCAATCTCCTTTTACTGGATCGTTTTGCTTTGCGCCATCATTCCTTTTATTTTTTAATCTCTCCTGCCCTCCACCCTAACCCCCATCCTCTGTCTCTATACTTGCTTAAAGCATGTTATGTCTTAATTTTTCCAGTTCTGATGAAATGTAAACATCAGATTTGAAAGGATATGATTTAGGTATTCACCACCAGGTCTGGCCTGGACCACATAAAACACAATCAGGTCCTGCTCTCGTCTGTTAAAACTATTTATTATTCCAGGATCATCTTGGAATGCAAAGATAACCCCTGGCTTCTCTTCACTGCAAATCATCTTCTTAAACCCCTCTGCCCACCCTCACCTCCAACAGTAAGTGCAAAAAGCTTGGACTTCTTTGTTGCTAAGATCGAGACCATCCAGTCAGCTTCCCTCCTTTCCATTAGCCCAAAGAGCCAACTTCCACTAAACAGAGGTGACATTTGTGGCCAAAGACAAAAAGGTATGAAATTTTTTTGTGATGAGGAATCATGTAATTATAGCCGTTTTTATGAGCTGTAGTGAAATACAAATGCTTCACACCACTTGGGTGGAACTATTAGACTTGAAGTGGGTAGAAAAATTAATTTTCCTTTATTTACCTTCCATTACTGTCAAGACTGTGTACCTATGAATTTATATAAAATCACCAAAGTGACCTAAGCATTTCATCATTCAATGTAGTCCATGTAATACAGGATGAAATCTGTCCTAACAACTGAACATGACCTTGCTGGATTATGTACATGCAAAGTAAAGCAAAGGGCTATGGCAGTGCTTTGGAAACTATTTTCCAATGTGAACCCATTTTAACACCACCTTCTCAAGGGCAATTAGGGATGGGCAACAAAGGCTGGCCTTGCCAGCAATGCCCAGATCCCATAAACAAATATATATAAAAACTCTTGAAAATTAACATGACCTCAGATGCCAACAAAAACAAAAAAGTAACATCAAGTGTGTTATTATTAAAGTTCACATATTATAGATTAGCCCAGCCCTACACTCTTGCCCTCCTGCCCCACCCACTCATCCCCCCCCCCCCTCCATCCCCACTCAAACCCACTCACTCATCTCTTCCTCCATCCTAACAAAAAACTGAATTTCTCTACTTTGCCCAGACTTGGCTTGTTGTCACTGCTGCCTTCACTGTCAGTAGGTGGTGTTATGATCCCAGCTGATGTTAATGGACAAGCCAGATCCCAGGGTGGAACCCGGCTTGATAGACGCTAACTTTTTATTCTTTTAACGTGGAGGGCGGCTACTGAACATAGTCACAGGAATCAGCTGATGAACTTTTAACAAAAGATTAAAACATTTATTAAACAGGAAAAGATGACCATATTACAATACTCCTTCACCTACAACTATACCTTTACAGATATTACAGATTCATAAGGGTTACACAAGTTACAAATGCTATCTTGTACTCTAATGTTCACAGTAAGTATACAGTCCATGTAAACCAATAGGCGCCCTGTGGTCAGGCACAGCACACTCTGAAAGCAAGTGACAGATGCCATTCCGAACAGATGCTATGGATCTCTCATCAAATCCCTCCAAGACTCTAGCCACACCATGAGCCAACTGGTCTCACTGAACTCCATCTTTCACACGAGGGTTTCCAATCTCCACTCTCGAAGAACACGCTTTGGAATCTTCTCCAAAACGATGCTTCCTCTTGGACATCTTCCACAAGGGTCCATCTCCAGGGTTTTAAACTCTCCTTCCATTGTTCCTCTCCCCTGGATCGCCACATGCATTCAAGCTTTGCCTTCCACATACTCTCTCTCTCTCAGGTACTCAGCTGTGCCACCAGAACACCACTACTTCACATAACCATAGTAAAGAGTCACCAACTTTGACTGTCTCCGTGGATCTTCTGGCTTCTCACAACCCACTTTGCCTTGACTCTGCTTCTTGCAGCTTTCTCTCCCTAAACTTGGAGCCTTCCTTTCTGCTTCTTGTTTTCACTTCCACTGAACAGGATCTTGTTCCAGATTCCTGTCCTTTTCCTTTGACTAGGTCTTCCTGGGACTTTCCTCTTTTTTCTTTAGGTCCTGCTCCCTGCAGTTCCCTCTCCCGGTAGACTGCTGACAACTTGGTATCTCCCTTGAGATCCAGACTCATTCGACATTCATTGTTACATTAACTTTAGAGCAACTTATCTCAGATTCTTAGACTTATTTTTCACAGCAATCTACTAGTATGTCCAGCTAAAGAGACTTAAACTGCTTCCTTCACCTTAAAGCATAATAACCAACTGAACTGAAACTACTTTTCTGTTTTTCTCTGTCTCCATGGGTCCTTCTATCTGGACCCATGTTGCTGGGCAACAGCACAGTATTTTTTCTACCTTGTGTTTGTTTTAACTTCCCCTCAAGAGTGATAAAACCTCATGAGAATGCAGGCACCTTTTAAAGTGAAACTAAAACTCAAGCTTCCCCCCTTTCTAAACACACAAATACAGAAATATAAATTAAACTTAAATGTAAAGTTAAAACTCATTCCTAACACCCACAAATACAAATATAACTTACTTAAACTATCTCTAGTACCTAACAGTGGTTGCGGCTCATCCTTAGCTGACGCCACTGCCAGTGATCGGCACAGCTGGGGAAGGGGCTCGGGCCCCAGGGGGCTCAGATCCAAGCAGGCCAGACTTTTCCATCTCTGGCACTTGCGTAGTATTGGGATCCAGAGTAGGCCAAGCCAGGTCCAGCCTGGCATGAGGCTGAGTGATTAAGGCCCGAAACAATTTTCTAACCAAATCCACCAGCACATCTTAAAGCAAGGACCATAAACTAAACCTGAGTGACTGCTCCCCCGGGTCTGATCCGGCATTGTTGCTGACAGTCTCGCTCCACTTCTTTACTTTTCCATTTCCTCTCCTCAGCCTCCCAGAGAATGTCAAAAAACAGTGACAGAGCAGCTAAAAGTCTCCTAAATGGCGGCAGCAGGACTGACCAGAATAACAATTCTAGCTCTGCCAATCACAGGTTCCCTCCCTCCTGTTCTTGCTGCTCCTCCAATCATAGATTCTATCTAGAATCCATGATTGGAGGTGCAGCTCTGTCTTTTCCATGCCTGCTGTTTCTCCAATCACAATTCCAAAGTCAGTTCCCATTCGGATCGGGAACTGCTGCTTCTCTTTGTGCAGCTTCGTGGTTGTCTGGATTTTAAATAAAATAAAATATTAAGCTGCCAGTTTCACTCACTGCTGCTTCTGACCTGCGGGCAGCTTCGTGCGTTTCCAGCTGGAAATTTTTTTTGAAAGCCCAAAGAGCTGCCCGAAGATCGGAAGCAGCAGTTGCTTCCTGGAGCAACTGTTGGCGAAACTGACAGCTTTTTAAAAAAAAACAGTTTGAAGATCAGAAACAAAGGCCAGAATTTTTCCCTCATCTCGGTGGGAGCAGGTGAGGGAGGTCGGGAAGCCAACCGCCACCCGCGATCGGCTCCGCTCTGTGATTTCACAGGGGTGGGCCAATTAAGGCCCGCCCTGTGTGGATTGCAAGCGGTAGCGCTGAGTGTTACCTGTGCGGGTGCAAGGAGACCGGGCCTGGCGCACAGTTCACGCATGCACGTGAAAGTGCATGGAGGTGCCTCAGAGAAATTGAAGCGTTTTTTCAAAAAATTATTAAAGACAGCAAAAATTATTTTTCAATGTCCTCTCATGTGACTCTGTCACATGAGTTGGGGCATGTTTTTAATTCAGAAATAAAGTTTTCAATTAACGTCTATTTGCTTTAGGAAATCTCATCTCGCTCGCTTGGCCTTTTCGCCTACCTACCAACCGTAAGGTTGGACGGGTGGCGTTAATTTGATTTCAATTAGCTTGTTAATGGCCTTAATAGGCCTTTCAATTATTGGCTGCCGACTCCGTGCGTACCCGCCAAACAAAATATCGTGAGAGTTCGCGGTGACATCGGGACGCACGCCCAACATCATTGCGCATCATATTACATTACGCTCGGGCGTATCGTGTGCGCGCCCACACACCAACTGTAAAATTCTGCCCAAAGAGTCAATTGGCAGATTTCCAAAGCGCCAGTGTCAGAAATCTACCATTTGGCAGAAATTTCTCATCCCTGCTTTAAAGTTCCCCTTGCACTGGCCCTGAACTTGAATCTTTCTCTATTTTCTCTCCCATTTTCCCTCATGCCTTTTCCTAGCTCATCTTGTCCATAAGACCTACCTCCTGCACCCTTGGCCCTATTCCCACTAAGCTGTTAGTCACCCAACTTCTCCTCCTGGTCTCCATGTTAGCCAATCTTGTAAAAGGTTCTCTCTTCAGGTGTTGTCCCTCTATCCTTTAAATATACCATCATCAACCCTTTCCTCAAAAAACCAACCCTTAACCCCACTGTCATTGCAAACTACTGCTGCATCCTAGCCTCCCTTTCCTCTCCAAAGTCCTGAAACACGTTGTCATCTCCAAATCTGTGCTTACCTTTCCCAGCACTCTATGATTGAATCTCTTCAATTAGGTTTCCACTCCTGCCACAATACCAAAGTCCATTATCAAAGTCACAAATGACACCCTAAGTGAATATAACAAAGAGTAAACTATCCCTCCTCATCCTTCTTAAACTGTCTGCAGCCTTTGACACGGTTCACCATGCCTCTCCACTGTCATCCAGCTGGATGGGACTGCTCTCACCTGGTTCCATTCTTACCTATTTAACCGTAGCCAGAGAATCATTTGCAACGGCTTCTCTTCCTGCTTCCCCACAGTTACCTCTGGTGTCCCTAAGGATCTATCCTTGGACTCTCCTATTTCTTATCTATACACTACCCTTCATGGACATCGTCCCAAAGCACAGTGTTAGTTTTCACATGTACTTTGTTGGCACCCAGCTCTACCTTGCCACCACCTCTCACGATTCCTCCACTGTAACTAAATTATCAGATTGCTCATCCAACATCCAGTATTGGATGAGCAGAAATTTCCACCAATTAAATACTGAGGAGACTGAAGCCATTATTTTACGGCCCCCTCCAATATCCATTTCCCAGCTACCAACTCCATCCCTCTCCCTGGCAACATTCAGAGACTAAACCAGTCTGTTCACAAACTTAGTGTCATATTTGTTCACGAAATGAGCTTCCAATCACATATTCGCACCATCACTAAGGCCGCCTTTTTCCATCTGCATAACAGCACCTGAATTTGACCCATCTTAGCTTATCTGCTGCTGAAACCTCATTTATGCCTTTGGAATAGTCGAGCCTATAAGTAACAATGTAGCCCTGGCTGGCTTCCCACCATTCCAATTTCCATTTACTTGAGGTCATCCAAATCTCTCCTGCCTGTGTCTGAACTCACACCAAGTCCTGATCACCTGTCACCCCGAGATAAATTGGCTCCTAGTCAAGCAACGCATTGACTTTAAAGTTCTCATTGTTTTCAATTCCTCATGGCCTTGCCCCTCCCTATCTCTATAATTTCCTCCAACCCCAGAACCTCCTGGGATATCTGCACTCATCTAATTCTAGTTTCTTGAGCATATCAATTTTAATTGGTGGCTGTAGCTTCAGTTCCCAAGGCCTTAAATTCTAGAATTACCTCCCTATATCTGTCCGCCTCTCTATCTCATTTTCCTCCTTTAAGACATTCCTTAAAGTCTACCCCTTTGACCAAGCTTTTGGTCTCCTGTCCTAATACTTCCTTCTGTGGTTCAGTGTCATATTTTATTTCATAACGCTCATGCAAAGTGCCTTGGGATGCTTTATTGCATTGAAGGTGCTTTATAAATAAAAGTTCTTGTTGTGAGTTATTACTTTTCTCTCCACAGATGCTGCCCAAACCTGCTGAGTATCTCCAGCATTTTCTGTTTTCATTTCAGATTTCTGGCATCCCCACTGCTTTGCTTTTGGTTTTAATCCTAGCATCATTGTTCCTTACTTATGACAAGGTGCTGAAGCTGTGAACAATGGGAAACGGCAAGAATCAGTTAACTGGAATGCTCACATTGACAAGCATCTTAAGCCATCAACAAAGATGTTTCTGGTAAATATTGATTAATAACGATTCTATTTAATTAGATCATGAGAAGCATATTGTAAAAGGTAAAGACCAAATGCAGGATTGTGACTTTGATTAAAGAAAGAAGCTGATCCCTGATTCGCTGGAGCTCTCTCTAACAGCTCAGTTAGCCGAGATGTCTTCTCAGAGATTTAAAATAACAGTTTACAAAGAGGCTGAGTTCAGCAAGCTTGCAACTGTGGATAATGGCTGCAGGTCCTTCCAAGAAGCTTCTGGCAGCAAGAGTTTTCTGTTGAAAGAAAGGTAGCACTTACCATTTTCAGCTTCCTTGTCACTATCCCTCTGCGTCCTTCCTGACTACACCACAGCCTTTAGCATGGTCAACTACACTTTCTCCTTCAGGATCCCTGTCTCTAGTGTAGGACTGCCCACACATGGTTCCACTCTTGCCTAACCAATCATAGCTAGGTCATCTTCAGCAATCATTTCTCTTCGTGTCCCCATACAGATACCCCTGGTGTCCCCCAAGGATCTATCCTTGGCCCCTCGCCTCTTCTTCTTTCCCTTGGTGATATAATCAAAAGACACAGGGTCAGCTTCCACAAGTATATTGACAATATTCAACTCTACCTGAATTGTAGCCCTGGGGTTGGGACCCCGAAATTGGGTGAACTTCTGGATCCTGAATCCACGTTACTTCGCCACCTGATGACCGGCAGTTTTTGATGATGCGGCCATAATGGCAGGGTGTGCACTCGCCATTCAATTAACGACTGCGGGCAGGCCCTTCAGGCTAGAGGGCCAATAGGAGGCCCTCCAGCAATGGCAAATCAGCAACCCCACCAGCAAACATGGGAACATCCAATGTAGGGGGAGAACAATGAAGGAGTTTGGAAGAGGTTGACAGACACACTAGCCATAATTTTCCAAATAATCTTTACCAAATAATCTTTAGAAACAGGAGTTATACTCATGGATTGAACAGTGTGACAAATTTAATGAAGACTTTTAAAGAAGCTGCTAATTTGATAAATAAAGAGAAGCAGGTGTAGCACCACAAAATGGAGTTCCCTCCGAAGAGATCTTTAAAATTTTAAACATTAAAAAGGCAACAACTGTAACCTGATGGTTATAGCAGGTGGGGTGACGGGGAGGGGGAGGTGCGGTTTCCCTAGATGATGGAGCTCTGTCCCTCACACCCTCCTCCCATCACTCCTCTCTGCCACTCAGAGGCTGCCTCCATCCCTTGGCCGTGTTTCAGCCTGGGGCTCCGCATGTTGACTGGAAAATTCCAGCCGGCTTCTGCTGAGTGGCCTCAATAGGCCATTTAATTGGCCTAATGGGCTCGCTACCACTTGTGGACAGATAGCCATAATCTCCCCCTGAACCTCCCATAATAAAAATGGTCCTGAAGCGGGACGATGACATACCTGCCAGTGGGGAGAAATTGCAGGCCCACCTGCCTCCAATCCTACCTCCGTGGCCATTTTAAATTTGACATTGAAGGTCCAATTTAGACCTATATGAGCCACAATTTTCCTCAGTTGAATCTCCAGCTCCAACAGGCCCTTGGCACCTGTCTCTGGGAAAGTGAGAGAAAAAGTACCCCAATGCTTACAACTCATACACACATAATCAGGCAGGGCTATTCCTAGCAAATAGGCACAGAAGTGGACCATCTTATACTTGAGAGTGAGAAAATAGCAGAGACGTCATAATGACCAATTCGTCTGTTTTACAGGGGGAGGTGAAAGTAGACTTTCAGGATACAAGGAAGATGTAAAAATAAGCCATTACCATATTCAGAAGGACATTGTATTAAAAATGACAAAGGGACTAAAGAAACATACAACAAATCTAGAAGGTATGCATGCCAAGAACAATGAAGGAGTTTGGAGGAGGTTGACAGAAGCAGTAGTCATAATTTTCCAAATAATCTTTGGAATCAGAATTTGTACTCATGAATTGAACAGTCTGACAAATTTAATGGAGACTTTTGAAGAAGCTGCCAATTTAATATATAAAGAGAAGCTGATGTAGTGTATTTGAATTTGCAAAGGATATTCAATGAGAAATCTCACAAGAGGCTTGTCAGAGCAATTCAGGCAAATAATACAAGAGGAAATACATAAGCATGAGTAGAAAGCTGGTTGGCAGGCAGGAAACAAGGGTCCCAGTAAAGTCCAAATTTAAAATGCTGCACAGATAAATTGGTGGATCCATTTATCAGTGCGCACAGCAGTTTTTAAATGCAACAAACTGTAGGTGTTATTCGAGTCCATATAAGGTTGAACAATGTAAACAGTAATAACTGTAGGAGTTGTATGTATCTCTGTTGGAGAAATTATCAATCCTAATACAATGTCACATGTCCCTTTCTTCTGGTTCCCACCCCACTCACCACCTGAAGGCGCCTTCTCCCACTGGGTTACAATCTCAATCTGACAACCCGACATACTTCATCCAAGTGGCCATCATAGATGACTTCATGGGTAGGATTTTGCCCTCGTCGGGGGTGGGGGGATGCTCGCAGGGGTGGGCAGGAGCAATCGGGAAGCTGACTGCCGTTCGCAATCGGGGCCAGACCGCAATTTCACACTGGTGGGCCAATTAAGGCCCACGTGCTGCAGCACTCAGCGCTGTCAGTGTGTGGGTGGGGTGGGAGAGCATGCAAGTTCGAGGCACAGAGCTTTCTCAGGAAGATGAAGATATGAAAAATTAAAAATAAAGCATTTTACGACATTAAAAAACATGTCCCCACTCTTGTGGCTCTGTCACATGAGCAGGGACATGTTAGAAATTAGTATGAAATTTTTTTTTTAATAGACGGATCAAAACCTCATCTCGTCTATGGATGAGATTTCACAAAAGAAGAAAAGGCCACTTGGCCTTTTCACCTGCCCACCAACCGTACAGTTGGACGGGCAGTGAAAAAGTTAAATCAATTAGATTGTTAATGGCCTTAATAGGCCTTTTAATTGTTGGTGGGCGTGCTGCCAACTCCCGCACATGCCTGCTGACTGAAATATCACGCAAGTCGGGATGCTCGCCCAACGTCATCGTGCATCATTTTATGCTCGTTCAGGTCGGGCGCACGTCCGCCCAAGTGAAAAATTCTGCCTCATGTCTGTTCTCCCTTAGGGTCCATGTTCCAGCAGGAGTTAATGAACGACAATCTGGAATCCCGATTGATTGTCTACTCACCCTCAGCTCAGAAGCACTGGAACCAATTCTGGAACATCTTGCTGCAATTAGTACAGACTGAGAATCAAACTGGGATCTTACCTGTTTTGTATTGTACCACACTGGGCAGTCCAGTTAAAAAGTAAACCGTTCAAGGAGGCTACAGAACAACTAAAACATTACATATGGTTATATCATCTTTCCAAATTAAAGCACAGTAATAAGCTGTAAGAGCTACTTAAACAATCCTAGTAATGTATTTCTGCGTTGTGATTAATGGTACCAATTATTTTACCACACAAAATAGCCAATTAGAGATGCTATAACATGTATTACTGGTACAGAATAATGAAAAGAAAAAACGGTGCAAAGTATAAAATTGCGTGTATAAACTGATCAATCCAAACTTGGAGGAAGTTAGCAGAGGAACAAAATAATTTGTAAACACCGCCCCAAAGAAATAGCTGAATTATGCACAGAGCCTTATCATATCCCAAAGTGCTTCACAATCAAATAATTACTTTTTGTAGACAAACAACGAAGCCAAATTGTATAGTAATCAGTAAATGAGAACACTAATTTAAAAGAAAAGAAAATCAGGCACAAGCTTTTAAGAACTTGCACTCCTCCCGGCCTGATCATCCTGTATTTGCTGCACCCATTAGGAACGGAGATATCTTCCTGATTTTTGTGGTATTGATTGAAGACAGAATGTGGGCCAGGACACTGGCTGGGAGAGCTCCCTGGTTTTCTTAAAATAGTGCCATGGAATCTTTTACATTCAGCTGAACCACCAAAACAAGCAGAATTGTGCCTGAAAGACATCACCTTCAACAATTACAGCTGAGCCACTTCACTGGAGCCTTATCTTGCACAGGTATTCAATTCCACGATCCTACTTTTCCATCAGGGAGACATGTACACAAGGCAACATTGCTGTAGCCCATTGAGTGTGACACATGATTCCCATTTCTGCTGGAAATGTGAGGATCATGGAACCACCCCTCAACTCTACCATGCTACACCTGATGTGGAATTCAGATGCTGACACTAGATGCCCAATCTCAGCCAGAATATCAGTAGAGACCCTATGATTGGCCTGGGTTAGAAAAGTCAAAAAATCAAGCATGGTTCTTGTTCCTGACAACTATCCAGTGAACACGTGTGAACATCAAGTGAATAGAGAATTAAGCTCAGCTGCGATGCATGCCAATTTGGCTGGAAGTCAGTTTCAGAGATTTAAATAAGGTTGAGGAGTTAAAATACTCCAGGCCTCGCTTTAAGAGCACAAGGTGAGTTTCTGACTCTCACCACTGTTCAAATGTGTGAAAACTGCTCAAATGCGTGAAACTGGCCCACAGTTAAAATCTAAGCTTGTGTTTTTTTTTCATTTTCTTTAAACTCTTTTTTTTTGAGTGCCAAAAATACTGGAAATGGAAAGAAGTCTGACTGACATACAAGAACCATCCAATTGGGCAACAAAGAGTCTGTTCATTTTCCAATTGGCGTGGGAGGGTGGAGCTCCTCAGGGATGGATGTACTGGGGTGTTGGGAGGTGGGTGCTGGTTGGAAGCAGGAAATCATGTGATGAAAGCTCTCACATGAAACCAGAGTTGGCAACCCTAGTACCAGGAATCCAGCATCAAGTCTGGGCTGATGGTGCCAGAGATATGGTGTCAAGCTGGTACACATACCATGATATCTTTGATATTCTATTTTTGCTGCCTCCCTTTTACAGTATTAAAAATTTCAACTTTCACATCTCTGAATGATATAAAAATCCAACACTGACACAAGGGGCAATTCCATGAACACATGTTCCTAATTTCATGGAACACAGGTAGGAAAATTGCGAATGATACGCTGTTGGCCCTGTTTTTCTTTTATTGTTCTCGGAACCTGGGCAACACTGCCAGGCCATACTATCGCCCATCCCAAATTGCAATAGGTCATGTGGGACTACTTCTAAACCACTTCAGTCCTTGTGATGAAAATAGTCTCACAATGCTGTTAGGTAAAGAATTCTAGAATTTTGACCTAGCAATGATTAAGGAACTACAGCATATGTACAATTCAGAATGTTGCGTGACATGAAAGAAACTTTGAAGGTAACAGAATTTCCCTAACATTGATCCCTTGAGCACAATTTCCCCAGTAGGATCACAGCATTATCTTCACAGATCCTACCCAACTAACACCATTTCAAGACACAGGATTAAATGCAATGCCTAGTATGATACTAAGTTATACAGAAGAGGAAGGTTCCAAATTTGATCCTTGATCTGTGTTGAGCAGCACGGCATTAAAATTGGCTACAGCTTCCCAGGTTTCCCACAAACAAACGCATGACCACCAATTTCTCAAGGGCAATTAGGGGTGGGTAATAAATGCTGGCCTAGCCAGCGACACCCACATTTCATAAATGAATTTTTAAAAACTGTCACAGCTCACATATGAAGAATGGCTACTAGGATGTGAAGTACATAAGGGTGGCCATTGTTCATGAAATCATACCACCTAGAATCAATGTTTCTAAGAGAGCTGGTGAACAGAGCAGTGGAAACTGGCAAAAAAAACAAAGACTTTATCTCTTCCCCAGAAAAAAAGAGCTCTCCTCTATATTTACATCACAGATTTCTGACACAGTGCAAGTTTATTAAACCATGTATTGGTTGTACTCTACCCTTTCAGAAGGTCCATTCTGACACTGCTTGGTGAGGTCCAGTGCTTCAAGGCAATGTGCAATGAACTGCCTATAAAAAAACAATTTGAATGAGATTTTGAGGATTGGTGGAGGGACACAGAGGAACTTAAGGCGTTGTTTTCCTACATAAATTACATATATAACATTTAGACAAAAGTTCTGATGAAAGATTATCAATCTGAAATATTAACTCTGTTTCTCTCTCTTAAGACGTTGCCAGGCCTGCTAAGTATTTCCACCATTTTCTATTTTTATTTGTATTTAACATAACACTTAGGTTATGTATTTCATTTAAAATTCAATAGAATTCACCCAGTGGATCTAATGGGTAAAGGCATAGCTTGATGTAATAACAAGCCATAAGGCTACAAAATCCCATAAACAACAATGAGGCAAAAGACCAGCAACCTATTAGTGGTGGCGTTGGTTGAGCAGAAAGATTGGTCGACCCCTGCTCTTTAAATAGCTCTTCAAGGTCCAATGGGACAGGAAAATTGAATCTTAGCTTAACATCTTCACATAATACAGGTTCCTCAAAATTGCACTGAAGTATTGGTCTAGATTATGTGCTCAAACACCGGTGTGGGGTTTTGAAGCTACCAATTTACAGACAGACAAACACACAGATAAATATACAAAGGAGAAGCAGCCAATGATGCTGAGGAAAAAGCAGAGGACAATTTATTACTGAGTGCTGGTGACGAAGGGATAGCAGGTGTGGTGGTTGATGTTTGCCCAGTTGGTGGACACCAAGCTGAGTCACCCTACTGACTTACTAAGCTCAGAATTAAACGGGGCCACTTTCACATGGAGGCTGTCACAGCAATAATACCATACGCATGACTTACTTGCCTCCTTGTACACAACAATGTCAAATTGTCTTGCTACTCAAGATGAGTCCAGTACCCCGATATGCCGGCTTTTCATTTGAAATATCAGAGAGCAATGATCGTCTGCCACTAAACAAGTAACAACACGATTAGTATCTGCAGCGAGACCTTATGGTGCTGCCACTCGTTTAGTGAGACCTTGTTGACACGGGCCACAAGTAGGTTCATTTCTTCTAAATGCTCCCACCACTACTCCAGAGATTCTGCAAAATCCATCTCCAGGTGCATTTATAGCCAGTTTCAACCCACCTGAGAATGGTTGAGGACAAACAGCAGAGGGATTGCAAAACAGCTCAATATGTTCACATAGAATAATAGACACCATGAGAAAATTCCCTTCAACAATAGCATATATTAAGCAGCACAGGTACAGCCAGTTAGCGCTCATGTCAGCAACAGGACCTGACCGATCGGGTAACCTTACACAAATAGCAGTTGCCATTGCCTCTGAAGCCACCGAATCCATAACATCAGAGACTCCTGGTGCTGATGTAGGTGAATCAATGTTAGTCACAGATTCAGATAACACCATCAATGTCTCCTGCTGACCTGACTATCAGTGCTACTCTGTCAGCTAGGAGAGCATGTAGCATTATAGCAATTTCACAGTCAAGATGCAACAGTACTATGGAAAACAAAGCAGCAGCAAATCACATTAACATTTAAACATTACAGGCACTGAGTATCAAAATAAAATGAATTAATTGGCACTATTGGTTCCTATCATCTCTTCCACTTTGCACAGAATCACTTGTCCTCAAGCCAAACAATATGTGTCACTTTTGATTTACTATAAAGTTCTATTGCCTGGATTTATATGGGAACTCAAGGGAAAAAAATGTTTAAGAAATTAAGTTTAATCATCAAAGTAAATAAGAAAACCCTTTCCCCTCTATTTATTAAAGAAGGAATAGTCTTTATAGTTGAAAAGGGAGAGCAGCCAGACAGACATGCCTTACTTTTGTGAAATAAGTATCATATGAAAGCAAGGTAATAACATTTTTACAGTAATATAGTTTGATACAAATTGCATCTGACTGTTTGGCAAGCAAATAATAAAAATGTACAGTAAAAGCAAAATACTGGGGAGGTTGGAAATAAAAACAAAGGAAAAACTCAGAAAAATCTGGAAAAACTCAGCAGGTCTGGCAGCATCTGTGGAGAGAGAAACAGAATTAACATTTCAAGTCCAATAAAAATATATAAGACAATATGAAAATAACAGTGAGGACACTTTTCCACCTGTTGTTAATTTGGACACTGGCCTATCAATCTGCAAAAAATGCAGCATGGGACACCAAATTCCATTCGTGGGTGTAAATACCAGTTCTGTTATGGATTTAGAATAGTAATAGGTTTTCTGCCCGTTAAAGCCAGTACTCAATAGGAAGACAAATGAATTGTAGCCCCGTTGAATCTTCTGAACAATAATTTGGCATGCACATATGGAGGTACAAGTTTCATTCAGTGAAGAACTGCGCAGGACACATAAGCAAGCAAGTATTTCAAGTATGCTTTTTTGCAGTTCCAGTATCATTTGTTTGTACTTCCTCCTATAACATGGTGTTTATTTCTATCATAGGAGTCATGGGAGTGAAACTGGTCTACATCAGCAGAGCAAAACTGGTTCGTAGTGAATCAGCAGCTGATTTTTCACCATTCCAATGTTATTTCCCAATGACTTGGAAAATATTGCCAAGATTTTTAATTTCAAACCAAGTAAAAGTGACAGTAAGGCTAGAAAATGAGCCTCCAAAACTATGAACTTCAATGAAAATATCAAGCAGAGTGAAAAATTGACTGCCAATTCGGTAAAAACATATTTTGCAAGGTTGGCGTGGACCAATTTCACATCCATCATGCTTTCAGAGCAGGAATCTGATGAATAGAAAGTTCACATGCAGTAGCAGAGGACTATGGAGAAGTCAATAATTGGTGAAGTATCTTCCCTTAAGCTAACAGATGGCAATTAATAAAGCGATTGAAGGTCCCCAGGGTGGCACTTCCAGCGGTTTATGGTAGTAAATGACTCAAGGGAATTCTCTGCAGCTCAATCTGCACTGCCTGAAGCTATTAAGTTCACCACTGTTTTTATGCTACTGTGTTATGACACAGCAATTGGTAAAGGCTGAGTTGTTTAAATCCCAGAGGGAAACTCGATACAACTGTCATAATTTATATTTTCAATTGGTATGTTTGAGGTGCAGCTCTGAATTCAGGAATAAGACCACCAAGCCTCAAGAGGTTTATTATATAAATGGAACATTTATTAATTTAACAACAAACTAAACACATACACATGTCTACAAATTACTACCATAATAACTTTTAAGCAAATCCCCGGATTAATCATTTCATGTAAATCTCCACCAAGGCAACAGTAACCCATTGGCTTTAAACAGACACCAGGCAAAGCACATTTGACCCTACAAATTCAAAATGAAGTTCCTTGCAATTTGGCTCCTTTGCAGACATGGTTGTAGGCTTACAGGCTGGTTAGATTTTAACTGCCTCTGACTTAAATACACAGGACAGAGTTTTTCGTTTGATGTGTGGGGAGGGAGGGCCCCGCACATAAAATGACATGCGGCGACATCGGGCTAGTGTCCTGACGTCACCACACACCATCATGATCTTTCGTTGGGCAGGCAAGCGATGAGGTCCAACGCGCGTCCACCATTAATTAACGGGCCACTTAAGGCCCTACAGTCTTCAACTGATGACGATTTTTCGGCAATCATGCGATCTTCGGGTCAGCGCACAGGCACAACAAGCAGGTGGGTAGGAGGCATTTCTATTAACCTCATCCACAGGCAGGATAAGAGGGCTCACTGGGGTCGTGAATCTAGTCTGTGAAGTATTTACTGGAGAAAGTTTTTTAAACTTGCCTGTGTGATCTGCAGTACTTCAGAACGCATCCCAGTAGCTTTTTGTGGACTCTTAACCTTCAGGTCAGCACTCTGCAGCGAGGAATCTTTTCCGGGCCTGTAGCTTTCAGGAAGCCTTCCCTTAGCCTGGGTATGGGATCTGATTTGTCCACTGGAGGCAGCTCCTCTGAGGAGGAAGGGAGGGCTAGAGGAAGGAGGAGGCCAGGAGTGCACATTCAGCCTCCAGGGGAGCCACCTTTGGGAGTACAGGCGCAGGCACAAGAGGCACAGGGCCAAGAGGTAATCCAAGGTGGAAGGGGCAGCAGAAGACGCCATGCTCCTGCTGCCAGGTTATACAGTTACCTCAATATGTCTGAGATGCAGTGCCGAAGAAGGCTCCGAATGTCAAAGGAGACAGTGAACTATATCCATCAGATGATTGGGCCTGAGATCTCCCCAAACTGTGTGGGTGGACATCCCATGCCAGTGGCTCTGAAGGTCACAGCTGCCCTCAACTTCTATGCCTTTGGTTCCTTCCAGGGCTCAGTGGGTGATCTTCGCGGTGTCTCCCAATCAGCAGTCCACACTTGTGTCAAGCAGGTAACAGGCACTCTGTTCAGGGATGCAATGACCTTCATCCACTTCCGTTGGGACCAGGCAAGCCAGACACAGCAAGCCAGAGGCTTCGCGGCCATTGCTGGCTTCCCCCGCATCTAGGGTGCAATAGCCTGCACACATGTTGACATCAAGGCGCCAGCAGGTGAGCCCGGTGCCTCTGTCAACAGGTATGGGATTGCACTCCCTGAACATGCAAATGGTGTGTCATCACAGGATGCTGATTCTACAAGTGTGTGCAAGGCACCCAGGCAGCCCCCATGTTGCCTACATCCTCAGGCACTCCCAGGCATCAGTGTCTTCAGTGCTCCAGCCCGGCTTGATGGATGGCTGCTGGGTGACAAGTGCCGTCCCCTCGGAAGGTGGCTCATGACGCCTCTCTGCCATCCAAGAACAGAAGCTGAGCAACGCCACAGTAGGAGCCATGACTCCACAAGGGCTGTGGTGGAGAGAGCCATCGATCTCCTCAAGATGAGCTTCCGATGCCTGGACCGTTCAGGGGGCGCACTCCAGTACCCCCCAGGTCGTGTCTCGATGACAGTGGTTGCATGCTGCAATCTCCACAATCTTGCACTGGAAAGGGGGGACACAGTGGACAATGAAAACATCGACGCAGTGTCTGCGGCTGCATGCGATGAGTCCAGCGGCGATTCCAAGGATGAACATGCACAGGGAAATGCTGATGGGTAGACGCTGACCCGGGACTACTCCAAGGAGGCAGGGACACCCGGGGTGTTTTAATCCAACAAACCTTCAGTTAGCATAACACAGATAGATCACTAGGACAAGCCTGGGCTGACGCCTCAATCCGCAACATCTAAGCACAAAATCTACCAGGTCACCAGCAGTAACTAAGGGCCTTGTACATAAAGATGAATGTCCAAATAAACACTCATGACACTGTTCTTAAACATACACATGTAGAAACGAGCCACCTCAGCCATGGTCACACATCTGGCACTTAATGTTTGAATCAGAAGTTCTCACAATTATTAAACAATAGTGTCAACAATCCAAAATAAATCAAATGGGCCTAATCTCGGGCCAACAGAAAAGCACCAGTGAAAAACCCGCGGTGTGCCTAATGTGCCTTGTTTTCATTTCCAGGTGCTATGTCTCGGTGCTGCCCCATCGCTCGGAGTGGCATCTGAGACAGCCTGTTGACTCTGCTGTCTTGTTGTCCTTGATGACCTTGGCGGCCGTCCTCTGGCCCATGGAGCCTGCGTGGCCCCACCTGGGAGTGAGCTGCCAGTTCCACAGCTGGCATCTCCCCGGTCATCGCAGCCTTACCGGATGATACGGTCACTGGGAGAGGGGCGGAGGAGCTGGTGCCCTCATCCGGAGCACCCTAAGAGGAGCCCACAGAGACGACAGGCAGCTGCTGCGCTAACGTGAGGTCGCCTCAGACGTCTCTGCTCACCGAGGATGGACGTGCAACGAGCTGGGAAGCTTGATGCCCACACCATCTCCCACACTGGCAGTAACCAGCTGAGGTCTTTGCCGATGTGAGGGCTTGCTGGTCAGAACGCATCCCCAGGAAACCCTGCCGGGTCTCCTGGAGTAGGCTCTCCATGAGTCGCCACACTCTCCATGGAGAACACATGGCGCTCAGACATGTGGCTCATTGCTTCGGCGATCATCCGCATAGAATCCTCCACCATGGACACCAAGCCAGGAGTAGCTTCATGTGTCTCACCCAGAAGCTCCCGCACACCTAGCCACATTTCCTGCCCCTGCTGCGTCACGGACGACTCCAGAGGCACATCACCAGGCACCACATTTCCTGCCCCTGCAGTCCTCCAACTGCTAGCGCTATGGGCACTTTCTGCCTCTGCCAGCTCCTCCAGCAACCGTGAAGTGCCCTCACTGCTGTGCCCCAGACACCAGCCGATGTTCGAATTCCCACTGAGGTGCTAGTATCTGCGCTGGTGCCCGCCTCGCAGAAATTGTGTGATGCTGGTGAGACTTCAGGGTCCTCAGGTGTGAGAGGAGGCATCGGCTGCTCCTCCTCCCAGCCGTGCTCGGATGATGTTGAAAGAAAGAACAAGGACAGTGGGTCAGTTAGCATGCACACACTGACAAACTTCATGCTTGTCCCCTCGGCTCATTATGCACTCAACCTTCCAGAACCAATAGCCCAGCAATGTTGCAACAATAACTAATTTTACAATCTTCAGTGCTATGGCTGTTGGAGGACAATGCAGACCTCACTGTTGGCCTTAAATACCTGGCCTTGCCACCCCAGCCTCACCGACAGCAGTAGTCCTGGGTGCATGGTGCCTCTCCAGCTCAAGGGCCTCCTGCTCCAAACGGCTTAATATGGAGAGCTGTGCCTGACCACCTCCAGTCCCCGCAAGCCCGGATGCATTATGTGCATTCTTCTCCTGAAAAAGGGAGACCATTCATTAGGGCAAATTGCAAATGGACTCTGCTCATGCACGCCACACCCCAACTAGAGTGGGGCATATCAGGCCTCCAGTGCCTCCTCTCCTTGCGGCTGCTGATCACTCAGACCAAGATGCTAGGCCTGCTCCCCAACCCACCGCACCCCCCGCCCGCCAAACGCCCTCTTGGACACATGCTGCGTACATCACATTAGGAACCACATGGTATTTCCTCCCATAGCAAGGAGGCGCAACCACGTGCAGTGTAGAGGACAGTCAGATGGGTCTTTGCCACAACACTTCGAGGCTCCCCTTCCACCATCTCATCGCCCTGAACAGGACGTGTCCTGGAGTTCTGAGTATGCACCTAACTGCAGCTCCTCCAGGTTGCCCCCAAACTAGTCATGTGCGACTAAGCACAACACATGGTGCGGGAGAGAACTCATCTCCTCATGACCCACTCAAGCTGACCTCAGCATGGGTACTATCTGCTTGGCCTCCAGCAAAGGAAAAATGCCCTAAATGATTCAATGCAATCATGACAGTCAGACTAGGGGGGGCACCTCAGAGGGTAAGGCTATCTGCTGGGTTAAATACCCAATGCCAGGAAGGTACTCACCCTGCTAGAGCGCAACAAATCGTTGAAGCACTTGCGGCACTGGATCCAGGTGCGCCAAACCACAGGAGCGCACCACCTCCACAACCTCCTCCAAGGCACGTTTGGTCATGTGGGGGGGCCTCCTCCTCCGATCCTGGGGGACCAACACTTCCCACCGTGCTGCCACCTCCTCGAGAAGGGCAGCAAGGCATTCATCAGAAAAACGAGGAGCACTTTGGCCCCCCACTGGTCTATCCTGCAGTCTGCCCTGTTCCTCTGGCCTACCCTGCAGCCTGGCCTGCACACCCAAACCCCTCTGGTGCGGCTTAGAACTGGCCATTGTGAGCAGCCTACAGAAAGCTGCCAGGCCTTCCTTTAAACAGACTGCTGGGTCGACATTGGATCCGGCGGTCTGCGCATGTCCGCCGCCACCCGCACACTCCCATTATCCACGGGAGTCGGCAAATACACTGGGTGAGCTTTAATTGGCCCACCCACACCTGCTTCCCCCGCCCCCCCACAAAATGGAAAATCCTGGCCACAAACTCCTTTCTGTTTATACCCAGTTTTCCTTTGAATGTAAATTTTCCATTGTATCATTAGGCTTTTAACATCACATATTCTAACAATAAAATTTCATCCCACTAAGATTATTATTAATATAAACACATTGCTTGGCATCTCCCAGGTAGGTGCAAGATTTTACTCCCATTCTTGAATGTTTTATTCAACAAATGCAAATTTACACTTCACCTTCTATCTTCCTTACATTTACCTAATTAACATCTCAAAACTACATCAAAGCACCCAGACTAGCTGGCTTTAGTCCAGTTAAGACACATACAGTCAAACACATAGACACAACCCTGCTACAATTCTATTTTAAAAATAATTTCTAATAACATTATAGACATTAATATCTCTTCATGACAGACTGGTTGTTTCAAAAAGCTGAAGAAATTCTGAAGACTTTAAGCACTATACCTACCTACCCTCAAAAAATGACTGTTACACTATTCTAGCGTCACTATTCTGGAAGTATTGCAGGTTCGTGCAGATGTACAAACAAACAGTTGAAGATGTATCAATAGTTTTTTGGGCAGGTGACCTTCAATGCACTACAAGAATCTTAGATACAGTAAATTCAGCAAGGAGGTCCAGTCAGCCCACCCTGTGCTGATGCTGGAACTGTAATATAATTACTACACTAGTGCAGTGGTAAAGTTACTGGACAAACAATCAAAAGATATGAGTTCAAATCTGGAATAAAATGAAAGTCTCAGTCATGATGATCATGAAATTACTGGATTCTCCTAAAGACTCACCTTGTTCACTAATGTCCTTGAGGGAAGGAAATCTGCAATCCTTACCCAATCTGGCCTACAAATAACTCCAGCTCCACAGCAATGTGATTGACTCTTAACTGCCCTCTGAATTAGCTGAGGAAGTCACTCAGTTCTATAACTACCAACAAGTTGAACAAGAACCCTCCCTAACACCACTGTGGGTGTACCTACATCACATGGACTGCAATGGCTCAAGAAGAGCGGGCAAGAAATGCTAGCCTTATCACTATCACATGAATGAATTTTTTTAAAAGGAGCAAAATAAAGTGAAGGCGATGGGACAAACATCACCATCCACTGACTTTGTGAAGATACCATTCTCCCCACAATAAGCATAAGTTCAGGGTTGCAGGCATGCAAGGTTGGACATCTCAGCACGTGCACACAAATGAGCCATCGCCTCATCAACCTGAGGTGCCAAAGTTCTCCGATTTTGAGCTGATTTCATCATATTGCATCTGGGAACATCTGATAGCCGTCTGGCTGAGGGCTGTAAAGAGGCTCATAGCATGGAGATCCTGCTGAAAGACAGCGGGCACATGGAGTTTAGGAGACATCAGCCTTCTACAAGCATCATCACCTGTTCCCTTTAACACCACACCTTCACCTCTCAAGAATGCAGACGAGATAGGGGGATACCTCCGTCTCAGTGGTGCAAAGCCGGCACAGCACATCACAGGACCTTACAGCCCTTGGGTATGAGATTCTTGTAGTTACCACATTTACATTAAGTTGCAGGCATTACTGATCTGGACAGTGAGGTTGAAGTGTGACACTCACTGTGGTCAGAAGGTGACACGGTGTACAAAAGAGAGGTCCAGGGTACGGACAACTGTCATTAGTGTGTGCAGGAACCAAAGTTTCACATCTGATTGACATTAACACAGCTTATCATAAGAAGGAGACATACACAAGGGGACATGAAATGATTGGGAGTGGACTTACATTCTTGAACATTACAGACTAGCGTTTAACACCTATGCCCACATTGTGCAAGTGGTTATGGTACTGGGTTTATAACGCCAAGATCAAGAGTTCAAATCTCACAATGGCAAACAATATAACTTCATCTGAAACAGATGGAAATGGGTTTGTACTCGAGAGAGTTACAGGATTGACTGGTACTCGAAAGAGTTACATCTTCTTTACAGGCTTGGCCTAAATAGCTAAGTGGTTATGGTACTGGGTTTGGAACCCCAAGATCAAGAGTTCAAATCTCACACTGGCAAACTATGAAACAATGTAACTTCATCTGAAAGAGATGGAAACAGGTTTGTACTCAAAAGAGTTACAATGATAATACAACGGTGGCTCCTTGCAGGCGTTGCCCGTCTTTTACCAGGACCTGATCAAAGTCTGGAAAGTGGTCGCCTCGCGACACAGCTCTCCCCCGTCAGGAGTAGCGGCTATCGTCAGAGAGCCTTGTTGCCTTGTTGCCGTCTGGCGGCGGAGGCCCCCAATGGGAGGCCCTCTACGGAGGTGTCCTCCCCCTTTCTATCGGGGACCTGGGTTGGAGGGTGTTGCATGCAGCAGTCCCCTATAATAAGAGGATGCATAGGTTCACGGACTCTCAGGACACGTGCCCTTTTTGCGGTCTTGTGGAGTCCGTGGACCATGTATATATAGGGTGTTGTAGGCTGCACTCCCTTTTTGGTTATTTGAAAAACCTTTTATTGATGTTTTGTTTGCACTTCAGCCCCACGCACCTGATCTATGGGCACCCGGTGAGGAAGGGGGTCGGGAAGGAGGAGGACCTCCTCGTGAACCTGCTCCTGGGCCTGGCCAAGTTGGCCATTAATAGGTCCAGGCAGCGGGCGATCGACGGGGGAGTCCCGCCCGATTGTTTGTCCCTCTTCCGCGGCTACGTTCGCTGCCGGATGTCCCTGGAGAGGGAGCACGCGGTGTCTGTTGACACGCTCGAGGCCTTCCGTGCTCGGTGGGCACCACGGGGACTGGGGTGTTTTGTTGACCCCTTTAATCACATTTTGATTTAAAGTTTGTAAGGTTCCTTTAAACTTTGTCCTTGGTTTTACAGCTGACCTGAATTAGGGGCTGTGCCTGATTTATCCCAATTTTGTTGATTTGGTTTTCATTTAAAAGATTATCAAGAGTTCAAATCTCACAATGGCAAACTATGAAACAATGTGACTTCATCTGAATAGGAACAGATGGAAACGTGTTTGTAAAAAATTTCCACGCTCCTGATCTATGGGCACCCGGTGCGGAAGGGGGTCGGGAAGGAGGAGGACCTCCTCGTGAACCTGCTCCTGGGCCTGGCCAAGTTGGCCATTAACAGGTCCAGGCAGCGGGCGATCGACGGGGGAGTCCCGCCCGATTGTTTATCCCTCTTCCGCGGCTACGTTCGCGGCCGGATGTCCCTGGAGAGGGAGCATGCGGTGTCTGCTGGTACTCTTGAGGCCTTCCGTGCCCGGTGGGCACCGCGGGGACTGGGGTGTTTTGTTGACCCCTTTAATCACATTTTGATTTAAAGTTTGTAAGGTTCCTTTAAACTTTGTTCTTGGTTTTACAGCTGACCTGAATTAGGGGCTGTGCCTGATTTATCCAAATTTTGTTGATTTGGTTTTCATTTAAAAGATTATCAAGAGTTCAAATCTCACCATGGCAAATTATGAAACAATGTAACTTCATCTGAATAGGAACAGATGGAAACATGTTTGTACTCAAAAGAGTTACATCTTCTTCACAGGCTTGGCCTAAATAGCCAAGTGGTTATGGTACTGGGCTTGTAACCCCAAGATCAAGAGTTCAAATCTCACAATGGCAAACTATGAAACAATGTAACTTCATCTGAAACAGATGGAAATGGGTTTGTACTTGAAAGAGTTACATCTTCTTCACTTTTCTTACCCTGCCATTACACCTTGCTGCTTCCTGACATCCACAGCAGAGGTGGAGGTAGCCTGCTGACTGCTACACCCTGTTGACTGTGATGACCTTGGCGGGATCCTCTGGACAGCCAAGACCTAGAGGCCCTTGCCTGCTTTCAGGGTCGTGCTGTGGGCCAGCTGCACCCTCCTCGGCCTGAGGAGCTGAAGCTAATGAACCTGAAGGCAGGGTTTGGAACGGCTGGACACTCCTGAGGTCAGCTGGTGGATGGCCCTGTGGTGTCAAGCAGCTGGTCCTCCTCCCTACAGGTGCCCGAGGGCCCCTGGTTGACTCCAAGAAGAGGCAGCTGGAGTGAGATAAAACTTCAACCATGTTTACATATTTAGCATTTCAAATCAAGCTTCCCTTTTTATAACTCAAAAGCTCCAGACTAGCTGTCTTCAATTAAATTCCACACACACACAGAAACTAATCCAAACCCCACTATTAACCTACCTTTACAATAAATCATAATAATATGAAAATTATTATATTTTCATGACACTGCACTGATGAGGTCAGCGGCGCTTAACTCTTGCACTGACACTGATGGATGCCACCAAGGGCCTCAACGATGGAGTGCAACTCATGCAGCAGTGCAGGACCAATGTCCTGGACCAAGGTCTCTATGGCGGCTGCCATCTTACCAGTGTTGACCTCAATGCGTTGGCATGCCAGCGCTAACACCTTGGACTGAAAGCAGACGGACTCCTCCATCGTGCCTTGCAATCTGAGGAGTGCTGTTGACACCCTTTCTTGATGTTCCCTTGACTCCCAATGAAGCTCCAGCAACTGATTTAGGATAAAGTCCGGAGGCTCGTCATCTAACTCGGACTTAGCAGATTCCTGGCCTCCAACAGTCCTCCGAGTGCCGGCAACCTGGGATGCCCTGCTCCACCTGTTGTGGATCAGATAGTGTGCTGTGTTCACCAGATTGTGACCCCGAGGTTACTATAGAACTAGGTCCCACCGAGGTGCCTCTCTGTGCTGGTAAAGGGAGTGGGTGAGTGCTGTGCAAGTCTTCAATATGCCTCCCCTCAGATCATCCGATGTTTCCTCGGGACTGGAGTTATGGCTTGGCTCATGCCTAACCTCAGCAGCCTTCTAGCAGAGCCTGCGAAAGAAAGGAGATAATTAATGCATAGCAGGGAACTATGAAACAGGTGACATCACTCAAAAAATGGCTGTCTGATGGATGTTGTAGTGCAGGATCCTCATCTGGTTAAGCGCCGCTGACCTCATCAGTGCAGTGTCATGAAAATACAATAATTTTCATATTATTATGATTTATTGTAAAGGTAGGTTTGGATTAGTTTCTGTGTGTATGTGGAATTTAATTGAAGACAGCTAGTCTGGAGCTTTTGAGTTATAAAAAGGGAAGCTAGATTTGAAATGCTAAATATGTAAACATGGTTGAAGTTTTAGAATATAAGAGATGAGGAATATTTGCATTTTTAGGTAACCAGAGTAGGTTTGATTAGATGATTAGATGTTACACCTAGTCATAAGAGGCTAAGCCAAACAGTGTGTTTATTTTTCCCAAAGGTTACTGATAATATGAGTACTATGAAAGATTTATATTATGAGAAAAGTAAAGTTGCAAAAACATATTGGAATAATGGAATTTACATAAAAAAGGGAGAAACATGTATAAAGGAGATGAAGTTATGTTTAAGGGAGAAGGCATTCTAAGGTCTAACACAAGTGTAAAAAGCCTCCAGCCTCGGTGCATCAAGCTGCTGTGTACAGGAAACAAACCTAAGAAAACTCATTTTGAATATCCCTGTCCAGGGTATTGTGTGCTTTGCCTGGGTGTGTTGAAATCTATTTTTGTTTTATTGTTGCCTTAACGGAAGTGTAACTGGGAGTCAGGTTAATTAAGGGAGCTAGGAGTTATCATAGCAGTAATTTGTAGACCTAAGTATGTGCTAAAAATCTTTTCTGCTATTAATAAATGTTTAATTTAGTTTTGTAAAAAACCTCTAAGACTCGGTGGACTTATTACTATTGAATTCAAGGCACACATCTTGACATAAAAATACACATTGCAAGACAATGGTGGCAGCTGTTTCAAGTTTCCCTCTGGGATTTGAGCAGCTCAGCATTTACCAGCCGTTGTGCCATAACAGCAGGCACGGTCCACATACTCGCCAGCCAGTTGGATGACTCTATCCTCAAAGTCAGAGAGGACCTTGATCTCGGCGACTCCTCCACTAGTATGGGACCTCTCTTATATGTTGTGAGCCAGCTTGTCCTGCATCAAGACAAGTGGAGAGTGTGAGGAAGATGCATGTGAGCGCAGATGACAAGGATGTCTGACATGTGTGGGTGCCGAGTGGAGCCCCGGACAAGATAAGGACGCAGGCTCCAAAGAAGATGAGGCTAGATGAAGATGTGAGGGAGCGTGAGAGTGAGTGGTGGCATCTATTGAGGTGGCAGCGAGTGAGATACTTGGTAATGTGTGATTGGCTTCTGAGTATGTGATGAGAGCGATGAAAAGGGTGACTTACCCTGGTGGAACAGAGGGGATCATTCATCCTCTTCCTGCAA
This sequence comes from Carcharodon carcharias, assembly GCF_017639515.1. NCBI lineage: Eukaryota > Metazoa > Chordata > Chondrichthyes > Lamniformes > Lamnidae > Carcharodon > Carcharodon carcharias. The sequence goes on along the minus strand of NC_054481.1, from coordinate 31,161,915 downwards.
TGGGTGGCTGACCTCTTTTGCAGTTCATTGACACTGACCACCACTATCACCGCCTCCCAAGCTGAATTGGTCAAATTGTTTGCAGTTCTGCGTCCAGAGCAGTGGTAGAGGACATCTCAGAAGGCCTCCAATGCGTCCAGGAGGCTGCATTCGTCTTCCCTTTGGATGCCATTTGTTTTCTGCAGAATTTCTAAGCTGAGAGAGTGCAAACACTGTGCAGGGGTACACTTTAAATATGGCGTCCAGAGTCAAGGACCTCTGAGGTCATGGCAGGGTAGACAAATCATAGGCTGCCCAGCAATGAAATGTACGCTAAAAGGCTCAGCACTGCTGGGGTGGGGGTGGGAAGACAGCGAGCGTTGAAGTCAGCACAGGCATGAAGGAGCACGGAAGGAAAGCTCCCTGAAGGCAGGGAGTTGCCTCAGGGAGCTGATGAATTTAAAATCAATGAAGACAGGATTTAAAATCCGGAAAAAATGTCCACGCATCAGAATAAGTCACCTGTGCGTGGATGTTATAAAAATTCTGTGCATAGATTTTTATTTTTTTAATTGAATTACGGAAACCTCATCCCGCCCTTAGATGAGGTTTCCTGAAAAATACAAAGGCCGCCTGCCAATTCGCCCACCCGCCAACCGTAAGGTTGGACAGGCAGCGAAAAATCCCTGTTAATTGATACTTCGATGGCCTTTATAGACTTCTTAATTGTCGGTGGGTGTGCTGCCGACTCTCGCGCACAGCTGCCGACCAAAATATCGTGCAAGTGCACAATGATGTTGGGATGCTCGCCAAACGTCACCACACGCTATTTCATACTCCAGCATGTCGGGCACGCACCAGCCCACCAAGCAGAAAATTCTGCCCTATATTATCCATGGTATTAAAACGGAAATTCCAATTAAGCAAGTTGCATATAAACAGTTATGACTAATACTTTTTTAACTATGAATATGTCTCTAAAGAAAACTCTTTTTATGCCATTTAATGCTTCTTCCATTAAGTTTTTCAGATGTTATTATCTTTTAGCAATTTCACTTTAGTGTAACTTCCAGTCTGTTTCCTCCTCATTTAGTCAATTATTTGAAAACAATTGATTTTATTATTTGCTGTTTTTAAACTTCCTCAATAAAACTTTAAGGATATAGCTCTTACATCAACTGATTCCTATAAACTCTGGGTTGTTCACACTTATCGACTTGCTTAAAAATAATAATCCCAATGCAAATCTTGCTTACCCAGCACAAGACAAGAAAAGTCAACAGCAAGCCAAGCCGACACAGCTGACCATCAACTCCCTGAAGTTCTGGAAAAGTTCACTCAAGCATCAGAATATTTCTAAACTTCAGTATATTGAGCTGGAGTTAAGAAAATGTTTAATTATACTCAAGTATAACATATGCTTCCAGAAACGTTTTTTAAAATCAAATGCCCTGACCACAACATTCATGACCAGCTCCTCAATGATACCAGTTCCAGTGTTAAGCAAGCTCCGCGCTCTGAGAAAGCGATCTCTTTTCATCCAGCTTGGAAATGCCACTGTCATTACTTCAGTCAGTAGTTATAGAGTATTACCAGTGCCTTACATCATATGCATTAATGCGTTATGCTCCATGCCAGTTCACACTCATTGATAAAACACGTGTTCAGTTAGACAATAAATCTTCAATGAAGGCCTGGAGCCACTTTGGATTGCAGGGACAGCGTAATCTCTACCACTTAAATTTCAATCATTACACCATTCTGTTTTACTTAATTAAAAATTACTGCAAGATATGTATTTATTAACTAATTAAAAATCATTCCCATACACAGGTAAGATACAACACAGGAGGAACAGGAGATTGTTGGGTGATTTCACAACCAACACTCCCAACAGGGAAGCAACATTTGCAGGAATAACAGATTGGAGAAAGGGCCACTGTATTGTTGCCTCAATTCCCTGACCCTTAACTCCTGGAAATACATCTCCTTACTGGGGATGCCAGAACTCAGATTCAACTCTTACTTCAAAAGACAATGCTTTGATTTCCAAACTGAGCTCCTTCAATGCGTTAAGGGCAAAGAACCACTGAATAAAGGACTAAATTATACATACCAGAAAGTTTCAGGATTAATTCAATTGATGATAACTGAGGCAGCAATTGGAAAGTTCCAATTTGCCTCAGCATTCCTGGCTACTTCTGACTGCTATCTAGTAATTTCTGCTGCAAATTGCACATATTAAAGAAATATTCTTGTCTGTATTAATTAATTGATTTCAATCTCTTTATGATTAGAAACAGTGTTCTCTGGGCTACTTGCAATTTTCTACAAGACACAAAAATACACATTTTATTATGGCATTCAAAATCCAATTACTATAATATTAATGGATGATATTTCCTGTGAAATATGGTAACACAAGTCAAATTAAGAGTAACTGAGGCGTTTAGTTCAATTATCAAGATAGATTAAATTGAGGGGAAAATAGTCTTGCCATTATTAAAGATTGGCTATCCATCTCATATTGTAAGATAAAAATAATTCATTGAAGACTGAATTTATCTCTTACAAATTGAAAGTAATTAGAATCATGTCCTGTGAATAAGCTTTTATGCAACAGCAGTCACTGCCATCTGAGTTCCTTTACCAGTTTAGACTCTGTGGTTGCAGTTCACCACCTAAGAACTGGGCATTTATTTTTAACAGTCTAATTTATCATAGAATTATAAAATCATAGGATGGTTACAGCACAGGCCATTCAGCTCTTCATATCCGTGCCAGCTCTTTGTATCAGTAACTCAGCTAGTCCCATTCTCCCGCTCTTTCCCTATAACCCTGCAAATCATCCAATTGGCTTTTGAAAGCCATAGCTGAATCTGTCTCCACTACACTCTAAAGCAGCGCATTCCAGATCCTAACTACACTCTGCATAGGAAAACTTTTTCTCATGTCACCTTTGGTTCTTTTGCCATTCACCTTAAATCTGTGTCCTCTGGTGCTCAACCCTTTCATCAATGGGAACAGTTTCTCTCTATCTGCTTTGTCTGACCCTTCATGGTTTTAAACACCTCTACCAAATCCCCAATGAACCTCTGCTCGAAGAATAGCCCCATGTCCTCCAAATGGGTAGGATCGGGGCACAGTCTTTCTGTGGTTGTGAGTCTATGAGTGTCCGTATCTACCTGTGTAGCTTCATTCCGCCTGCTTTTCCTTGGCCCCACCATTCACTCAATTTTCCTCAATCTTCAGTCAGTTGGATAAGTGGGTCTGATCCACCACTACACAAACCACACTCAGTCTAAATAATGGCTACAATCCTCTTCCCACTCATTTTCCTCCCCCTCTGCTCAAGTCAACCTCCCCTCATATCAACATTCCTACCTCTACTTCCCTTCTCTGAGATCCACCCTTGCCTTCAGTCTCTCCCATCAGTCCCTCTATCCTCAGATTTCCTCCCCGTCTCTCTCCCCTCAGTCCCTCACCCTTCCCTAAGCCGGTCTTCCCCAATCCCACTTCCCCTTACCTCAGACCCTCTCCAGTCTCCCATCCTTCAGATTTTCTCCACAGCCTCCCTCCCCTCAGACTCTCTCCTCTTTCTATCTTCCATCAGACTCTCTCCCCTTGGTTTCCCATCCCTCAGCTTCAGCTTCCTTTCCCTCAGTCTCACTCCATTCAGCCTCTCTCTCCTCAGTATCCCTCCCAAGATTCTCCCATTTTTCTCTCCCCTCAGCCTCCATCTTCTCACACTCCAATTCTGTCTCCACCCCCTCAGTCCTGCCCCATTCAGTTTCCCTCCCCTCAGCCTCAACCTGAGCCATCCCCCAGCCACACTCTCCATTGTCACTCTCTCATCACTCCCGCCAGTCCTTCTGTCCTCAGATTCCATGTGCCCTCAATTAATCTCCCCTCAATCTCTCTTCCCCAGTTCCTCTCCTCTCAGTCCCTCACTTCCTCCCCTCAGTCTCTCCCCTCCTCCCATCTGGTTCACTAATGTCCTTTAGGGAAGGAAATCTACTGTCTTTACTGGCCTAAATGTGACTGCTGAACCACAGCCATGTGGTTGACTCCTTAATGCCGTCTGAACAAGAGCAATTAGGGATGGGCAATAAATGCTGGCATAGCCAGCAATGCCCACATCCCATAAACAAATTTTAAAAGTCCCTCCCCCCTCAGTCTCTGTCATCAATCCCTCTCCCCTCAATCTCTCCTCTTAATCCCTCTCCCCTCAGTCTCCTCCTCAATCCCTCTTTCTTCCCCCTCAATCCCTCCCGTCAGTCTCCCTCTTCCATCAGTACATCTCTCCCCTGTCTTCCTCTCAATCTCTTCCCTCACTCATTCTCCCCCAATTACTCCCCTCAATCGCCCTTCCCTTAGTCTCTCTCCCCCCACCCCTCCGCGGTATGAGCAATATTCTATAGTATGTTGATTAATTGTCTTTTTTAGATACCAACAATCTGGACTATTCAGTCATTCTGACAATTTTCTACCTATATTCTCTCTGTTGTAGATTTCCCTTTTTCATAACCCTTTTGGAATAAATCATTCTTTTGTGTCCTCGCGCCTCCCGCCGTTTCCTCCGCGCCTGCGCAGCAATCCCCGCCTGCCCCCTCCGCGCCTGCGCAGCAATCCCCGCCTGCCCCTCCGCACCTGCGCAGCAATCCCCGCCTGCCCCCCTCCGCGCCTGCGCATCAATCCGCGCCTGCCCCCCTCCGCGCCTGCGCAGCAATCCCCGCCTGCCCCCTCCGCGCCTGCGCAGCAATCCCCGTCTGCCCATCCGCGCCTGCGCCACCGGTGGAGGGTGTGAGAAATGCCTTCGTGCGAAGAATCAGAGAACCAGTTTTGGAGACAGGTGGTCGACAGGCTGAGTATTTCGGCATTTCCTTTTTTGATCACAGATAATGTTTTACCCGTCTGCACTAGGGGGTAATCACCATTAGCCGGATATCGCTACAGTCAGGTGCGATGTCGCTATCTCATGCTAACCGAACCAGTTCAATTATGTATCTTCATAGCTGTAATTATTGGGATGTTGACAAAGCCTTGTGGTGGCGTTGTTGTCAGTCTGTTAAGTGGGTAGCACTCTAACCGGAGGGTTCAGGTCCTAATGCCACGAGTTGAGCCCATAATCCAGATTGAAACTCCAGTGCACTATTGAAACAGTGCTGCACCGTCGGGAATACTTTCTTTCCGACGAAATGTGAGGCCCCTTTTGCACCCTCAGGTGTGTCTTTTATGTCCACTTGAGAGGTTAGCCAGGGCCTAGTTTAATGCCTCATCTGAAAGATGGCACCTCTGACAATGCAGCACTCTCAGTACTGCACTGAGTGTCAGTCTTTTTATGCTGAAGTCTTGAAGTATGACTTGAATTCTCAAACTTCTGACTCAGGTGAGAGTGCTACCAACTGACCTTCAATGGCTGGAATTGAAGAGAAGAGTTAGGTCGTGTTTCTCTCCCTGGGCATTGGGTGATAATCTCTGGAGGTGTCTGTATTTCCTCACCCTAACCTAGATTAATTTGTAAAAACTGATGAACTGCAAAACACCCTCTATAAGTGTGTATAAAGTTAGATTCTTTTGTTAATCCATTGATTCCAGGGTTTCTTTGTGTGCTGAGGTTAACATTTCGTAATTTTGATTCTATCGTGAAAATCGAAGCTCGTAGACCTTGCCTGTAGGTTGTGAAAATAATGAGAATGTGGTGGCAATGTAATTGTTCAAATAACGCCAAAGGATCTCTTACATCCACCTCAACAGCAAGATGGGGTTTGGTATTCTTTGGAATCTGAATTTTCCACAGTGCAGCAGTCCTTCATTATGTACTGAGGTATCAGCCTTGATTATGTATTCAAATCACTGCATTGGGGTTAAATCCATAACTTTCAGATTTAGAGGTGAGAGCACTGCTAGTTTGAACCAAATTGAGGAGTGTAGTGGCAGATTTAGAAATTTTCGAAAAGGAGTATAACTGAAGATGGAAGGTTTAATCCCTATCCCAGGAAAGTTCTCTTAAACTTCTTTTGTACATTTTCAATATTTATAAATCTACATAACTCAGAATTTGAAGAATTACTGATGTTTTAAACATAAAATTAAACTATTTGTTATCAGTTACCATTGATATATTAATTCACAAGGAGAGTTAAAATCATGGAACTCTCTTCCTAACACCCAGCGGGTGCACCGACACAGCATGGACTGTAGCAGTTCAAGTAAGTGGCTCACCATCACCACCAATTCAGGATGGGCAACAAATGCTGAACTTGCCTGCAGCGCCCACATTGTAAGACTGAATAAAAATGGAACACAGTAGGACTCTGTGTCATCATGAGATATTACACAAGGATCTAACAGCCACACACACACACTTATAGACACACTTACACTGGCAAAAGAGCCCAGTCTTGTGCCCCAACCCCAACCACTCACGTACCCATCCTTGATTCAGGGATACTAAGCCTCACGATCCATTGTGATTCTCACAATCACAACCCAACCCCATCCACTCCTTGAGATCCTGAGCCTCTGTTTCATTCCACCCACATTGAGACACTGAGCCTTCTGTCCCATATCCTCCACCCACATAATCACACACACTTTCCACCACTCCAAGCAGTGATAATAACAATAACACTCCATTCCACATCACCCACTCTCATGAACAGCAATCCCTAAATACATAGGAGACAACAGAAACCATTTTGAGTGTGATGCCTTCAACAGTCAAATAACGGTTACACTCACTGTCTCTGCACTCATATAAATGAAGAATGTTTGGGGAAGGTATGTGAGTAGTGCCTGTCCCCTGGTACCTTCCCCAGCTACACAAGAACAGGAACAGGAAACCAGGAACTACTATTATCATTCCTGAAGACATGGGGCAGAATTTAATACCTCGCAGGCGGGCGCAAGCCCGACCCAATCGGGCATAAAATCACACGAGATGACATCAGGCGATTGTCCCGACGTTATCCCACACACGTGCAATCTTCAGGTCGGTGGGTGCACACGGGTGTCGGAGCCGCGTCCGCCATCAATTAAAAGGCCACTTAAAACCCAAATTAAAAACCCGTGCAATTTCACGCTCGTCACATGGGCAAAACAGGCAGGCAGGCAGCCCACTTTTTGCAAAGCCTCATCCAAGGGTGGAATAAAAAGGGTCAGCAGCATTGCCATTGTGAGGAATTCAGGAGATAGTTTACTGCTGGTTACTGATTGAACTTGACAGCTTCATCTCAGTTCTGAGCTTCATTCTTAGCATTTCCAGGCTTCATTTCAAGACTCATTGGTGTCTCTAAGGCTCCTGGAGAATTTTAACCGTATGGACCCTTCCAGATATCAGACAGCCTTCTGTAACCCTGGTAATGGCAACTGTGTCTGTGCTGGAGGAACCTCGTCCTTTGAGGAAGAGAGGGACAGAAGGGAGAGGAGGCCAGGTGTCCCAATGCACCTTCCAGGAGAGCGACCTGTGGGAAGAGAGGCGCAGGCAGAAGGAGCCCCGGACCAGCAGGTAGTCCGAGGCGGAAGGGGTCACAGAAAACACCACTATCCTGCTGCCAGGGTTTACAGGCAGCAATGCAGCTACCTCAGTATATCTGAGTTGCAATGCCAAAGGAGGCTCCGCCTCTCCAAGGAGACTGTGACCTCCATTTGTCAGATGATTGGGCCTGAGATCACCTCCAACTGTGTGGGTGGACACCACATGCCAGTGGCTTTGAAGGTCACTGTGGCCCTCAACTTCTATGCCTCCAGCTCTTTCCAGGAGTCAGTGGGGGATCTTTGTGGAGTGTCCAAATCAGCTGCCCACAGTTGCGTCAAGCTGGTGACAGAAACTCTGTTCGGGCGGGTAATGACATTTATTCATCTCCTTACGGATGGGGCCAGCCAGGCTGAGTGAGCCAGAGGCTTTGCAGCAATTGTTTTGCTCCCTCGCATCCAGGGTACAATCGACTGCACACATGTGGTCATCAAGGTGCCAATGGGTCAGCTGGGTCAACAGGAAGGGATTCCGCTCGATGAACATGCATATAGTGTGTGACCACAGGACGCAGATTCTGCAAGCCTGTGCAAGGTATCCTGGGAGCTCCCACGATGCTTATATCCTGAGACACCCCCAGGTGCCAAGGCTATTCAGTGCTCCAGCCCAACTGGATAGATGGCTGCTGGTAGACAAGGGCTATCCGTTGAAAAGGTGGCTTATGATGCCTCTCCACCACCCAAGAACAGAGGCAGAGCAGCATTATAATAGGAGTCATGCCTCCACAAGGGCAGTGAGAGAGAGGACCATAGGTCTTCTGAAGATGCGCTTCTGATGCCTGAACCATTCAGGGGGAGCACTACAATACCCCTCCCCCCCCCGCCTCAGCACAGGTGTCACTGATTGCGGTTACATGCTGCGCTCTCCACAATCAGGCATTGGCAAAGGGGGACCCACTGGAGGAAGAGGATTTTGACACAGCTCCACAGGCCATAAAGGATGAATCCAGTCAGAAGAGGAGAACGTTGAGGATGTGGAGGCAGAACTCCATATCCCTCAGGGTGGCAGGGACACCTTGATCCAATGCTCCTTCAGCTAGGCTGCCAAAGATCTGCTTCCACCTCATGCCAGGGATGCTGCCTCCATCCCAGATGTCTGAAATGACCCTTTCATTTGAACCCAAAGTCCACTCAGTGACTGTGCAATAAAGTTTAGAGCCACTCAAGTCCAGCATTACATACTGGAATACCCTGCACTAAAAAAAAGGTGAAGCAAGGTGAATACTCAGGCCATTACGACAAAAGCAAATTTTATATAATTTTCACACTCAAAACAAATTAACATTACCATCTCTGATGTTCATGCCCATACCAGTAAACATATACACAAAATAGAAGATCATCCGTGAACAGTCTCTCCTGTGCTCATGGTGCCTTAAACTTACATTTACAAGTGCTGCATCTTGGTGCCCCACCCCCTCACTGGCAGCAACATTGGAGACAGCCTGCTGACTTGTTGACCTTGATGACCTTGACGGTCATCCTCTGGCTAGTGGAGCCTGTGCTGGCCCCGCCTGGGAGGGAGTAGCCAGTGCCGTGACTCGCATCTCCCTAGTCAACAGATACTATGATCACTGGCAGAGGGGAAAAGAGCTGCTGCCATCATCCAGAGTGCCCTGAGAGGACCCTGCAGAGACAATAAGCAGGTGGTACGCCAACGTGAGATTGTTCTAGACCTCCCTGCTCACCATTGATAGACGGGCTTCTAGCTGGGATACTGGATGCATCATTCATCTCCCACACTGGCACTGACCACCTGAGGTCAGTGCCTGTGTGAGGGCTTGCAGGTACAAGCGCAACCTCAGGAACCCCTGATTCTGTCCCTGGAGCTGTCTCTCCATGACAGTCGCCAGTCTCTCATAGGAGGATGCAATGCGCTCAGCCATGAGAGTCAATGCAGTGCTCATGCTCCGCGTGGACTCGTCCACAACAGAGACCATGGCATGCATACCCTCATGGATCTCCGCCAGATCCTCCCGCATACCCCGCTAGACATCCCACATCTGCCGCCTAATAGACAACTCCAGAGGCTTATCATTTGCCATCAGCTCAGCATCATCCTGGTCTCCAGCAGTCCCCCAACTGCCGGCACCTTGGGTACTTTCTGCCTCTGCTCGCACCTCAAGCGAGTGTGAAGTACCCTCACCACTGTGCATTGACATTCTAGCCGCTGATCTAATGCCCACCAGGATGCTGGTATCTGCGCTGGTGCCTGGTTCAGAGAGTGGGTGTGACGCAGGTGCATCTGAAGCCCGGTAGTCCTCTTACATCAGGGGTGGCTCATTGGGGTCCTGCAAACAAGTGCCTGCTGGTGAATCTAAGGGAGAACAATGACAGGTCATTAGTTTAAGTCATCACACTGTCACTATGCATGCCAGGCACCCTGGTGAGACAAAGGAGATCTGCATCATGGTGCCATTGTCTTTCTATGATCAATGAGGCCTTCAGTTTTGAGGCTCCCATCAACTAAGAGACTACACAAGAATGTTTGCACAATCCGAAACTCCCATCTCTGTGCACTGCAGTCTTAACTTCATCAGAGACCCCTGCCTCTCCACGACCGGCTGAATGAAGTGCGTGGCGACACTCCAGTTCTGAGGCGTCCTGTTCAAATCTCAACAATATTAGGAGGTTTGGGGGGGTCTTCGCCTGTCCTTGAGCTTTTAATGTCGTTAAGGCTCATCTTTTCCTGAAAGGACAGAGGACCATTGATTTGCCCACTCTCTACCTGCAGCGCCAATGCAGCCTGGCAACCCTACCTGAGGAACACCTTGCAGGACACGTCCGAGTCATGGCCCTCAAGCTTCAGAGCACTTAGTCCAAGCAGCCAGGGCTCACCACCTCGGCTAGCTCCAGCATCATTAACAATTGGCACTCAGACTCTAACACCCCTGAGCTCCACTGGAAGACAGCCAGCCCTTAACATTTCTCCACACTGATCCATGTGAACACAGTACTCACCCTTGCCAAGCACAGCAGGTCGTTGAATCTTTTGCAGCACTGCACCCATGTGCTCTGCATAACATCATGGCTGCTGACCTCGGCCGCATCCTTCTCCAAAGCTTTTTTAGTCTGGTGCAGTGGCCTCCTCCTGTTATCTCTGGGTATGAGGGTGTCCCTCCTGGCAGCCACCTCCTCCAAGGGGACCGCAAGGCACTGGTCCGAAAAACGGGAGCCAAGTGCCCACCCTCCTGCCTGGTGTCTGCAGCCGCTGTTGAGGCCATAGCTTCAGTCTCCAAACCGCAGAATATGATTCTTCCCTGGCAGCCTTAAAGGAACTGCCGCTGTCGTTTTTAAACCGTCCGCTGGGTTGCCACTGGACCCGGCGCCCGACAGGCCCCTGTCCCTGGCCCTTCCCTACCATTAGCAAGACACGTTCCACGCTAGGCGGGCCTTATTTGGCCAACCAGCTTGAAATTGCACTCGTAGGCTGATCGCGGTTGGGAGCCTGTTTCCCAACCACTCTCGGGCACACTAATCGTATGCACCCTCCAAGGATAAATTTCAGGCCATGGTGCACCAAGGATAGTCAGGATTGACATCTAAATGGAAAATAAGAAAACTACCTACCAAATAGAGATACCAAAAACGTTGTGAATTATATTACTGAAAGTACCTCCTCCTTTCATGGTTGGAAACAGCCCTGAAGAAAAAGATTTTTTAAGTACCATGTTTCTAACAAGATCAGTTTTGCTAATTATTAAAAGCAGATCAGGTTTTGCTGATCTTTAAAAGCATTGGTCACTGGACACAGGCTGCTACAGTTGGCAGAATTCAGACTGTCTTATTAAAGCCAAAGACTTGATGAGAGGGGGGGAAATTACTTAATATCTCAGTTGAAAATCACAGTCCTCTATTTTCCAAGCTTATTTAATTAAAGATAAACCTCCCACCTTTTCAAATCCCAGAAAAGGCTGATATGCAATTTTCCAGAATTTTTCTGATTTGCCTCGTCTAGATCAATTTGAACTTCATGGCCTAAAGTGGATCTCTCAGTAAGGTGTGTTACTCTGCTCTGACACACAGCCATTGCACTTCGGAATCTATTTGAAGCTGCTGGGAACCCATTTATCCTAGAATTTGTGAAAATAACATCTGGCATGGCATCAATTCAATTAAATCAAAACTGGGAGGTGCCAGGTCCAACCCAGGGTCTGTGCCGAGCTCACTGATCTCATCCAGCAGCTGTGGTGGCAGTGCTATGAAAGCCCTCAGATCCCCTGACAGGAACAGAAACAAGCCAGGGAATCGGGAAACAAAAGTTCAACCTGAGTGATTTATCAATGTGGAAGGGAAGTGTCAATCAAGTGCTGTCCAGTGCCCAAAACACATGCTTCAGGTCCATTTTATTATGGAAAATGGGTTCTCTGATGTAACAAGACCCAGTTGCCATTTTAGGTGAGAACTTGGCGAAGGCTGCACCGAGCTCACTCCAATCAGTTCCATCGGTGATGAAGGAATAGAGCCACAGCTAAAAGAGAGTGACAAACAGATTCAGCCACATGGATTGGGCTACAACAGCCTCATGAGAGTGCAAAGGGAAGTGGATGAGGAGGGTGAATAGGGTCATTAAGGCAGCCAAGGTCATTAACATTCAGAGAAGGTGCTATCCAGTTGAAAGTGTTTACAAACAGAGGCTCTACTTCATGAAGATGTCTGAGCACCAATGTCTGTGAAGACTGCATATGTCCAGGCCACTATGCAGAATGCTGGAGAAGTTGAAGGCATTGGGATGTGGTGGCCACCCACTGCCTGTGGCAGTGAAGATGACTGTGGTGCTCAAATTTACACCTCACGTTCATTCCAAGGATTGTCTGGAGACATTTGAAAAATCTCTCAGTCAATCAGCTGACAGATGCAATGTACCAGAAGGAATGCCAATACATCAGGTATTGCACTGATCAGGCCAGTCAGGCTGAGGTGATAGGATTCGGGGCCATTGCAGGATTCTTTCAGATACAGAGTGGCCATCAAGGATCCTGCAGAGCAGCCAGGAGCCATCATAAACAGCAAGGGGTTTCACTCACTGGATGTTCAGTTAGTCTGTGACCAATGCAAAAGAATCCTGCGAGTGTAGTCACAGTGCTCCGGCTCTTCAGGCTACCCAGGCATGTTTGTGGATGGATACTGGGTGCCAAAGGGCATGCGGTAAAGACTTAGCAACATACACCTGAGTGGAAACCCAACACAGGCTGAAGACACCTGCAATGTAACTGTAAGGGCCACCATTGAACTGGCCGTAAGCTGATGAAAATGAGATTCAGATTCCTGCATAGATCTGGGAGACCCCTGCAATACTCCAATCAAATATCATGGTGATATGCTGGGCGCTGTACAACCCGGCAGTACGGGGTGAATAGCATCGGAGAATGATGACCATGTTGAACATACCACCTCTGAGGACGACAATGAGTTGGAGGAGTTTGAGAACAGACAGCTAAAGGAAAGCACCCAGGGGTCTGATATCAACGGGTATTGACATGCATGCCAGGGAGATCCACAACTCTCTCATAAGCATACAATTCTCCTGAGAGACATTTTAATGCCCCTGGAGATGAATCAGACATCTCCCTGCAGCAGTCTTGGTGGTCTTTCATTAAAAGTAGAAACTCAGGGGGCAAAAGGAGTATGGAACTTAAAATAATTATTACCACAAGAGAAAAATTACTAGGCAAACCTATGGGACTAAAGGCTGAGAAGTTCCCAATCTGATAGTCTGCATCCTAGGATTTTAAAAGAAGTAGCTGCAGAGAGAATAGTTGCATTCATTGTAATCTTCCCAAAGTCCTTAGATTCTGGAAAGGTCACATTAGATTGGAAAACTACAAAGGTAATGCTCTCTTCAAGAAAGGAGGGAGACAGAAATCAGGAAATATAGGCCTGTTCCATCTGTCATTGGGAAAATGCTGGACTCCATTATTAACAAAATAGTAGCAGGACATTTAGAAAATCATAATTCAATCAAGCAGAGTAAACAGGGTTTTATGAAAGGGAAATTGTGTTTGACAAATTTATTGGAGTTCTTTGATGATGTAATAAGCAGGGTAGATAAAGGAGAACCGGTAGATTTGAATTTCAAAAATGCACTCAATAAAGTGCCACAGAAAAGCTTATTCATGGTGTTGGGACGTGATATATTAGCATGGTTAGAGGAGTGTTTTTTTATTCATTCATGGGATGTGGGTATCGCTGGCTAGGCCAGCATTTATTGCCCATTCCTAATTGCCCTCGTTCAGTGGGCATTTGAAAGTGAACCACATTGCTGTGGGTCTGGAGTTACATGTAGGCTAGTCCAGGGAAGGACAGCAGATTTCCTTCCTTAAAGGAAATTAGAGAACCAGGTGGGCTTTTACGACAATCAGAAATGGTTTCATGTCATCATCAGACTTTTAATTCCAGATTTTTTACTGAATTCAAATTCCATCGTGTCCCCAGAGAATTACCCTGGGTCTCTGGATTACCAGTCCAGTGGTAATACCACCATGCCACCACATCCTCACTGACCACTGTTGACTAACAAGAGAAAAAGAAAATCAGGCTAATGGGTCATATTCAGGTTGACAAACTGTAACAAGCTGGGTGTCACATGAATTAGTGCTGAATTATTAACTATCTATAATCTATTTTAGTGACTTTGATGAAGGGGCAGGTGTATGTTGCCCAATTTGCTGATGACACAAAGATAGGTGGAAAAGCAAGTTGTGAGGAGGGCACAAAGACTACAAAAGTATATAGTTAAGTTCGGAAGTGGGCAAAAAATTGGGAGATGGAGATGTGGGAAAAATGTGAGGTTATCCACTTTGGTAGGAAGAATAGAAAAGCAAAATATCATTTAAATGGAGAGAGACTGCAGAATGTTGTGATGCAGAGGGATCTGGGTATCCTTGTAAATGAATCACAAAAAGTTAGCATGCAGGTGCAGCAAATAAATAGAAAATAAAAAAGTAAAGCAAATAGAATGTTGAACTTTATTGCAAGGGTGGTGGGGGGCAGAGCGTAAAAGTAGGAAAGTTTTAATACAACTGTACATGGCATTGGTGAGATCACACCTAGAGTAATGAGTATAGTTCTGGTCTCCATATCTATGGAAAAATATACAGAGAAGGTTCACTAGGCTGATTGCAGGGGTGAAGTGGTTGTCTTATGAGGAAACGTTGAGCAGGTTGGAGTTTAGAAAAATAAGAAGCAATCTTATTGAAACACATAAGATTCTGAGGAGGCTTGACAGGGTAGATACTGAGAGAATGTTCCCTTCGTGAAGCAGATTCAATGGGCCATATGCCCCATTCCTGCTCCTATTTTCTATGTTCTAAACATACTTACCATCTCAGTGGCCCCATCATTACATCAATCCCAAGGCTACATTCACCATTACCCTCATCTGGTGCACATCTCTTCATGCCTTTCATTTCAAGGGATTACCTTGGTAATGGCCCGCTGGTGCAGAAATGAACAGGCAATCTATTAAAGAATGCATTGCAAGACCTTTAATTTCCTACGTACATCTAACATTTAGCATTCAGCAAAAAAAAATATCAACCTTAGAGAACCCAAATGTTACTAGGTGGATTTATGCAAACACTTCAAGGTGCTGCTACGTTATGGTCTCCCACTGCCTCCTGTTGATATGGTAGGAGGCGGCTGCCTTTTTTGCTCCAGTGCAGGAGATTGCCTAGCTCTAGATGGGCCCAGCACATTTGAGCCCACCTGCATCTGTGCAGGGGCTGCCTCTGTCATTTGGGCTTCATGCAGCATTCGTGTTGCCATCAAAGGGGCTGAGGATTTGGCATCAAAGCCAGGAGCATCTTGAGCAGAGCCCCCCACAGACTTCAGGCAGCCGCTCCTTGACCCTTTTAAGGCCCACCTGCCCTTGACTACTTACTTGGAGTTATGGGGCCTACCCATCACTCAACACAGCTCACTGTGCATACTGTGGAGATTGGCTCACACCACCTGCATCCACTGGGTGGCATGCTGCATGTGGCTCTCCATGATGGTTGCCACTCTCAATGGAGGAGACCAGGCTTTGGCATGCCAGAGACATGTTATCATTCATGGCATAGATGGTCTCCTCCATCATATGCACATGGAAGCGAATAGCCTCTGGGAACTCTGAGAGAAATCCACACATTTCATGCTGCTGCCCTAGCATCTACCACTTTGCTAATGATTTCCAAGACTCAGCATCTGTGTGAAGCTGAGCATCATTGAACCATTCCTCAATCCTCTGATGGGGAGTGGCTACATCTGTAACTACCTCCATTAGCTGTGTATGTACATCTGTGCCATGCTCACCCAGCTGGTGCCACCCATACTAACTGCACATCAATGGCCAACGTGAGAGTATCTGCATGGTGGAGGGTGCCCTAGACTGATGTGACACTGTCTCGTCAGATGACAACTCCTCCTCTGAGGTCTTATATAGTCCCAGATACATCATCAATCTCTCATCAGCTACTGGTCCTGTAGGAGAGACAAGAATGATGTTAACGAATTGCGCTTTCAACCAGCTCCTGATACCTGTCTTAACGGAGCCTCCTGTGTTCATTTAGGCCCACAGGGGCAGCGTAACTAATACTTGTCAAAAGGTTTGGTGCCCACATCCATCATGTTATTCACTCTCTATGAACTCCACACCCACCTTGCCCTCCGTGACAGGCTGCCCTTATTGCAACCCATTCTATATCTGTTTGCCTCCTCCTCCTCCATCGGTGTCACTTCAGATATGAATGTCACACCACCTCCAGTTCTTCTTCCTTCCATTGCATAGTGAGCATGTTTCTCCTGCAACCACATACATATATACACTTTCACTCTTGTTTTATTGCCCAGCTGTGCTTGTCAGTCTGTGTCACTTTCCATGTCCAGCATCATGCCACTTGGGGGCATGCTTAGAACAGCCACGTAATCTTAGCAATACAGCAATCAACTCTGACTGACCATAAGTTTCCATTGTGAGTCAACTCTGCATCTCAATATGGATATTGGTCCCTGGTCATGGCCGATGCATGGGTCAACCATATCCCTCCACACTGCCCCCCACCCCCCCCCCCCAAAAAAAGCACCATCTGCCAACCTGGAGATGGGAAAATCCCAGAGGATGTCATGCTACCTGCCCATGGAGCCATGACCTGAATTTGACCCTGGTGTGAGAATGCCCGCTCATTTGGGAAAATCCTGCCCAATGTGTCCAAGCCAAGCGAGATCAATGACAGATGAATAATTTGCTGCTCCAAGGGGAAATTGTGGTGTAGTCGTAATGTCACTGGTAATCCAGAGGCCCAGGTCAATGTTGTGGGGCCATGGGTTCAACTCCCACCATGGCAGCTGGTGGAATTTAAATTCAATTAATAAATCTGGAATATAAACTAATCCAAGTAATTGTGGCCATGAAACTATCATCGATTGTCATAAAGACCCACCTGGTTCACTAATGTCCTTTAGGGAAGGAAATCTGGCATCCTTACCTGCTCTGGTCTACATGTGACCTCCAGACCCACAGCAATGTGGTTGACTCTTGACGGTGCTCTGAAATGGCCTAGCAAGCCACTTGGTTCAAGGGCAATTAGGAGTGGACAATAAATGCTGGCCTTACCAGTGACGTGATGACCACATCCCATGAAAGAATAAAAGAAGGTGGCAATGTTGCTATTGCCCTGAATGGAAAGGGAAGTCGGAAATGGTGTTTAACAGATATGTAATTTGATATCGGCCGTTTTATACCATCGCTCAATGTTAAAATTACCTCCAGTGAATCTTCCATTGCTGATACTTCTACTCGGCATCGAACAAACTAGTGCTAGCAGGGTGTCGCATCTCAGCCTGCATCCTCCTCAGTTCCCAACCAAATAGGCGAATGGACCAAGGATTGACGTTCGAACACCAGATGTGCCCCCAGGGCAGGTTTACAAATGAAATTAAATCCATTTATTTCTGGGGGTCGGAAGGTTTAATGAGTTTTGTTTTACTGCTCAAACCCAAGAGACACGTGAGCCTCCTGGCAAATCAGTAGACAAATGTATCACTACTGTGGACCTGAGAAATCGGCAGTCTGTGAAGAGCTGGGATTGTAGCAGGGGTGTTCCAATTGTCCTCAGTACCATTAGGGAGGGCAGGGACCTCGCCCCGATCAGTGACACCTGCAGTAAAATGTTTACCTTAAGTTGTGAGGCACTGCAATTTTCCCATTTTCATATCTCCAGGTTGGCAGATGGTGGTGGTGGAGGGACCAAGAATTGGTCTCGCCAGTAGTGATCTCCACCACGGCCAAATATCCAGCTGTCCCTCAACATCCAGGCTCGCACATCAGAAGGTTTCAGAAATTAATCAGAAGTTTGAGAAAAGAACGAAAGATCAAGCTTGGAAATTAAGCCGTATACTATTACCATGGGAATAGTCCGTGCCTCCTGTGGCAAATGCCTTTCGTGGTGATTGTAATTGAGAAGTAAGGTCGTTTACTGCACATAAAGCAGCCACTGCGGGGCATAGTCGCTACGGGAGTTTGACCTGATTTGGGAGTATGAGCTCCGGGAGATGTAATACCTCGCGCAGCATCATGTTTCCAAGTGTCATTTCAACTCTGGTAGATGTTTTAAGTGAACTCAACAGGAGGGTGTGGATTTATTGCACAGTAAGGGACGGTAATATGGTTCGGACCCCACTTGCGGGCTCTGGCGATTGGACAATTAAACATCTCGTTACACATTCCCTGAGAGGGTCTGTGTTTTAAAACTGGCCTCGAATGGGAGACTCCAGGGTACAACATGCTGCTTATTCAGAGACATTAAATTTTGGTTTCACACAAAGTGATGACAGATTCAACATGATGGAATTCCTGTCCAATTCTTACCTTTGATCAAATGCGATCTATTTTCTAATTAAATTGCAGGGCGGTGGGTTAGCTCCTCTCTGTGTGTCGCACATCTAGTCCCAATCTGGAAGGCAATTTATCCTTCTCTCCTCCGCCTTGCGGAACTCAACACTTTAAAAGGTTTTCGGAAGAGAGAAAACTAAAACAAATGCAACAAAGCCGCCCCCTCGAGCCAGCTGCAAGTGATATGAACAGGCAACTCACAGACAACAGGAAACAGAGCGGGACGTGCTGGGATTCATTGAACAACAGCTCTTTGTGCGGGTTCGGGCAGAATCGCAGGGAGGGGAGGATCCTGTTCCAGCCCACGGGTCTAAGAAAAGGGAAAGTGAACCATTTGCTCCCGAAATGTGCGCGGGGCCGGTGACGCGAGACGCTCGCCAGCCTGGGAACTGTGACCCTGGGAACTGCCGAGAATGCAGCAAGTACAGAGAGAGGATTCAGCAAATCACATCCAGGACTTCAGTTATAACCCTGCTGCCTTTACAAAATCGACAACCTTCCATAATCAGCAAAACCTCGTCCTAAAGTTGTAACTCGGAGTTGACTAAAGAAATATGATGAAGTTTTGGAAACTAACCATGGACAAAGTTGGAAATTTAATACAAGTCTGATGCGGGGATAATATCTCCGTGTCACTATTGTATAACTCTCGTTCCCAGCAGAAGCACAACCTTCGCACTTTGTCCTTTCCCATAGCCTCCTGAAGAAGTATGTAAACCTGTTGTCCTCCTCTGTCATTCCAGCTGTGATTAGTACAAGTGTTGAACAGCCTTCCTGATTCAACATTGAGTTCAACAATTTCAGATCATACTCTGCCCCTTTTTGTGTTTTTGGACAATAGCCGTTTGAGATGATTGGACTTTTCCTATTTACACCCCCTCCAGACCTATTTGCATCTGCAATATTTGCTTTTCTCCTGTCAAAAAATCCTAGTATCCACTCAGTGCACCTGTGATTTTCCAGTGATTGAGACTTCTCATTTGTTTTGTACATAGGACACAGGGTACAAGAGCAGAGCTAATGTCAAGCCTAAATTGTGTTTAGATTTGGGTGCCCCACTTTAAGAAGGATGTCAAGGCTATGGACAGGGTACAGAGAAATTCACAAAGATGAAACCCGTGATGAAAAAAGAAACTGGGGCATTTATCACAAGAACAGGGCAGGTGAAGAAGGGAAGCTATGTAGATGTTCAAAATTAGGAAGAGGTTCAAATCAAGTAAACTGGAAAAAAGGTTGAGAATAAGAATGGAAGGATAAAATGAAGATCATCACTAAGAGAGAGGTTAGGAGAGATTTCCTTTACGTGGAGGGTTGCAGGTACATGAGATAGTCTATCAGAAACAGTGGTGAGAACAGAATCCATAAAAGCTGTTAAAAGGGAAGAGGATAAATATGTGGAGGAAAAAAAAATTCAAAGGGAATGGGAAAGCACAGCAAATGGATTAAGGGATAGCTCTTTCAGAGAGCCAGCTGAAGTGTGACAGACTGTATGGTGTCCATCTATGCTGTAAAACTCTATGACTCTATGAGTGCATTTATGGGGCAGCAGTCAATGTTTAGCCATGTATTTAAAGAAAAACTAAATAAGCGTGTGAGGCAAAAGGAATAGAGGTTATGTTGCTAGGGCAAGATGAAGTAGGGTGATAGGAGGCTTGTGTGGAGCTTAAACACTAGCATAGACCAGTTGGGCCAAACAATCTGTTTCTATTTGTAAATTTTCTGTGTGTAAGAGTGGAGTGAAACAGTGGGTGGTATAAGGTGCCTGGTATGTGTGGCCAATCTTCTCATGATTGGAAATCACCAATTTTGCACCTGCTTTCATGTTCTCACAATGTTGGATACAGCATTGATTCTCGATATCACTTCCTCCCAGATGTTTTGCACTGCTCTCCTAGAATGTTGAAGAGGGCAACTCATCTCACCAACTGCTGAAGTTGCATCTTCGGAGTGTCATTTTTCTTGTGTCTCTGTGAAATGCCTGGGGTCATTTTGCGATTTTGAAAATCTTATATAAATGCAAGTTGTTGTTGATATTCTTTGATACTATTGACCCATAGAATGACGAGAAAATGTTTTTAGACAGAATACAATTTTTCCTGAAAAAACACACTTCCCGTTTAGGTGGTTGCAGCAGTGCTGGATAGCCCAGTATGTTCACTAACTTAAGAGTTTCACATTATTGGCTGTTCTGCTTGCTAAGAAAAAGGGTACACCGGGACCCAAGAGGTCAAACTAATCTATAGGCACACTGCATCAGTTGCCACTGCATCAGTTGCATGTCTTAAGACTGTGCCATGGAGTGATGCAAAACAGCTGGTCCAAATCATTTACCGACCTAGAACATTTTATTAGAACAAGTTATTGTTTACCACTTAGAAACACAGTGCTGCAGATCTCAAGTAAAGTATTTATGCTCACTCTTATCCCCTAATCCGCACTCCAATGTTTCGACATGACTGCCTGACTCTGTGAACATACTAAGTCCAAGCTGAACAAACAGCAGATTAGTAACTCCGGAATAGCTCCATCACTACACCTGGTTAGCAACTTTCAACAAAGAAAACTAAAGATAATAAAAGTCTAAATACAGGGAGGATTTGTGGGCACTGGTTGTTGTCACTGAGAATCTGCAAGCCTAGAGTGGTAAAATGCACCTCTGCATAACTTTAAAAAACTGAACTAAGCAACTATGGACCCAATTTGCACAAATATCAATAACAGATAGAATAATGGAGTGTATTGTATTAGCATATTGCAGGAGAAACTGTGAAGTAAATAGCTTAGTAAGAAACAACCAGCATAGACTTAGAAGTGGGAGATGCTACCTGACAAACCTTTGCTTTAAGGATGTTATAAGTAAAGTGGATGGCGATACAGCTTTTTTACAGGGGCGGTGGTGGCAGTGGTGTAGTAGTATTGCAATCAAGGGTAATGCTGTGTGGACCTGGGTTTGAATCCCACCAAGGTAGATGGTGAAATTTGAATTCAATACAAATCTGGAATTAAAAGTCTAATGATGACCCTGATTGTCGTAAAATCCATCTATTCATTAATGCCTTTTAGAGAAGGAAATCTGCTGCGCTTACCTGATCTGGCCTACTTGTGACTCCAGATCCACAGCAATGTGACTGACTCTTAAATGCCCTCTGAAATGGCCTAGCAAGCCACCCATTCAGTTCACTAATGTCCTTTAGGAAAGGAAATTTGCCGTCTTCACCTGGTCTGGTCTACATGTAGCTCCAGATCCGCAGTACTCTTAAATGCCCTCTGAAATGGCCTAACAAGCCACTCAGTTGTGTCAAACCACTAAAAGTCTAAAAGGCCTCTAAAAGGAATGAAACTGGACAGACCACTCAGCATCAACCTAGGCACTGGAAATGACAGTGGCAAACTCAGCTCTGTCATTCCGTGCAAAGTCCTCCTTAATCACATCTCAGGGCTATTGCCAAAATTGGGAGAGCTCTCTCACAGACTAGTCAAGCAACAGCCTGACATAATCATACTCATAGAATCATAACTTACAGATAATGTCCCAGACACCACCATCACCATCCCTGGGTATGTCCTGTCCAACCGGCAGGACAGACCCAGCAGAGGTAGTGACACAGTGGTATACAGTCAGAAGGGAGTTGCCTTGGGAGCTCAACATTGACCCTGAACCCCATGAAGTCTCATAGCACCAGGCCAAACACAGGCAAGGACAACTCCTACTGATTACCACGTACTGCAGTCACCCACCCCCCCCAACCCCGCACCCCTCAGCTGATGACTCAGTACTCCTCAATGTTGTACACCACTTGGAGGAAGCACTGAGGGTTGTAAGGGTGCAGAATATACTCAGGTCGGGGACTTCAATGTCCATCACCAAGAATGGCTCAGTAGCACCACTATTGGCCTAGTCCCAAAGTACATAGCTGCTAGACTGGGACTGTAGCAGGTGGTGGGGAAACAAACAAGAGAAAAACATACTAGACCTCATCCTCCACAAACCTGCCTGCCACAGATGATTCTGTCCATGATAGTATCAGTAGGAGTGACCACCGCACAATCCTTGTGGAGACAAAGTCCCATCTTCACATTACGAATACCCTCCATCATGTTGTGTGGCACTACCACTGTGCTAAATGGGATTGATTTTGAACAGATCTGGCAAACATGAGATGCTGTGGGCCATCAGCAACAGCAGAACTGTACCCAACCACAATCTTCAACCTCATGGCATGGCATATCCCCCACCCTACCATTACCACCAAGCCAGGGGATCAACCCTAGTTCAATGAAGAGTGCAGGAGGAGATCCCAGGAGCAGCACCAGGAATACCTAAAAATGAGGCATCAACCTGGTGGATCTACAACATAGGACTACTTGTGTGCCAAAAAGCATAAGCAGAAAGTGATAGACAGAAATAAGCAATTCCACAACCAACAGATTAAATCTAAGTTCTGCAGTCCTGCCACATCCAGTCATGAATGGTGGTGAACAATTAAACAGCTCACTGCAGGAGGAGGCTCCAGAAATATCTCCATCATCAATGATATGGAAGCCCAACACATCAGTCAAAAGATAAAACTGAAGTATTTTCTACAATCTTCAGCCAGAAGTGCCAAGTAGGTGATCCATCTCAACCTCCTCTGGACTCCAGATGTAAGGTGAGAGTGACTACCCTTGTCATCAAGTCAGCATTTGACTGAGTGTGGCATTAAGAGCCCTAGCAAAACTGGCATCGATGGGCTAAGGAGGAAAACTCTCTGCTGTTTGGAGCACTGCTTAGCACAAAGGAAGATGGTTGTGGTTGTTGGAGGTCAATCATCTCAGTTCCAGGACATCACTGCAGGAGCTCTTCAGGGTAGTGTCCTCAGCCCAGCCATCTTCAAGTGGTTCATCAATGACATTCCATCCATAATAAGGTCTGAAGTGGGGATGTTCGTTGATGATTGCACAATGTTCAGCACCCTTCGCAACTCCTCAGATACTGAAGCAGTCCATGGTCAAATGCAGCTAGACCTGGACAATATCCAGGCTTGGGCTGACAAGTGGCAAGTAAATTCGCACCACACAAGTGTCAGGCAATGACCATCTCCAACAAGAGATCACCATCGTACCTTGACGTTCAATGGCATTACCATCACTGAATCCCCCTCTATCAACATCCTGGGGGTTACCATTGACCAAAAACGGAAGTAGACTAGCAGTATAAATACTGTAGCTACAAGAGTAGGTCGGAGGCAGGGAATCATGTGGTTGTAACTTATCTCCTCACTCCCCAAAGCCTTTCCACCATCTACAAGGCACAAGTCAGGAGTGTGATGGAATACTCTCCACTTTCCTGGATGATTGCAGCTCCAACAAGACTCAAGAAGCTTGACACCATACAGGACAAAGCAACCCACTTGATTTGTACCCACCCAAAACACTCACTCCCTCCACCACTGACGCACAGTGGCATCAGTGTGTACCATCTACAAAATGCACTGCAGGAACTCACCAAGCCTCCTCAGACAGCCACTTCCAAACCCACAGTTGCTATCATTTGGAAGGACAAGGGCAGCAGACACATGGGAACACCACCACCTGGAATTTCCCCTCCATGCCACTCACCATCCTGACTTGGAAATATATCACTGTTCCTTCACTGTTGCTGGGTCAAAATCCTGGAACTCCCTTCCTAACAGTACTATGGGTGTTCCTACACCACATTGACTGCAGTGGTTCAAGAAGGCAGTTCACCACTACCTTCTCATGGGCAACTAGGTTTGGGCAATAAATGCTGGCCTAGCCAGTGATGTCCACATCCCATGAATGAATTTTTAAAAATTAGAACTTCCAGAAAACATTTTTAAAAGTTCCACATGCAAGACTTCAAATTACAGTAAAGGCCACTGGGTAAAATAAGCATGGGGAGATATTGAATAGAATTCCACTGGAATCATTGCTTGGATCTCTAATGTTTCTAAATTTGTATGAACAACCTGAATATTAAAACAAGTATGTTGGCCCTGTACTCTCCCTCTGAATGAGTCCCACTGCTCTGACGCAGATTTACCTAAAAGTAGCTGCTCCCTGTCCACTCTGGCCAAATCATATCTGATCTTATTAAAATTGGCCTTCCCCCAATTTAGAACTCTGATTTCTGGCTCATCCTTGTTCTTTTCCATAACAACCTTGAATCTAACGGAGTTATGATCGTTATCTGCAAGATGCTCCCCCACTGATACGTTTACAACTTTCCCAGCTTCATTCCCTAAAATTAAGTCCAGGACCACCCCCTCTCTTGTAGGACCTTCTACATACCGACTTAAAAAGCTCTCCTGGATGCATTTTAAGAATTCCGCTCCCTCTAAACCTATCACGCTATGACTAACCCAATTAACGTTGGGGAAGTTGAAATCCCCCAGTATTACTACCCTATTTTTACACTTCTCTGAAATTTGCCGACATATCTGCTCTCCTATTTCTCTCTGACTGTTTGGGGGCCATATTCCAGTAAAGATAAAGGGTGAGACCAACGAATTCATGGAACCCTGGATGTCAAAGGATATACAGGATTGGATAAAAAGAAAAAGGGAGGCTTCTAGCAGATACCGAGGGCTCAAAACAGCAGAAGCCCTAAATGTGTCGGGGGGAACTTAAAAAGAAAATTAGGAGTTAAGGTCGATCTATAAATAACAAGAAATAAAACTTTAAAATAAAAAAAAATTATTAAAATAAAACAGTTAAAATAAAATAATTAAAATCAATACTTAAATCACATACCTATGTAATTAAGAAACGTATAACATTTAGTTGTAATTGTGGGTGGTACTAGCATTTAATAAACACAGTAAATTGTAGTATGCATAGGAATTATTCCAAATTAATTAAGAAAATAATTAAAATAAATTAGTAAATTAGAATAAATTAGTAAAGAAATACTGTAGTAAACACTTTATATAAAGTTTAAGGTACATTAGCGCAGCTCGGCCATGTGAAATGTATACCTTGTGGGACGTGGGAAGTCGTGCAGGCACAAAGTACCCTCACTGACTACATCTGCAGGAAGCCTATCCAGCTGCAGAAACTTGAGCTCCATGTTGCAGAGCTAGAGCAGCAGCTGGAATTACTCTGGTGCATCCACAAGGCTTAGGATTATGTAGGTAGCATGTTTATAGAGGTTCTTATATCACAGCTAAGAAGTACACCTGCAGAGAGGGAACGGGTGACCTCCAGAGTATCTAAGAGAAACAGGCAGGTAGTGCAGGAATCCCCTGAGGCTATCTCGCTCTCTAACCGCTTTTCCATTTTGGATACTGGTGAGCAAGATGGTTCCTCAAAGAACTGTAACAAGAGCCAAGTTCATGACACCATGGGTGGCTCAGCTGCTCAGGAGGGGAGGAGGAAGAGTGGAAATGCTATAGTAGTAGGGGATTCCATAGTTAAGGGAGCAGATAGGCGTTTCTGTGGCCGTAGTCAAGAGTCCAAGATGGTATGTTGCCTCCCTGGTGCCAGGGTCAAGGATGTCACAGAGCAGCTGCAGAACATTCTTTTGGGGGAGGGTGAACAGCCAGAAGTCATGATCCAAATTGGGATGAATGACATAGGTAGGAAAAGGGATGAGGTCCTGAAAGCAGATTTTAGGGAGTTGGGAAAGGAATTAAAAAGCAGGACTTCAAGAGCAGTAATCTCAGGATTACTCCCAGTGCCACGTTCTAGTGAGCATAAGAATAGGAAGATTGAGCAATTCAACACATGGCTGGAGAAATGGAGTAGAAGGGAGGGCTTTAGATTTCTGAGGCATTGGGATCGGTTCTGGGGCAGGTGGGAATTGCAATAGAAGGACGGATTACACCTTAACAGGGCTGGGAAGAATGTCCTCGTGGGAAGATTTGCTGGTGCTGTTGGGGAGGGCTTGAACTAGATTGACAGGGGGATGGGAACCTGATTCAGAGTACAGAGGAAGAAAAACCGGCAGTGGGAAGTAGTGATGCATCACTGATAACAAGGATATATCAGAGAGTAGTATCAAGGTAGACAGAATACTTGGAGAGTTTAATAGAATTAGAGTAGGCAATACTAAGTCATTAGATGAGGCCAGAATAAGGGGAAAGTAAAAAAGCCTAAATCAGGGGTAATGCGCATGTATGTGAATGCACGGAGTGTGATTAATAAGATTTTTGAACTTAAGGCACAGGTTGACAAATGGAATTCTGATATTATTGCTATAACAGAGACCTGGCTCAAAGAAGGACAGGACTGGGTGTTAACTATTCCTGGGTACAAGGTGTTAAGGAGAGACAGGAAAGGAAGAAAAAGGCGGGAGTGGCAATATTGATTAAAGATATCATTATAGTACTGGAGAGAGAGGATGTTCCAGAGGGGTCAAGAACAGACACTATCTCTCTGGCTAGAGGTAAGGAATGAAAAAGGCGCAATAACATTGATTGGTGTAGTATATGGACCACCAACTAGTGAAAGGGATGTGGAGAAACAAATTTGCAAAGAAATTACGGAGAGGTGCAAGGATTATAGAGTAATCATAATGGGGGACCAAAATTATCCAAATATAGACCGGGATAGAAATAATACAAAGGGACAATGGGGGGGCAAGAGTTCCTGGAATGCGTTCAAGATCATTTTCTGCAGCAGTATGTTTCCAGTCCAATAAAAGGACATGCACTTTTGGACCTGGTTCTTGGGAATGAGTTGGCCCAAGTGAATCAAATTTCAGTGGGAGAGCCTCTAGAGAACAGTGACTATTGTATCATAGGGCAGAATTTTGCCCTCGTCAGGCAGGCTTGGTGGGGCTGAGTGGGAGCAATTAGGAAGCTGACTGCTGTCCACGATTGGAGCCCAACTGCAATTTCACCTTGGAGGGCCAATTAAGGCCTGCCCAGCGAGCAACACGCTGCAGCGCTCAGCGCTGCCTGTGTGGGGGGGAGGAGGGTAAGTGTGCAAGTTCGTGCATGCGCACAGGTGCACACAGGAAAAGTTCCCTGAGGCACAGAGCTGCCTCAGGGAGATGAAGAATTTGAAAAATAAAAAAGGAAGATTTTTAAAATGTTAACAAAATGTTCCCTCATGTGACTCTGTCATGAATCTGTTATGTAACTTTGTCACATCAGCAGGGATATGTTAGAAGTGAGTTTGAAATTTTTCATTTTTTTTGAATGACGGATCAAAACCTCATCCCACCCATGGAAGAGGTTTCACAAAAATTCCAAAAGCTGCTTAGCTTTTTCGCCTGCCTGCCAACCGTAAGGTTGGACGGGCTGCAAAAAACTTAATTCAATTAGATTTTTAATGGCCTTAATAGGCCTATTAATTGTCGGCAGGCTTGCTGCCGTCTTCTGGGTGCACCCGCCAACTGAAACATCACATGAGTGCGTGATGACTTTGGGACGCTCGCCTGACGTCATTGCGTGTGATTTTACGCTCGATCGGATCAGGAGTGTGCCCACCTGACAAGCAGAAAACTCTGCCCATAAAGTTTATGTTAATCATGGAAAAGGACAGGGAGCAATGCATAGCAGGAATAATTAATTGGGGAAAACCAACTTCGATGGGATGAGAATCCATCTGAGTCAAGTGAGTTGGAATCAAATGTTAGCAGAAAAGACCGTAGCTGAGCAATGGGCCATTGTCAAAGAAAATGTATTGCAGGCAATGTCAAGGTATATCCCCTTGAAGGGGAAGGCTAGGACAAATAACTCCAGAGTGCTTTGGATGACGAGAGACATAGCGGTAAAGATGAAAAGGAAAAAGTGCACATATGACAGATGTCAGGTAGAAAATACAATGGAGAATCAGGCTGAACATAGAAGGACCAGAGGGGAAGTGATGAAATTAATAAGAAAAGCAAGGAAAGAGCAGTAAAAGAAGCGGACAGTGAACATAAAAGGGATTCCCAAGGCCTTCTATAACCATGTAAATAATAAAAGGGTGGTAAAAGAAAGAGTAGGGCTTTTGGACAAAAAAGGGAACTTGCATGTAGAGGCTGGAGAAATAGAACAGGTGTTGGACAAGTACTATGCATCTGTCTTTACAAAGGAAGTGAATCCTACTCAGGCCGAGGTGAGTGAGGAGGTAACTGGTACACTGGAAGAACTTACAGTTGAGAGGAAGGAGGTGTTGGAAAGGCTATCTTTACTTAAAATAGATAAGGTACCAGGACTGGATGAAATGCATCCAAGGGAAATGGGAGTGGAAATTGCAGTAGCACTAGTGATAATCTTTCAGTCTTCCTTAGATACTGGGGAGGTGCCAGAGGACTGGAGAATTATGAATGTTACACCCTTGTCCAAAAAGGGGTGTAAGGATAAAGCTGGCCAAACCAGCCAGTTTGACCTCAGTGGTTGAGAAACTTCTGGAAACTATAGTACGGGATAAAATTAATAATCACTTAGATAAGTGCCAGATAATTAAAGGAAACCAGTATGTCGTCATTAAGGGAAAATCATGTTTAACTAACTTGCCGGAATTTTTTGAGGATGCAACAGAGAAGGTTGATCGTGGAAAGGCTATTGATGTGGTGTATACAGATTTTCAAAAGGCATTTGATACAGTGCCACACAACAGACTTCTGAGCAAAATTCTAGGTCATGGAATAAAAGGGAAAGTAAGCACTTGGGTAAGAAGTTGGCTGAGTGACAGGAAACAGAGAGTAGTGATAAATGGTTGTTTTTCAGATTGGAGGAAGTTTTGTAGTGGAGTTCCCCAGGGGTCAGTGCTGGGACCCTTGCTCTTCCTGATATATATGAATGACCTAGACTGTGGTGTGCAGTGCATGATTTCAAAATTTGCAGATGATACTAAGATTGGAAATGTTGTCAACTGTGAACTTCAAAAGGACATAGACATGTTGGTGGATTGGGCAGACAAGTGGCAGATGAAGTTCAATGTAGAGAAGTGTGAGGTGATTCATTTTGGCAGGAAAAATATGGTGAGATAGTTTAAAATAAAGGGAGAGCCTCTAAAAGAGGCACAGGAACAGAGGGACCTCGGTGTATACATGCATAGGCTATTGAAGATGGCAGGGCATGTTGAGAGGCCAGTTAATAAAGCACTTAATATCTCATTCTTTATTGATAGGGACATTGAGTACAAGAGTAAGGGGGTCATGTTGAACTTGTATAAGAGACTAGTTAGGCCTCATCTGGAGTACTGCATCCAGTTCTGGACACCACACTTGAAGAAGAATGTGAAGGCATTGGAGAAAGTACAGAGGAGATTCACAAGAATGATTCCAGGGATAAAGAACTGTAGCTATGACGATAGATTGGAAAGGTTGGGACTCTTTTTCTTGGAGAAAAGAAGGCCGAGAGGGGACTTGATAGAGGTATTCAAGATCCTGATGGATATGGACAGGGTAAATAGTGAGAAACTGTTCCCACTCAAGAGATCATCAAGATCTAGAGGGCATAGATTCAAAATAATTGGCAAAAGGAGTAAATGTGATGTGAGGATTTTATTTTCACCCAGAGGGTGGTTAGAGTCTTGAACAAACTTCCTGAAAGGTTGGTGGAGGCAGGTTCGCCCAAGGTATTCAAAATGGAATTGGATTGCTATCTGAAAAGAGAGAATGTGCAAGGTTACAGGGATAAGGCAGAGGAGTGGGACTAGGTGGAATGCTCTTTCGGAGAGCCAGTGCAGACTCGATAGGCTCCTTCTGCACTGTAAAGATACTGTGATGCTACTGTGATACTGTGATAGAGACAGGGAAAGGGGGTAGGAGAGAATAGAACAACAGAGGAGGTCTGCAATGTGGTGGAATGCAATGAAGGTAAACAAAGTAAGAGACAAGCAAAATCCTTTTGGAGAGAAGAGCAGAACTTGATCAAGGTGGGCATTCCTGGAAAGGAAGTGTCAGTAAATTAAATACTAATTCAAAATCAAAATACTGCAGATGCTGAAAATCTGAAATAAAAATAAAAAACGCTGGAAATACTCAGCAGGTCTTGCAGCATCTGTGGAGAGAGGAATGGAGTTAATGTTTCAGGTCAATGAACTTTCATCAGAACTGGAAAATGTTAGACATGTGGCATATTTGTTTCTTTACTTGTTTCATTATTCATTTCTATTTGCTTTGTACCATCATCCATTTTATCAGTTAATCTCTCCTGCTTTCCAACCTATCACAGATCTTCCCTTTAGTGCTTTCCTCCCCCTCATCTTTCCAAGTCTCTGTACTCACTTAAAAACCTGTTACATCTCAAACTTCTTCCAGTTCTGAGAAAAATTTGTTGAGTTGAAATATTATCTTTGTTTCTTTCTCCACAAATGCTGTCAGACAGAGTGAGCATTTCTAGCATTTTCTCATTACACTTCAGTTGATGTAAGATCCAGTGGGAGACATCCAAGATCAGAAAGGGAGACATTTCCCAGAGAAGCCCAGGAATTGCCCCACGCCCCACCCTGACTAATTCCCTTGACTTCAGAGGGTAAGTGTAAGATCCACTCTTAGCCCCTGACTGGAATGTAAAGATCTGTTCTAATTGGAGAATACCCCAGCAAAGGCAGATCCAGTCCCCATTCCACTCATCCCCTCCCAAACATAAATTATATTTCTGTACCTTCCAGCCGCATGAATTTTGAGACAATTTTTATTTATACTCATGAGTTCTGTGAAGACTATTTTATTTATACTTATGAAGACTGTAAAGCAAAATTTGCTAACTCAACCTATCCCTTTAAGGTAATACTCAACTATTCCCTATGGATATATGGCCTAAATATTTCCTGAGGCTAATTATTGTAGTTGGAAATTTCTCTTGGTTGGCAGCTGCCCAAGGATCAAATCTCAGGCAGGAAATGGCTGTTGTTCATTTGCTTTTTCATTTGTTTTTAAAGATCACAAAATGTGAGATTTAGAAATGATGTCTCATGTGACAGGCATTCTCAAAGCATTTATAGGAATAAAATGATAAATATATGGGTGTGTTTTCCTGGTTGGGAGTATGATTTCAAAACATGAAAGAGTGCAATGACAAAGAGGTGGTAGAATGCTGAAATCCGTAGCCAGAGCTGTGCAGATTGGCCACTTGATTTTAAATCTTAAGACAAATTGGGCTGGAGATGGCTCTTGGCAAAAATCCCAGTATTTTCCCATTTGTTCATGGGACGTGAGCATCGCTGGCAAGGCCAGCATTTATTGCCCGTACTTAATTGCCTCTAAGAAGGTGGTGGTGAGCCAATTTCTTGAACCGCTGCAGTCCGTGGGTGTGGGTAGACCTGCAGTGCTTACGGAACAAGTTCCAGAATTTTAACTCGGTGACAGTGAAGGAACAGCAATACAGTTCAAGTGGTGTGTGATTTGAAGGAGAACTTTCAGTTGGTGGTGTTCCCAATCGTCCGTTATGCCTGTGCTTCTAAGTGGTAGAGATCGCGGGTTTGGAAGCTGCTCTTGAAGAAGCCTTGGCAAGTTGCTGCAGTGCATCTTGTTTCTGGTGCACACCGCTGCCACTGCGTGCTGGTGATGGAGGAGTGAATGGTGTTGAACTTCTTGAGTGTTGTTGGAGCTGCATTGATCCAGGCAAGTGGAAAGTATTCCATCATACTCTTGACTTGTCCTTTGTAGATGGTGGACAGGCTTTGAGGAGTCAGGAGGTGAGTTACTCAGGGCAGAATTCCCAGCCCCTGACCTGCTCTTATAGCCACAGTATTTAAATGGCTAGTGCAGTTCAGTTTCTGTTTAATTGTAACCCCTAGGATGTTGATAGTGGGGGATTCAGCAATGGTAGTGCCATTGAATGTCATAGGGAAATGGTTGGACTCTCTCTTACTGGTGATAGTTGGTTGGGGGGAAGTGATTATCTTATGAGGAGAGATTGGACAGATTGGGCCTGTAGCCATTAGAGTTTAGAAGAATGAGATGCAATCTTATTGAAACGTAAAAGATCCTGAGGGGACTTGACAGGATGGATGCTGAAAGGATATTTCCCCTTGTGAGAGAGAGTATAACTAAGGGACATGGTTTAAAAATAAGGGGTCTCCTATTTAAGACTGGGAACTAAGACTAGGGGGAGCTGGTGGCATAGTTGTCTTGTCACTAGACTAGAGACCCAGGGTAATGCTCTGGGGACCCAGGTTCAAATCCCACACAGCAGCTGGTAGAATTAAAAGTCTGGTGATGACTGTGAAACCATTGCTGATTGTTATAAAAACCCATCTGCTGTCCTTACATGGTCTGACCTACATGTGACTCCAGACCCACAGCAATGTGGTTGACTCTTAAAATGCCCTCTGAACAAGGGCAATTAGGGATGGGTAATAAATGCTAGCCTAGCCAGTGATGCCCACATCTCATGAATGAATAAAGGAAATGTTTTCTCTCAGAGGATTGTGAGTCTGTGGAATTTGCTTCCCATAAAATGGTGGAGGCAGGGTCATTGAATATTTTTGATTAACAAGGGAGTCAAAGGATAGTGGTAGGCAGGAAAGTGGAATTAAGGTCACAATCATATCATCCATGATCTTATCGAATGGTGGAGTGGGCTCGAGGGGCCTAATGGCCTAACTACCGCTCCTAATTCTTATGTTCATTGCCTGCCACTTGTGAGATGTGAATGTTACTTGACACTTATCAGTGCGAGCTTCAGTATCTGAGGAGTTGCCAAAGGTGCAAAACATTATGCAGTCATCAGCAAACATTCCCACTTCTGACCTTAGGATGGAAGGAAGGTCATGGATACAGCAGTTGAAGGTGGTTGAGCCTACAATATGAGAATCTCCTGCTGTGATGTCCTAGAGCTGAGATGACCTCCAACAACCACAATTATCTTCCCTTGTGCTGGGAACGACTCCAACCAGTAGAGTTTTCCCCTATACCCAATGGCGAAATTTGGTTAGGGCTGCTAGATGCCACACTGGGGCAGTCAATCTCACCTCATATCTTGAATTCAGCTCTTTTGTGTTAGCTGTGGCTCAGTTGGTAGCACTCTTGCCTCTAAATCACAAGTTTCCATGTTCATAGTTCAACTTCAGAGCTTGAGCACAACGATCGAGGCTGACACTCCAATGCAGTACTGATGTAGAACTGCACTGTCAAAGATGCCATTTTTCAGATGAAACGTTAAACCGAGGCCCCACCTGCCTCCTCAGGTGAATGTAAAAGATCTCATGGCATTATTTTGAAGAAGAACAGGGGAGTTATCCCTGGTGTCCTGGTGAATATTTTTCATCCAATCAACATCATAAAGAAAAAGCAGATTATCTTGTCATTGTCACGTTGTTGTTTGTGGGAATTTACTGAATGCATATTGGCTACCACTTTTCCCACATTACAACAGTGAGTGCATTTCAAGGTTATTTTATTCGTTGTATAGTGCTTTGAGACATCGAGTGGTGATGAAAGGCTGCGTTTACTGCCAACGCCATGCATGCGCAGTTGTACTGTTTTACTCCATGACGCATTGCAACCCCACAGTGAATTTCATCGTACTTGTCAATATAGCTACAAAATGTTTTTCTTAGGGAAGTGCTGACAAAGCCTGTTTAGAAGATAAATTTGAATCATCATATCTGCCACATCTTTTGAATTGAGAAGGCTTGACATTTTCGATTTAGTTTTGAATGGCTTTGTCTAGACAATCTCTGCAGAAAACATAACGAAGAGCACTTGGGTGATTCTCTCATTCAGATAACATATTCTAACCTCAGTTCAGTATCCTAATGATAGGACGAATCCCAAACCTATTTCTCTCCAATATCAAAATTTCAATAATGAATTAACCATAGCAAAAACAAAGTTTTTATTCAGGACTACAGGTCAGAATCAGCTCTGCAATTACTGATGCATGTCAAACTCATATAATGGAGTGCAGCGTCATTGGTTTTCTAAGTATGTGTGCACCAATGTGCATGGTGAGAAGTGTATTGGGACCATCTTATGTTGGCAGGAGACACTGTGGTGGTGAAAAGTGTTATATAAATGAAAGTCTTTTACTTTCTTTTCTTTAGTCAAATTTGAGCCAAAGCTGTAATGAGATGTAGGATTAGAACCTCCTCCAACAGGGAAATTTATGGAATAAAAATCCAGACCCACCGACATGTGTTGACCTCATGTTTGGAACTATAAAATACAAAATCCCAGCTGCAGCTAGCAACACAGGGATGGGCAGCAAGGGGTTAATTTGGACATTCAATGAAAAAACAGTGGCTCATCAAAAGGGTTTGGACATTGCTTGATTGCTATCAGACTGTTTTTGGTACCAGGGAAATGCCATTCCTGCCATTGACTAACACAATTAAGAATCTGATCATCCAACATAATGGCACAAAAAACATGTTATCAATACAATACACTCAAGGAAGGGTAATGCCCCTAAGGTCAGCACCACAATAATAGTTGCAAAGCCAGATTCCAGTACTATGATTGATTCCTCTCAGGGAGAGGAATAGGGTCATCAAACTTTCATCAACCCAGGAGCCAGATGCTGTTACTGTGTTACCTCAAACAGTAGGAGAATTATTAATACAATAAGAACTGATAATATTCGTCTGCAATATATCTTCCAAGGAAAAACTCTATTGTTTCAACCAGCATGATTTGATCACATTCATCGAGACTACACATGGAATAAACTAATAGGTGCTAACTACAGGACATTAGAACAGCAGGAACAACGGGAATAAAGTTTTGACACGTCTGAGCTGAATTTTTAGAAAAAGAGCATCTCAAAGTTTCTTTGCTGCAGACGGGAGAAGGGTCAGGAGCAGTCAACCTGACTCAGGCCTATAGTCAACACCGGATAGACCAGCCGGGTTGGGGATTGTAAGTACTCCAGCCAAATCGTAGTGGTTTGGGTCTGGGGTTTACGTAAGGGTTTCAGGCTAAGACGTAGTGTGTTGCCCATAATTCTAGTAAGGTTTTTAGCAAGTTGTAGTGACTTTGCTGGGTAAACTAGGAACCGAGATCAAATCACAGAAGGATCAGCTGGGAACTGGGGGCGTCCACCTCAGCTAACCACAAAAGTGTTTGAACTGAGGCTAGTTAATTTTAATTTCTGTGTAACTTTGTGTTTATGTTGTCTGAACTAGATTGAGGTATCTGTATTAGGGACTTAGTGCATTAATAAAACATTAATCTTTGGTTGAGTCAAACACTGCCTGTGTAATTTTGTTATTTAAAAATCCTAAAGTACAAGAACCATTTGTTAGGGGAACGAGAGCGGGAACCGTTTACAGAGGTCTGGAGCTGAGTGGCCTTGGCGGACCTCAGGCTGAAAATTGATGAGCAGGTTTTTGCTGAGTGTCACTTGATAGCAC
Organism: Carcharodon carcharias; assembly: GCF_017639515.1. Classification (NCBI taxonomy): domain Eukaryota; kingdom Metazoa; phylum Chordata; class Chondrichthyes; order Lamniformes; family Lamnidae; genus Carcharodon; species Carcharodon carcharias. Next base: position 31,126,289 of record NC_054481.1, on the reverse strand, counting down.
TGCCAAGAACACTTTCTGTCGCATTTCTGATGATTAAGAGTAGACTAATTTCATATGGAGTGACTAAAATTAGCTGAAGACTGGCATATGAGATGCAAGGGACCTCAGGAGGAGGCTGAGATGAATCTTCCACTCAGCATTTCTGACTGAAGGTGGTTGCAAACAATTCAGCCTTGTGTTTTGCACTGAACGTGTTGGGCTCTCCCATCATTGAGAATGGGAATTTTTTTTTAGCCTCTTTCCCTGGTTGTTTAATTATCCACCATTCACAACTGGATGTGGTAGGACTGCAGAGCTTTGATCTGATTTTTTGGTTGTAGGATCATTTGGCTCTGTCTATAGAATGCGGCTTCTACTGTTTAGCATGCATGTAGCCTTGTGCTGTAGCTTCACCAGGAGGGCACCACATTTTTAGGTATGCCTGGTGCTGTCCCGGCATGTTCTCCTGCATTCCTCATTGAACCAGCATTGATCCCCTGGCTTGATGGTAATGGTAGAGTAATGGATATGCTGGGGCATGCGTGACATTGCATATTGTGGTTGAATATAGTTCTGCTGCTGCTGATGGCCCACAGAGCCACATGGGTACCCAATTTTGAGCTGCTAAATCTGTCCCATTCTGTCCCATTTAGCACAGTGATAGTGTCACACAACACGATTGACAGTATCCTTAGTGTGAAGATGGGACTTCATCTTCATAAGCACTGTGCAGTGGCCACTTCTACCAATACTGCTGTTGGCAGAAGCATTTTCCACAGGTAGCTTGGTGAGGAGGTCAAATCGGTTTTTCCCTCTTGTTTCTCTCTCCATCTGCCTCAGGTAGAGTCTGGCAGATATGTCCTTCAGGACTTGGCCAACTCAGTCAGCAGTGGTGCTAGTGAGCCATTCTTATTGATGGGCTTTGAGTTGCCCCACCCAGAGTACATTCTGTGCCCTTGTTACCCTCAGTGCTTCTTCCAACTGCTGTTCAACATGGAGGTGTACTGATTTATCAGCCGAGGGAAGGTGGTGCGTGGCATAAAGGTTTCCTTGGTTATGTTTGATCTGATGCCATGAAACCTCATGGGGTCCAGAGTCAATGTTTAGGACACTGAGGCCCAATTCCCACCTGACCGTATACCACTATGCCACCACCTCTGTTGGGTCTGCCCTGCCAGTGAGACAGGAGATACCCAGGAATGGTGTTGGGGAGGATTGAGACAGTGACTGTAAGTAAGGCTATTGCTTGATGAATCCTTGGTATAGCTCTCCCAATTTTCACACGAGTTCTTAGTTGTCAGTGAGGAGCACTTTGCAGGGTTAACTGGGCAAGGTGTACCTTTGTTATTTCCAGTGCTTAGGTTGTTGCTGGGTGTTGATCTAGCTTTATTCTTATTTGACTATCTGTAGAGATATTCCTCCATATGTTAACACAGGACTTAACCCTTTTGAAATAAAAGAAATATGAAATCAAGTAAGATTGACACCTTTAGCCATAATGGCCAAAAAACAAAGTAATCTTTGTCCATCAAAGAAGCCCACTCCAGGGCTTGAGCACAGACATCCAGGCTGACACTGAGGCAATGCTGCGCGGTTAAAGATGCTGTCTCTAGGATGAGACATTAAACTGAGGCTTTATCTGCCATCTCAGGTGGATATAAAAGATCCTACAGCACTATGTTGAAGGAAAACACAGCAGTTAACCCAGGGGACCTGGCCAATATTTATCTATCACTCAATATCACAAAGATAGGCTATCTGATCATTTTCACCTTGCTATGCGCAAATTGTGCGTTTCCTGTACTACAACAGTGACTACAGTTCCAAAAGTACTAACTTGATTGTAAAGCACTTTGAGATGGCCCACGCATGAAAAATGCTATATAAATGCAAGTCTTTCTTTTTGTCAGACCTTATTGGGATTGAGATTGGTAAAGTGTAGGGGATTCAATAGTTCAGCCAGATAATTGCAAATCAAAACAGCTACCTAAGGCAGGTCATTGCTGCATTCCTTGCTCAATATTAAGCTTGGCTTTTGGGATTCTACTTGTAAGCTGTCTTGTTAACGCTACACATTCTAACAAGACTTGATTGATGCTGCATTGATTTTCATTTGTAGACCCCAGTATTCATGAAACTGTTACTGTATTTGGAAGGCTTTAGCGTGCTATTTATGCATTTTGGCTCATCTAGCCAGGAAAAAGCATGAACAAATCAGATGGTCTGCTCAACTATCTTTGTGACTAAAGTACTGTCACAAGCTGTATTTTCCCAGCCAAAGTTAGCAGATGTTTTGTGTTTTATATGTTCCTTTCAGTCTTTTTGTTTTCAACTATTTTGCAAACAATTTTTTTTTATTCCTGCTCCTTGGAGGAAAGATGTTAGCACTGCAGAGTGAAACATTTTCCATTCTGAGCACCCAGTGTCAGAATCAAGCATTCTCTAGTCAGGTACAGTATGGGGTTAGAGCAGGAATAAAGCTTCTTCTATGCTCCCATACGAACATACGAATTAGGAGCAGGGGTAGGCCACTCGGCCTCTTGAGTCTGCTCCGCATTCAATAAGATCATGGCTGATCTGAATGTCACCTCAACTCCACATTCCTGCCTACCCCAGATGACCTTTTGCCCCTTGTTAATAAAGAATCTTATCTAGCTCTTCCTCAAAAATATTCAAAGACTCTGCTTGTGCCATCTTTTGAGGAAGAGAGTTCCAAAGACTCACAACCCTCTGAGAGAACAAATTTCTCTTCATCCCTGTCTTAAATGAGCGACCCCTTATTTTTAAACAGTGACCCCTAGCTCTAGATTCTCCCAAAAGAGGAAACATCCTCTCGACATCCACCCTGTCAAAATCTCCTAAATTCCAGCGGATACACGTCTAACCTGTCCAACCTTTCCTCATAAGGCAACCTGCCCATTCCTGGTATTAGTCTAGTAAACCTTTCTACTTCTAATGCATTTACATCTTTGTTTAAATAAGGAGACCAGTACTGTACAAAATACTCCAGATGTGTTCTCACCAATGCCCTGTACAACTGAAGCATAATCTCCCTACTTTTGTAATCAATTCCCCTCACAATAAATGATAAGAATCTATTAGCTTTCCTAATTACCTGCTGTACCTGCATACTAACCTATTGTGATTCATGCATTAGGACACCCAGACCCCTCTGAATCTCAGAGCTTTGCAATCTCTCACCATTTAGATAATAATCTTTTTTATTCTTCCTGCCAAAATGAATGATTTCACATTTGCCCACATTATACTCCATTTGCCAGATCTTTGCCCACTCATTTAACCTATCTATGTCACTTTATAGCCTTCCTCTTCACGATTTACTTTCCTACCTGTCTTTGTGTTGTCAGCAAATTTAGCCACCATTCCTGCGGTCCTTCATCCAAGTGTTATAACATGGCAGATGATGTGTACCAGGCGGACCAAATCCACAAGGGAAACTTAGCCATGGTATCACAACGGTTTTGCAATTTGTATTTAATACCAGAAGATCTGTGCACTGAATTCAGAAGTAATGAGTCCACCAAGACCTTTAGAGATTTTAAAAATTAAATTAAAATATTTATTAATAGAAGGAAAGATTTCAAGCACATACATAAGACTACAATTATTTAATACTATAACAACCCTTAAAGTTCCTAATTAACCTGACTCCCAGTTACACGGCTCCTTTAAGGCAACAGTCCAAAATAGATGTCAGATTTTAAAAAACAGCAAGTTAACACAGTACCCACTTGACAGTGGAATTCCAAATGGCTTACTCCAACTTTTGTTACTGGATATAACAGACTTATGCACCAATGGCTGGAGGCTTCTTCAAGGCTGTTCACATAATCCTGTTAGATTGTACGTGGCTTCCAACATAGCATTTCATTCTCTTTATATATGTTTCTCTCTCTTTAATATGTAAATTCTATTGTTCCACATATCTTTGGAACTGTATCTTTCCCATAATATAAAAACTTCCATGTTGCCAACATTGTTAGTAACCTTTGGGAAAAATAAACACACTGCTTAGCCTTGCTTATTTGGCTAATTGTAAACAACTAACATCCCTTTGAAATACAAACAATCCTTCATTTATCTAAAATGCAAATTCCCTTCACGCCTTTAATGCTAAGATGGCATTCATGTTTACTCATTAGCATTTCAAGTACATTTCTACGCCTAACTTCTTTTGATAATTTCATGTTTGCAGTCTACCTGACTCCCAAGGTAATTAAATCACACAAACTGAACCATCTACACTTACACCCATTAACCTACTTTACAACAAACCAGAATAATATGAAAATTATTACACTTTCGTAACACAAGTCATTTATATAAATTGTAAAATGTTGAGGCCCCAGCACTGATCCCTGTGGCACACCACTCATCACATCCTGAGAACCAGAAAAAGACCCATTTATGCCAACTCTCTGCTTCCTGTTAGCTGGCCAACCTTCTATCCATGCCATTGTTACCCCCTACACCATGAGCTTTTATTTTCTGCAATAACCCTTGAAAAGTGGCACTTTAATGCCACTGGAAATCTAAAGTACATCTGCCGGTCCCCCTTTATCTACAGCACATGTGACTCCTTCAAATGCTGGATACAGAACAGGTTCAGCATGGGTTAGATACAGAGTAAAATCCTTTTCCACTGTCAAATTAAAAACTCCCAGGCTGGCTACACCATGGGTTAGATACAGAGTAAAGTCCCTCTACACTGTCTCATCAAATATTCCCAGGGTAGGTCCTGTTATGGGGTTACATCTCGGTAGGTTTGATGAAGACATCGTGGTCTTTAGCAGGTTAACAGTAGGTCTTTATTATTACTAGAACTATTTACAGATATAGAGTAAAGGGTACAAGCTATGAGCTCCATACTTAGGCCTGCACCCAGCTCTGTCCAACCCTACACTGACCCTGGGTACAGGTCATGTATTCTCTTACATCACTGTTTGGGTGGTACTGTACTCAGTCCCACATTAACCCTATATATGTCAGACCCTTGTACTACAGGTACAGCACAGGCTACATACAGAGTAAAGCTCCTTCTACACTGTCCCCATCAAACACCCCCAGGGCAGATACAGCACAGTTTAGGGTAAAGCTCCTTCTACGCTGTTCCCTCACATTTTTTTCCGTACTGGCACTGAAGACTGTGGGAGAGCAGAGGGCTTTGTGCGACATTGAAGACAGCATTTTGGGTTGATGAGCCATTTAGAAAAAGCTACCAGAATGTTAGGCTTTATCATAAAAGCCATGAGATAATCATGGCCATATAACACCTAAATAAGACCTCAGAGGCCTATGTGGTATTAGGATCCACAGAATAGGAAGGATATTGAGGCTTTAGCCAGAGTACAGCACAGATGCATTAGAATGTTGCCTGGTATATGGAAAATTGTAACAATGTAGGTTATGTATGATAGAAGTGTTTAAAATTATGAAAGAATGGGACAGGATAGAGTCAGGCTGTATACAATTGCTGAGGGATTGAGAATGAGGGACCCCATAAACACATAACTAAATGTAAGAGATTTAGAACAGAGGGCAGGAGAAATTCCTTCACAAAGTTATGAGGCTGTTCACACAAAAAACTTTCAAGCAGGGATCACTCGGTACCAATCAGTGGAAGAAACCCTGCTTAATTTTCTGATGGACTCCTTGGATATTCCTTCCTCCTCAGAATTCTTGCCAAGGAGTTATCACAGGTCAGTAATCCTATAATTTACAGCCAAGGATGTGGCTCTGTGCTGCTGAACTCCCTCTTTTTTACATTTCTAATCTTTCTCTGCTTTCCTCTCCCACTGACAAATGTTGCAAAATCCAGATGAACTGCTGTTTTAGCTGAAGTAATTGAGAGGTTGGAATTTCAACCCACCTCCTTACCCACTGTTGTGGGCACTGTTTCTTAAAAATAATGTAGTGTTGAAAAAAAAATTATATATTTGTCAAAGCTTTTCGTCTTAAACTTATCAGGACAATTCACATGAAAATACCAATGTCAGGGGGAACACTGTATGAGAAGAGTGCTGATTGGTTGGCATATGGACTCTGATTGATTGAGGTGTTGCCATGGAGAATGCACCAGTTGATTGTGACAGACAGTGAACTGCCACGCATTGTTTGAAATTTAAACCAGACAGCTTGACTCTGATTGGTCAAGGCATTGCCCTGGGGAATGAACCAGCAGATGGCTGTCATTTATTCTGTCCAGCTGAAACAGGTGCAATGTGTGTACATATTATTTGCAGAATGACATCTAATGTTGGACACTGTTTTGAGCTTTGCAAGCATGGGCTGGTTGGGTATGGTCTGTACCTTGCCCGTTGTGAACAGTGGAAGGGACATGCTGTTTGATACGATCCACCAGTCTTTGGGATGTATGGCCCACGTACCTAGCATCACACTGGCACTGAAATTTCTGCGCCACATTACACATAGGTAGAACGTCTTTTTGGCTTATCATAATAATGTATTGGATACAAAATAATGTATTGGATCAATGAAGGGATTGGGAATGCATGAAGACAGAGTTTGGAGGTGGGGGGAGTGTAGGGCTGGAAGAAGTTACAGAGAGGGATAGATGAGGCCATGGAATTAAAACACAAGGTTGAGAATTTTAAACTTGTGGTACTGAAGTCAGCTAGGACAGGGGTGACAAGTGAGAAGAGCTTGGTGCTGTATAGGAGTGTTCCATAAATTGAAGTCAAGTTCAGGGGGAGCACTTGATTAAAAGGGCATCTCCATGCAGAAGCCTGGTATGCCTGGGTCCTACAGCCTGTGGCTAGCTCTCAGGTTTGGTCTGGAACCAAGAGCTCACTCAGGTGCCTGAGGGGAATCAGATATTTGTAAGTGAGCACTTCCCTCCATGGTGATCAATGCTTTGGCCAGAGCTTGCTGTCTGTTTAAGGATATCTCCTGTCTTGTCTCTTTAAGTGTCTCTCTTGCTCTGTCCCGTTAAGGTCTCTCCATGTAAAGATCTTTCCCTGCTGCCTGTCCCTTTAAGGGTCTCTTCTTGCCTGACCCTTTAAGGGTCTCTCCCTGTCCTTTTAAGGATCTCACCCTTCCTATCTCTTTAAGGATCTCTTCTTGCCTGACCCCCTTTAAGGGACCCTTCTTGCTGGACTCTTTAAGGATCCCTGCCTGCCTGTTCCTTTAAGAGTCTCTTTCTGCATGTTCCTTTAAGAATCCCTCCCTGCCTGTTCCTTTAAGGATCCCTCCCTGGCTATTCCTTTAAGAGTCTCTTTCTGCATGTTCCTGTAAGGGTCTTCCTGCCTGTCCTTTCAAGGATTTCCCTGCCTGTCTCTTAAAGGGTCTCTTCTTGCCTGATATTTTAAGGGTCCCTCCCTGCCTGTCCCTTTAAGGATCTCTCCCTGCCTGTCTCTTTAAGGGTCTCTTGGCCTAACCTTTTAAGGATCCTTCCCTGCCTGTTCCTTTAAGAGTCTGTTCCTGCGTGTTCCTTTAAGGGTGTCCTTGCCTGACCCTTTAAGGGTCCCTCCCTGCCTGTTTCTTTGAGAGTCTCTTCCTGTATGTCCCTTTAAGAGTTTCTCCTCTGTTCTTGCGACACTTTGTGGCGGCTGCGGGAGGAGCTGCGGTCTGTTGCTTAGCAACAGTTGCCGGAATCCGGGCCCGCGCCTGCGCAGTGCAAGGCGCTAACAGGGCTATTTCGGTTCACGGTCATGCTGCCGGCCTCCCGGGCACTGAGGTAATCCGCTTCATTCCCCGTAACCTGCAAATTGCCCGCTCCCTGTTCGGGGCCTTTGTTCACCCATGGTCGCGGTTTTCTATTTCTATGGCGCCTTTCACATCCTCAGGTCACCCCGAAATGCTTCATGGACTGTGGAGTGTTTTTGAGATGTTGGAAGTTAGGAAACGCGACAATTAACTTGTACACAGCAAGCTCCCACAGATAATGACCAGATAATCTGTTTAGTGGTGTTGTTGGGGGGAATAAATACTGGCCAGATCACTGTGGAAACAACTCCCATGTTCGCCTGTGAAAATGGTGCTGTGGGATCTTTTACATACACCCAAGAAGGCAGAAAAGAAAAGTACAGCACAGGAACAGGCCCTTCATATTGCCGATCATATTGCCCATCAACTAAAACATTTTGCACTTCCAGGGTCCGTATCCCTCTATTCCCATCCTCTTCATGTATTTGTCAAGTTGCCTCTTAAACACCACTATCGTACCTGCTTCCACCACCTCCTCTGGCAGCGAATTCCAGACACTCACTACCCTCTGCGTAAAAAACTTGCCCCGCACATCACCTTTATAGTTTTCTCCTCTCACCTTAAATCCATGTCCCCTAGTAATTGACTCTTCCATCCTGGGAAAAAGCTTCTGACTATCTACTCTGTCCATGCCACTCATAATTTTGTAAACTTCTATCAAGTCGCCCCTCAATCTCCATCACTCTAGTGAGAACAATCTGAGTTTCTCCAACCTCTCCTCATAGCTGATAACCTCCAGACCAGGCAGCATCCTGGTAAACTTCTGCACCCTCTCCAATGCCTCCATATCCTTCTGGTAATGTGGTGACCAGAATTGCATGCAATATTCCAAGTGTGGCCTAACCAAGGCAGACGGCCTCAGTTTAATATCTCATCAGGATGACGTACCTCGAGCAGTGCGTTGCTCCCTCAGTACTGACCCTCCAACAGCGCAGCACTTCCTCAGTGCTGCCCTTCCGACTGTGCGGTGCTGTTTCCTCAGTACTGCTCTTCAACGGTGCGGCACCCTCTCAGTAGCCGTCTGACAGTGCGGCACCCCCTCACAGTGCAGCATGCCATCAGAGTGCAAGGTGTTCTAAATGAAATGACTGATATGTTGTTTCCCCTGGCTGGAGAATGTAAAAACATTCTGAGTATAAGGATTCAATCGTTAAGACTGAGATGAGGAGAAATTTTTTCACTGAATGTTGTGATTCTTTGAAATTTGCTAGCCCAGAAGATTGTGGATGCTCCATCACTGCATATATTCTGGACTGAGACAGATGATTTTTGGTCTCGTAGGGAATCAAGGAATATGGGAGCAGGTGGGAAAATGGAGTTGAGGTAGAAATCATCCATGGTCATATTGACTGATCTACTCCTCCTATTTCATATGTTCTTATATTATCTGTTATTCTAAATATGAGCCTCACCCCAACCTGATTATATGGATTTAAATTTATTTTTTTGTTCTAGCTTTGGGAGGACATTGATTATATCAATTGAGAGTAAGTTCATGATCAAATTGTTTTGGTGATCAGGTGGGTTTTGCGTTGATTTTTTCTGCAGTATCTAATGGTTGAATGCTTTACAGGCTTTCCTCATTATTGGATGAAGCTATTAAAGAGTGTATAGAGGAAGAGAGAAAGCTCGAAGATGAGCTAAAGAGTTATCGCAAGCTGCTGAAACCCTGGTATGACTGTCCAATTTGTTTTAATTCTATTACGTGGAATGTGTCATGCCCTATTGTCTCCCAATGATAGAAATATACATGACCAGAAAAGGCAACTTAATTCAGCCAGTCCCTGGTTCCTAGATACTGGTTCCCCCCCACCTCCTGTGGCACTCCTGCAGAGGCCAGACTCTTCCCCACCCTCTCCTGGGGGGTAGACTGCCCCTTTCCTCCAGAGGCCGGATTTTCCCCTCCCTCTTAGTGTTATACAAACTGAGCAGGAGAGTCGAGTGGTCCTGGACTGTTCATTTGCACCTTGGATTGTGTATGGAAAAGCTGAGGTCTTGGATTTGATTCCGACTCTCAGGCGAATTGGGATTATTAAAATCTATTGTATCCTGGTGTCTGCCTTAATTCAAAGCAGCAATATAATTGTGAACAGATCACTACTAGTCTCTTAACCATATTCAGAAGTGAAATGCACTTGTGTTCCAGACATCACAATTCATAGGAGTACAATTGTTTCAGATGTAAGTTTAGCACAGAAGTTGATGTGGATGTAAAGTGGAAAACACTGTGTTACCCTAAATACTTATTGTACTAAATTTTGTGCACTGAAGAATTTTACCCCCATCCCTTTTTAAAATCCAGCTTTGGTGCAGAGTTTGATTGAGCCTATCTTAAATTCTAGGTCCCCTGTTTGAAGTCCTGTGTATAGTCAGTAATGTTTAAGCAGAGTGTTACAGTCCCCAAATCATCAAGTCATTTGGATAAATAAAGACAAACTTGTTTCCAGCATTTTGTGTTTATTATTACAGCTTTATTGATGTTTATTCTCAGGAATCCCTGTGCTGGAGAGAACCCCGTGAACGATGGAGCCACTGCCATCAAGACAGGTGTGGCTGGCTGAGAATCTTTCAGGGATCTCTTATGGGGGAAAGTGCATATTTTAGGAACCTGAAAACTCCATCTCATGAGACTCCCTTTTCTGGTTGATGACAGCACCACCTTTCTGCTTTCTCAATATTTGCCTGCAATAGTTGCCTCTTAACAGCTTTGTTACTTTGGTTGCAAAGAATTCCAAAATGAATTCTTGTATTTTGTGAATTCTGAAAGCTACGAAATTAACTGCATCCTCCTCATTGCCCTTCCTTAAACCCTGCTCAAGTACTTGGTCTTTTGGTAAATACCTTGGATAAAACAACATTATACTCCATTTGTGGTGTAATATGCCTCATATTCTATGTATAATCTTCTTGGCTTTGTGATCTGTGCATCTGATATACCACAGATTTTACTTTGCATAGAGTTCCACAGGAACAGGACCAGGCCTTTCAGCTCCTCGACCTTATTCCTCTACAATGCAGAAACCAAATCTTTGGCCCAACCAACTCCATGTTGGTATTTATCCACAAAACAATATCCTAATCCCATAAGTATCCACTCTGTTCCCACATCCTTTTATCTTCCTATCAAATCTAGTCTTAAATGTTAATATGGTGTCTGATTCATTTGCAAACCCTGGTAATGCTGTCTACAGCCTTACAACCTGTGATCTCTGCTTCTGGCAGAGACTATTTGTGCATATCCAGTTTGCTTACTGATCTCACACAATTGCTTTTTTCCTTTTTCTCTCTAGAAGCACGATTTTGTTTGCATTGTGATGTGACTCCTCAGTTTGTCTAATACTAACTGAAGATGTCTCCTTTTTCATTCACTTGTTAAAATGTTTCTTTCAAGTTCAAGTGTGACTGATGGCTTCTGCATTTCTTAGCAATAATGTTCTTTATCTTAAGAATTTCACAAACCTTTTCCCTAAAAAGAGTTTTTTGTTTGGGGGCCAAACCCTGTGCCTTGGGGAATTCCAATGTTCCAGTTCAGAGAACTCATCCCTGGTTTCATTGGATTTTTTTCTTTAGCGGTTCTCCCAATATTGATGTAAGAGGTATTGTTTAAACTTCTCTTGAACCACAGTGCTTGATTTTGGGACAACAATTGCTTAACTCTTAACTATCTCTATAGATTGAGGGGATTTTCAGGGCTGCCTCTGTGTGGGTTAGTTACAAAGTCCAGCCAGGCACAGCTGCTCTTGGAGAGCTGAGATTCTTTACCTTTATCACCATCCCCCCTCACTCCTCCACTCACACATTGATGTCTTGAGTGGTCACTGAGCCTAGCTAAGCTCCCTGGGCAATTAACTCTCTGCAATGTGTAACAATTTGTTGATCCCTTTATAGCACAAAATGCATAGAGCAAACCTTCCCCCAACTGGCCGATTTTCTACTCCAAATCTCTCCCAAATGAGCAAAGAAGGTGTACTTACCACTGTGGGGTGATGGGCAGAAGCTCCTGAGGGCCACTGTGGGTTGATGGGCAGAGGCTCCTGAGGGCCACTGTGGGTTGATGGGCAGAGGCTCCTGAGGGTCACTGTGGGGTGATAGGCAGAGGATTCTGAGGATCACTGCGGAAAGATGGGCAAAGGGTTCTGATGACTACTGGTCTATTGAATGATTACAGTAGATTAACAAGCCACGGAGTTTAGCATTCTGTTGAACACAATGCAGAATGAGAGCCTGAGTTCAGAGCTCAATTCATTTTCTGTTCTTCTTTTCCAGACCATGATTGTAGTTCTGAGGAGCTGCAGGAGCTGGAGGTGTTGAACAGAGCTCTGGCCAAAGCCTTACGAATCCGACAAACCCATTATAATGTGCTTGGGATCCAACCACGCACCCCTGAGGGCAGAACAGGGCCAACTGTCGCAGGACCTGGTATTGCCAAACAGCCACCAGCAGCCAGCAATGGAGTTAAACCTTCAGCAGACATTTTATTCAGGACACTTTGGCCAAATTCTAAGAACAAGGTAGCTGGTGCCAACATGAACAATGTTGGTGGCAAAGTTACAGCACCAGAGTGTAAGGAGAGTGTTACTCAACCGAGTAATTTGATAGATAGGCTTGCTGGGAGGACGGTCACAGCAGAGGTGGCCTCCCGCAGCAAACCAGTGTCTTATACATTGAATGTTCCACATAAAACCAAACTGGAAGTGAGGAGAAAGTTAGTACCTTCGGCTGTGGGGCAGTTAGCTCGAGGCTCGTTGCACACTCAATCCAGTGTAGTTCAAACTGCTGGCACACGACATACAAAACGGACTGTCTCTGTTGACAGGGCAGGAAGCAGAACTCGACAAAGCAGGCTCCTGTCCATAAGATCAGCTCCAAGGACAGTAACACCAAATAGTGTACAGACACCTGTGGGCACAGACACTGCTCCAAAGAGTGTCACACCTCACAGTGTACAGACTCCTGCAGATACAGACACTGCTCCCACCTTAGCATTCACTGTCGTTAGCGAGCGGAGAGTCAATTATATTAAGGAATCTGTGCACTTGAGTGCTTCTAGGGAGAACGTGCCCCAGGATGAAAGTTCTTCCACGGAGAAACCCAAATTATTCACCCTTCAGGAAAGTGGGTAAGAAGATTGGAAACTTACCTTCACTTGCACTTTTATTTTTAACAAGTGCTCATCTGTTTGGTCTTCTTGAGGATAAATATTTCAGCTGCACTCATGGAATATCTTGTCTGTTTTGTTCTGATGTGCTGTATTTTACATCTGTTTATGAATTGAGTAATTTGCATTGGGGATCTGAATAAGGCAGTTAAGTTAATCAGGGACTTTATTTGACAGGAGAGAATGCATGAGCAGAGGACGAGAATGTGAAAGTAGATTTAATGTGGCTGAGGCATATGGGCTGAGTGACTGTGAATCTATTGTAATCCCCAAAGTCTCCATTCCTTCTGTTTTAGTTTTTCTTTTTGTTCTGCGTTTCTTGTTCTGATGGCAGTGGCATGTGTTAAAGTTCTGGGTGAAGGCTAACCCCCTCCCCATGTCCAATCCCAAAGTGTTGTCTAAGACGCTCATAGTGGGAGCCTGATTTCCCCTCCAGGGTTGCTGTGGGTAGTTACATTGCCCCTAATGCTGCATTGGCATATCCAGTAAATGCACCAGAGACCAAGAATCTGACTTGCAGCTGCTGACCCTTCTGGTTCAGTACCATACAGCAAGTGCAGTTGCTTCATCAGCCATTGGGGGGTGCTGAAGGTCCAGGATTAAAATTAAATAAGGATTCAAAGTAAAAAATGTGCAAATGATGCACAGTTTATTATGACTTTGATTTTTGAAAGTGTAACTGCAGCATCAGTGCTTCTGTCAACAAACTCGCCATCTTATATTGATATAACTTCTTTAATATTCTGAGGTGTTTCATAGAGAAAAGAAGGAGCAAGTGTGAGGCGTTGTGGGAGATTATGGAATGTTTGTAAACTGTGCCAAGCTTTACTTAAAGGAGGGGAGGGGCCTAAGGTGGATGATTCAGAGAATAAGATTGAGACTGCTAAAGGTTGTGCCACAGATGGGGCAGAGAGAGGACAGGGGGGTGGATTTAAGTCTGGAGGAGATAGCTGAGCAAAAGTGGAGCAAAGCCGGGGGAACAAGAACAAGTTTAAGAGTCAGTGTGTTAGGCAATAGGGGGCAAGTGTAAATCAGGAAAAGATGAGCAACTTGGATTTTCTGCAGACAAGGGTTTGGACAGCTGAGTTCTGCTCTTCTGGTTTTTGTAATTTGAGAAATTAACAGCTTTTCCTTGTTGACACAATTATATTGGATGTTGATGTACTCTCTGCAAACTGTAAATCATCCTCAAATCTTCACAGGTCTACGCTAAAACTTCCTTTAGAGTGGAGAAAGCAGCAAAGCAGAAATGCACGGTAAGCAGAACCTTGGGAACAGAGCTGTAGAAGCTGAACATGAGTTCTGGACACCCCACCTCGACAGGTTTCAGAGATTTCAATGTTTTGGGGTTTTTTAAAGCTATATTTTGACTTTTTAAATTCTTTTATGGGATGTTGGCATCACTGGCAAGGCCAGCATTTGTTGCCCACCTTTAGTTACCTTTGAACTGAGTGGCTTGCTAGACCATTTAAGAGTCAGCCACATTTCTGTGGGTCTGGAGACACATAAGAGTAGCAGGTTTCCTTCCCTAAAGTACCAGGTGGGTTTTTATGACAGTCGATGAATTTTCAATTCCAGCACCATGGTGGGATTTGAACCTGTGTCCTCAGTGCATTAACTTGAGCCTTTGGATTAGTAAGCTAGTGACATTACCAGCATGCCATCATCTTCCCCTCCTTCACCCATTGACCTTTCCCAGTAATAACAAGTGGAGTAGAAAGAGGAAGGGTACACAGAATGCTTCTCTACTTACTTTTATTCATTAGCAGGATGTGGACCTCACTGACCAGGCTAGCATTTATTTCCCATCCTTAATTGCCCTTGAGAAGGTGGTGGTGAGCTGTCTTCTTGAACCGCTGCAGTCCATGTGGCGTAGGTACACCCACAGTGCTGTTAGGAAGGGATATCCGGGATTTTCACCCAGTGCCAGTGAAGGAACGGTGATGTAGTTCCAAGTCAGGATGGTGAGTGGCTTGGAGGGGAAATTCCAGTTGGTGGTGTTCCATGTGTTTGCTGCCCTTATCCTTCCAAATGGTAGCGGTCATGGGTTTGGAAGGTGCTCTCTAAGAAGGCCTGGTGAGTTTCTGCAGTGCATCGTGTAGATGGTACACAATGTTGCCACTGTACGTTGGTGATGGAGAGAGTTAAATTCTGTGGAAGGGGTGCCAATCAAGTGGGCTACTTTGTCCTGGATGGTGTCAAGCTTCTTGAATGTTGTTGGAGCTGCACTCATCCAGGCAAATGGAGAGTATTCCATCACACTCCTGACTTGTGCCTTGTAGATGGTGGACAGGCTTTGCGGTGTCAAGAGATGAGTTACTTGCTGCAGGATTCCTAGCCTCTGACCTGCTCTTGTATCCACAGTATTTAAATGGCTAGTCCAGTTCAGTTTCTGGTCAATGGTAGCCCTCCCCCAAGATTTTGATAGTGGGGGATTCAATGATGGTAAAGCCATTGAATGCCAAGGAACGATGGTTAGGTGTTCTCTTGTTGGAGATGGTCATTGCCTGGCACTGGTGTGGCACAAATGTTACTTGCCACTTGTCAGCCCAAACCTGGATATTATCCAGGTCTTGCTGCATTTGGATATGGACTGCTTCAGTATCTGAGGAGTTGTGAATGGTGCTGAACAATATGCAATCGTCAGCGAACATCCCCAATCTGACCTTATGACGGAAGGAAGGTCATTGATGAAGCAGCTGAAGATGGTTGGGCCTAGGACACTACCCTGAGGAACTCCCTACCATTTATGTCCTGGAACTGAGATGATTGACCTCCAGCATCCACAACCATCTTCCTTTGTGCTAGGTATGACTTCAACCAGCAGAGAATTTTCCCCTGATTCCCACTGATTCCAGTTTTGCTAGGGCTCCTTGATGCCACACTCAGTCAAATGCTGCCATGATGTCAAGGGCAGTCACTCTCACCTGACCTCTTGAGTTCAGCGCTCTTGTCCATGTTTGAACCAAGGCTGTAATGAGGTCAGAAGCTGAGTGACCCTGGCGGAACCCAAACTGGGCATCAGTGAACAAGTTATTACTAAGCACGTGCCGCGTGATAGCTCTACTGATGAGCACTTCCATCACTTACTGATCAAGGAGAGTAGCCTGATGGGGCGGTAATTGACCAGGCTGAATTTGTCTTGCTTTTGGTGTACAGGACATACCTAGGCAATTTTCCATATAGCTGGGTAGATGCTAGTGTTGTAGCTGTACTGAAACAGCTTGGCTAGGGGTGCAGCAAGTTCTGGAGCACAAGTCTCTAGCACTATTGCTGAAAAATTGTCAGGGCCCATAGCCTTTGCAGTATCCAGTGCCCTCGGACGCTTCTGAATATCACGTGGACTGAATCGAATTGCGTTAGGACTGGCATCTCTGATTCTGGGGACCTCCGGAGGAGGCTGAGATGGATCATCCACTCAGCACCTCTGGCTGAATATTGGTGCGAATGCTTCAGCCTTATCTTTTGCACTGATATGCTGGGCTCCTCCATCATTGAGGGTGGGGATATTTGTGGAGACTCTTCCTCCAGTGAGCTGTTTAATTGTCCACCACCATTCACAACTGGATGTGGCAGGACTGCAGAGCTTATATCTGATCTGTTGGCTTAGCTCTGTCTATCACTTGCTGGTTATGCTGTTTGGCACGCAAGTGCTGTATTGTAGCTTCACCAGGTTGACACCTCATTTTTAGGTATGCTTGGCGCTGCCGCTGGCATGCCCTCCACTCTTCATTGCACCAGGGTTGATCCCCTGGCAAAGTGGTAATGGCAGAGCGGGGGATATGCTGGGCTGTGAGGTTACAGATTGTAGTTGAGTACAATTCTACTGCTGATGGCTCACAGTGCCTCATGGATGCCAAGTCTTCAGTAGCTAGATCTGTTCATAATCTATATCATTTAGCATGATGATAATGCCACCCAACACAATGGAGGATATTCTCAATGTGAGGACTTTGTCTCCACAATGATTGTGTGGTGTTCACTCCTATCTTTACTGTCATGGACAGATGCATCTGCGGCAGGCAGGTTTGTGAGGATGAGGTCTAATATGTTTTTCCCTCCTTGTTTGTTTCCCCACCACTTGCTGCAGACCCATTCTCTCAGCTCTGTCCTTTGGGACTCAGCCAGCTCAGTCTGTGATGATGCTACTGAGCGATTCTTGGTGATGGACATTGAAGACCCCGCCTAGACTACATTCTGCTCCCTTGCCAGCCTCAGTGCTTCCTCCAAATGGTGTTCAACATGGAGGACCACTGATTCATCAGCTGAGGGTGGAGGACAGGATGGTATATGGTAATCAGGATGCCATGAGACTTCATGGGGTCTGGAGTCAATATTGAGGACTCCCAGGGCAACTCCTTCCCAACTGTATACCACTTTGCTGCCACCTCTGCTGGGTCTGTCTGGAACAGGACATACCTAGGGATGGTAATGGTGGTGTCTGGGACACGACTTATAAGGCATGATTCTGTGAGTATGACCATGTCAGACTGTTGTTTGACTAGTCTGTGAGACAGCTCTCCAATTTTGGCACAAGCTCCCAGATGCTCGTAAGGAGGACTTTGCAAGGTTAACAGGTTTGCTGTTGTCCTTTCCGGTGCCTAGGTCGATGCCTGGTGGTCAGTCCGGTTTCACTCCTTTTTATTGACTTTGTGGCGGTTTGACACAACTGAGTGGTTTGCTAGGACATTTCAGAGGGCATTTAAGAGTACTGCGGATCTGGAGCCACATGTAGACCAGACCAGGTGAAGACGCCAGATTTCCTTTCCTAAAGGACATTAGTGAATGAGGTGGGTTTTTACAACAATGGTTTCATGGTCATTATTAGACTATAATACCAGATTTTTATTGAATTCAAATTGAACCCGGGTCTCCAGGGCATTGCCCTCGGTCTCTGGATTACCAGCCCAGTGACAATGCCACTACGCCACTGTCTCCCCATTATTTCCTGGCTGAACAGAAAGGAGGAGTGATCAGCTGCTTATTTTTAGTATGAGTGACAGCCCTTTCCTTCTCTGTTTTATTCCAATTCTGAAATTGTCCCTAATTTTCCCTCTAACACTGTAGAAGGAGCTGCCTTATGGGAAAATCCCAACCATGACAATAACTTTGCGAGAGTTCGGAAGAGGTGGGTATGGGCAAACATCTATCATTCATGTTGTTTTTGTTATCTAGCTTGTGGGGGAAAGTGTCCATGAGTGAAACTGATGAAATCCAGGAGAAGGCAAGCTTCATGCAAAGAATTCAGTCAGCAGTATCCTTTCACATCAGAGATTGTGAAGTGTGGGTAGATTCAATCAGCAGACACAAAGTTAAATCTTTTGGAATTTTCCTATCCTGGTTTGCTGGGTTGAATTTTTGAATTTCTGAATTAACACCAGTAGAAAGTGGGCTAACACAAGATACTGTCCTGAAGGGATTATTGATCATGTTAGGGAGCTGAATTATCATTATGGATTCCTGATTGAGAAATTTTGGTTCCACTATGTTCCATTTCAGATAGCCCGGTGTTGAAAGATAGAACTGGAACCTAAACTTTAAACGTTTCTAAGCTTTTATTTATAGAGACATACATTACAAACGTGCACTTCCAAGCCCAACAGTCAGTTTCAGCCAGTTCCTAGCCACACCTCTTTCATGCACCTAACACCAATTAAGTGCCCCATTTGAAAGGGGCACTGCTACCCCACTGTAATATAAACATAAAAACTTTAAAGGACACTTAACAACATAAATTAAAAGTAATATTCCAGGGGATGATATTCCCCCCCAGCATCTGTTCCTATCTATAGGATTTTAAGTGAATTCCCAGTTAATGCCCATCACCTTAATACAATCATAAATTCAATTAACATGCCAGCATAATGGAGAGAAGCACACAACAATAAAACCTTCCAAAACTTTTGCTTAACCTCAGTGAAGTTCCATTCACAGCTCCCAACTTCAAGTTATGGACAGATTGAAGAACGTTTGGGCAACATCCGTGAGCTTTACAAATGTATTGAGCAGTATGTATGCACAGACCCACTACTCAATTCTTCAGGTATGTTCTTCATAAATTATCTGCAACTTATTTAATGTTGTCATGGAGAAATGCTTAGAGGCCAAGTACACGTTGTACAAAAGGACAATCTCTCTATCTCAGACTTGAAAACATAGTTCCCAAAAAACAAAAGTGGAATCACAGTCTTAGACTTTATTTGCAAGCAACAAAATGGAGTCATATCCCAGAGGCCTCCACTGGGGGTAATTCATGAGGGTGCTGGCTCATCTGCAAGGTTGGTTGTGGTATATTTTCAACTGCTGGTATAGTTGTGTTGAAGCAATTGAGAGAAATTTAGCATAATTTCTAGATTCTTTTGGATACATCAGCCACTGCACCATTTTTCTTATATTGAAGAACTAAGTGAAAGGATGGGATCCTTGGAGTAGGGCAACAACAAAGATGCAAATGGAGAGAGAAGATAAGTCAAGAAACAGTTGGGTGAGACCAAGCTTATAAATTATAAACTGAGACAAAAGGGGTTCCACAGTATCAGAGCCCCTGGGCAGAATGAGTTGGATAACAGACTGTCCAGTGAATACTGATTTCAACACTGATGATATAGGAAGGAGAAGGAGATGTGTGTTGGAGAAAAGAGGACAACTCAAAGGAACACTAATCATATTAATTAAAATGGGCAGACAAGAAAGGATGTGTTGGAGAGAGAGGGTTGGAGGCTGGTGGTAAATGAAACAATATCTATGCCAAATGCCAAACTTGGTGTTGTTTCCAGGAATATGTGTCCATGCGGTTGAGCCTCACTGCAGAGGAAAAGGAATTCAGGCATCGAACAGTTTTCAGCATTTTTTGCCAATTGTGACAAAATTTGATCCTTGAATGTAATGTCCAATTTATGTCTTTGACCTTGGATCACGTTGTTTTATTGATTTTAGTTAGTAAATGATTCTTTTCATCAAACAGATCTGATTTGTTCCATTGTGATAATTCATACATTTGGTGCGCATATACTAAATATTCATGACTCAGATAATATTTGTTAAATTATGTTTTGTATTTGGTAAAGCCTGCCTCCTATTATTAATTTGATTTTCTACATCTGATTTAAAATTTTTGTTTTTGAAAAATCAACATCTGAGTGTTTCTACAAGTATTGTTTTTAACAAAGGAATTCTTTGAAAAGTTCGGTTGAAGAAGTTTGAAATTTTCAGCAAATTCTACGCCTTCAGCTGCAGGGAAGCCGAAAGAAATTGAGAACTCAAGTATCAAGACCTGTTTAATCAAATTGGCAGATTCTTGAACTATATGAGAAGCTATTCCTACTAAATGTAATTAATCCATTCCCAGAAATTCTCATGATGTTCCTAGTATACATATATTACATTTAATGATTGTTATATTCTAATTCAGGTTTCAAGTTGAATGAAACAATCCTACTCAGCTGTTGGTGTTTGAACTAAACTTGTTTGGTTTGGGAAACAGAGACAGTATCCACTAGTTAAAGCAAAACAATTATTTCCTTTGGCAGTACTGGTGGGGCATTGATCTACTAGCCTGTTCCTGTTTTTAAAAATCCTTAAAAATCTGTGTTCGTATTCAGTGCTAGGCTCCCTCAGAGAGTATGCAGGGAAAATAATTGTACTTATGGCACTTGTGTTTGTCAAAGGTCCCCTCAGCTGGCAACATGAATATGAGAATCTGCAAACACTGGAGAGATGCCAAGATACTGTAGCAAGCCTTATTCACCAGATTCAGCAGCTTGCGGATGGTGAGTACGTTATCTTTTAACCCACACCAGGAATGTCTGCTGTTAATTTACCTGAGTTTTGATACTTTGTTGGGGCCCAGTTACAACAAGCAGCCTCTGTTACATCCATTAAAGATATGGAGTAAATCGACTTTGAGAATAGTTACAAGGAGGTCATTCAACCTGTTCTGTTTGTGCTGGTTCTTTGAGAGAGCAATTCTGCTAGAATCACTCCACCACCATTTCCCCATAGCCCTGTAAATTGTTTCTTAAAAGATCCTTTTTGAAAGCCTTCACTACTCTCTCAGGAAGGGCATTCCGGATTCTAAGGACTTTGTGTGTAAAAAAAAAAACGTTTTTCCTCATGCTGCCTTTGGTTCCTTTGCCAGCCACCTTACATCAGTGTCCTCGTTCTCAACCCTTCTGTCAATGAGTACAGTTTCTTGTGGCTACTCATTTCAGACAGATTTCATGACTTTGAACACCTTGATCAAATCTCCTCTCAACATTCTCTCTATGGAGAACAGCTCCAGCTTCTCCAATCTGTCAACATAACTGACGATCCTTATGCCTGGAACCATTCTCATAAATCTTTTCTGCACCCTCTCTAAAACCTACATATCATTTCTAAAGTGCTATGCCCAGAATTGGAACAATACTCCAGTTGAGGCCAAACCCGTTTGTTTTATAAAGTTTCAGCACAACCTCCTTGATTTTGTACTCTATGTCTCTATCTATAAACCCCAGGATCCTTTATGCTTTATTAACTGCTTTCTCACCTGCCCTGCCTCAACAATTTGTATCCATATACTTGTTTCCAAATTCCTCTGCTCCTGCACCTTCTTTAGAATTATATATATTTTTATATTCGTTCTTGGGATGTGAGCATCGCTGGCTAGACCAACATTTGTTGCCCTTGAGCAGGTGGTAGTGAACCACTTTCTTTAATCGCTGCAGTCCATATTGTGTAAGTACACCCACTGCAGTTAGGGAGGGAATTCAAGGATTTTGACCCAGTCACTGTGACGGAGCAGCAATAAAGTTCAAAGTCAGGATAGTCTGTGGAAGAAATCTTGGAGATGGTGGTGTTTCCATGCAGCTGCTGCCCTTGTCCTTCTAGGTGATAGAGGTTATGGATTTGGAAGGTGCTGTCGAAGGAGAATTCTATCCTTTACTTTATATTGCCTCCCCCTCATTTTTCCTATTAAAATGTACCACTTCACACTTTTCTGCTATAAATTTCATCTACCTCTGTCCTGCCCACTCCACCAGCCTGCCTATATCCTCTTGAAGTCTATCACTAACCCTCCTCATAACCCTTAAAACACAGGTTTGGTTCACAATACTTCCAAGTTTATGTCATCCACAAATTTTGAAATTGTACCCTGCATACCCAAGTCAAGGTTATTGTATAGATCAAGAAAAGTAGTGGCCCTAATACCACCCCCTGGGGAATCCCATTATATAGCTCCATCCAGGCCAAAAAAAAACATTCACCACTATCCTCTCTTTGCTGTCATTCTGCCAACTTTGTATTCATGCTGCCACTGTCCCATTTATTCCATGGACTTTAACTTTGCTGGCAAGCTTATTACAGAATCACAGAATTGTTACAGCACAGAAGGCGGCCATTTGTCCCTTTGTGCCTGTGCCAGCTCTTGAAATGGTCCAGTGCCATACCCCTGCCTTCCCTCCATAGCCTTGCACATTCTTTCTTTTCAAATAATCCAATTCCCTCTTGAATGCCTCGACTGAACCTGCCTCCACCAGACTTTTGGGCAGTGTATTCCAGATCTTAATCGCTCGCTGCATGAAAATGTTTTTCCTTGTATCTCCTGATGCTTTTGCTAATTACATTAAATCTGTGCCCTTTTGTTCTCTTTATCAAATGCCTCTTGGAAGATCATGTATGCTTCATCAACCCTCCCTATTGCCTCATTAAAAAAAAACACAATCAAGCTAGTTAAGCATGATTTGCCTTTAACAAATCCATGCTGGCTTTTCTTAATTAATCCACATTTATCCAATTGACTGTTAATTTTGTCCCAGATTATTACTTCTAAAAGCTTTCCCACCACCAAGGTTAAATTGACTGACCTGTAGTTGCTCGGTTTATCCTTACATCCATTTTTGAACAAGGGCATAATATTTGCAATTCTGCTGTCCTCTGGCACAACCTTTGTATCTAAGGAAGATTATGGCCAGTACCTCCACAATTTCCTCCCTCGCTTCTCATAGCATCCCCAGAGCATCCCATCCAGTCCTGGTGACTTAATAACTTTTAAGTAGGGCTAGCCTTTCTAGTACCTCTTCTTCATCACTTTTTAGCCAATCCAGTGTCTCAACTACAACTCCCCTGCATTGCCCCATTGCATGTTTGGATCAGACATGAATCTGTAAAAACATCCAGTGTCTCACACAAGTGACCTTTCAATCACCAATGATTGCCAGTGAACAATTCTATTATGAGAGGTATCACAGATGATCCTGACTTTCCCCCAGCTTATATTCACATACGCTGCAATTACCTTGGCTAAAATGTGTATGATCAGAAGTAGCAAACCTGAATGACAGTTCCCACTGGAGATTGAGGTCAGTAGTTACACAGCTAATTGAGCACTGCCCAAGCATGAAGCAGACATGCCTTGGTCTGAGTGGCTTTTTCCACAGCAGTTGAGCAATCACCCACCAGGGCTACTTTGTTCCTCGTCACAAATGTTTTTACAAAGATTAAGTCAGGATCAGAATATGGAATCAGTTTTAGTGATTAAGTGCTCTGAAAGCCCCTTTAAATCTGCTTGACTTTGGCTGAGAGTTTCGCATGCCATCATTTAACTGTCTTTACTTATTATTTTGACAAATAGCTGAGGCATTTTGGGTAAAGTTCGGGAGCTGCTGGAGACTCAGCTTCAAAACGTGCAAAAGTTTTGGCAGCGAGCGTGCACCTCTCCTATTCTATTCCAGTCTGCAGGAGCTGAAGGAGATGGAGGCTCTCAGGTTTCAAGTACAAACTCTCCAAAGACAGATCCAGATCCAAAAGGTAATGCATGGTTCTCATTCCCATTGCAACTACTGCATTAACCACTTGCAATATTGGAACCAGGATGTTTCAATGTAAGAGATTCCAAATTACCCCTGCTGCTTCTGTCTCCTGAGAAAGTACCCAAGAAAACACCTGGTTATTGTCAAGCTAGCTTTTCTTTTATTCATTCACGGGATGTGGGCTTCGCTGGCTGGACCAGCATTTATTGCCCATCCCTAGTTACCCTTGAGAAGGTGGTAGTGAGCTACCTTCTTGAACCACTGCAGTCCCTATGGTGTAGGTACACCCAAGTCAGGATGCTAAGTGACTTGGAGGTGGTAGTGTTCCCATGTACCTGTTGCTGCCCTTGTCCTTCTAGGTGGTAGTGGTCATGGGTTTGGAAGATGCTGTCTGAGGAGCTTTGGTGAATTCCTGCAGTGCATTTTGTAAATGGTGCACACTGCTGCTACTGTGCGTTGGTGGCGGAGGGAGTGAATGTTTGTGGATGTGGTGCCAATCAAGTGGGCTGCTTTGTCCTGGACAGTGTCCAGCTTCTTCAGTGTTGTGGGAGCTGCACTCATCCAGGCAAGTGGAGAGTATTCCATCACACTCCTGACTTGCACCTTGTAGATGGCGGACAGGCTTTGGAAAGTCAGGAGGTGAGTTACTCATTGTACGATTCCTAACCTCTGACCTGCTCTTGTAGCCACAGTATTTATATGGCTAGTCCAGTTCAGTTTCTGGTCAATGGTAACCCCAGGATGTTGATAGTGAGAAATTTAGTGATGGTAATGCCATTGAACATCAAGGGGCGATGGTTAAATTCTCTCTTGTTGGAGATGGTCATTGCCTGACACTTGTGTGGCACGAATGTTACTTGTCACACGTCTGCCCAAGCCTGGATATTGTCCAGGTCAAGCTGCATTTGGACACGGACCACTTCGGTGTCTGAGGAGTCATGAATGGTGCTGAACATTGTGCAATCATCAGTGACCATCCCTACTTCTGACCTTATGATGGAAGGAAGGTCATTGATGTCACAGCTGAAGATGGATGGGCCTAGGACACTACCCTGAGGAACACCTGCAGTGATGTCCTGGAGCTGAGATGACTGATCTCCAACAGCCACAATCATCTTCCTTTTTGCTAGGTACGACTCCAACCAGCTGAGTTTTCCCCCTGATTCCCATTGACTCCAGTTTTGCTAGGGCTCCTTGATGCCACACTCGGTTAAATGCTGCCTTGATGTCAAGTGCAGTCACTCTCACCTCACCTTGGGAGTTCAGCTCTTTTGTCCATGTTTGAACCAAGGCTGTAATGAGGTCAGGAGCTGAATGGCCCTGGCGGAACCCAAACTGGGCATCAGTGAGCAGGTTATTGCTATGCAAGTGCCGCTTGAAAGCACTGTTGATGATCCCTTCCATTACTTTACTGATGATCAAGAGTAGACTAATGGGGCGGTAATTGGCCAGGTTGGATTTGTCCTGCTTTTTGCATACAGGACATACCTGGGCAATTTTCCACATAGCCGGGTAGATGCCAGTGTTGTAGCTGTACTGGAATAGCTTGGTTAGGGGCATGGCAAGTTCGAGAGCACAAGTCTTCAGTACTATTGCCAGAATATTGTCAGGGCCCATAGCCTTTGCAGTATCCAGTGCCTTCAGCCGTTTCTTGATATCACGTGGAGTGAATCTTGTGATCTTTTACATCCACCTGAGCAAGCAAATGGTTTAATGTCTTCCCTGAAAACAGCACCTCCAACATTGCAGCAATCCCTCAGTACTGCATTGAAGTTCAGTCTTATTTTTGTGCTTAAGTACTGGTGAGGGACTTTAACCCACAACCTTGTGACTCAAGCAAGAGTGCTGCCAACTGAGCCACAAACAACCCAACTTCTCCAATCTATCTATGTAACTGAAGTCCCTCATCCTTGGAACCATTCTTGTGAATCATTCTGCACCCTCTCTTAAAGCTTTCACATCCTTCCTAAAGCATGGTGCCCAGAATTGGACACAGTACTGGAGCTGAGGCTGAAAAGGTGTTTTATATCTTCCTTACATTTGTACTCTCTGCCTCTATTTATAAAGTCCAAGATCCTATATGCCTTTTTAATTGGTTTCACAACCTGCCTTGCCACTTCCAATGATTTATGTACATATAGACCCAGGTCTTTCTGTCCTTGCACCCCTTTGAGAATTTTACCTTTTGTATTGCTTTTCCTTATTTTTCATACCAAAATGTATCATTACATGTAATGGAGACAGATTCAATTTCATCTTTCAAAAGGGAATTGAGTAAGCACCTGGAGATATATAAAAACAAATTGGCAGGGTTATGGAGAGAGGGTGGTGGAGTGGGATTAACTGAATTCCTCTTGCAGAGAGCTGGCACACACTCAGTGGGCTGAATGTCTGCCTTTTGTGCTGTTTTCATTCTATGATTGGTCTACTGGTTCTTTCCTGCACCTTTTCCTTATCCTCAATATTGCCCACCATGTGAGGGAGACCAGAACAAGGCACAGTCTTCCAAGTGATCCCTAACCAAGAAGTTAGTTTTGACATGTGGTGACATTTGTGAGCAAATATGGCCAGCCCCATTCTATACAGTAAGGTCACACAAATAGCAACAAAACTAATGATCAGTTCATTTGTTTCTTCGTGACGTTGGTTGAGCAAGGAACAGTAGCCATGTTCAAACACTGTTGATAGTTGTTCCATGTTCTGAACAGGAGACAAAGCCTTGCTTCAATTTTCTGTCTGACGGTTGACCCCTGAGACAATACCACAGTTCTGTACTACACCAGAGGCTCAGCTCAAGTTATACTTCAAGTGGGCAATTGTTGAGCCATGATTTAACACTGGTGAAAGTTCTACCAACTGAGCCACATTGTCATGATATCTTTCACTGGGTCACTTCACTGCCTTGTTATGTGTGTGCTATTGAGGAATGAAATGGAGTGAATGGTCAGCAGCTTTATTTTCACAATGCAGATTAATTTAAAAGGGGTGGGATCACATAAAACAAGAAAAAAATCTTTTTCCTGGTACTGTGTGATCTTTGTTACAATGATTTTACCCCTGGAATATGGGGAGAGCAGTTTTACAACGATACCTTCCTCGATTGTTTGGATAAGTTGTGTTGCCACTTTTAGCAATGCTTGGCTTTCAATGTCAGATGAACAGATTAGAAAATAAAAAATCACCCCTGTTCACAAGAAAACAATTTATTCCTTTCATTGCCAAAAATGTAACCAAAATGAATTTAATCGTTGCATTCAAATCTGAATATCAAAAGAATAGTTTGGGTATTTTTATTCTGTGCTGGTTTGGGGGTGTACATTGTCCTTGGCTGTCTCAGTGGCAAAGTACAACAGTGGCCCCAGTTCCACCTCAGCTGAGGACATTCGCGGTTGTAGTTGGGATACTGTGATCGGCCACAAATCCCACTCCTGATCTCCAGAGGCTGCAGTAGGCAGCCAAGGACTGAACTGGTTAATCTGTGGTGCTTACTACAATTAAATGATCAGCATGAGTCAGGAGTGAGGCAGCTGTCAGTGTGTAGCCGTGTAAGTGGAATGGTGAGTGTATCTGCATGTGAATACTCTTTAACTTGTTATATAATAGAGTGAACATAGAGATTTAAGATGCTGTTGCGGGCCTGAGTCTGGCTGATTCTTCCTTTTCCTCTACCCAGGCTATGGCGGAAGAGCTGCTTCCCATTCTGTCTTCCTCCAATCCTCCAGAGCAGTCCACCTATCACCTTTATCGAGCGGTGTACTCCCAGCTCTGTGAGGGAGGAGAGCAATTCCCTGCCTTGGTGCTGGATAATATACCTGAGTGACTGAAACAACGGATCCAGCCAACCTGAAACTGCAACCATAATTGTATGGAAGATCTGGGCACACAAGATGTGTTAAACAATTCAGATTAATATGATGACATGACCTGAAACTAGCTTGGATCAGGACAGAGTATTTCACATGGATCAGTTGCCTCCAACACCACCACCAGCATTCATTTTCAGCCCAATCATGGTGTCCGCTCTAAATGATGCCTGTCAGAATCTTTTGTGAATGAGTGTGGACAACTTCAACTGTAAAAAAAACACTGGCCCAGAATTGGTACTTGATGGACAATCTCCCCGAGAAGGATCAGTGGATTGCTGGCATGAGAAATGGAAAATGTTATACTACACTCGAGATTGAGACAGTGTAGATCTGTATCTAATCCATGCTGTACCTGCCCTAGGAATGTTTGATCCTGGCACTGAATGTCCATTCCAGCACTAACATCTTTCATATCGATTTAACAAAAATCCTCAACAATATCCTTTTGTATTATGCACTTGTACTTTACAAAGTTTGTACTTTTATTACTGATTGAGTCAAAAATTATTCAAATGATTAAAGAGTTTAGATTTATACAGATAACTATTAAAAATCATCAAATTTATTCTCTGAGTAGTGTGTATCTAAAGGAGATCAGTCACTGTCCAGCAGATCTCAATTTTTCCATCCAAAGGGACTATTTTGTTGCAAACTTTCTCCTTAGATTCTGATTACTTCTGGGATAGAATTCAAGTGCACCATCAACTCCATGTTGATGATCCTGGATAGTGTGGTGATATAAGAATGTTGCTGTCAAATTCCTTTCCTAATCCTGCTCAATTGGGAATAATGAAGAGTTACAGGCTGGATTTAGGGATGTAATAAATCTTGAGTGTAAAACTTGGGCAGTTCATAACAATTGACTGAATTCTAATAAAAGGGGGGGCAAAGACTGGTGAAATGAGCAGGCACGTGGCAAATGAAATTTAATACAGAGAAATGCAAAATGATGCATATTGGTAGGAAGAATGAGTAGAACGACAGTTAACTAAAAGAGAACTAAAGATTCTTCCACCAAAATGTAAATATTAAGCGGCTGGTAAGAGATGAGGAGGAGCCAATTAGGGACAAGAAAGGTGGTATATGCTTGGAGGTGCAGGAGAAAGGCTAGAAGCTGAATGAGTACTTTGTATCAATGTTTACTAAGGAAGAGGATGCTGAGAAAATATTGGTGTAACTAGAGCTGGTAGAGATAAAAGATGAAGTGAAAATTAATAGTTAGGATATGGTGGAAAGGCTGGCAAGGTTTGGATAAGTTGCTTGGTCCAGATGGCTTGTATTCCAGGTTGCTAAAAGAAGTGGGCATGGAGATAGCGAAAGGGCTTGATATAGTTTTCCTAGATATGGGGGGAGATACCAGGGGATTGGGAAGTTGCAAAAATGACATCCTTATTCAAGAAAGGTGTAAGGACATTCCTAGTAACTACAGGCCAGTTCAACGTCAGTGGAGTGTACGGTTTTAGAAACAATAATCAAGGGGGAAAAATGAAAATGCTTGGGGGAGGGGTTTGTGTTCAGTCGTGCCAGCACAGATTAGTAAAAGGCAGATGATGTTTAAGTAATCTAATTGAAATTTTTGACGAAGTAACAGAGAAGGGTGATGAAAGGAATGCAGTGGATGTTGTTTATATGGAATTTCTTTAAGCATTTGATAAAGTACCACATAAAATTGAGGCTCATGGAAAAGGAGAGTCAGTGTCAGCTTAAAAAAAAATTAAATTACAGAAAATAGCAAGTTGTGGTAAATGGTTGCTTTTCAGACTGGAGGATGGAAGACAGTGGTGTTCCCCAAGAGTCAGTACTAGGATAACTTCTTATTTTGATATATAAAAATGATTTGCTTATTGGAAAACAGAATAAAATTTCAGAATTTGTCAATGATACCAAACTTGGAGGAGTGACAAACAGTGAGGATGTAATTGTGCATGCACACGAACAGGGGAGGGGGCTTATCCTGAGTGAGATACAGCCAAAGTGAATGTGGGTATTGGCATATTGGAGCACAGTGGGAATTCAGCACATAGGGAAAGAGGTGCTCTTTGCATTTTTTCTTGGCTATCCAACTTCTTAAATCTTCAGAGAGTGGTCTTGCGCTGCTGCAGCAGTAGAGGCTACAAGGGAAAGGAATGACTGGTAGGTCGTGGGTCAGGTCAGGTAAGAATTTACTACTTTAATCGCTTATAGTTTAAGGTCTTTTTGTGGTTTATAGTTTGTATATTCTATAGTAACGAGGATCAGGAAAGAAGGGCCCTAGGGTAATTGATTTAAAAGGTTTAATTTAAAGGGACAAGTCATGGCAGGAGAGCTCAAAGCCGTGGAGTGCTCCATGTGAGAAGCCATAGACATTTCCAATGCCCGGGACCAGCATGTGTGCAGGAAGTGTGTCCAGCTGCAGCTCCTGGAAGCTCAGGTTTCAAAGCTGGAACGGCGCTGGGGACACTGGAGCATCTGCGAGTCTGAGAGCATTGTAGATAGCACGGTCACACCGCAGCTGAAAGGACTTGAAGGAAGGGAATGGGTGACAGGCAGGCAGTCCAAGAGAAACAGGCATTTAGTTCAGGAGTCCCCTGGGGTCCCACTCACAAATCAGTATTCTATTTTGGAGGCTGATGAGGGCGCTGGTTCCTCCAGGGAGTACGGACAGAGCCAAGCTTCTGGCACCACGAGCAGCCTGTCTGTAAAGGAGGGGAGAAAGAGCAATAGTAATAGGGGATTCTGTAGTCAGGGGAACAGATAGGCGCTACTGTGGCCATCAACGTGACTCCAGGATGGTATGTTGTCTCCCTAGTGCCAGGGTCTGGGATGTTACTGAACAGCTGCAGGGCATCCTGAAGGGGGAGGATGATAAGGCAGAGGTCATGGTACATGTTGGTACCAATGACATAGGTAAAAAGAGGGATGAGGTCTTGCATGAAGAATTCAGGGAGTTAGGTAGTGGACTAAAAATCAAGACTTCTAGGGTTGTAATCTCTGGATTACTCCTAGTGCCACGTGCTAGCAAGCTCAGAAATAGAAGAATAGCGCAGATGAATACGTGGCTTAAGAGTTGGTGCAGGACGGAGGGTTTTAGATCACTGGGACCATTTCTGGGGAAGGTGGGACCTGTACAAGCAGGACAGTTGACATCTGAACCAGAGCGGGACTAACATCCTTGCGGGCATGTTTGCTAGTGCTGTTGGGAGGAGTTTAAACTAATTTGGCAGGGGAAGGGGACACAATGTTAGCAGAATAGGGACACATCATAATACAGTAAAACAATCAAGTCAGAGGGGGTACAGCTGCATTATGTTTCAAGGGAGTAAGGCAAGGCTGGATGGCCTCTAATGTCAGGAGTATTACAGGTAAAACGGATGAGTTAAGGGTGAGGATTGACACGTGGAATTGTGATATAGTAGCCATCACTGAGACATGGTTGAGGGAGGGGCAGGATTGGCAGCTCAACATTCCGGGATATAGAATTTTCGGGTGAGACGGGAGGGAATAAAAGAGGAGGAGACATTGCATTATTAGTTAAAGGGTCAGTTACTGCAGTAAGGAGAGATGATATCCCGGAGGGGGGGTCGAATGAAGATTTGTAGGTAGAGTTTAGGAATAAAAAAGGGGCAGCCACATTGTTAGGCGTTTATTTTAGACCCCCAGATAGTCAGCGGGATCTTGAGGAGCAAATATGTGCATAATTTGCAGAGATGTGTAAAAACAATAACAATAGGGTAATTATACTAGGTGATTTCAATTTTCCCAACATTAATTGGGATAGACTTAGTGTTAAGGGCTTGGATGGAGTGGATTTCTTGAAATGTGTACAGGACAACTTTTTAGGTCAATATGTAGAGGATCCAACGAGGGACGGCACATTGCTGGACCTAATTCTGGGGAATGAAGCCAGACAGGTGGCATGAGGTGGTGGTGGGCATGTATTTTAGTGATAGCGACCACAACATGGTACAGTTTAAGTTTGTTATGGACAAAGAAATAGACAAGTTGCAAAAAAATGTTTTGGACTGGGAGAGAGTGGATTTTAGTAAAATAAGGCAGGATCTGGCCAAGGTACACTGGGAACAGCTACTTGTGGGGAAATCTACAGCATCGCTCTGGGGGGCGTTCAAAAAGGAAATGGGGAAGGTACAGGCTCAACATGTTCCCTCTTGGGTGATAGGAGGGAGTAACAAGCCCAGAAAACCATGGATGACCAGAGATATTCAGCTTACGATGAGAAGGAAAAGAGAGGCTTTTAGCAGGTACAAGGGAAGCAAATCAGCGGAGGCGTTAGTGGAGTACAGAAAGTGCAGGGCGGAGCTTAAAGCAATTAGGAGAGCAAAGAGGGGATATGAGAAACCTCTGGCTGGTAAAAATAAGGAAAATCCTAAGATATTCTATAAGTTTATCAATGGGAACAGGATAACCGGGAAAAGAGTAGGGCCCATAAGGGACCAAGGGGGCATCTATGGGTGGAGCCCGTTGACATTGCTAGAGTGTTGAATACTTCACATCCGTTTTCATCCAAGAGAATGAGGATGAAGGTATCAAACTCGGGGAGAGAGGCTGTGAGCTTCTTAAGCAAATTGATATAGGGAGTGACAAGGTATTGGAGCTGTTGGCAGGCTTAAAAGTGGACAAGTATCCAGGTCCAGATGATTTATGTCCCAGACTGCTGAGGGAGGAGATCGCAGGGGCTCTGATCCAAATTTTTAATTCCTCTCTGGCCACAGGGGAAGTGCCAGAGGACTGGAGAACAGCTAATGTGGTTCCGCTATTTAAGAATGGTTGCAGAGATAAGCCATGGAACTACAGGCCTGTGAGTCTCACGTCAGTGGTAGGGAAACTATTGGAGAAAATTCTGAAGGACAGAATCTGTCTCCATTTGGAGAGGCAAGGTTTGATCAGGGAAAGTCAGCATAGCTTTATCAGAGGGAGGTCATGCCTAACAAATTTGATTGACCAGGTGTGTAGATGAGGGTAGTGTAGTTGATGTAGTTTATATGGATTTCAGCAAAGCCTTTGACAAGGTCCCACATGGGAGACTTATAAAGTAGGCAAATGCACATGGGCTACAGGGTAATTTGATAAAGATGGATTCAAAATTGGCTTAGTTGTCGGAGACAGAGAGTGATGACAGAAGGATGCCTTAGTGACTGGAAGCCAGTGTCCAGTGGCGTACCACAGGGATCTGTGCTGGGTCCCCTATTATTCGTAATTTATATAAATGACATAGATGACTTGGGGGGCTGGGGGTGGGTAGGATTAGTAAGTTTGCAGATGACACAAAGATCAGCCGGGTTGACGGTGAGGTTGAGTGTCTTGGGCTACAGGAAGATATAGACGGGATGGTCAAATGGGCAGATAAGTGGCAGATGGAATTTAACCCTGAAAAGTGTGAGGTGATACACTTTGGAAGGAGTAATTTGACAAGGAAGTATTTAATGAACAGCACAACACTAGGAAGTTCTGAGGAACAAAGGGACCTTGGCTTGTGTGTCCATAGATCTCTGAAGGCGGAGGGGCATGTTAGTGGGGTAGTGAAAAAGGCATATGGGACACTTGCCTTTATCAATCGAGGCATAGATTACAAAAGTAGGGAGGTCATGTTGGAGTTGTATAGAACCTTGGTGAGGCCACAGCTGGAGTACTGTGTGCAGCTCTGGTTGCCACATTATAGGAAGGATGTGATTGCACTGGAGGGGGTGCAGAGGAGATTCAACAGGATGTTGCCTGGGATGAAACACTTAAGTTATGAAGAGAGGTTGGATAGACTTGGGTTGTTTTCATTGGAGCAGAGAAGACTGAGGGGCGACCTGATCGAGGTGTACAAGATTATGAGGGGCATGGACAGAGTGGATAGGAAGCAGCTGTTCCCCTTAGTTGAAGGGTCAGTCACAAGGGGACATAAGTTCAAGGTGAGGAGCAGGAGGTTTAGGGGTGATGTGAGGAAAAACATTTTTACCTAGAGGATGGTGACAATCTGGAATGCACTGCCTGGGAGGGTGGTGGAGGCGGGTTGCCTCACATCCTTTAAAAAGTACCTGGATGAGCACTCGGCACGTCATAACATTCAAGGCTATGGATAAATGGGATTAGGTAGGTGGGTCAGGTGTTTCTCACATGTTGGTGCAGACTCAAAGGGCCTCTTCTGTACTCTGTGATTCTGTGAATGCAAGATAACATAGATAGGACAGCAGAATGGGCAGAGAAGTGGCAAATGGAATTTAATAGGGAAGTGTGAGGCTATGTACTTTGGCAGAAGGGAAAGGGAGAGGCAATATAGACTTAATGGCACAGTTCTAAATAGTGTGCAGAGACAGAGGGACCTGGGGATGCATGTACATAGATCTTTGAAGATGGCAGGATTATTGACAATAGTTAGCAAAGTATTGTGAGCTTGGAATTCATAAATAGAGGTATTAAATACAAAAGCAGGGAAGTTATGCTGAACATTTATAAAGGTCTGGTTTAGGCCACAACTAGAGTATTGCATCCAGTCTGCTCTCCACACTTTAGAAAAGGTGTGATGATTCTTGTGACGGTGCAGAGGACATTTAGCAAATGGTCCTAGGGATGAGGAATTTTAGCTCTAAGATTAGATTGGAGAAGCTGGGGTTGTTCTCCTTGAGGCAGAGGAAGTTGAGGGGAGATCTGATAGAGGTGGACAAGATTATGACAGGTTTAAATAAGATAGACAAACAAAAAGTTGTACCCACTAGCTGATGGTACATGGACTAGGGGACAAAGGTTTAAGGTTTTGGGCAAGATATGCAAGGGGATGTGAGAAAGGACTTTTTGCGAGTAATAGTGACCTGGAACTCTGCCTACCAGGGTGGTGGAAGCAGAGACGATCAATGATTTCAAAAGAAAATTAGATAGGCACTTGGGGAAAATAAACATGCAGGGTTACAGGGATAGTGGGGGAATGGGACTGACTGGGTTACTCTACAGAGACCTGTGATGGACTTGATGGGCTGTATGACCTCCTTCTGTTTGTTTTTAAAGGGGGTGGCAGGAAAAGTTGTAACGCTGTTTAAAAAAGAAATGTGCAACATCCTTAGCTTTATTAATAAAGGCATAGAGTACAAAAGCAAGGAAGTTATGATCAACTTTTATAAATCACTGGTTTGGACTCAAGTGGATTACTTTGTCCAGTTCTGGGCATTATACTTTATGAAGGATGACATGTTCTTGGAGTGGCTACAAAGAAGATTTACCAGAATGATACTGAGGGACTTCAGTTATGTGGAGATATTAGGGAAGCTAAGATTGTTTTCCTTAGACTAGTTAAGGGAAGATTTATTGGAGGTATTGAAAATTCTGAGGGATTTGATATGGAAAATAGGAGCAAATGTTTCTGGTAGCATGAAATTCAATAACCAAAGGACACAGATTTAGGATAATTGGCAAAAGAGCAGGAGGGTAATGAGGGGAAAAATAAAATTTCATTGTGAGTAATTGTGATGTACACGGCTCGAAATGGTGGTGGAAGTAGATTCAGTAATAACTTTCAAAAAGGACATAGGTTTGAAAAGAAAAGATTTACAATGGAGAATGAGACTAATCGGATAGGTCTTTCTAAGCCGACACAGGCTCAGTAGGCTGAATGGCCTCCTGTTCTGTATCCCTCTCTGATTGAAAATTCCTGCCCACATACCGATTATTCTGTAAGAATGATGGTGTTGGTAGCTTTCCTACTCTTTGCTTTGCTGGCAGTAGCTGTGTTGTAAAATATCAAAATGCTAGTTTGAGTTGTGGATCTTTTCTATAGGTTTGGGCCCTGAGCTGAACCAATCTCAAACCCAATTATGCTGCCATCTGCTAAAATATTCTCCACTTGGCACAGCTAGGATGCCCTTTTCAACCAGAGTTATGAGATATTACTGTGATCACTGATTGCTCTTCCTGGTGTCTAACTGCAGTAAAAGGATTAACGTAAAAATCAGCAGCAAAGGAGACGGGAGAAATATTTCCCACAGAAGAGTGTCAGTCAATAAACACACTCAAATTGTGAATTAAGATTGGAGGAGGCCTGTCTGCTTACTGTTCTCTTGCACAGGGACAGGAAGGAAACTCCCAGCTGCTCCAACCGGGTCAATGCTGTGCAACATTTGATAGTTTGGACAATGCAGCAGTCATAATTGTTATTACGGTCATTATTCCTCAGTGACAGGAAGCTGAGGTTTCCTCCGTCAAGCTCAAGTTGATCTTTGTGCTGTCAACTCAAAGCCACTGTCAGTCTAATGGATAGATCTCCATCTGTTCCTGGAGAAGAACAAGCTGCACTTTCTGCTCTAGTATCTCTGCTTTGTGCCCTGTCCTCGACTGGACCCTGCCTCGTCCTCGAGCCAAACTATTTCCCTTTCTTTCACCCTGTTAAAGGCTTGCTTCCTCCTGTTTTTAAACATGCAAAGTCATGGTATTGTCAATGTCAGAAATCACTTAAGTTCACTGGAATGAGTTTAATGGAGGGAAGTCGAGGGCTTTTAATCTCATCACTCAGCAAATCCCTTCCCTAATGAGGAAGTCCTCATCCCTTCAGAAGAACCCATTCCTGGAGAATTGAACATAAGATGATGAAGACTTGGTGTGAGTAAGGACCTCAGGTTTATGGAGGGTGGAATGTGGGAGACCAGCCATAAGTGCATTGGAATAACCAAGTCTTGAGGTAACAAAGGCATGAACAGGGGTTTTAACAGCTGAAGCACTGTAGAGTAGATACAGGCAATGTTACACAAGTGGAATAGGCAGTTTTAGTTATGGTGCAGATAAGTGGTCTTAGGTTCATCTTAGGGTCAAATATGACACCAAGGTACAGCCCCAAACAGTTGCAAGGGAGACATGGAATGGGTGGCTCTGATTGTGGTCTCCTTTGGTTATGGTTAAAAAAGAAAACAAACTGTAGAGAATGAAAACTCTTGCTGTTGAAAATTCAGCAAAAAGTTTCCCTTCTGAGCCATTAAAACTATATTTTTGAATGTTTTATGATGTAATTAAAGAGTATTATAAGCTAGCAAGCTCACTTCAAGCTCTTCTTCAGAGTCCCACACACTCACCATCTTTGTAACATTTTTGAGAGTTTTATCTATTTGGCCTGAAATAGCTTTAGTTTGGTTTGTATATTATGATCATTAGAAGTTGTGTCCCATTCACAAAGAGTTGATTCAGCCTCTCTCACACAGCCTGAGGTGTTTCAGACAAATTGGTTGGACCACCATACAACTGTGTTCATTCTCTCACAATTTGTAAGACAGATTCCAGATTTGTTCTTAACTTAATTGCAAAAATGTTTTTCATTCAATAAGTCCTTCAGGGGAACCTAGTTAAACAGATAGTTTTGTTTAAATAGCTCACACCCCAAAGTAATAGTTTTTATTGGCAGCTTGTCAAGCCAACCTTGAAAATTGAGAAATGAATCGGACGTCAACCTTTATCTCGTCATCTAAGTTTAGGACAGTCTAAGTGAGGTACCAAGTTCTTGGTGTGTACAGTTAACGCAGGAAATGCTAACTTGTGAGTAAAAAGTTGCATATTTTTTGATATAAGGAAATAGATTTCATAAGGAGACTGCAGTCTGTGTTTCATGTAAAACACACTAGTTTGTAGCTTGATGACTGTACTGATCACCTGAGAGTAAAAAGTACTCTGCCTTTGAAAAGGATACATCAATGACAAGGGTGAGGCTATGTTATCGATGACAAACCACAAACCACAAATGGCTTTGTTCTCACAATCCCCGTGACATGCTATCATTTAACTTAGATATTAAGCAGTACAGGTGCTCTCCACGCCACAGAGGATGCTTAGTCCACTTACACATTCAGACACAGACGCAAATATGACACAGACATGGGCACATGTGCATATAGATAGATACATGCAAATACAAGCATAAACATATAGACATGCAAGAATACATGCAGATTCGCACGTATAGATTACACGCAAATACAGAGTTAGAAACCCACATGTACAGGCACATATGCAGATAGAGACATGCTGTACAGATACATGCAGATACAGACACGCATGACACAGCCACATTCTCACGCAGGTTCTGACCACACCTATTAAGATGACATCAGTTTGAGTGGCTGCCAATTATTATGGAGAGGGGGAGATATAGAGAGGGATGTGAACAGCAGAAGTGTGAATCGACCAGAAGCTGTGGCAGCCTTGCTGCTAGTTGTTCCTTCGCCTCTCCATTTGAATGAGCTGTGTCATAATGGGCTGTAAGTCGAACCCGATGCCATGGCGCCAACACCAGAATTTGGGGCTGAAAGCGATGGAACCGGTGTCGGTGTTGGAGCGGCTGGCAGTGACCACGGGAGGGACGGAGCGCTCCTGGTATCGCTGCATCTTCCCATTCGGGCTGGTGTCTCTGGTGGTGGGCATTGCGGTGACCAGCATCACCTTCTCGGTCAAGGAGAGGCGGATGGACGCCGCTAAATTGGTCGCACTGTCGGTGCTTGGCTTCAGCCTGATCCTCATCTCGGCCGCTTTCGGTTGCTGGAAGGTGCACCGGGACAGGAGGGAGCGACGGGAGGTCAGTTCCCTGGCCGGGGAGAGCATCTTGTGAGACAGCGGCCAGTCTAAGCGCTCGTAACCGGGACAGATGCCTCAAACTCCGGGGAGAGAAGGAGCGGCGGCTCGGGACCGAGTTTGCCCCCCAACCCCAACCCCATCCCTCACTTTAGCTACTTCAGGTGTGGCTGAGCCGGACTGAGATGGACAAGAGTCAGTGCGTGAAGGGTGAGAATCAATATTGGTCAGAGTCAGGATCCGGAGCCAGGTGGAATTGTGGACCCCGGTTTCCACAAGTCCGACTTTCGAGGGCAATTGAGCCAAATGGAAATCGGGTAGAAAACAGGACAAAGCCAGGCTGAGGCTGGACTTGCGAATGAAACCTGTGTTATGATGGAACGGGTCGAGGACTTGGCGATTCAAACCCAAGCTCCGTGAGTGTATAAATCAAAAGGAACCGGTGCCCTGGTAACTCGGGACTCGGTGCCTGAGGCAGGAATGGGGCTTCGCCACATCTTCGTCTCTCTCCACATCTCCCACTCTCTCTATCTCCCTCTTTCTCCACGTCTCCTCTTTTCTCTTTCTCCACATTCCCACTCTCTTTTCTCCACTCTCCTCCCCTCCATATCTCCCTCTGTCTCTCCGCTTCACCCTCTCTGTATCTCTGTCTGTGTCTCTCTCTTTCCAAATAACAGGAGGAATTCAAACCTAACCTTTATTATCGTGGGTTGCAATTAAGTAATGCAATAGACTTTAAACACAGCGTTTATTAATCAACACAGACGTTTTGAGGAAGTGATAATTCATAGAGTTTGGGCGAATGTATCAGACTCATTGCTGATGAACTCCTGGTTTCATACAGGAGTGGGATTATTAAATGTGGAGGGGTTAGTAAGAACTCCCACCGATCACCTGAAGGGAATGGAGATCTCTGGACGTCAGTGCAGGAAAGGTTGGTCAGGGCTGTGACACCTTTCACAACCAGATAGCCTGTCAAAATTCATAGAGTAATATAAGGCATCGCGTGAGTATAACTTATCCCAGCCAGAGTCAGAACCGGGGTGGGTGGGGGTAAGCATCAGCATCAGCTAGAAGAAAATCTATTTTTTACAAAAAGTTTCAGTAGAGATTGCACCAGATTTTAGAACTTGTTGATTTCAATAGAATCACCGACACTGAATAAGATAAAACAGAGACCCAGACTATTTCAATGTTTCAGGCAGTCTGGATTAATATGGGTTTGTTTAGTATGGCAGAGTGGGGCTGATTGTGTGAATCACAGTAGCTTTCTTCCTTCAATCTCTGTATTAACATTGTACAGGGGGGTACATTGTACAAGAATCCTCCCTCCACACCACCAACCCCCACCTCCCCCCCCCCTATGGTTGAATAATTTGCTGGTTGACTGGATAAAACTCAAGGACCAGCCCTTTGGTTGAAGTGATGGAGGGTGGCTGACAGGTGAAAGCTTCAGGTGTGGGGGAGGAAATTGAGTTGACCAAATCCAACATTATGCAGGATCAATCTTTTCTAACACATAAAACAGCAATATACTGCCACCTTAAACTAGAATCTCAATGTTGATGGGCTATATAACAGCCTGGCTTATTTAAAAAGATGAGTTTACAGTTTGTGTGTGATGGACAGTCCATGAGGAGGGACTTCTGACCTAACAATGTTAGACACGCTACGCTGCTAAATATGATAATATTTTCAATGTGCCTAAAATGTGTTGTAGACAGAATTTCTCTGTGACCCACTGTGCCCTGTTTCCTGTTAATTATCTTACAAAGAAGCCCAGTATCCTAATGTACACATTGAAATTGCCAGCGCAGAGGGTCTCTGTGCTGTTCTAATACATAGACATACAATTTCTAACTTCTAATAAATACACATTGAAGAGCAGAAACCTGATTTGATTGTTCACTGTCCCTCTTATTTATCACAGCTTGTCGAAATCTCCAGGGTCCTGTGACTCATTTTCATGAATATTATCCTTTCTATTATGATTTGTTTTCCAAAAGACAGTTCTGGTTCCTGTGAAATCTCAGATCATGTTCTGTTTCATCGTATTTTACAGATTCAGTGACCATATCAAAGGATTGGGTCGCATCTGTTGTAAAATTATGCTACAGATAGTGGTCTAAGAATATGTTTGGCAGAGTTATTAAGCTGTCTTGACAATCATTTACCTTTAGTTCTTGCAATGACAAGTAGCTCTTCAAGGTCAAATTTGACCAGCGTCTTGAAGGGAAATGCGACCTTGACTAAACCTGCCTGGACAGCAGGAAGGTCAATTACAAGGTTTCTTGCAGCCTAGAGAATTTCTGTGTTTGAAATGAATGGGTTCAGGCATGCATTAACGCAGCTTATGAATCTGTTATACAATCTATCAATCCACAGCATCATTTCAAAGCTTTGGTTTTCTACACCAAATCATTCTTTCAAATCATTAGTACCTCATTTGCAGTTCACAGAATCACGGAACTGTTACAACGTTACTACCATTCGGCCCATCATATCTGCATCAGCTCTCCAAACGAGCAATTCACCTTGTATCCTTCTGCCTTTTTCCCGTAACCCTGCAGATTTTTTCTTTTTAAATAATCATCTAATTCCCTCTTGAATACGTCGACTGAACCTGCCTTCACCACATTCCCAGGCAGTGCATTCCAGACCCTAATGACTCGCTGTGTGAAAAAGATTTTTCTCATATTGCTTTTACTTCTTTTGCCAATTATTTTAAATCTGCACCCTCTCCTTCTCGACCCTTTCATGAGTGGGAACAGTTTCCCCCTGTCTACTCTGTCCAGGTCGCTCATGGTTTTGAATACTTCTGTAAAATCTCCTCTCAGCCTTCTTTTCTCCAAGGAATAGAATCCCAACTTCTCCAATCCAATTTCATAACTGAAGTTTCTCATCCCTGAAACCATTCTCGTAAACCTCTTCTGCATTCTCTCTAACACCTTCACACCCTTCCTAAAATGCGGCACCCCAAAGTTATTTATTTATTTACCTGTTTTGTAAATGCAGAATTACCTAAACCAATATCTCTGTATATTGGAAATTAACTGACTGGGGTGCAAAGTAAGTGAATGGGAAAAAATTAAGATCAAAGAAGTTATCGTTAAGTATGGGCTGAGTCAGTTTTCTCTGATCAGAAGACCTGCCAAACTGAAAGGCATCAAAAAGCTTGCCTAGGGAACAACATATGGCCAAGAAATCTAGTCTATTGCCAACAGCAGTGCCACAGTGAGTAATGTCTCTGCTAATGGCAGATTGCAACCAATGTGGTCCTGAAGAGTTTTAAAAATACTTGCTGGTTTGATGAAGGAGCAGTGTTAAACAGTAAGTGCAGTTATTAAAAACTATTTACGGTCAGCTTCCGTCCTGCACACTAGTGTGTGAATAGTGGCAGGGAGAGGGCTGCTTTATATCTGGCCTGCAAACCTAAAATTCTTGATGATGCAACCCATTAAAATCGAACAACTTCCTTTGTAAGCCATTTACTATATAACCCAGTAAACTTTACAATTCGCATTCTCCTTAGCAACACGGTGATTTTGTGTGTGTTTCACTGCAATTGCTGTACAGAATCCATCTGAAGGAAATCATTACTTCATGTTTCCATTGTTAACGACTTGGTTCATTGCTGGTTTGACAAACACCTTGACAGTATTTTCTCCACTGGGTGACGTGCAGGAGACAACCAGTTTCCAAGGTCATGATATTCCATTGCATGTCTCCCTCTCTCTTGCCCTGAGCAGGATATAACACAGCAAGCAACACCCTGTGAGTCTGCAATTAGTTGAAGTGGTGAGCATAAGAATGTTTAAAAGGTCAATAAGCCCAAAAGGCCATCCTTTTTTCAAATTCAACCCCACCTACCCTCTCATCATATTCCCCTTTGCTGTTTATTTCAGTTGGGAGCCATGGCTGTCTGTTTACCTAGTTTTGAGCCTGGCTGTGTAGTGACCAGACAACAGGATATAAGAAACCTGTGTATTGTGGTTTCAGCACATCACGGAGCAGACTGGCACAGGACAAGTCCTGCTAAACACTTGCATCCCAGTGGCCTGACAGAGAGTCCGACCAGAGAACTGCAACTGGTGCTGAATCTTTATCCTATAAAATCAAACCAAACCCTGGTACAGCCAGCTGCTTTGGTGGGGAGGAGTGGAGATCCATTATTATTTTCACTGGGTTCTCAAAATGTGTATTTTAAGCACTTTAAATCAAATATTTGGCTTGATTTTCACCTTGCTCCCTGTCTCATGTAATCTCTGAAAATGAGATTAGCTGCACTGTATGTATTGAAATATATATGTTGTAAGAATCTGGGGAGTGTGTTTGACCACAAACTGTCTCTTTGCTGATGCTGAGTTCTGAATTAATTAAAACAATGCAATGTTGTGCAGAGTTTTACTTTATGCTTTTTGGGATATGCTTAATGCTGCTGTGTATCAGGGCTGATGGATTTGCACTTTTGCACTTGATCTCTTTTTGCCCTGAATCTCACAGGAAATGTGAAATTGTTACAGAAATTTCTCAAATGTGGCATTCACCTTGTGACATTTTAAGACCATGTCAATAATTCCCAAATTTCCAGAGATGTGGTATATTTTTGTACTTTATTTTTTGTGCCTTTTCTTCAAACAAATACTTCTGGTAAACTATGCTGAACTCCACTAAAAAGCAGAGAGAATGCCTTTGTGCTGAATGTTCTTGTGTGATATCACTTGGAATAAAAAGTACTTTCACTGAACATTATGTTGGTTTGTTATTTTTTACAGAACAACTGAATCAAATGGAGCATTTTAATTAGAGCAATCTAACTTACTGTACTTGACAGGCTCACTTACTGTAATTAACAGCCACAGTACAAGTAACTCTGATGTTCATGTTCAGAGTACCTCTGTTTTTCATGTTGTTATGAATGCCTGTTGTATTACATTCCCTATTATTACTTTTGCTGAAATATTATGGCTCTGTGAAATGCGTTGGGACATTTATCTCACATTTTTGGCACTATATAAATCCAATCCATTGTTTTGAGGTGATATTTGCATAAATGTCTTTGAATGCATCTGTATCAGTTTCCCTCTGAAAAAGAGTCATATGGACTCGAGACATTAACTCGCTTCTCTCTCCACCGATGCTGCCAACACTGCTGAGTTTTTCCAGCACTTTCTGTTTCTATTTCAGATTTCCAGCATCCACAGTATTTTCCTTTTACTATCATTTCCCCTTTTGGTTAATCCCTACATGTACAGTACTACTGTCTGACTTCCTAGTTCTCTCAGTATCCTTCTATCCATTCCTCAATGTGCAAAACTCACCTAATACTTGTGAGAAATATTGTTATCCTCCACTTTACTTTGCAATGATTCTCCTATAGCTTCAATCTCTCTTTATAGTGTCCTTTCATGATATTCCACCTACTATTCCTGGATTTTTGCCAAGCTCCTCTTTTAAATCCTAGTTTGTATTTGGCTCCAATTCATAACCCTATTTACTGCAATAACCAGTCACCTCTCTCCTCTCCTGAAAGAAAGAAAGTACAGACTGCCTTAACAATCTCTTTAGGATACCTAAAGCACTTCACAATTACTAAAATAAAAATAAAATACTGTGGAAGCTGGAAATCTGGAATAAAAACAGAAAATGCTAGAAAAGCTCAGCAGGTCTGGCAGCATCTGCTCTGAAGAATAGCCATATGGGCTCAAAACGTTATCTCTGTTTC
Organism: Carcharodon carcharias; assembly: GCF_017639515.1. Taxonomy (NCBI): domain Eukaryota; kingdom Metazoa; phylum Chordata; class Chondrichthyes; order Lamniformes; family Lamnidae; genus Carcharodon; species Carcharodon carcharias. Next base: position 31,082,504 of record NC_054481.1, on the reverse strand, counting down.
TCTCTCCACTGATGCTGCCAGACCTGCTGTGTTTTTCCAGCATTTTCTGTTTCTATTTCACAATTAATTATTTTTGATGAACAGCTGTTGTTATTATGTAAGCACCTGTAGCAGCCAACTTGCACAAGATCCCACAAATTGCACACGAGACAAATAAGACATGAGACTGGTTAATCTGTTTTTGTTTGAGGGATAATCATTAGTCAGATCACCAGAAGACCTCCCTGCAAAAAAAGGCTGAGATTTCATACTCAGATAGACAAAGACTCAATTCATCTGAAAATTTCACCTCTCACAATGCAATTCTGTCTTAAGTTTCTACTTAGATGATATGGCCAACTTTTAGAATAGGATTTGAATCCATAATTTACTGATTCAAGAGGGAAAAGTCTATCATTAAACCCAGCTCATTAGAATGGAGTGAATGAAATTGGGGTTGAGATTTGTAGGCAATTTAGAGAGTTTTGCAGTAAGATGCATTGGAGGAAGACTTTATCCCAAAGTATATTGGGTAAGAAAAATGTTTCTTGTTAAAATGGGAATGGGTCTGAAAATGTACTCAGCACTGTTCCCTTACAATGTTGTACATCCAACAAGAGTTGGTGCTGTATTAGATCAAACTCTGATTAATGAAACTAGGCAGTAGGTATTGCATAGAAAGTACAATGCAGAAAAGGCCATTCAGCCCAACCAGTTCCTGCGGCATTCATGATTAATAAAGAGGTTAGCGCAAAATGACTATGACAGATGAATTTCCATGCTGTTCCTTGCTTGCTCCCCTGCTCTTTCACTGTAATCTCAGCAGTGAAAACCCTGGAAACAGAGAGAGAAAACAGAAAACAACATAGAAAATATAAAAGATGTAGAAGGGAAATACAATGGGAGACTAGAGAGCATAGGAAGGAATGTTAAAGAAAGCTAGCAGAAAATGAGAAGGATATAACAAGGGCTTTTAAATGTGTAAGAAATAAACAGATAGTCAGAACAGGATGAGGCCACTTGAGAGATGGAGGGACCGACTGGTGGAGAGTGAAAAAATAGCAAAGTATGCCGAATAAGCATTTTGCTGAAGAGTTTTTTACAGAGTGAGATGACAGTGGGAGTATAGGACTTTTTGAGGAGGACATAAAATAGCCAGCACTGGAGATAAGATTCAAAGGAAAATCTCTTCTAAAAATGAATGGAATTAAAAATAGAGAAAACCCATTTAAGCAATTATTGGGACTTAAAATAGAAAAACCACCAGGTCCTGGATTTTGTGCATAAGGCATTAAGTATAAAAGTAAGAAAGTGATGTTAATTTGTACAAGACATTGGTTAGAACATAGAAGGAATATTATATCGGCACTGAGTGCAAAATTACATGGAGGAGATTAGAGCCATGCAAAGGGAATAGTGAAGATGCACTAGAATAAAACCAGCAATGAGAGGTTCTAATTATGATGAGAAGCTTAAAGAATTGGAACATTTTTCCATCAGAGAAGAGAAGTTTAATCCAAGTTTTTGAAATTATGAAGGGATATAAGAGGATGAAAAATTGTTTCCACTAATTGGTAAATCAATGACAAGGAGAGACAGAACCATGTTATCATTAGAATAATAAAGGGGAGTGTTAGAACATGGAATCCATGAGCAAATGTTTCATTAAGACAGGCTGTAATGTCATTGAAAAGTGAATTGGATTTGTAAGGAAGGAATATGAAAGGGAAAAGTCAAAGAAATTAGGTTAGAAGAGAAATGAAATGAGATAGTTCCATTTGAAGAGTTTGCACTAGTATAGTGGGTTGGGCTAATGGTCTCCTTCCATGCTGTAATTATTATGATTGTGGAAAATGTGTGCATAGCTGAAAGGATTGCTCCTACAATTAAAACATCAGTATATGGTTTACAGCCTTCAATACTCCAACACACTGAAATGTCTGATTTTGGTCTTATCCTTCAAAAATCTTAAAAAGGCTGAAAGACCTCTTTGCTGGTTCAAAACTGTCTCTAATTTCTCATCAGAATAAAGAAACTGGCCCAACTGGGGGAAGCAAGTTCTTAACCAAGAAAAATGAAAATCATCTATTCAGATCAATACTGCTGCGCCACAGCTGCTTACTAACAGCAACACTCCAGTCTATTCAGGATCCTAACATGTATTCCCATTTCTGATTGTGTAGGAGATCCCACCAAGATATGCCTGTCCAACTCTACAAATTAACATAATAAAAATAAAAATAAAAATACCTGGAAAAACAGCAAGTCTGGCAGCATCTGCAGGGAGGAACACAGTTAACGTTTCGAGTCTGTATGACTCTTCAACAGTGTCTCAATCAGGAATTCTAAAGGAGGCATAAGCAAGGCCTTATACAAGGACAGTGAGGTATTTATTGTTTTATATTTGATCATCCCTGGCAGTATAACCGAATATCTACTGTTGCAGTAGCCTTGTGACACTGCTCATGAGCCTTAGGAGGTTATGTACTTTGACATCCAGGTCTTTCTCCCAGGCTTAGGTTCACAATCACATTTGGTGTTAGCACTACACATGTTCATAACTCTACATTGCACCTACTGATTTTTAGATAATATATGTTATCTTACCTACATCTGCTGCAATCTATTTTTCTCACCTGCACAAACTCACCGTTCCCTCAACATCTTTATCTAGGCTGATATCTTCTGACCGGCTACTGACAACAGTACTTATATTTACTGGAAAGCAACAGCTGTCAGTCTGAGAACTGATCAACAACCCTCTTTAACTGGCCTCAGAGGATGGTGGGCACAGATTAAACCACCAGACTATCAGTGCAAACCTATGTGGCTTTGACAGAACATGTAACTGAATAGTGGAAATCCTGCCAGCGTGTGCTCAATCAGTAGGTTCCCTGTGTTGTGTCCTGCTCCATGGTCACCAAAAGTGGACAGTGCAGCTTTAAGAACTGTGTGGTGCTTAACATTTTACATTTTTTTCTGTATTCTGCACTGTGAATTTCACTGTAAATGTTATGAAAAATTTAATCTTGTGAATGATAAATTTATTTATTCCAAATCAAGGACTTTGAAAAGAAGAAAACAGAAATGAAAGATTAACCACAATTATTTAAATTAATGTTAAAATAATGGTAATTGTCCCTCCTTAAAAGGAAACCTTTTCTTTCTGGTCAGGCGAGAGTCTGACAGGCTCAGAAATGCCACAATGCACTGAAGAGACAAACTACAGAGAAATCCCACTTCCCTGATTCCAAGGTTGGAGGAGGCAATGTTTAGGGATCCCCAGAAGTGAGCAGAGATACCTGCTGGAGTTTAGCCAGCTAAAACTGCACAGTTCAATAATAGAGTTAGTGTAAGCCTCCTGCTGCTTGTTCAGCCAGGGCTGTCTTATCCATTTGGCTGCTGACTTCAGCACTGACCAGCATCCAAACATATGTCTACCTTTCCAGCATCTAGTGAACCAGGCTAGCTGGTCAATAAAGCTGGTTGCCCTAGGCCTGCCTGCTTCAGGTATCTGATTACTGAGTCTGTCACCTGGCTTGGTTTGCTTCTGAACATTTGTCAAAAGGTATGTTAATTTGGAACCATTGCAATTTCAAAGATTCCATTTACCTCCTTCCCCCAACCCAAGATTGAAACAGGAACCCAATTGTGTCTATGCCTCTTTAAAAGAGGTACTTATGGAAAGAGACCCTCATTGAAAGTGGTACAGATTTGAGCTCTTCTTTGAGTGTTCTCGAGAGCCACAGGCCAAGTCATGCTCCTAGGAGACACCTATGTTTTCTTTGCTCGCTAGTGCTGTATCAAGTGGAGTATGAACACATGCTGTGGAGATGTTCTATGTTGTAGAGGGCTGGTTATAATGGAGTCAGTTTACATTAGACTTTACAGAGCCCTGGATGCAATGTTGATCTAGAAATGGCAGAAGTAGTCATGTTGGATGAGGTATAATTTGTTGGAACTATTAGAAGGAGATGGTTCAGCTCTAGATGCAGAGTGGCTACCCAATGCCATGTGTTGAAGCCACTAGCCCAAAGATCCTCTAGTGAGACAAGGTGAAGAGCAGTGACAGCATGTGTAAGCTCTCTCCAGATTGTTAGAGTCAGAGACACGTAAATGAACTCTTTGGTCTTCTACAGAATTGTGAGGAAATTTAGTGGAGCTGGAAGAGTGGCATTTCCTTCCATATCAGCTCAGGCATTTGGAGGGTAGATCTTATTTTAGGGCAATGATACCTGATGATGCCTGTACAGAGGCCACAGAGTACAGCAGAGAAAAGGTACAATGACGCTCATGCTGCATCTCATACTTTGGTGGAGCAAACCATTGGAATGTTGAAAATGAGGTTCCGGTGCCTGGACTGGTCTGGTGGAGCGCTGCAATATAGTCCACAGAAAGTGTCACACATCGTCATTGCCTGTTGCATCCTTCACAGCCTGGTGCAGCATCGGGGAGAGGATTTGGCTGAGAAGGAGGTGGAGGATCTACATGTCTCCTGTGATGAGGGTGAGGAGATCCTCGAAGGTGAGAATGACAGTGATGAAGCCATCGCATTGACCAGACAAGGCAGCTGGACCTGGCAGGCCCTCATGACTGCTAGATTCATGGAGGATGATGACGACATGACATGCAGTGAGGAGACACCATAGATCCTCACGTTGCATCAGTAAGCATTTGACCCCTGTCTGGCTGATGGCAGCACACATACCCTCTATGATAAGGCTTCTGTCATGGAGATGTAGCGGATGCCCATAGCCCCTACATTCAGGAGGATGATGATGACATGCAGTGGGGATGCTCTATAGATCCTAACATAGCTTATGTGAATGTCTGACCCCTGTCTGGCTGATGGAACCTCATTGCACTCTGTGACCAGGGTCGTATCATGGAGACACTGTGGGGAAACTTTAACTTGTCCTTATCCTATGGCATCCTTTGTGAGCTGAACCTTCAGGACCACATCGTCACCGGGCACAGATGCTGATTGGATGGGGAGCCAGCCGCACCTAAAAGGTGCTGGGAGCACACAGAGAGAATGATGGAACTCTGTGCCGCTGGTCCAGGACATTCTGGCAGCAATGATAAGCCCCATCGAGGTGCAGGGATGGCTGATGTGACCAGTGACGGTGAAGGCGCACCATCAGTGTGCTGGGAAGGTTGCACAGAGCACAGGGAAGAGGCCCTGGACTGAAACACCTGCCTTTATCTTATGCGAGGACTAAGGTTTCACATCTGAGCGACACAAACACTGCTCATCAGAACAAGGAGCCATAGGCAAGGAGACATCTTGGGAGTTTACTAACAAAGTGAACATTATGTACAAGTGAATTATGCCCATGCCCAGGCTGTGCAACTACATCTTCTTAACCTTCCTAAACCTGCTGGTACATCATGGTACTTCCCCAGCATCCACAGCATAGCTGAAAGCAGCCTGCTGACTGCTACACGCTGTCTGTGATGACCTTGATGGGTGTTCTCTGGAGGGCCAAGACCTGGAGGACCATGGCCTGCTTTCGGGGTCCTGCTGTGTGGCACTGGCACCCTCCTCGGCCTGTGGAGCTGGAGCTGCTGGGGTCACAGGAGGAGGGGATTCAAATGGGCCAGACACTTCGAGAGTCACCTGGATAGATGGCCCCGGGGTGTTCACCTGCTGATCCTCCTCCCTATGGATGCCCGAGGACTCCTGGGTGGTTCCTTGAAGAGATGGGGAAGCTGGAGTGAGATCGAGCTGCCCCGCACCCCTCTTGTGTTGACACTGTTGGAGGCCAACTATGGCGTCGATGATGGAGTTCGACGCAGAGAGCTGTGCAGGACCGATGTCCTGGACCAAAGTCTCCATGGCGGCTGCCATCCTACCAGTGTTGACATTGGTGCATTGGCATATCAGTGCTATCACTTCAGACTGAGGCAGACAGACACCTCCATCGTGCCTTGCAATCTGATGATTGCAGCAGACATTCTTTCCTGACGTTCCTGAACCTGCCTTTGCAGCTCCAGCCACTGGGATATGACTGAGCCCAGAGGCTCCTCATCTGGCTCAGCAGATTTCTGGCCTCCAGCCATGCCCTAGTGCCAGAAACCTGGGAAGTGCCTGCCTCTGCCTGCTGTAAATCAGGCAGTGCAATGTGCTCACTAGATTGTGATTCTGAGGCTACTCTAAAGCTTGGTCCCACCAAGGTATTTGTCTCTGCGCTGGTGGAGGGTGTGAGTGAACGCTGTGACGGGTCTTCAATGAGTGTTTCAGCAGATTCTTCTTCTGAGGTATTTTCAGGACTTGAGTCAAGGACCTGGGTCATGGATTCCCTCAGCTGTTTCCCACATGTGTGTGCGAAAGCAAGGAGAGATAATTAGTGCATGGCAGTGGCCTGTGAAACAGGACACATCACTCACAGCATGGCTGTCTGATGAATGTTGCACCACTGGATCCTCACTTGGTTGAGCACCGCTGACCTCACCATCAGCACAGGAACGGTCCAGATCATCATGGGCCAGCTGGATGACTCTTTCCAAACTCCATGAGGACCTTGAACTCAGACATTCCTCCACCGGTCTGCGACCTTTCACTTTTGTTGTGTGCTAGCTTGTCCTACCTGAATACAGATGTAGAGTGTAAGCAGGACACCTGCCAGGTCAGATGATAAGGATGCCTGGCACATGTGGGTAGTGAGTGGTGTCATGGACAGGATGAGGACAATGAAGGTGTATGTGAGAGATTGAATGGTGATGTCCCTTGAAATGGCAGTGAGTGAGATTCCTGTGGATATGTGTTGGGTTTGTGAGTGTGTGAGTTGAGAGCGGAAAGGAGATCATCATTCATCCTCTTTCGGCACTGGGTGGCTGTCCTCTTTTGCAGGGTGTTGGCACTGACCACCACTGCCACTGCCTCCCAAGCTGGAATGGTGGTGTTGCTGCCCCTCCTGCAGCCGGAGCGGGGATAGAGGACATCACGGCAGGCTTCCATGCCGTCCAAAAGGCATTCCAGGAACACGTCACTGAATCAGGGGGGCTGCAGTCTTCGTGCCTTTTGGATCCATGCTTTCTGTGCAGCAGTCCTGGGCTGCAAGGACTGAGAGGTGTGCGTATGGGTGCCCTTCAAATATGGTGCCTGATGTGAGGAAATGGTGAGGTGATGGCTTGGTGGGTGAATTGGAGGCTGCCTACCAGTGGAATGTGTTTCCTGGGAATGCATGATTAATGAGGCGGGATTGGAACGATACAGCGTGAAAAGCCACTATTGCATCCAGCGGGTAAAGTGTTGTTTTTCCCATCCGCTACCGCAGTTAGTGCAAATATGGGATAATTCTACCTGGTGCGGGAGAAAACCAGGACTCCATCCACTATTAGAGGACAAAAGGAGCAAAGATAGTCACTGGAAGAGAAACACATGGTGAATTCCTGTCTGCTTTTTCCCACTCATTTAGCAAACTTTCACAGAAGAGGCTCAGAAACCCTTGAAAATTGGTGTAATGGCATTCATGTGTCAGCTGTGATTCAGTGGGTAGCACTTTCAACTCCAAGTCCGAAAGTTGTAGGTTCAATTTCCACTCCAGAAACATCAACACAAAATGTAGGCAGTAGTGAGGGGGTGCTGCACTGTCAGAGGTTCTTTCTTTAAGGCAACACATTGAATTGTGGCCTCATTTTCCCTCTCAGCTGGATGTTAAAGTTCCCATGGCATTATTCTGAAGAACAGCAGGGCAAATTCTCTCCTTGGTCTTGGTCAACATTTATCTCTCAAGCAACATCATAAAAACAGTCTGGTTATTATCACGTTGCTGTTTGTGGGAGCTTGCTGTGCACAAATTGGTTGCTGCATTTCTACATTGCAGTAGTTGACTACACTTCAAAAGTCCTTCATTGACAGTAAAACATTTTGGGGCATGCTGAAGGAATGTCAGGTTCTACAGAAATGCAAGTTCTTTCATTCAGCTGTTTTTTTCTGAGTTTCTGTAACTCTTCCGGTGAATTTACAATGAAGAAGTGGGGAAACGTATATGGAAATTCAGCCCCATAGCTTTAATGTGGTCTGAGCAATTGATGAGAAAGTGAAAATTATTCTAATGTCTCATGATTTGGGTAACTTTTGATTGCTTTTTGATATTTTCATATTAAATATCAAATTGTTTCATGATGCTGTGAAGAGCCTTCTGTTCAATTATTTAAAATCACCCAAGCCCAACATATATTCAACATTTAATGTGCTCCTTACAGCAGTTTGTACATCGTGACTAAGGTTCAGTGTTTGTCAGACCAGACCCTGGTTAGTCATTGTTACAAATTGAAAGAGCTGCAACCTGGGATGATTTTTTAAAAGCTTTCTATGCTCTTCCAGCGAGGATATCAAGGATCTTAACGTACTGAGATAAGTTTTGAGCTGCTGAATCTGCTTTGGGTCCCATCAGTCAAAGCAGTTTTTTTTTAGGTTTTTCCTGTTTTAAAGGCTAGTAGTTAGATAGATCAGTACTTCTGTTGCAGAACGGTCAAATCTCTGGGATGTCCATGGTGGTCTATCTCACAAATTTAAGTATAGAGGAGGAAGGCCATTTGATGTAAAAGCTCATCAACAAAGGGAGAAGATGTCCTCTGTGTCCACATAAAGAGCAGCTTCATAGTGAAGCAAAGGTAAACTTCACTAGTGTTGATACACTGATTTCCAGCTTTTATTTTTAATTTGTTCTTCAGTTGTGAGTGTTGCTGACAATGTTACATTTATTATCTATCCCTAGTTACTCTAAGAAGGTGGGAGGGCTACTTTGTGGGGGTCATAGAGAGTCAACCACACACTATAGAACAGGACATTAGTGAAGCCATTGGATTTGTTACAATTCATCAGCACTTTCCTTCTGCCAGATAAAACATTACTAGATTTATTGAGTTGAATTTGCACAGTTTGCCATGGGAGAATTGTAAATACGTAGGGCAGAATTTTATGTACCATAGGTGGGTGCGTGCCTGACCTGATTGGGTGTAAAATTATGCAAGAAGACATCAGGCAAGCATCCCGACATCATCCTGCGCTTGTGCGATATTACGCTCAGCGGACGCACACAAAAGTCGGAAGCGCACCTGCCGACAATTAAGAGGGCAATTAAGCCCATTACCGGTGCAATTGTCTCTGATTTTTCATGGTCCGTCCAACCTTGTTGGCAGACAGGCGAATTGGTCAGGCGGACTTTGCAATTTTCATGAAATCTCATCCAAAGGTGGGATGAGGTTTCCCTTATTAAATAAAACAAAAATAAAAATCCATGGGCAGCATTTTTATCATCGATATGTTCAGGTGCCTGATTGTGATACTTGGACATTTTTTTCCTGATTTTCAAAACTTTATTTTATGGCTTTCGGGTCTGAAGCTCCCTGCGGTAGTTCTCTGCCTTCAGGGAGCTTTCTCTCAGCATTTGCCCACGCCTGCGGAAACATCATCGCCCGCCCTCTTCCCACCCCCACCCTGGCAACGCTGAGCTTTTAAGAGTGCATTTCACGCTGGCTTGCCGTTAATTGGCCAGCCAGTGTGAAATCGCGGTTGGGGGCCGATTGCGGTCAGCGGTCCGTTTCCCGAGCCCACCGATTCCGCCCGCCCGCTGAGCTGAAAATTCAGGCCATAAGTTCTAAGGTGCTAGACCAGTACCAAAGCTATACCAGGCTACCAATCAGAACCATTACATTACCTGTACACTTAGGATTTGAAGTGGTTGAAAAGTGCTCAAAAAAAAAGAGATACCAAGAGTAATTTCGTGAGCTTGCACACTTAACAGGGAACCACGTGCACAGGGAGAGCAGGCTAAGGATGGAGATTTGAGGATTGTAGATATTTAAGGAATGGATTGGAACCTTAATCAAATCCATATGCTGTTTCTGAAGACTGCATTGAGCTAGAACAGAACAGTGTCCAAGGAGATGGTGAATTGCCTCCCAATTATTGTCTGGCCTCATACTCAAAGAATGGCCACTTCAATGGGGAACCAGATGGCTGTCAACAAACCCCTTCAGGGAAGAGAAGACAAAAGCTGGGCCCAAAGTGGCAAAAAAGGCTAAACATAAGAAATGCAATCATATAAACCTCAACGATTAGAACTGAATGCACAGCTAAACTAATACCTACAATTCTCTAATGATTCAGGTTTAAGATTTGTGCTACAATGCAGCTTTTGGAAAGACTGAAAATTACTAGAAAATATCTACAATCTCAAGAAAAACTGAAACAACATTTAACACTGTACACATCCACTTCCCTTGTGCAGCTGCATGTTTTAAATTCCCTCCCACCTCCATCCCAACTGCAGATGATACCTAGCACCAAGCTCAATACAGATCAGGAGATCACTTAGTGTAAATGTTTAACTAGGGCTGATTGGACTCGTTCAACCCTTCTCCACATTACCAAACAGCATGTACTATCACTGCATTTTCTGTACAGTCATTTGCCAAATGTGGAAAATACCAGCTCTTGGAGTAAGTCTTTATATTTGAGCTGGGTCTGCCTGACCCACCAGCAGTGCCAATTACAAATGCAAGCATGCATCACTCACAATTGTCCTATTGCCATTGTAGACTCATAAAATCACCACCATTGACTTCAGGAGAGAATTGAGAGTTAAAATTCACTTGCATCAAATTAATCCTCATGTTGCATGGCTGCAAAACAGATTACAGTAACTAGATTTTTTGGAAAGATTTACATTAGCAGCAGAATGCTTCAGCTTGCTGACTATGGTTATCTTTCATTTGAGTGGCAAATGTTTTGTATTTTATTTGTGCGCATTTTGCAGCTATTGAAATTGATTATTTTTGGAGTGTTGTGTTGTTGTAACTCTTTCGAGTACAAACCTGTTTCCATCTGTTTCAGATGCAGTTACATTGTTTCATAGTTTGCCATTGTGAGATTTGAATCCTTGATCTTGGGGTTACAAACCCAGTACCATAACCACTTGACTATTTAGGCCAAGCTGGAAATTGATTATGCAGACTCCAGTTAGTCTAGACAACAACAAGCAAGGGAAAGGGGAGAGCACAAGGCACAGGGCAGCCTGCTTTAAACAAGCATGTTCTATTTCCAGGCTGAAAGTAAACACAATCTTTCAAGCTGTAGTGTGCTGTAGTGTGCTGACTGCAATGAGTTGAGCTGCAGGAAATGCTTGACTAGTTTGCCAAACATTTTCAACCAGAGTTTCTAGTCCTGTAAATTAACTTAATGTGGCATTTTGCCAAGAGGGTCTTTTTAAAAAAGACATCATTTCAAGAGAGGCTCTTGCAATTAAAATCTCTCTTGGGCAAATACATTAACACGATCCCTTTAAAGGGGGAATCATTGCCATTAAGGACCTTTCTTACTGATTTGATTTTAAATAATATTTTTCTAGATTATGGCATCAAATCAGGTATTCATACAGAGTGCATGTTATAGTCCATTGTTTGAGAATATGCACCAAGGGAATGAGGTGAAGTTAGTACATAGGTATAGTGTTCTATACATTAGGTTGAGGAATTTACAATAATAGGACCCATCACTATCTCCAAAGGTTTGTGGGGAGGGAATGAGCTATTACAAAAGCAACAGACCTGTAGTTGGTGTTGGACATTTTGAGATCTGTCTTCAGTAGGCAGCCCTGGAGCTTGTTGGATTGTTGGGGGCGGGAAACATGGATAAGAGATTAGCCCAGGGTGGGGGTCTTGAATCTCCTGGTGTTCCATGCTCAGCCCATACTTTATTCACTCTGACTGACAGATGTCTCATTTGTGGTCTGACCACCTGCTGGTTAGAGGCCCTCACAGTGGCTGCACCTTCCTCCTGCCAGGAGTGAGATCAGTTTGAGTGTGAGAGCAGTAGGGATTTCTTGCCCTGTTAGTATGAGGCTAATTGCGGGGAGGGTAGGAGAACAGGACCAGATGTGTTCTGGAGGGTATTTCTGTGGCCACAATTCCAATAGTGTTGATCAACTGTGGTCAGGTAGAATTTTCTAAATTTGTGATGGTTGAGCAATAGGTGTTGGAAAATTCTCAATTGACCAGCTACCATTCTGCTACAGGTTATTAGTATTGATGGGATGGGGGTGTCGCTGGCTAGGCCAGCATTTATTGTCTACCCCTAATTGCCCTTGTACAGAGGGCATTTTTAAGAGTCAGCCACATTGCTGTGGGTCTGGAATCACATGAAGGCCAGATCAGGCAAGGATGGTAGATTAGTGATCCAGATGGATCTTTATGACAATCGGCAATGGTCTTATGGTCATCATCAGACTTTTAATTCCAGATTTTTTTTTTACTGAAATCAAATTTCACTATCTGCCGTGGTGGGATTCAAACTCAGGTCCCCAAAGCATTATCCTGGGTCTTTGGATTACTAGTCCAGTGTCAATACTGAACACTCAGTAAGTGAAAGCCCTTGTGGTTGAGGTAGTTGACAGCTTGTTGCCACAGAGATCCAAGCGCCACATGATTGCAGTCAGTGGCACCTTCCACCAATGGAAAACTTGAGATCTGGGTGAATCCCAGTGCTCTTGCATCATGGCTTTCCTGATCCCGGGCGAAATGCACAACGTTGTATGCCTTTGTGAAGATGATGTCCATGACTTCATGGATATATTCGTGTGGGGAGGCTTGCGAGATCCCATTGAGGTCACTTGTGCAGCCCTGAAAGGAGTCACCTGCATAAAAATTGAGCACCACGGTCACTTTCATGACCACTGGCAGTGGATGTCCTCCATATCCCTGTGGCACCAAATTCTGCAGCAGATGGCAGATGTGAATGATCAGTTCCCTGGACATTCACAGTCTTCAGCAACGCTGGTCCTCGAGTATGAGGAATGATAAGTGCTGTTAACAGACCCTGGATCTAGATAGGCACCGAACAGCGATGGCTCACTGTGGCTCTTCAGCAGGCTGTGCAGGAGCTCCAGCCGCTCCTTCTTCCTGAGAGTGCTGCGCCTCCCTCTACCCAGCCAGGTGCCTCCATCCCTCTCTTCTCTTTCGTCTCCACTTTCTGTAAGCCATGAGGCATACGGCTCGGTCGTCAGGCTCCATGCTCCTGATGTACTGCTCTTACAGGATGAAAGAGAGAGACACATGGGTTAGTTTGGGTGTACAAAGAACATCTCTTGGTTAAGTCTGAAGGCTCCTTAACACATCCCAGAGAATGCTGGCCACCACTTGGATGGCCAGAGTTTAGTGCATTGCATGGCTGCCTGAAACCCCACCCTCCTCCGCCCCACTCCACCTGACTAATTGGCGGCAGTTTTGCCCACTGGACTGCATGCTGTGATCTCAGCAAAATATAAAAGCAAGGCAGTTATACTAAACCTTCATAAAACACTGATTTAGGAAGGATGTCAAGACCTACAAGAAGCTGCAGAGGAGATTTACAAAAATGGCCCTATATTGTTGTGTTGTTAGGTTGCAGTCATTTCACAAAAATAGGTGGGAAGGCAAGTGGTGAGGATGACACAAGGAGTCTACCGAGGGATATAGACAGGTTAAGTCAGTAGGCAAAAGCTTGGCAGATGGAATATAATACGGGAAAATGTGCAGTTATGCACTTTGTTGGGAAGAATAGAGGAGCTGAATATTATTTAAATGTTGAAAGACTGCAGAAGGCTGCAGCACAGAGGGATTTGGGAGTCCTTGTGCGTGATCCCAAAAAGCTAACATACAAGTTCAACAAGTAATAGGGAAGGCAAATGAAATGTTGGCCATTATTTCAAAGGGAATGGAGTATAGAAATAGGGAAGTCTTGCTAAAACTATACAAAGCACTAGACCACATCTAGAATACTGTGAACAATTTTGGTCCCCTTATCTAAGGAAAGATATACTGGCATTGGAGGCAGTCCAGAGAAGTTTCACTAGGTTGATCCCTGGAATGGAGGGATTTTCTTATGAGGAGAGGTTGAGTAGGTTGGGCCTGTACTCATTGGAGTTTAGAAGAATGAGAGGTGACCTTATTGAAACAAATAAGATTCTTAGGGGACTTGACAGGGTAGATGCTGAGAGGTTGTTTCCCCTTGTGGGAATGTCTAGGACCAGAAGGCATAATCTTAGAGTAAGGAGGCACACATTTAAGATAGAGATGAGGAGGAACTTCTTCTCTCAGAGGGTAGTCAATCTGTGGAATTCTTTACCGCAGAGGGCTGTAGAAGCTGGGTCATTAAGTATATTCGAGGCTGAGATTGACGGATTTTTAATTGGTAAGGGAATCAAGGGTTATGGGGAAGAGGCAGGAAAGTGAAGTCGAGGATTATCAGATCAGCCAAGATCTTATTAAATGGCGGAGCAGACTCAATAGGCCAAATGGCCTACTTCTGCTCCTACGTCTTATGGTCAATAACTCCTGAAGAATGTTGTCTGCAAACAATCTAACTTTATTGTAACATATTTATAATTATGAGAACAGTCCTTTACACTAGCTTATTTCCATGCTGCTTTTGCCTAGACTCAGATCACATGAGTATATGTCACTTCCTTCTAAGGCATCACAGACTATTAGAGTTAACCCTTTATTGGGCTTAGTCTAACATATTCCATTATACGACATCTCCTCCCCCCCCCCGTTTGGACTTCAGCATTCTCTGACGTTCCTGGAAACTCAATGCTTCAATCTCCAAGTCATTGTGAATATTTCAGTGTTTTGTAGTCCCATATTGCCTCTTTTTGCTCACTCGGATAAATTTTGCTTATCTTTTTCTTTCCATGTTCTCTTCATCCTTTCTCTCTCCTCCATGCTCCCTTACAACAATAAGTGTTGTGGTGCCTTCATGAATCTACTGTATCTAATTCTCCTCTCATTTGTAGGGAATGAGGCATTCTCATTCAGATGTTGATTTTTTTTTATTTGTTCATGGGATGTGGCATCGCTGGCTAGGCACTGGCCGGATGCTGTTGAACAGAATTCAAACTAGAAGATGGTTTAGGATCACCTGCTTCGGTGTCTTCTTTCATTTGTTATGATTGTGACTTTTCTGGTCTCTGTTTAACACACTTGTTCAATTGCGATCAAAGCTCTTCTGTTTCTTGTTAATCTCCTTGCAGGAAACAAGGATGATTTTACTGGTTCTTTTGATTCCTGTTTGTGAATTGAACATGTGATACATCTGGATATTATTTCTTCCAATGACTTCAAGAGACAGGCCACCAAACTGAATATCATGCTCTGGTTCTGTACTTGGTAATATCTACATGACATTGATGTAGGCATTGTAAGAGCTCAAATCTCAATACTCTTGGGATTACTATGCTATTTCGCTTACCAGTAAATCATCGATCACTGTCAGATATAATCTCCGCTCTAAATATGGTCTCAAGTTAGAATTATGTAGTATATATGTTGGCCATCCTCTAATACAAAATTCTCTGATCTGCTTACATTCCATGCCTGATTTTTGAGTCTCACTGATTTCACTCAATTTTTGTGTGGCTGCTGGTCTCTATAGCAGACTCCTCGATTTCTTCGACAAATTCAATATCATGGTTTTCTGGATTCTATGTTTCAATGTGTGATAATGGCCTACTGTGCTCTGTTGTTTCCCCTGAACATATACCACATGAGTATCAAATCTTATCAATCTCAATTTAAACTTTTGAACTCTTGATGGCATCATTCCAAGCTCTTTCAAATTCGATAGTGTGACTAAAGGGCTATGGCCTGTTTCTATCGTAATGTGAAGACCTAAGACATAGTCAGCAAATTTCTTGCATGCCCATGTGGCTGATAATGCTTCCTTTTTGAAGACTACATATCTATTCTCTGTATCTGTTAATGTTAGTGATGTTTGATAGTCTAGTCTACGTTTTCCATCTCTTTGTACCTGAAAAAGTACTGTGCCCAATTCTGTAATCCACGGCTATTATTGTAGATAACTTCAGATTGTAATGCGCTAATATCTCTGATGACAACAACCTCTCCTTGATTTATTTTGAATGATTTCTGATGTACTTTTTCCCAGCACCATTTATTGTCTTGTCATAGCAACTGGCATAGTGGCTCGTTGAGCTCTGTTTGATTCACCACTCCAGTGAACTTTTGTAACTCCATGATGTTCCTTGGAGCTGGAAATTCTTTTACAACTCTGGTCTTACGTGGATCAACCTTTATTCCTGATACACTTGCTATGTGATCAAGAGACCTGATTGTTGGCTGTGAAGTGTTAATCCTGCCTCTTGTAGTCTTCTCAGCACTACACTCATTCTGTCATGCTCAGTGGATCCATATGTCAACACATCATCCACGTGGCAAACAACTATGTGTAAGCCCTCTAAAAGATCTGACATTGTGTTTTGAAAAATCTCTAATGCTGATGTTATTCCAAAGGGTAATCTGTTTAAGCAGAGGGCAGAATCATCCCAAATTTGCACTAACTGTGGTAGCGGGCATGAAAAAAGCTGTTTTACTGCAGGCTGCAATGATACATTTCCATTAAGTATTGTCCCATTCCTGGTGCATCCCACCTCATTAATAATGCATTCCCGGGAAACACACCAGATCACTGGTGGAGGGGCCTCTGATTTGTCAGTCCTGCCGTCACCTCAAGACTTCAGTAATCCCGGTGCCACATTTAAAAGGTGCCCCTGCACAGAACGAGCACATTCTAAGGGATCGGAAGCTGCTGGAAAGTCATGGCTGCCAAAGGGAGGAAACATGCTGCCCCCAAATTTAGTGACACCTCCCTTGGGCGCCTACTGGAAGCAGTGAAGGCCTGCCATGAAGTTCTCATCCTTTGCTATGGGCGAAGACCAGCAAGCAAGGTCACCAATCCAGCATGGGGGGGGTCGCTGGCTGCCGGGGTCAGCACCAATGCCCTGCAAAAGAGGACAGCCAACCTGTGCCAAAAGAGGATGAACGATCTCCATTCTTCCAGGGTAAGTCATTGATCTCATCACTCTCAACTCACACTCACAAACCGATTACACATCCACAGGCATCTAACTCATTGCCAGTTCAAGGGACATCACCATTCACTCCCTCACACACACCTTCATCCGCCCTGTGGATTGTGTCCTCATCCCATCCATAGCACCACTCACCACTCACACATGCCAGGCATCCTTTTCATCTGGCCTGGCAGGCGTCCTCCTTACACTCTCTTCTTCTTTATTCATGCAGGAGAAGCTCGCATACAACAAAAGGAAGAGGTCGCAAGATAGTGGAGGAATGCCCGACATCAAGATCCTCACAGACTTTGAGAATAGAATCATCCAGCTGGCCCACGACGATCTGGACCATTCCTGTACTGACGGTCAGGTCAACGGTGCTCAACCAAGTGAGGATCCAGCAGTGCAACATCCACCAGACAACCATGCTGTGAGTGAGTTCCCCTGTTCCGTAGTTCCCTGCCATGCACTAATTATGTCTCCTTGCTTCTGCACGTACATCTAGGAAGCAGCCAAGAGGATCCATGAGGCATGTCCTCCACTCAAGCCCCTAAGACAACTCGGAAGAAGAATCTGATAACATCTAAGTTGAAGACCCGTCACAGCACTCACCCGCACTTTCCACCAGTGCAGAGACACACACCTCAGTGGGACCTAGTTCTAGAGTAGCCTCAGGGTCACAATTTGATGAGCACATTGCATTGTCTGATCCATAATAGGTGGAGGCAGGGATTTCCCAGGTTTCCAGCATTCGGAGAATGGCTAGAGGCCAGAAATCTGCTGAGTCCAAGTCAGTTGAGGGGCTTCTGGACTCGGTCATGCCTCAATTGCTGGGGCTGCAAAAGCTCTAGAACATCAGGAAGGGATGTCCACTGCACTCCTCAGATTGAAAGGCACAATGGAGGAATCCATCTGCCTTCGGTCTGAGGTGAAAGCACCAGCTTGCCAACAATGGTAGGATAGTGACTGCCATAAAGGCCTTGGTCCAGGACATCAGTCCTGCATTGCTGTGCGGGCTGAACTCCATCACTGACGCCATTGTTGGCCTCCAGTAGTGTCAATGCAAGAGGGGTGCTGGGCAGCTCAGTCGCACTCCAGCATCCCCTTCTCCTCAAGCAGTCAGCCTTGGGCCCTCAGCACCCATAGGGAGGAGGATCAGCAGGCGCACACCCTGGGGCCATCTACCCAGGTGACACCTGGAGTGTCCTGGAGTGTCTCTTCCTGTGACCCCAGCAGCTTCAGCTCCATAGTTAGAGGAGGGTGCCACTGCCACACAGCAGGACCCTGAAAGTAGGCTGGAGCCCTTCAGGTCTTGGTCCTCCAGAGAATGCCTGCCAAGGTCATCGGAAACAGGGCGTAGCAGTCAGCAGGCTGCCCCCAAGTCTGCTGTGGATGTCAGGGGATCACCAAGAGGGAGGTTTAGGAAAGTTAAGATGATATGGTTTCAGAGCCTGGGCACAGGTGTTAATCACTTTTACATAATATTCACTATTGTCATTAAACTCCCAAAAACATCCCTTGCCTATGGCTCCTTGTTATGATGAGCAGTGTTTGTGTCACTCAAACGTGAAAACTTGGTTCCTGCACAAGATAAAGGCAGGTGTCTCTGTCCAGGGCCTCTTCCCTGTGCAGTGTGCAACGTTCAGACTAAAGTGATGGGCTGGTTTCACAGTCACTGGACACATTAGTGAAGCCTGCACATCAATGGTGTTGTCATTAACTGCCAGAATGTCGTGTGCAGGCGTCACGGAGTTCCATCATTCTCTCTGTGTGCTCTCAGCACCTTTGAGGTGAGGCTGGCCCCTCCAGTCTCTTCAGCATCTCTGACCAGTGATGCTGTGTTCCTGAAGGGGTCAGGTACTGAAGACTGGCAAAGGGTCAGGCAGGCGCATTTAAAGTTTCACTGCTGCGCCTCCATGATATGACCCTGATCACGGAGCGCAAGCTAGCTGCTCTCAGCCAGTCAGAAGTCAGACATTCACAGAGGCTATGTGAAGATCAATGGAGTGTCCTCGCTGCATGTTGTCATCATCCTCCTGGAATCGGGCCCCCGCTGCATCTCCATGGCATGAGCCTGAGCACTGAGGGTATCTGCACTGCCGTCAGACACACAGTAGTCAAACATTCACAGATGCAAGGTGGAGGACGTCAGGACTGTCCTCACTGCATCTTGTCATCATCCTCCATGAATCTTGCAGCTATGACCATGCCTGTCTCATCTGGTCAGTGCAATTGCCTCATTGTCCGCATCCTCTCATCAAGGACCTCATCATCATCATCCCCTTCAACGTCATCCTCATCAGAGGAGACGTGCAGCTCCTCCATCTCCTCCTCGGCCAGGTCCTCCTTCCATTGCAGCGCCAGGTTGTGAA
Organism: Carcharodon carcharias; assembly: GCF_017639515.1. Lineage (NCBI taxonomy): Eukaryota > Metazoa > Chordata > Chondrichthyes > Lamniformes > Lamnidae > Carcharodon > Carcharodon carcharias. Next base: position 31,063,294 of record NC_054481.1, on the reverse strand, counting down.
GCGTGCAGTAAGCAATGATGATATGTGACACCCTCTGGGGACTATATTGCAGTACTCCACCGGAACCTTCAGACTAAAGTGTTGAGGCACCGGAACCTAACTTTCAAAATGCCTATCATTTGCTCCACCACAGTCTGGGATGCTGCCTGAGCCTTGTTATACCATTGCTCTGGTGCAGTCTGAGGCCGTTGCATGGACGTCATCAGTCATATCCTCTGTGAGAAGCCCTTGTCCCTGAGGAGCCAACCCTGCAGCCTCTCTGGACCCTGGGGGGTGTCAGGGATCTGAGACCTACTAAGGATGTAGGAGTCGTGGACACTTCCTGGGAATCGTGCACAGATCTTTAGGATGCATTTATGGTGATCGCACATCACAGAATCACAGTGCAGAAGAGGCCTTTCAGCCCATCGAGTCTGCACCGACACGTGAGAAACACCTGACCTACCTACCTAACCCCATTTACCAGCACTTGGCCCATAGCCTTGAATGTTATGACATGCCAAGTGCTCATCCAGGTACTTTTTAAAGGATGTGAGGCAACCCGCCTCCACCACCCTCCCAGGCAGCGAATTCCAGACTGCCACCACCCTCTGGGTAAAAAAGTTTTTCCTCACATCCCCCCAAACCTCCTGCCCCTCACCTTGAACTTATGTCCCCTTGTGACTGACCCTTCAACTAAGGGGATCAGCTGCTCCCTATCCACTCTGTCCTTGCCCCTCTTAATCTTGTACACCTCGATCAGGTCACCCCTCAGTCTTCTCTGCTCCAACGAAAATAACCCAAGTCTATCCAACCTCTCTTCATAAATTAAATGTTTCATCCCAGGCAACATCCTGGTGAATCTCCTCTGCACCCCCACCAGTGCAATCACATCCTTCTATAAGCTGGACATTCAGTGAGTGGAAGTCCTTGCAGTTGATGTGGTTGACTGCTTGTTGCCACAGAGATCTAAGCGGCACGTGAGTGTAATTGGTGGTACCCTGCACCTGTGGAAAACCTGAGATCTGTGCAAATCCCAGCACTCTTGCTTCCTGGCTTTCTCGATTCAAGCGAAATGCACAATGTTCTTCTGAGATCGTTCAGCAGCAGCTCTATTGACATGCTTGGAGTTGGGCCTCAGGAGCTTTTCAGCCCACTCAAGCAACGCAAAAGCATGAAAATGCCACCAAATGCTCCAGAACTTTTCATCCCTCGGGTGCATTAATGTGCGTTTTAGGCCACCTCAGAGCAATTGGCTGACTGGTCAAGCTGTATAATCCCCTTGTGAAAGATGGCCATGGCGCAGTCACTGGTGGAGTTGCACACAGCCCCTTGCAATGTCTTTATTAAGGTTTGGACCAGTATCCATCGTGGCTTAAGCTAACAGCGTGGCCTTGCAGTGCAGATTAGGAGAATGCCTGCGCTTGAGCTGAGAGCGGTGTTAGGATCATATCTTTTCTTTTTCTTTTTCAAAATGGAAGGATTTGGCATGATCTGGACATGTGGATCCTAACCTGGGATTTTTTAAAAAGTTCATAAGTTCACCTTGGAACTGTAAACCTCTTCCAAGTAATCACCTCCCTATAAGGTACCTGAGAAGAAGTTGTTTGTTTGTGTTGAACTGCAAAGAACTTTTATTAATGAAGCTAGAAGGCAAAAAGGGAATCACATGGAAGAGAGGAAAAAATACTTAATTTGTGAACCTGCTTGTTTTGAAGGCAGTCTTCTTGGAGAACAAGCTGAGAAAGGAAGGACACCTTGACTATCTCCCTCTCTTAACCTTGCCTAAAATTGTGTGTAGCTATCAACCTGTAGCCACAGAACCCTCATCTGAGTGTAACTAGTCTGCATTTGGACCTGCAAAGCTGAGACCAGTGGTGAGAACTTCCAGGTCTCCACCAGGACCAGCGGCCAGTCCGCACGAAAGAATGCCAGGTCAACACCCTGTGGACTTTATTTTATAATGCCCATTCTCCAAAGCTATCTCTGCAGAGAGACTCTATCTGTTTGTCCTTTATTTGTTTGTGTGTGTGCTGGGGGAATTCTTTAGGAAGAGACAGCTAGTTATATTTCCTGATTGCAATTGTGTGATAACCAGTATTTACAACTTGTTAAAAGAAGTTTTGTTTTGAAATAAATTAATCATTCTGAATTTTTGTAAAAAGACTGGTTAGAGTCTTTTCTTCTGGGTACTATGGGTATAGGTACACAATTGGCCATTTTGGTGAGAGAATTAAACATTTAAATTAATGGTACGCCTGTGGAGTAGCGGGCCTGATAATTTGTGCACTCCTTCCATCCTGGTCATAACAACAGCATGGAGTCCAGTGGCTGAAGCTGCTGCCAATCGGTCAAGTGGAGTGGGGTGGAGGTGGGTGGGGTTTCAGACAGCCAATTAGACTTTACCAAGAGAGGTTCTTTGTGAAGATGGCATCCATGACCTCCTGGATACACTTGTGCTTCGAGGTTTGTAAGATCCTGCACAAGTAACCTGTGGAGCCCTGGAAGGAGCCAGTGGTGTAAAAATTGAGTGCCGCAGTCACTTTCATGGCCACTGGCAGTGGATGATCTCCATGTCCCCGTGGTGCCAAATCTGCAGCAGGTGGCATATGTGACTGACCAGTTCCCTAGACATGTGTAGTCTTCGCGTCACTGGTTCTCAGTCATCTGCAGGAATGACAAGTGCCACCTATAGAGCCTGGGACTAGGGAGGTGCCTACGAGCAATGGCTTGCTGTGGATCTTGAGCTGCATGCGCAGCAGGCCCTGCCACCCCTTCACCTTGAGGGAAGTGCTCCTCCCTTTGCCGAACCGGGGGCCTCCACCACTCACCTTCTTCTTTGGTGTCTGTAAGCTATGAGGCATACCGCTAAATCACCAGGCTCCATGACCCTGATGTTCTCCTCCTGCAGATCAAAGAGAGAGACATGTGGGTTAAGATAGGTGTCCTAAGAACCTCTCCTGGTAAAGCCTGAAGGCCCCTTCACGCATCCCAGGGAGTGCTGGCCCCTGCTTGGATGGCCAGTGCACTCATTGGCTGACCGAAACCCTACCCACCTCCGCCCCAGTCCCCTTGACCGATTGGCGGCAGCTTTGGCCACTGGACTGCATGCTGTGCTGTCAGCCCAGGCGCAGGTATTCTCCTAACCCGCACTGCAAGGCTGTGCTGTTAGCTTGAACCACGATGGATACTGGTCCAAACTTTAACAAAGACACTGCAAGAGGCTGTGAGCATCTCAGTGACTGCGCCATGGCCACCTTTCACAAGGGGATTGTACAACTTGCCCAGTCAGCCAATTGTTCGGCTGCCCCTAAAACTCGCATTAATTTGCAGTCTGCGCCCGAGGATTGAAAAGCTTCAGAGCATTAGGTTGCACTTTCATGCTTTTGAGTTGCTTGAGAAGGCAGAAAAGTTTCAGAGGCCCAATTCCAAGTATCTTAATGGAGCTGCAGTTGAACCGTCTCAGCTGTGGAAGAATGCTCACTTTTGATAAGATTTTCCAAGTGTGTGGCCGCTTCCCTCACCCCTACCCCTCGCCCCAAGAACCCCCTCTACCAGCATGTGCTTGAGTGCTTCCTTCAGTCTGTGCTGCCTTGCCCCCCACATCCCCGGCATGTGCTTGAGTATTTCCTTCAGTCTGTTTGTGCTGCCTTGTCCCCACCACCCGACCTGACACACACTGGAGCCCTTGCCCCAGCACCACATTGAAAGCCAGCCAGAAAAAAGCGACTTGCCTGTGCCCCACACCCCGTGCGAATGCATGGCGTCTCTTCCTTGATGTCCTATGGGTGATGCTCGTGAGCACTGTGCAAGGTTGTGTGCACTCACCTCTGAGTTCCCCTCAAAGTTCAGGTCACCAGATGCACCTGTTTCAAAGGCAGTCGTAAAGCACAATGTTCTGAAGTCATGCTGACATGGGTGGTAAATTTGGCGTGGGGGATGATTCTAGCAGGCAGGGCTTATAATAAGATGCTAAAATATTGAAATGTGGTTCCTGATCAGCGGCAGTGGGAAAGGTGTTCCACCATTGACAGGTGGAGCGGATGATCGCATACTGGTTTCACAATGGCATGAAACCGATTTTTGGCCTTCTCACCATATTGTGTTTCCCACCCCCAACCCCACCTGCCTGCCACGATGCCTGACACCAACAGGGCCGGACAATTCCAGCTAGAATCTTCCAAATGGTGTTATGAGCATCATGAGAAGTTTGGATTCCTCTTCCAGAATCTGCTGTTGCCATTTAACGTAGAGGATACTGAGCTCTTTCTTAATTTAGCTAAACTCTCATCTACTGATACCATTAGATGGGCTTCTCTTTCCACAGTTTTATTGAGTTGTGTGGGATCAACACACATAATAACGGAAGCGTTCAGCTTTGGAACCAGCAGCATCGCTGAGTACCAACCTGTTGGCCCTTTAATAGGTGAACTGACTCCTTGTCTTATAATTAAGTCAATCTCTTTCTTTACCTTTGGAAGTATAGGGTGTGGAACCTTTTTGGGTTTACACAAGTATGTTGGTTTCGCTTCTGGACTTAGTTATTTACAAGACTGGGAGAGCTAAAAACATCATTTCAAAAAACATTAAGGGAATTCTGCTCTGAAGTCTACTGATTGACCTGCACCATTCTTTATTTCTTCTATTCTGCAGATTAGATTCAATTCCATACGTGCCTTTCTGCTTAAAAGTGAACAACGCTGATCTTGAATTACATATAGTGTGTCCTGTAACTTTCTACCAGGATCCCCGCACTCCAATTGTTTCCACTTACTTTTTAAATCTTTCCTAACAAGGGTATCTTAATGTCTTGTGAATATCCAACTCCATGGACTCTGCTTCCTTTTAAAACTTTTCTTTTTGAATGTTCTGCCCATTTTCTCTACTGTGACACACTGCCCGAAAATGCTCCATCATTTTTTTTCCCCAATGGCAGTGCACATTTTTTGTGGGACAATTCCAGTGCCTATGCCTTTCTCTACCACACCAGAAACAACTAGTCTAGACTATCACCATTAATTGCTTTTCATATCACACATGAGGGGAATAGATAGAGTGGACAGGATAAAATTGTTTCCCTTGGTGCAGAATTCTAGAACCAGGGGACATAGGTTCAAGATAAGTGGCAGAAGGTGTAGGGGGGACATGAGGAAGAACTTTTTTATGCAGAGGGTAGTGGGTGTCTGGAATTCACTGCCTAAGTTGGTGGTAGAGACAGAAACTCTAAACTCTTTTAAAAAGTACCTGGATCTGCACCTTCAGTGCTGTAAGCTGCAGGGCTATGGGCAGGGTGCAGGAAGGTGGGATTTAGAAGGGGCACCTGGGTGTCCTCAGGCTGGCATGGACAAGATGGGCTGAATGGCCTCCTTCTGTGCTGTAATTTTTCTATGGTTCTATATCACTTTCTCTCTATTTTCCCTTTTTATGTCTGACAAATTCCACTGTATTTGTTACTTTGGGAAACGAGCTGACTCTCTCTCTCTCTTCTGACTATTGATTGGTTCTGCCTCCTGATATCGGCTTGCTTACTTAGCTGAATCACCTTCGCCAGCATCAAGTCTTCTTGGGATTGCAAATAATGTGATAATGCATCATCCATTACTCCAATTACTTTTCTGTCATGAGTTAGCCCCTCTTTCAGATTACTGTACTCACAGTCTTCTGCTAGTTGGTACAAATCATTAACAAATGTGTCAATGCTTTCCCCATGTCTCTACGTACATTTATTGAACACTGCGTGTTCCACAATGATGTTCTTGCAGAGACTGATATATGTCTGCACTGCATCAATGACTATAGTATATGTGGCCTTACCCTCATCAATGCCCAAGGGAACTAAAATGTCATCCGCAGAGTCACCCATTGTGTACAAAAGTATACTGACCTGCTCACAGTCTGGCTTAGCTGTGAGACTCAAAGCAGTGTGAAATTGAGTGAATCTCTTGAACCACTTTGGCCACGCTTCAGCTTGATTTAGGCCAGCAACTTTCTTGAAGTGCTCTGGTAGAGGTAGAGATTTCTCTTGTGCCATCCTTTCACCGCTTGCCACCATGTATTATTGTGCTGTTGGGTTGGAGAAGTTTCAATAACTCCCGAGGACACTGCAACTTTATTGTAACATATTTACAGTTATGTGAACACTCCCTTACACTAATTTCTTTCTCTAGAAACATATTCTTGGAAGCTTCTTAGTCAAACAAAATGAACTTTATTTATATGAGAGCTTCCATGGCTGCTTGTAGCCAGCCAGCCCCTCATATAGCCACGTTTTGCTAGGAAACCCCTCCCTAGAATTTAATACCCCCAACCGCTAGCCACACATTGACTGAACAAATCAAGTGACCCCCTACTCAGTTGAACTGATCTTAAAGTGACAGTCATCACACTTTCTATGCTGCTTTCTCCTAGACTCTCTCAGATCATATGTCATTACCTTCTAAGAAATCACGGACTTATTACAGTTAACCATTTTGAGGATCAGCAAATCCTTTTATGCCGGATTGTATGACGTGAAGCCCACAGACAGCACGGCCTCCCAGTCCTTCCTGTCCTCTATCACGGAGGTCTTAGACGACAGTACACGGGAGAGTCTGGACAAAGCGCTAACTCCTGACGAACTGACTGAGGCCCTTGAGTCCTTCGAGAAGAGTAAAACTCCCGGAAGCAACGGCTTGCCGTTGGAGTTGTATTCGACTCTGTGGGACTGGATCGGCCCAGACCTGCTAGAAGTGTATGAGAGTATGCTCCTGGCCAGCAGTATGTCAGAATCCATGAGGAAAGGCATTATCACCCTCATCTACAAGCACAAGGGGGAAAGGGAGGAAATTAGAAATTGGCGACCCATTTCACTGTTGAATGTGGACTATAAAATTCTGTCCAAGGTCATCGCCAATTGGGTCAAATCTGCTCTGGAATTGGTGATCCACCCTGACCAGACCTGCACTGTGCCGGGCAGGAAGATCTCTGACAGCCTCGCGCTGCTCAGGGATACGATTGCCTATGTACAGGACAGGGGTGTGGATACCTGCCTCATCAGCCTGGATCAGGAGAAGGCCTTTGACAGAATATCGCACACCTACATGGTGGATGTGGTCTCCAAAATGGGGTTTGGGGATGGAATTCACAATTGGATCTAACTGCTCTACACTAACATCAGTAGTGCAGTCTCAATCAATGGGTGGGAATCAGAAAGCTTTCCTATTAAATCTGGAGTCAGGCAGGGCTGCCCCCTCTCCCCTGTCCTTTTTGTGTGTTGCATAGAACCCTTTGCTGAGTTCATCAGGAAGGATCCGGGCATAAGAGGAGTGACGATTCCAGGCAGTGGAGGCACTCAGGTCAAAGCCTCCCTGTACATGGACGATGTCGCCGTCTTCTGCTCGGATCCCCTGTCGGTGCACAGACTGATCCACATCTGCGACCAGTTTGAACTGGCCTCGGGAGCCAAGGTAAATCGTGGGAAGGGCAAGGCCATGTTCTTTGGGAACTGGGCTGACCGATCCTTTGTCCCCTTCACTGTCAAGGCTGACGGCCTGAAGGTGCTGGGGATATGGTTTGGAGGAACCAGGGCACGCATTAGAAACTGGAAGGAGCGAGTGTCTATGGTGAAAAGGAAACTGGGCATGTGGGAGCGACACTCCCTCTCCATCGCGGGTAAGAACCTGGTCATCAGGTGTGAAGCTGTTGCTGTACGTGGCGCAGGTCTGGCCCATTCCACACTCCTGTGTGGTGGCGATCACCCAAGCCATCTTCCGCTTTTTCTGAAGGTCGAAAATGGATCGTGTCCGCAGGGACACGATGTACAAGCCTCTAGATATAGGGGAAAAAACGTGCCCAACATCGCTCTCATACTGATGGCCACCTTTGTGTGCGGCTGCATCAAGTGGTGCGTAGACCCTCAGTATGCAAACACCAAGTGTCATTACATGCTGAGGTTCTACCTGTCCCCAGTGTTACGAAGGATGGGTCTGGCCACGCTGCCGCGGAACGCTCCAAGTAGTTGGACCGTGCCGTACCACCTGTCCCTCGTGGGAAAATTTATGCAGAGAAACACCTTTGACCACAAGTCCATCAGGCAGTGGTCGGCATGTAACGTCTTAAAGGCCCTGAGGGAAAAGGAGAGGGTGGATCCTGTGCAGACTGACAAAGTCATTTGGCAGAATGCCTCATCGCCAGAACTTTCCAACAAGCACCAAGACGTAGCTTGGCTGGTGGTGAGAAAGGCCCTCCCTGTAAGATCCTTCCTACATGCCAGGAGTCCTCACCCCCTCTGCACGTTGCCCTCGAGGTGGCTGTGGTGGGTAAGAGACTGTTGTTCACCTCCTTGTAGATTGTGCCTTTGCGAAGAAGGTCTGGAGAGAAATGCAGTGGATTCTGTCGAGGTTCATCCCAAGCAGTTCTGTGACACAGGACTCTGTGCTCTACGGGCTGTTCCCAGGGACACACACCGAGACAAACATCAACTGCAGCTGGAGGATCATCAACTCGGTGAAAGACGCTCTTTGGTCTGCCCGAAACTTGTTGGTCTTCCAGCGCAAAGTGTTGTCCCCGACCGAGTGTTGCAGACTGGCACATTCCAAGGTCCAGGACTACGTGCTGAGGGACACAGTTAAGCTTGGGGCAGCCGCCACAAAGGCGTAATGGGGAAGGGTCGCTGCCTAAGACCTTTCTGCCACAGTGCACTGGGGGGCTGGGAACTGTAAAGAGCCCCTCAGGCTGTACAGCTTAAAATGAATGTCTGCCAATGATTGTAATATTCATTGTTTGTACTGATACACCTTGTGATTCATGTTGTAAAAGTTGAACCAGATTGTATTTTTGTAATGGTGATTTTGAAATGGTTTGAAATGTTTTTGAAGATTTATGAATAAAGTATATTTTTGCAAAAAAAAACTTATTACAGTTAACCCTTTATGGGACTTGGTCCGACATACTCCATTATACTATAAGTACCAGACATCAAAACTTCAGTTTTATGGAGAGACTGGAGAAATTGGAGTTGTTCCCCTTCTAGCAATGAAGGTTAAGAGAAAATTTAACAGAGGTGTTAAAAGTCTTGAAGGGTTTTAATACAATACATAAGGAGAAACTGTTTCCTGTGGCAGAAGGGTCAATAACCAGAGGCAAAAGAGCAAGATACAACAAAGGGGGAAATAAATTATTACACAGTGAGTAGTTGTGATCTGGAATTCACTGCCTGCAAGGGTGTTGGAAGCAGATTGAATAGTAACATTCAAAAGAGAATTGTTTAAATATTTGAAAAGGAATAAATTTGCAGGACAGTGGGCCAAGAGCAGGGGAGTGGAACTAATTGGATCGCTCTTTCCAAAGAGCCGACACAGGCATGATAGGTTGAATGGCCTCCTTCTGTGATTCTACATAACGGTGCATTAGTTTTCCTGTATCAACATCTGCACAAAGAAATGTTAATCATAACAAAATAGAATGATTCAGCAAAGAGGCCATAAATGTGCCTCAATCAACACCTCCAAAACAGTTTAATTGGTCATTTACATCATCAGGATTTTGCCATGTACAAGTTAACCCTGCAATTTCCCTTATTATCAAGTGCAAGTTCTTTTTCTTTTCTGTATGTCTTCAACAATATCAACAAGTTATATTTATTTAGCACACTTAACATAGTGTTATGAATACCTAGTTCATGGTTCATGTAATAATAGTAATATTTTAGAGATCATTTTTAGTTCTGAGAAGATTAATATTTAACTGTAGAAAATTGGATAAATGCAATTTAAGCAGCCTGAAGACAATTACACTTAAAAGGTTGTGTTAGGAAATAGAGACAGTTTAAGCAAGTTATAATGGTATTTGTGGGTGTTAGGAATGAGATTTAGCTTTAAAGTTTAAGTTTGATTTGTATTTCTGTATCTGTTTGTTAAGAAAGGTCAAATTGAGTTTTAGTTTTACTTTAAAAGGTGTTTGCATTTCTAATGAGAATTTTATGACTGTAAACTAGGTTAAACAAACAAGAGTAGAAAAAAACAGTGCTGTTGCCTAGCAACAGGGGTCCAGAGAGGCAGGTCCCTACCACCGACACACACACAAGAAAAACAGCAGTTAGATTTTGGAAGCTGATTGCGTTCAGTTGGCTTTGAAAGTAGCTGCCAGGAGAGACTGGAGCAAAGGAGACAAATAGCCAGTCCCAAGATAAAGAAAAGCCCCAAAAATCCAGGGGAGTGGAACAGGAGAAAGTCCCAAGCAGACCTTCTAGTCAAAGGAAGGACAGGAACATGGAAAAGTTCCTGTTAAGTGAAGTTAAGAGTGAGGGGCAGAGAGGAAGGCTCCAAGCTTTAGATTTGAAGAGACAAAAGCTGCATAAAGCAGACTTAAAGTGAGGACAGCTTGCAAGAGGCAAGAAGGTCCAAAGAGTTGTCTATGGGCATGTGAAGCAGTGGTACTGTTGTAGGCTGAGTCAGTGAGAGAGAGTGCATGGAAGACATCTTGAATGCATGTGGTGACTCAGGGAAGAGGAACATCAGAAGAAGAGTTTGAAACCCTAGAGGTTAACCCTTGTGGAAGGTGTCTGAGAAACAGTGTTGATTTGGGAGAAGATTCTAAAGTGAGAGTGGGGATTGGAAACTGTTGTGTGAAAGACGGAGTGCAGTAAGACCAGTTGGCACACAGTGTGACAAGTGTCTGGAGGAAGTTGAGGAGAGATCCATAGCAGCTGGTTGATGTGGCATCTGTCACTTGATTTCAGAGTGTAGTGTGTCTGAGCACAGGGTGCCTATTGGACTGTGTACTTATGTGGACATTAGAGTTTAAGATAGCTTTTGTAACTTGTGTTATCCTTACAAATCTGTATATCTGGAAAGGTATAGTTGTGGGTGATGGAGTATTGTAATATAGTTCATCTTTTCTTGTTCAATAAATGTTTTATTCTTTTGTTAAAAGCTCATCAGCTGACTCCTGTAACTCTGTTCAGTAGCTACTTTCCACATATCTAAACAAACAAATGAAAGTTAGGATCTATCAAGCTGGGTTCCACTCTGGGATCAGGTTTGTCCAGGGGTAATCTCAGCGGGCATTGTAACAGTTGGGGGCTATGTTGACCTAAGGGATTAATGGCTATATGATAAAGATGATAAAATAGCAGGTGGGCTTACCTGGCTGGAGAATTGGAGATGAGGTGTCTCCACTGCTTGCAAAGAAATGCAGCCTAGAGAGTTGCTTTGTTTTGGGAGCTAGAGCTACAGTTAATTTCAAAGCATTCAGTGAGTCCTAGAAGGCTATATCGTCATGCAAAAGGGTGGAACTTAAGAAAGTTCTAGAGTCTCAATTTACCTGTGTGCTTGCTGGGAAAGTGAGTGTTCTGCAGCAGGGGAAAAGGCCATGCCGAAAAGGTGCTGCTACTAGTAGGCTCCAGGCAGCAAAAGTGTTTCTGTTAGCTGGCTCTGTGTAGTTGGGGCTGAGGAGAAGTCCCAGGAGCTGTTTGACAGCTCCTTGCAGTTAGGGCTCAGAAAAAGTCCTGGGGAGCTGAGAAGATAGCAGAAGGTCACTGGCTCTATGCTAGAAAGGGTCATGGTTCAGAAGAAGCCCTGGCAGCTATTTACAACTTGGTGTAGCTGGGGAGATTAGAGCTTGTGAAATCCAGGGATTAGCCAGCTAGTAAAGAGCTGAACTTGCTGCAGGAAGGAAAGGCTGGAGCGCAGACTTGAAAATCCAGGAGAATGGAGTCTTGGGAGATGGGATTGAAACCCTGGAAGGTGTGCAGTTATTGAGGCAGTCTGAGTTGGAGTATCTCTGAGGGAATTCAAAGGCTTGACCTTAGAAAGTGAAAAGTTTGGAGTCCCTCGTGAGGGAGACAGAGTTTCAACGAGATTGGTTGACTTATAGTGTTTACTGACATCTGGGTGGGTTGCTGAGAAAACTGTGGGATCTGTCCAGGTCGTATTTGCTATTTATTTTACAGGTGGTGTGTTCAACCACAATTTGCTTGTTAATTCACATGTACCTCATATTAACCCTGAATGTTAGAATATCTATAAGATAGATATTGTAAATTGTTTTATCTTTTTGAACTTGTAATGTTTATTTTTGTTTGTTGAAAACTCATGCATTCTGGTGGCTTTATTCTCTTAGCAAGTGTCTTGAATCTCAAATGTTGTCTATTTTAAACAAAATGTTATTGGTCTCTAACTGAATCTTACCAGAAACTTAGGGGTGTGATCTAGGATCATAACAGTAGTAAAAGCTCAAAGGCATTTCTCTAGGAACATTATAAAATAAAATTTGACATTGAGCCAGTCAAGGAGGTTTTAAGGCAGGTTACCAAAAGCTTGGTCAACAGGTTTTAAGGAGTGTCTTAAAGGAGAATGATGTGGAGACACAGAGGGCTTTTGAGAGAACATTCCAGAATTTGGGTCCTAGGTAGATGAAGGCATGGCTACCAATGGTAAGATTTAAATTTCGGGGATCTGCCAGAGCCCAGAATTGAAGCAGTTGAGATTCGAGAGCTGAGATTCTGGTAGGGATGACAGAGAAAGGGAGGGTGGGGACAGCCATGGAGGGATTTGAACCCAAAAATAAGAATAATAAAATCAAGGTGTTGCTGGACCAGGAGCCAATGTAGGTCAGCAAGCACAAGGGTCATGGAATTGGTGTGAGTAAGAACACAGGCAGCAGGGATTTAGATGAACTCAAGAAAGGCTTAAGATTTTGGCATTGAAATCAGCATCCCCTGGCTGGGCTCCTCAATGCACAGCTGTTGGGAAGTTACAGGTTGAGTAATTACTTAAGTAATGTCCATTTTTGCTGAGCAATATTATCTGGTTTCTGACAATATAACCATCTCTACTTGACATTCAATGGCATACTATTGCTGAATCCCCCACCATCACCATCCTGGGGGGGTTACCAATAATCAGAAACTTAACTGGGTTAACCATGTAAATACTGTGAAATGAGAGCACTTCAGGGGCTGGGAATTCTGTGATCAGTAACACACCCCATGACTCCCCAAGCCTGTCCACCATCTACAAGGCATAAGTCAGGAGTATGATGGAATACTCTCCACTTGCCTGAAAGAGTACAGCTCCACTCAAGAAGCCCAACACCATCCAGAACAAAGCACCCCACTTGATTGGCATCCCATCTTCCACCTTCAACATTCACTCCCCCCACCACTGGTGCATAGTGGCTGCAGTGCGTACAATGTACAAGATGCACTGCAGCAAATCATCAAGGCTCCTTTGACAGCACCTTCCTGGTGATCTCTACCACTTAGAAGGATACGGGCAGCAGACAGCTTTCAGATAGCACTGACCCTTTTTCTGCTATTAACACATTCTGCTATTTTGCTTTCAGACAGTGCTGACCTTTATTTTACTATTAACACCTGCTTTAGTATATCATTACGACTTCCCTTGTCTTGGTTTATTACATCTTTTGTCATTTAATCTCTCCTAACCCCCTAACCTATCCCTGACCTTCTACTTTGCTCCAGCTGCCCCTTCCCCCCTTTTCAATAGCATAAAACCCATCACATTTCTACCTCTCCAGCTCTGATGGAGTCATATTGGACTCGAAACGTTAGCTCTATTTCTCACTCCACAGATGCTGCCAGACCAGCTGAGATTTTCCAGCATTTTTTTGTTTTTATTAAGGGCAGTAGACACATGGGAACATCACAACCAGCAAATTCCCCTTCAAGCCACACACCACCCTGACTTGGAACTATCTCAATAGTATATCCCTCAATACCAGAGATAAAAACAAAAAAACTGCGGATGCTGGAAATCCAAAACAAAAACAGAATTACCTGGAAAAACTCAGCAGGTCTGGCAGCATCTGTCGAAGGGTCATGAGGACTCGAAACGTCAACTCTTTTCTTCTCCGCCGATGCTGCCAGACCTGCTGAGTTTTTCCAGGTAATTCTGTTTTTGTTATCCCTCAATACCGTTGGGTCAAAACCCTGGAACTCCCTTCCTAAAAGCACTGTGGATGTACTGACAACGCATGGACTTCAGTGGTTCAAGAAGGTAGCTCATTACAACCTTCTCAAAGCCAATTAGGGCAATAAATTCTGGTTTTGCCAGTGACACACACATTTCAGGAATGAATAAAAAGACAATAACCGAGGTCCACCACCTATTTTAGAAAAATCGAACAGATACAAGTTGAGGAATTCTTTCCAAAGCAACAGGACCCAGTTGTTGAGTACAGGGGTGCACGAAAACCTGTTACCTAAAGTCAATTTGTGCTCAAGACCCCAGACACCGGGTGGCTGCACTTCCTCCTCCCGTCCAATGGGGCCGCTGTGCTTCCCCCTCCAGGCTTCCGGGGCGCTGTGCTCCCACTCCCGCCCACAGGGGGCGCTGTGCTCCCACTCCCGCCCACAGGGAGCGCTGCGCTTCCCCCTCCCGCCCACCGGGGGCGTTGCGCTTGCTGTTCGATTGGAAAGTGCATCCTTTTGAACCAATTAGAAACGCTGGCGACGCAGCAAAGATGTGGAATCGACCAATTGTGATGAAGAATTGTGCGGCAAGGCTGGTGACTGACTGGTAGGAAAACCAATGGGCGGGCGGGACTTGAAGATATCCAATCAATGCAGGCGATTTTGAAAATGGTTCACGTGAGGATAGTTTGAAACGGTCGGGCGCGCGGACAGGTTTTCAGTAGCGCCACGGCCAAAGCTCGAGCTGTAGAGGAGCGGACTCGTCATATACCGGTAGACAGAGAGACATACATATATAGATATATATATATACATACACACACGGACAGAGACCTGTAACACCGGGAGCGAGAGAGATACCTAGACACGGTACCCTCACACCAGGAGAGAGAGAGTGACCCAGACCTGGCTTGTTCACACCTTGACACTCAGACTCAGCAGTTGATCCAGCAATTCTCGGTTTGAAGAAGTGGGGGGGGGGGGAGCGCGGATTATTTGAAGATGAAACCAGGTGGTGAGTTTTTTTTTCATCGACTAAGATTTGGCTGAAGCAGCGTGTGGAATGGGGGCTTTTTATAAAATAATCAGGGGGCCCTGAGCCCCGGGATTGGGGAGGGGGGGGGAGTGGATAGGGGGGCCCTGAGCCCCGGGATAGGGGGGCCCTGAGCCCCGGGATAGGGGGGGCCCTGAGCCCCGGGATTGGGGGGGGGTGGGGGGAGTGGATAGGAGGACCCCTGAGCCCCGGGATTGGGGAAGGAGTGGATAGGGGAGGCCCTGAGCCCCGGGATTGGAGGCGGCCCCGAGTCCCGGGATGGCGGGGAAGGGGGTTTCGGAGCCCCGGGATGGTGGGTGGGGAAGGGGGCAGGCGGCCTCCGAGCCCTTGAAAGAAGAGTGGTGGGAGATCTCCGGCCCTCACGATGATTCAGGGGGGGTGGTGGGTGTGGAGCAATAATGGCTTATACAAAATCTAGATCTAACTTGATCATTCTGAAACTTTTTTTTACTTCCAGTGTTTCATTGTAAATGCGCAAAATGTTTCTCTCAACTCACGAAAAAGAAAATTAAGAAACGTTCACCTGTCTTGACGCTGCTCAGTCTTCCTGATGATGTTCTGCTTTATGTATTGGGATGCCTTCCTGCTCAGGATATCCTGCACTTCAGAGCGGTGAGTTAGTTATCATTTATGCACCTGGTGTGACAAGATTGGTGATATTCCTCCAGTGAAGCAATAAAGTTCAAATTGATATGGTTATAATTGGTTATTTGTATTGCACACCATGTCAAATTATTTTATTACAAGGGAATACAAACAGCAGTTTCTTCTACAACAAAAACAAAAATACCTGGAAAATCTCAGCAGGTCTGACAGCATCTGCCGAGAGGAACACAATTAATGTTTCGAGTCCGAATGACTCTTCTTCAGAACTAAGGAAAAATAGAAGAGAGGTGAAATATAAGCTGGTTTAAGGGGGTGGGACAGGTAGAGCTGGATAGAGGGCCTGTGATAGGTGGAGATTGCCAAAAGATGTCATAAACAAAAGGACAAAGAGGTGTTGATGGTGGTGATATTAGCTAAGAATTGTGCTAATGAGCAGTTTCTTCTGACTGGCAAACTACTTAATTGTTGCCATGCATTGTTCTCTGCTACCTCTGTCCATATCCAGAGGATTCATATTAGGCTGCTTATATTTACCAATTGCTAACTTAATATTGAGACTTTTTACAACTTGCTCCATGTAGCTGATGTGCTTTCATACTATTGTAGATCAGCACCACTCCTATCTTGTCGTAAACACCAACTGTGTGAATGTTTCTTTTACGTGACCAGACGTGTGCCTTATTCACTAATTAATTGGTTGACAAATCTGTCTGAATTCCTTGGTTAGGACACTTCTAGCAGTGGACAACATGATTCATATTTGATATTTAAATATAATGCAAACTAGGCACACTGGGACTGCACAGTCAATACTCCAATGCCTTGGTGGCAATTGTCTCAAAATAAGTGGACACTTGTGCTTACTTGAGATTGCAGACAATTAACCTATCCAGAATGATTACAACTGTTATGTTCAGGGGAAAGGAACCTCTGTCTGAAGTAAAGTGAACTTCAGGGCCTGCTTGTGTTCAAACTGAGTTACAATTTTCTTCCCACTTTAATATAGATTATTTAAGATGTTCAGAGTTGAAATCTTGTATTTCTTTCCTTCAGGTGCACTCCCACTTCCGATCCCTTGTAGATAATCACTCTAGTGTTTGGGCCCATGCAAACTTTCAGGAGATCTGGCCATCGCCATTAAATCGGTGGCTGTTTGAAAGGTACATTGTAAGATGCTCTGCTATTTCTGTTTGACTAATTTTCAGAGGCTCATCTAGCCCTAGTTTGCTTGCTTGTTAGTTGTCCTGTTGGGATGTAGGTACCATTAATGTAATTATTCCTTTCTGCTTCTCTTAATTTTATGTTACATCATTCCTTTAGTACAACTCTAATGTGCTAAATCTGCAAATATTTCCTCATTGGCCATTTGTTACTATGTGGATTTGGTGCTAGGCGGTTGTAAAACTAGCACAAAACAACTTGAATTATCAGGAATAAAAAGTATACATGGGCCTTCCAGAATTAGATTGAACTTTCGAATAAAGATAACCACTCAATCACCACAAAACCATCTCCGTTTTCTTTTTGATTTTTTTTCCAACTTGCAGTTGATTTTTTTTTGTTTCATTGTTCTCATTACACACGGTTTCAGGAGCAAAGGTGCCATTTCTAATAGAGTGTGGGATAGAACCTAGCTTTTAAAGAATGAATTTCTTAAAACCTTGGTAGTTCCTTATTTCTTCCCCCCCAGCCCTTCATGAAAGGGTGAATGCTTGAAAAATGAGGAAGGTTGCTTTCATAATTTGGGCAATGTTTCTTGAACTGGTAATTTCATTTACAAATGTGTGGGAATATAGACTTTTAATTATTTTATTCAGCTAGCTAACTAGAGGCAATTTTTTTGTTCTAAATCTTCATTTTTTTGGTGATGAGGTAGAAGAAAAGCTTTGCTGCAGTTCTAATGAATCCCTCTATTCTAGGGCTGCAGAAAGTGGAAATTTTGAGGCTGCAGTAAAGCTGGGAATAGCCTACCTCTATAATGAAGGACGTAAGTATTCATCCTGTTGCCTTACAACGCTTTTTTAAAAACATAAGTCAAAATAATTCAAGGGAACATCAAAGAAATCTTGGATGATTTAAAATTGGATTTTTTTTTTGCCACGGACCTGTGAAGCAAAGACCATAGGTTCGCGTAAATTGGAATTGGTTGGTTTCTTGGAAAAGAATAAATGATTTGGGTACTTAGGACAATGCGATTTGACTAGGTGGCTCATGTAGTGAGAAACAGCAGTGTAGCTCTATTATGCTGAATAGTCTGTTTCTGTACTGTAGTACATGGTTGAGTTTCTAATCCAAAACATCAGCACCAAGTTTTGGAGGTAGTGTTGCTAAATGACTGCTGTTGAAAGAGATGATTTGATCCTCATTCTTTTGAATACTTTTCCTGGCCTTTTTTTTTCTCCAGTTAAGGATAGAGTTTTTAAATACAGCACTGGTGAACTGCTTTGTATTCCTCTGGGTGCCATTAGATACCTTACAAGGTTTTTCCTGCTTGGAAAAAGGGCTGCATTAAATAGTCTCATGTGCTGCTTAAATAAAAGTAAGCTTTCAGAATGCTTCCTTCTCTCCATCTCCAACTGCCACTTAAAGCCAAAAGCAATCTTAAACCTTGGCAGGAGCCTCCCTGGAATGGTGCTCCACATGTACCGCCTTCCAACTGCCTGAAAAGGATAAGGATTTTGGGGGTGGGCTGGAGGGGGAAGGTGGCCTTCAGTTGACAGACCATGTTAAACACCCTTGCATCTTGACATCTAAACATTACATCCAGTGACTATTGTGTGTAGTGCTTAGAATAGGGATCAGCAACCCATGGTTCAAAAGTTGCACCTCTTTAACATCTCATTTGTTGCTCCCAACCTTTTCCAATTGGATTATATTATCTTGAAAAAAGCCTAAAAAATTTGTCAAAACTACAAATCGAAGAACCAGACAACAACGCCATCTACCTTATTGAGTTATTAATTGCTTAACCAAATTTAGTTTCTATGCTGTCTGGCTTCAAAATAGCATTTTTAGGAATCATTTTGGAAAATATATGGTAATTGTGCTCTTAAAGATAAGTCAAACTACCCTTAGGGTGGTCTCCTTTTCTTTGACAGTTTATCTTATGTTGCTATTCATTGATTTTAAAGAATTTAGCATTGTCAATTATTTAATGCTAGAAATGACTAAATTGTATAAATATTAGATGAAATATCGCGCACAGGATCTGTCTCCCTTGCTGAGATAACAAGATTTTATTTGCTACCAAGCCAGACATGACTTGGGATGAAATGTTTCATGATTAAAAAATCGAATACTGCCCTGCAATTGTTAGCAGGCTTGAAACCTTAGCTGAAAATATCCACTGAGAGAAAGAAAATGTGCTGTTATGATTCTCCAAGAAAAAGTTGATAAAGTTGAAGACGAATTTAAGAATTGGGTAGCATCAGGATTCAACTTCTAAAATAAAATAACTTTTTACCTATTCCTGGATTGTAGGAACTGAATTTTTGCCTAACCCATATACAAGAGTAAAACTACATGAAATTCATAACTGGCCATTCTTAGAAGTTAAAAGCAAATGACTTTTTATGACATCAATTAAGTGCATAATGTTTCTCAGATTCTCCATACAATTTTTTTTCTCCTGCTTCATTTTTAATTGCTTTTCATCTTGCAGTTCCCAATAGTATTTATTTCAGGCAAATTTTTTAAAAAAGGCTCTTCAGCTAGAGAGTAATTGTGGACCCTGGTTCAGAAGATTTGCTAACATTTGTGAAATTGCTAAATGTGCCACATGTGGTTCACTGGTATATATGTATGTCAAATCAGCTATTTCACAAGTCACTGGGTATTCTGTGTACTTTTTTTTTAAAAAGAATACTTATGTAGAAAATGTGCCACTGCAGTGGGTGGTGCCCAATTACTTGCCATTTCCCTTTCCTCCATCAAATGCATGGGTATTGGCTGATTTCTATCTCTCAATAGAGTGGAAAAATAATAACCAAAAATTCTGTAATCCTTTTTCTTGAGAAGCTGCAATATTTGAGCTGTCACCTTGTAGCAAATTACATGTTCTTTTTAAGGAGTGGCCTAGTTACCGTTGTTGGTTATCTTGTGCCTAAGCTGGTTGTCTGAATCCTAGTGGTAAGGGAGGGCCATCTGGAGTGTAAATTAATGGAATAGAAGCTCAAAATCTGATTTGTGTATGTCATACTTAAAGCCAAATATCAATCACTAACTCACTTCTGACCCCAAAGCCTGTCTGCCATCTTCAAGACACAAGTTAGGAGTATGATGGAATACTGTCTGTTTGCCTGGATGAGTGCAGCTCTGTCAAACTTCAAGAAGCTTGACACCATCCAGGACAAAGTTGGGTGTTTGACTGACACCCCACCCACCCCCTTAAGTGGAGTTGATATAGAAGATCAGCCATGATTGTATTGAATGGTGAGCAGGCTTGAGGGACCATATGACCTACTTTCCCTATTTCTTATGTTCTTAAACATTCACTCCCTCTGCCACCAGCACAAACTGGCAGCAATGTTTACCATCTACAGGTTCACTGCAGCAACTAGTCAAGGCTCCTTCGGCGCCTCCCAAACTCTCGATCTTTATCACCTACAAGGACAGCAGTCGCATGGGAACACCACCACCTACAAATCACACACCATCATGACTTGGATATACATCACCATTCCTTTACTATCACTGGGTCAAAATTCTGGAACTCCCTCCCTAACACTGGGTGTACCTACACTACATGGGCGATTCAAGATGACAGCTAAATACCACTTTTGCAAGGGCAGTTAGGGATTGGGTACAGATTCTGACCTTGCCAGTGACTCCCAGATCCCATGAAAGATTTAAAATAAAAAATTAGATACTTTTTAGAGTGATGCAATTTAGTGTGGAACAGACAGCACTTGCTCATTTGAAGTAATTGAGTTTTATTTAGATGTTTAGATTGAATGAATGCTTTCTTTAGAAGGATTTGAAATTAAATAACATAAGACCCTTAGCAAATTAATTTGAAGGTCTGATAAAATGAGGTGCATTCTTAATGTACTAGTGCAAGTGCCATTTCTTTTTCTCTAATAATCGTGGGCACGTTTTTTTTTCAGTTTCTGTTTCTGATGAAGGCCGTGCTGAAGTGAATGGACTGAAGGCCTCCCACTTCTTCAATCTGGCTGAAAGTCTGAATGTTGATGCTAACCCCTTTATTTGGCTGTTCATTAGACCACCCTGGTCTCTGACTGGGAGTTGCTGTAAGGCAGTTGTCTATAATAGTTTAAAAAGTGAATGCCAGTTACAGTCTGTAAGTATGTTTATATTTTTAGTATCTTGGTCAATTTTATCTGAGAACATTTTTTAGATTGCTTTATATATGGTATTCTGATTCATGGGATTTGTATTGGTAAATGTTGTACTTGCTGTTCATTTTGTTTTCTTCTGGAAATCTCCATTTGATAACCAAGTCAAATTGTTTTGTAGTTTTTAAATATCCAAATGGGTTATACTCTATCCACCTTTATGGTCTTCCATTATTTCTGTGCTTTTGTATTATTTATTTCTGTCATGAGAATAAAATGGGTATGGTAACCTAGTGATCATGGCATTTGGTCAGTGATTTCAAATCCTACATGGTCTGCATGTGTGATTCCAATCCCACACTGATTACTTTTGATTTGCTGTGGACAAGTAAGAATGGATATGAATTGATTGTCTCATCAATGCACCTTTTCCCAAGAACACAACATTGATGTTTATTTGGCATGTTTCATTTTTCCAAAGATGTCAGAAGTGCTTCATAGCCAATTATTTTTTAAATTGTAAGATTTTAAATGGCATACAGGAGTGGATGAACTTTGGGTATGTAGCTATAAATATCTTTGCACTTGACCTGCAAAAGCAGATTTGATAGGTTGAATACCCCCTGGGGAAAAATTTTAAGTGCAGGTGCGAGCAGGCATGCCTCCGATCGGCGTACCCCAATCGGAGGCATGCAGCCATTTTACGTAGGTGAGCCAATTAAGACCCGTCCAGTGTGACATCCGCCAGGAAGCACGAAAGAGCGCACTGATCTCCCTGAGGCTAAGTGCTGCCTCAGGGAGATTGGCTCCAAATTTAAAAATGTTAGAGACAAAAACAAAATTTCTCTGACATGTCCCCTCATGTGATACTGTCACATGAGTTAGGACGTGTCCATTACTTTTAGCGAAACCTTTATTAAGTATTTAAAAACCCTCATGAAACCTCATCCTGCCTGTGGATGAGGTTTCATGCTTTTTCTTAACCCTGCCAGGGCTCTTGGCCTGCCCACCAATCTTAAGGTTGTACGGGCAGGCCCATTAACTATGTTAAGTATTTTTTAAATGGCTTCAATAGGCTGTTGACAGGTTGGCAGGTGCACAGCTGATTCTGCTGCGCCCCTGCTGACCTGAAAATGGAAATGACGCGGGGTGATGTCAGGAGTTCGCCTGACATCATCCCAAGTCATTTTATATGTTGGCGAGTGGGTCCTGCCCCCCTGCTTGCCGACCGGAAGATCCAGCCTCTTGTCTTGGTTAGAATAATCTTGCTGCTATTCATAAAATATTGAGCCTGTGCATTGAATTATTTGTAACAAAACTGGGTATGTTTTTTCCAACTCAACTTGTGTTTTTCATTTTCTAGGCTAAGAAGTCTTCATTAACCTACTGTTTGGCCAAAGTTCTCAGCCTCTTTGAGGTTTGTATTGTGGTAAATAAATGTGCAATCACACTTAATCCCACTTCCAGCTATGAACTCTCTCAGATCTTTGCATTTCTCCAATTCTGCCCTGTGCACATCCCCAGTTTTCTTTGCTCCACTTTTGGCAGCTGTGCCTTCAACTGCTTAGACTTAAAGCTCTGGAATTCACTCCCTAAGCCCCTCTGCCTCTCCTTTTTAAGACTTTCTTTAAAACCTATCACCTATGACCAAGCTTTTGACCACTTGTCCTGATGCCTCTTTATATGGCTTGATGTAATTTTTTATAATCACTGTTTTACTACATAACTGAGTTATATAGCACACCCAAAATTTGAACTATTATTTAACTGAGTTTTCACTTAAATTTAGGATGAAGAGAAACAGAAACAGGCTGTAGCAATGTTTGAAGAATCTTCCCGTCATGGATGCTTATCAAGCTCTTACCACTTGTGGGAGGCAAACCACAAAGAAGCAGTAAGTTTAGATTTGCTGTTGGAGACTTCTGAAACATTCTTTGCTATTCCAACATTCGGCATATGCTGTGGATTTGACTGAAAATTCTGAAATGATTTATTTTTTAAAAACCCAGCCTTTCAAGAAGTAATTTGCTTCGGCTCAACTGATATGCTTTGTTCGAGGCCTCCATTAAGATTTTTGAGCTAGAAAGATTGATTGTGCTAGTTACTATCCATCTAGTTAATAGCATGTTAATTCAATTAATATACAAAGGTGAAGGGCATTGTTTAAGTACTTGGAGCACATATAAATAGGGGACAGCTCCTCATTAGTATAGTGGTTAGTACCCCCAGCTGTCACGCATGAGATCACTGTTCAATTCCCGACAGGGAGAAGACGTTGGCTGAATGATTACCCACAAAAGAGCAGATGCACTTTTTTCATAGTCTGCTGCGGGGCCTGGCCAAGATGGCCATTAACAGGTCCAGGCAACGGGCAGTTGAGAGGGTCTTTCAGCTCGACTGTTTGCCCCTCTTCAGTGGCTACATTTGTGCCTGGGTGTTCCTGGAGAGGGAGCACATAGTGTCCACTGGTACATTTTTGAAGCCTTCTGTGACCAATGGGCATTGTGGGGGCTGGAGTGCATCATCAGGTCCCAAAGCAACATTTTAATTTTTTTGGGGGGGGTGCTCCTGGGATCTCCCAACTCATTTCCCCTGCTATTGTCACCTCTACCTTACAAGTGACTGGAGTGGTTCTACCACTTGAAGCATTGTAGTTTGGTGGCAACCCTGTTGGCTTTGAATAAGCAGGTTTCTGAGTACCTCCAAATGAGTTTATTTATTCAATATTTTACGGCAGTTAAGAAATCCTAGAATTATGGTCCCAATTTAGACCTTATACTTTGGCATAATCAGTCAAATGTTTTGTAGATTTGTGCAATTGCATATTGACTTTCTGGTTAGTCCAAAATTGTGGCTCCGTTATATTCAGTGAAGCTGCCATAGGATGTGTGGGATGGCTCCCAATCATTGATGCAGCCAGAATTACTTCTGGGTAAGAAGTTTTAAACAGCAATCCGTGAAACCAAGAGTACTGTATAATTAATCATGGATTAGACATAACTTTCAATGTGTTGAATGAATTCACATATTCCATAAGTTTAGAAAGTACTTATTGTTTTAGTCAGTAGTTTGAAGGGTTAAGTGGGACATATGGAAGTATGTAAACCTTAATGACAAGGAAAGGCTGATGGGATTAAGGGATTGAAGTTAAGCATTTTGATTTTCTCTTTTTAAGCTCTGTACCCTGGATCAGGTCCTTCAAATCTTTTGTAAATGTACATAAGATTAATTTGTGAAGTGCATTTTGAGTCCGCTTCCTTATGCTAGCCTGAAATGTTTAATGTTGTTAATTTTCATGACTTTTTTTGTTAGGCGGCTGATCCTGGCAGGTATCTTCAGAGCCTTCGGAAACTCAGGGATTGTGCAACTAAAGGATGCTGGGAAGCACAGGTATGTGCAACAGGTGTAATAATTTGATTTCCTTTAGCTTACCAGAGCTTCCAATAGAGAAGTTAAATTTTGGATTGTCCTTTTGGCTTTTGAAGCTCACGGCAATATCTATCAATGTAGGAAGTATTGTTTTAGTTGGGGAGTTACTGTTTAGGGCTCGTGACCTATGCCAAATATGGCATCCTGTTGCCTGATTAAATTCCATTCAGTTATGTAAGATGAGCAGGGTTGGAAATAAAAAAAAAACTAAAATATCTGTGTGCTGGTTTTATACTTAAATCTTCACTGGTGATGGGTACCTTTTTTTTCTTTTGACAGTCTCTTCAGTGATATCAGTCAAATAGGTTTGGAAACCTTTGGTATTCTATATGGTGTGGGAGAACTTTTCAGGGTCTACTACGGCTGGATGGCAGGAGTGTAATGTGGCCTGAAATTCAAAACTTGTAGCTGACTTGAGTTCCCCTTTCACAGTGAGAGCCTGTTCAGTTAGCAAGATAGGCAATGCTGGAAAACATCAAACACTTGGTGTGATTCTGGGAATGTCCATTCTAAGTGAGAATCCTGGCTAGCAAGTTCTCCTCAAAAGATACCGTTGCCTCTGCCATCTGTGATTTCCAGCAATGTCACAAACTGTACCTTGGGTGGATCTCTGACAGTGGTTTCAGTGAATGGTATGGAATTTAGGGGTGTGGGTGGAAACAGAGGTGGCATTGTCCCATTCATTTCATAGCAGTTGAGTAGGTAACCTCAGGACAGTATGAGAATTAAGGTGCTGAATGCACTAAACAGGAAAATGTACAAACTGTTCTTGTTTAAAGACTCTGCCAAAATCTAAGACTTGTACAAAAACAAAAAATGCTGGAAAAACTCAGCAGGTCTGACAGCATCTGTGGAGAGAAAGACAAAGTTAACGTTTCAAGTCCATATGACTCTCAGCATAGGTCTTCACCAGAGTTGAGTGAAGCAGCAATCATGACTGCCTTTAAAAATGGGTGATATAGATGGTTGTTAGTGAGGGATGTTGGGAACAGTAGAACATGGAATAGACTACTCCTCTTGTGGAGGGTAAATTCCAAAACAGTGGTTGGGCCAAGTGGCTTTTTTCTGTCTTAAATCCTCTAACATCCGATGCAGATTGGCCTGTCTCTGACTTTGTGTTCTAGTAGCTGTGCTTAACAAAACTAAAGGGTGCACCTTTTGCTTGCAATAATTTTGAAGCTATGCTCAAATATGTATTTGATCAAAAAATTGTTATTTCAGGTAACATTAGCGAAAGCCTGCGGAAATGCCAATCTGTTGGGCATGAAGTCTATAGCTTCGAAAGAGTTTGTGGCCCAAATTTTTCAGTCTTCCCATCCTTCTTACAAACAGAAAATGTTCCAAGTGCAAAAGGGCATGAATGACACAATGAGGTAAATGTACAAATATTTTCATCTATTAAAATTTGTTGATGGGAATTGTGCACAGAATCAAGCCTGAAATCTGATCTGAATAGTTTGGTACTTGACCCCCATCTAAATGATTGAATCAGTTCTGAGCACTGCTTCTCAGGAAGCATATACTGGCCTTTGAGGGAGGGGTTGCAGGACAAAATGGTGCCAGGGCTGAAAAGGTTAAATTGAAGACAGGTTGCATTAACTTAATTTGTGTTCCCTTGTTTGGAAGATTGAAACCTGATCTAGAATATGCAATACAGGAGCAGGCCATTCAGCCCAACCAGCCTATGGAGACATTTATGCTGCATTCAGACCAAAGAATAAGAAGCACTCATGAATTTGCACGTCCTCTAATTGAGGTGTTGAATGATAAATAGATTTAATAGAGCAGACGCAGAGTAGCTATTTCCTCTGTTGTGGAATCCAGAACAAGGAGGCACAATCTTGAAATTAGGCCATTCTGGAGTACAATCAGGAATCATTCTTTCACCAAAATGGTAATGAGAATCTGGAACATACTTCCCCAGTAGGTTATGGATGCTGAGTTAATTTAAGACCGAGGTGATCAGATATTGTTTTTAGGTAAGGATATCCAGTGATATGGATCAACATTGGATAAATGAAGTTGGAATAGACCAGTTATGATTTGAGGATATTATATATTTAATTTTGTTCTTTCTTGCCTTATCTTGTATTTATTGATACACCTTTAATGCAACTTGAAGTCCAGCCCTGTTACTGGCTGTTGCATTGGATTCATAACCACCAGATGAGAAGAATGAAGTCATGAAATAACTAATTACTAACTCCAAATTTTTTCTGGAAGGAAAAGGCTTTCTTTAAACTATGACTAATTTATATGCATCAAGTTTGTGATGAACTTAAAGCAAGCTGACCAATTTAAATTTTTAGGGACTTTTGTGCCTTTGCAGCTCAGCCAGCTGATATGTAATAGAGGTGGTTGCAATGGATTGGAGGTTGAGGGTGGTCTCGTGCTCAATTAGCAATTACTGACCAATAGCCCTATCTATAGATCTACCATGATAATTTTGCCATTTTGTGATTTAATGGAAGCTTGTAGAACCAAATGATTTTTAAAGCTCTACTGAAATGGCTGTGGTGTAACTAAACTCTCCACCTCTGCAGATACATTCTAATTGATTGGTTAGTGGAGGTGACCAGCATGAAGGATTTTTCCAGCTTGTGCTTACATGTCACAGTGGCAAATGTGGATCGGTACCTGATGCTGCGCTCTGTACCCAGAGGCCGACTCCAGCTATTAGGGATAGCTTGTATGGTTATTTGTACACGGTAAGGTGAAACAGCATAAGCTGAATAGGACTTGTGTTATTTCTAAAACAAGTGCATTTTGGGCTATTTGGTTCTAAGGCTTTACAGATTTTTCATTTTGATACACTCCTCCATAGGTTTATTAGTAAAGAAATCCTGACAATTCGTGAAGCTGTCTGGCTTACAGACAATACGTACAAATATGAGGATCTAGTGCGAATGATGGGAGAGATCATTTCTGCACTTCGAGGAAAAATTAAAGTAAGTGATTACAAGGGGCTTGTAGATCTGAACACGGTGACATTTTCTTACAATGGAAAAATACAATATATTTAACAAAACAAACTTGGGCATTGCAATTTCTTAAACTGAATAATTTTCACTAAATGGTACAAATTTTCCAAGTCCACACTAGGTATTCTTGTATTTGATCCCACAGGGCATTTCCATAAGACCTAGTCTCCCCTGCTAACTAGAGCACATCTTTACTACCCAATAAGTAAATGATATTAGGAAGGGACAATGTGACACAGCTGGTGATGGACACACACTTTGCAATTGTTTTCTTAGAAACAAACTTTTTAATTAAGTAGTTAATACACTGGGTAGTGTTGTGGCAAGACCAGAATCACCAGGGAAAGTTGCCCACTCTGATATTAAGCTGCTTTCTTCCAGATTCCACCAAACTTTTATTTTTGAGATTGGCAATAAATTCCTGCATTCTTAGTTGGTAAGGAGGTGTTGATCTGCCTTGACCATCATGGTAATGGTGCTCTCACAAGTGTGCTAGAGAACCGCAGGATGTTAATTCAGCTGATGAAGGAA
Organism: Carcharodon carcharias; assembly: GCF_017639515.1. NCBI lineage: Eukaryota > Metazoa > Chordata > Chondrichthyes > Lamniformes > Lamnidae > Carcharodon > Carcharodon carcharias. The sequence continues at coordinate 31,035,508 of NC_054481.1, read as the reverse complement.
CGCTAAGTTATATCCAAGTCAGGATATTGGCTGTGCTGAGCAAGTCTGGCAGTATTTCTAGAGAGAGAAAGGTTAATATTTCAGGTCTATAACCTTTCGCAAGAACATTTCTAGCGTTTTTAGTTTTAGTTCAGATTTCAAATATCTGCAGTATTTTGGCTTTGCATCAGGATGTTGTGTGATTTGTAGGCAATTGTGTTCCACAATGTGCTGTACAGTTGTGGATATTTTTCAAGTTTTATGGTGGTTGAGATGGGGAGGGTGGTTAAACTCATTGTACAGTCAAGGGGACATGGGATGGGAGTTTCTGTTTGCAATTCTGTTCTTTTGACAGTTATGTCATAAGATAACAAGCAGGTGCCAGGAATGGTTCCTTTAAAAAGGGAGTAGCCAAGGATTTGGTCTCCTGTGCTTCCCTATGTCTCATTCATAGAACATTGCATTTTTGACTGTTGGTTTATGGAGACTGGAGATAACATGCTATTTTCTCTGCTTGACTTATATTCTAGTGTGTGCAAAAATGTTAATTTGTATTAAAATGCAGTGCATAGTTCATGTTGATTCTTTTTTGCAGATATCTACCATTCTGGATTATGCAGAAGTACTATTAGCAATTTCTCCACTGGAAAGATGCACCATGCATCTCTTTAACTATATCTGTGAACTTTCACTACTGTATACAGACATCTCTGTTTATTCGCCTGCTATGACAGCTGCAGCTGCCTTACTATTAGCACGAGTACTTCACAAACAAGGTTTGTATACTAGCACGTAGATGATAATGTACTGTGCAGTGTCTAGTTTCCTACTGTCTATCTGAGCCAAGCATGTTATAGTGCTGAAATAGCAAATATGGCACATTTCTGTGCAGCAGTTTAAAATGAGCCTCTTTTGGTCTGTGCTTATAAATGTTAATATGCAGAAGTGTATTTATGATTCCTACTTTTTTGTATAATCAGTCTATTATGAATTAAATTCACTCAAAACAGCAGTGTCCCATGCCTGCGATTTAAAATTTTAGTCACAGGATGCATGGTCTACATATTTATTTCAAATAGGAACTTGATGTATGCCGGTGAAATGCAACACATAGATGTGGCAGGTGTTTTGAACTCTCAGGTGGATAATTGACAGTGGGGTGCAAGGCTAGCTGAGAGGACAGTGCAGTAATTGCACCTGGAGGTGAAAAAAGGCATGGGTGAAGGTCCTATGCTGTGGATAGGCAGAGCTAGATGACACAAAACTGGAAGTGTGTGGCCCTTGCTGCGCTGGGATACAGATGTGTTGAGAATTGGTCCCGGACCACTGAAATGGTTTAGAGGAGAAAGGAGACAGCAAGGAAAGTTGGAAGTGGTGTACCCCAGGGTTTAGTGCTGCATCCACTTGTTCTAATGTGTAGCTGATGTACACTTGGGAATCGGGATCACTGTCTTTCACTTGCTTGAAAGTGGGAGTGAGGGTAGATTATAGTACTAAAAAGGCCAATTGTATTTTGGGCTTTAGAAATAGAGGCATAAGAACGCATGAGCAAAGAGGTAACAAATTGTATACAATAGGTAGGTCAGAATGCTATGCCCCTTTTAGGGAGTCATTATAAAAGCCATAGAATGCACTGAATTGATTGACTTTGCTTATGCTATTGAACCATATTTGAAGAGGGAATTTAAGTAGTAGAATTATTTTCACTTGGCAGAGAAAGCAAGAGATTTAAAAGTTAAAATTCTGAAGCCTTAATAGAGTGAATCAAGAAAAACTATTTCCTGAGGTTAGTTATTGACCATGGTCATGAATTTAAAATGGTCAGCAAGATTGAATGGAGGATTTTGCAGTAAGGTCCATGATGTAGACTAATTTGAGTATGAAATATCTTGCCAATCAAAATAGGGTCATTTACAGCATAGAGGAGGTCATTTTTTCCCATTGAGCCTGCACTGACTCTGTAGAGCAATTCAATCAATCCCATTCCTCCACTCTATCCTCAAGGTTCTGCAAGTTTATTTCCTTCAAGTGCTCAGTCAATTTCTTTTGACATTGACTGTCTCTGATTCCACCAGCCTTGTGGGCAGTTTTTCAGGTCATTACCACTGGCTGTGTTTTTACAAAAAAAAATTTCCCTCTTGCCCCCTGCAATTCTTGCTCAAAATCTTGTGCTATCAGCTAATGGGAACAGTTTTTCCTTGTCTGACTTTTCCAAACCTGTCAATTCTGTACACATCTCTCCCCAATCTCCTCTGCTGTAAGGAGAACAACTGCAGCCTCTCCAACCTAACCTTTTATAGCTAAAGTACCTCACCCTGGAACCATTCTGATGGATCTGCTCTGCACCATCACAAGGACCGTCACATCCTTTATAAAGTGTGTTGAGAACTGGACACAATGCTCTAGCTCTGGCTTAACCAGAGCTTTATAAAGGTTCGGCATAACATCCCTGCTTTTGTACTCGATACCTCTAAGATCCCATGTACTTTGCTAACTACTTTCAATAGTCCAGCCACCTTCAAAGATCTATGCACGTGCACCCCCAAGTTCCCCTGTCCCTGAATGCTGTATGGAGCTGTGCCTCTTCATATTCCTTTTGCCAAAGTGCATCACCTCATGCTTCTCTGTATTAAATTCTGTCCATTCTGCTACCCTGTGCCTATTGCAGTTGATTTATTTCATCCTTACTGTTTACCACCCCTCCAGATTTTGTATCATCAGCACATTTTGAAATTTTACTCTATAAATGATGTGAATATTAGAATACATAGATCACAAAAGCAGTGGTCCTATCACTGACCCTTGGGGAACACAACTGTCTACCATTCTTCTGTCTGACAAACAAGCATTTACCACAATTATTTTATTTTCTGTCCTTGGCCAATTTTTTTTATCCACCTCATACTGACCTTCCTACTCTATGCCACAATTTTGTTAATTAGCCTTTTTTGGTGGTATTTTGTCAAATGCTTTCTCGAAATCCAATGCATTCCTTTCATCAACTTTCTGTTACTTCATCAAAAAATTCTAGTGCTTGGATAATTCAATATCTGTCTTTTACAAATCCATGCTGGCTCTCCTTAGTTAACACAAATCTCCCCCAAATGCATGTTAATTTTTTTTCCCTTTTGATTATTGTTTCTGAAACCTTACCCACCATTCTTGTTAAACTGACTGACCTGTGTAACTAGGATGCCTTTACAACCTTTCTTGACCAGATATCACATTTGCCACTCTCCAATCCTCTGGCATCTTTCCTGTAACTAGGGAAGATTATGGCAAGCCCTTCCACTACCTCAAACACCACTTCCTTTAGCAATCTGCAATGCATATCATTCAGACCAGGTGACTTATGCACTCTAAAGCGTAGCCAGCCTTTCCAGTATCTACAGCCTTTCAGTTTTCACACCATCCATTACCTGTACCATCACCAGTGCAATTGATGAGAGCTGACAGAATATCAACAATTCTAGCCTTGCCCAAAACCTCCAGGCATTTATTGCCCTCATTGTCCCTAATAGGATCCACTACACCTCTTTCTACCTGCTTACTATTTACATGCTTGTGGAAGATTCTTGGGTTCCCTTTTATATTGCCTGCCATTCTGTTCTCATCATCTTCCACAAATCTTATTTTCCCCTGCATTTCCCCTGTCAACCTATTGTATTTGACCTAGTTTTCACTTAAAATTCTCCAGGCATGTATCATATACCCTCTTTTTGTTTAATCGTGTTCTCTATCTTCCTTGTCATCCAAGGAGCCCTGGCTTTGGTTGCCCTGGCTTTGGTTGCCCTAACTTTTGGCCTTGTTAGATTGTACCTAGTTTGTACTTGAGCTTTCTCCTCCTCAAAGATCACCAATTGTTCTATCCATTGGGTGAAAGCATTTCAGCTTCTAAAGGAAATGGATAAATATTTGAAGCAAAGGCAGGTAGTACAGGGCATTGGAATTTGTTGTAGATTGTTCAAGCAAAGACTTCAGCCAAATGGCAGCTGCCATGCCAGCTGCTTGTATTATGAACCCCTTGGTTTAACACAGTCCAGCCCTGCAAAATAGGCTTAGATTTTGGCTAGTTAATTTTAGTTTTGCTTCAGGTCAAAGTGAACAAATATTAATGAGCAAATTCTGGGCCATTTTTAGGGCAATGGTGCAGAAAACCACGTTTGGCAATGCTGACATGTACTAACATCAAGTAGTTTCTACAGGAAAAAAACTGTCCAAGTTAAGTTCAGTGCTTGCTGTGCAGGACGGTATAATTTGAAGAATGAAGACTCTACGAGCAGTCTTAGTCCATGTTTATGTATCTTTTCTAATGTCCAAAAAATGCAGGGTGTGCATAGTACTTATACAGGGTCGGGCGCTAATATGGTCTATCTTGCCAATGTCCAGTTGATTAAAAGCATGAACTGTATTGTTCCACAACAACTCTAATTGAAAGTGCAGAACCTGCTGTTTCTGTAATTCAGATTTGAAAGCTGTTTTTCCCTCTTTTCTAGTCCTCCCATGGTCAAGTCAGCTAACAGAGTCTACTGGTTTTACATTAGAAAATCTAATTCCATGTGTAGTAGATCTACATAAAAAATGGTGAGAGCTACCAAATAATATACTGCTAATTGTCTGTGTAGCTTATATAGGATGTAAATGTGTATATAGTGGTGTGGAGTTTCCCAAATGTGAGCATATAAATTCTCAATTCTCTTTGCTTTTCAATGTTAATTACAATATTATGCTTTTATGCCAGCCTTATGCTGAACAATCTTTCTGCATAATTTGGTTTCGCTGTGTGGGGAGGGCACAAGAATTAGGAGATAGATGTTAGTACAGAATCAATGAAATCTTAAATCAGTGTTGCTGGAAAAAAGAGACATATTGTCAAAGCCTTTCGTCTTGCAAATTGCAAGAGTACCAATGTCATGGGGAAGCAACAACTTTATACTGTATGAGAAGAGAGAGCTGATTGGTTGAGAAGCAGACTCTGGTAGAATGCACCAGTTAATGGTGGCTGACAGTTAATTGTCAAGCATTGTTTGAAATTTTAAACAAGGCAGCTTGACTGTGGTCAAGGCATTGCCCTGAAGAATGAACCAGCGAATGGCTTTCACTTACTTTGTTCATTCCTTGGGGCAAAGCCTTGACCAGAGTCAAGCTGCCTGCTTTAAATTTCAAACAATGCTTGGCAGTTAACAGTCAGTCACCGTTAACTGGTGCCATTCCCCATGGCAATGCCTCTACCAGTCAGAACCCACTTGCCAACCATAGTGTAAAGTTGTTGCTTCCCTGACACTGGTATTCTTGCAATTGTCTTGATGAGTGCAAGATGAAAAGCTTTGACAAAATGTCTTTGTTCAGCAATACTCAAGTTCTGTACCACCAAATCAGTGTTAATTTTGTCTCATTAATATTCAGGGACTCTTTGTGCTGCATTGCTTTTTATTGTAATATTTAATCTAACTGAATCTAAAGGCAAACTTTAATGTTCCTGTACAGTATACATCTGCATGTTACATGCATTTAAGAAACTGTACATAGCAATTGGAAAGAGGTTTATTGCTAATCTTTGTTTTAGTTCACAAGTTCTCATTCCTGCTTTCCCATGGCTATTGGGTACATGTAAAATCAATCCTTTAACTTATACGAAAATCTTCCAGAAATTAACTTCTAAATTTCTTCGGCATATAGTGGCATACGATCATCTTTGTGTTCTGTTAAGTTCACTCATTTTCTTTTAATTATCTGTTAAGGGGTTAGTACTGTGTTGGATAACAAACTCTTACATTTTGATTTATTCTAAAACTGTTTCTACTAGCTTTCATAATGAAGCACCCAGGGATTACAGGCACGTGTCTCTTACTGCTGTAAAGCAACGATTTGAGGATGAACGTTATCAGCAAATTAGCAAGGAAAAGGTGCGTTGTCCTTGATGCAAGACTGCCTTGATGTCTTAACATTCCTGTAATGTGATGCATTGATAGCCATGGAATTGTTACTTAGCTATAAATCAGGCAAGCAATTAGTACTTTCATTTCGGATTGCCAGTAAAAAGAATGATGCACAAGTTTAGATGCCAAATTACATCTTAAAAATAGACCAAGACCTTTCATTTATTTTCCGGTTAATTTGTAGCTTCTTGCCTTCTGTGCTGCTTTGAATGCAGTCATTCTGACATTTTGAATCAAGTCATGGCTTTTGATTTAAAAGCTGACATTATGTATGTGATGGGGAAGAGGTTAAGATTAGGGTTGTTGGGCACTGGTTTCTTAATCTCTTTCTAGCATTTATAGATGTATTAAAGAAAGAAGTAATTTAGGTGATTTGCTTAAAGGCTTAGGAAAATGTAAAATGGACACTTGCCTACATAAATATTAGCTTATTCTATCCTTTTCTACTGTCTTTAAAATGAAGTTAATTTATTTAACTTTTGGAGCAGTTAATTGCCACCATACCATACAGCATAATCTCCAACCTCAGTATGTGGGACATTATTCATACTGAGATTGAGGTAACCTTTGTATAATATCTTTTTAATGTAGTGTTGTCATTTGAGGAGGAAATGGGAGAATAAAGAGACTTTAAAATGGTGGAAAAGAGCTTGAGGGGAATTCATAAGAAGATAAGGATAGCAAAGCCTTCAATCGTAAGATTGAACAGTTTTAAGCCAGGCTGACACCTGTGTTCATTGCTAAAGGGAGTACTATATCATCAAAGGCATTGTCCAAAGGCTGAGATATTAAATAAATACCCTGTCTGTCTGTTCCAGTGGTGTAAGTGGATGTTAAAGATCCCATTTGGAGTGTAGGGATTTTTTCCTGTATCGTGGTTCAGGGTGCATTGTTGTCCAACACCACCAAAAGCGGATTAACTGGTCATTCAGCTCGTTATACCTTTCTATATCTGCAATGGTTGCCTTGCTTGTCTATAACAGTTGCTACATTTCAAGTCAGTTGTATTTTAAATATGTGCTATAGCAATGCAAGTCTCTCTTGCTTCAGTTTTGATTTCACAGAATCATTGCATAGTACAGCACAGAAGGCGGCCATTTGGCTCATCAAGTCTATCCTGGCTTTCAAAATTTAATCACTCCCTGGTTCTTGGCCCAGATCACTTAAATCTCCAGGTATTTATCCAATTAGCTTTTGAAAGCTACTGCGAATCCTCTTTTCCTTCGCTTTATCAGGCAGTACCGTCCAAAATCCTAACCACTCATGATTTTTTTTTTTTATATAAGTACTTCTTCATGTTGTCTCTGGCTCTTTCACTTTAAATCTATGCCTACAAGTTCTCGACTCTTCAGCTGTTAGAAACTGTTTCCCTTTATTTACTCTATTTAAACCCTTCAAAATTTTAAATGCATATCAAATATCCTCTTTCCTTCCCTGCCCTAGAAAAACAGCCCTAACTTCTTCAATTTATTCACATAACTGTAATTCATTATCCCTGCAAGCATTTTGGTAAATCTTATCTGCTCATCTATACCATCCCCAAATGTGTCAGCTCCTTCCTAAAGCATGATGCCTTGAATTGAGTGCAAATTCCAGTTGGGGCCAAACTGATGTTTTTATACAGGTTTAGCATAACTTCCCAGCTTTTGTGCTATGGCTCTATTTTATAAAGCCCAGGATCCCTTATGATTCATTAGTCTGGTGTCCTGACAAATGTATGCATAAACAACCTAAAGTATCTTCTTGGAGCCCCTTTAAAATTTTGCCATTTAATTCTTCATTCTTTCTTCTAAAATGTATCAGTTGCAGTGTGCTTAATTTAGTCTCCCATAGGTTGTCCATTTCACCACTGTGTCCTCTTGAAGTTTTGCTATCTTCCTCACTTTAGGACACTTCCAAGTTTCATGTCATCTGAATTTCACAGTTGTGTCCTGTACTTACCCAAGCCCAATCTAGTCTGAACACTGGGACCACCGGTGATTACCTTCTTCCAGTCTGAAAAATGGAATTTCACCCAACTGTTTTTTATTCTTTTGCCAATTTTGTGTTGTGCTGCTTTTACTACTTTTATTCTATGTGCTTCAATTTGTTAGCAAGCCTATTACGTGGCACTTCATCAAATGTCTTTTTGAAAGTCTATGTAGATATGTCAGGCTTGGCCACCTTTTTTGCTTGGTGGGACTTCATTTCCATTATTTTTCTAAGAAAAATAAAGCAATGTGATAGCAATAAATTAAGGTTTAAAAAGAGTCATTAATAAAAATGACCAGTGTATGAGAGGGTCATTGTGTGCCAGGCTCAGTCCCTGTTTCAGGGTGCTCACTCCCTCACCCACTGAAAGTGGGTGTAAGTGTGTGTACGTGGTAGTGAGAGTCTGAGGCTGGGAGTAAGGCAGGCAGACATGCACACACTCATTCCCACGCACATTCTTGCCTGCTCCTCTTGCGCATGGTCAAAAGAAGAGTGAAGCTGGTTAGGAACCAAAAAGGGGATTAACGCATTGAGACTGAGGCACTAAATGAGTACTTTGCATTTGTCTTTACCAAGGAAGAACATGTTGCCCAAGCCATAGTGAAAGAGGGGATAGTTGAGACATTGGATGGACTAAAGGTACCAAGGTATTAATATATCTGTAAAGTTAAGTCATCAGGACCAGATGCATCCAAGGATACTAAGGGAAGTAAGAATAGAATTTGCAGAGGAGGTGGCCATAATGTTCCAATCCTCCTTATGTAGGTGTGCTGGCAGAGGACTAGAAAATTGAAAATGTTACACACTTGTTCAAAAAAGGGTATAAGGATAAGCCCAGCAATGTCAGACCAGTCAGTTTAACCTCAGTGGTGGGGGAAAAAAATAATTTTGTCCTGAATTATCATTTTTAACAGTCACTTGGATAAATGTAGATTAATTAAGGAAAGCCAACATGGATTTATTAAGGACAAATTGTGTTTAGTTTAAATGGCTTGAGTATTTTTGAGATAAGAGTAATGTTGCTGTCATGTACATGGAATTCCAAAAGGCATTTGATAAAGTGCCCTATTACAGGCTTTTAAGCAAAATTAAAGTCTATGGAATAAAAAGAGTAGCATGGAACAAAATTACCTGAGTGACAGGAAAAAGTAGTGGTAGACAGTTGTTTATCGGTCTGGAGGTAGGTATTCAGTGGCTTACCAAGGGTTGGTGTTAGGATTCCCGCTTCTCCTGATCCATATTAATGACTATGACTTTCATGTACAGGACATAATTTCAAAATTTGCATGTGACTCGAGACTTGGAAGTATTGTGAACTGTGAAGAGAATAGTAATAAAGTTCAAGAGGATATGGGCTGGTGAATAGGCACACAAGTGGCAGTTAAAATTTAATGCAAAGAAGTGTGAAGTGATTCATTTTGGTAGGAAGAATGAGGAGAGGCAAAACAAAATAGAGTACAATTCTATAGGGGAGGATGATTGCAGAATCAGAAACCCCTGGGGATTTTTATGCACAAATCATTGAAAATGGCAGGGCAGGTTGAGAGAGCCATTAACAAAGTGTATGGAATCCTGTCTTTATAAATAGAGTACAAAAGCAAGGAAGTTGTGATAAACCTGTATGAAACGCTGTTCAGCCTCAACTTGAGTTTTATGTTCTGTTGCACTATGTTTGAGAGGGTGCAGAAAAAAAAATAATGAGACTGGTTCCGGGGATGAGGAGGTTAAGCTAAGTGGATGGATTGGAGAAGCTGGGGCTGTTCTTGGAGCAGAGAAGGTTGAGGAGATTTGAAAGAGATTTTCAAAATCATGGGAAATCTAGACAGAGTAGATAGAGAGAAGCTGTTTTTGTTGTTGGAAGGATTGAGAACCAGAGGACTTAAGGTGATTGGCACAAAAAGCAATGGTGACTTGAACAACTTGATTACACAGTGAGTGGTTTGGATCTGGATCTGCATTGCACTGCACTGCCTGTGAGTGTGGTGGAGGCATCTTCACTTGTGGCTTTCAAAAGGGAATTGGAAAATTATCTGAAGTCTGCAGCACTATGAGGAAAAGGCAGTAGAGTGGGATTAGGTGAGCTGCTCTTGCAGGGAGACAGCATAGACGTGGCGGGTTGAACAACCGCCTCCTGTACAGTAACCATTCTATGATTTTATGTTCGTCAATACTTTATCCTTGACATCAGTAGCCTGTGCATGTCCAAGTGGCTGTTAATTTTCTCAGGAATTATTGTTTCTAAAAGCCTCCCAAGCATTGACATTAAACTGGCCTATAACTGCCAAGTTGATTCTTCTCTCCTCTCTTTGAACAAGATTATAACTTTTCAAAGCACCAGCTTAATGTCTAAGAATTGGAAGATTGTGGCCAGCACCTCTGCAATTTGCATCCTTCCTGGTCCTCAGCAATCCAGAATGCATCCTAAACAGACAGGGTGATATACTGACTTTACGTACTGCCAACCTTCTTAGTACCTCTTTATTTTATCTCATCCCGTCTTAGTTATTATAGCTTTGGAAAAGTTCTCTTCCATAGTAAACACTTTAGTCCGACTCCAACATTTAGTATCTCAACTGTGCCTTTTAGTTTCTAATCAGCTCCACTTCTCCTGACAACTAAAGACCTTTGGATTCCCTTTTTATGTTGCCTACCAATCAATTCTCATGGTCTCTTTGTCCCTCTTATTTCCTTTTTTTACTTCTCTCTGCTTTTTATTTTCAGGCTGAACGCTGTCAATCTGTAAAACCCCTTTTTTCCACTTAATCCTACATTCTAATTCTATTGTTATCCAGGGAGCTCTGGCTTTGGTTGCCCTCCCATTTCCCTTTGTGGGATTGTACCAAACTATGCCTTCTACCTTTGCTCCATTACATCTCTACCTTCCAGTCTGACTCCATTTTACCGGGGCCAGATCACGTCTCAGTTTGCTGAAGTTAGCCCTCCAGTTCAGGATTTTTATTCTAGATTAATCTATCACACTCTATAACTACACTTTACAATACCATGACCACTTCATGAGATGTTTCCCCACTGACGTTCTCCACTTGACCCACTTCAGTCCCCAGGATTCACTCCAACGATGCTTTCTTTTTTGTGGGGCAGGAAATATTAGAAGTTCTTCTGAATGCACTTTAACAGTAAACTGCTAACTGAATTCAGGCTAAGTGTTCAAGTTCATGGTATGTTGAAGTTGAAATATGACTATTGCATTTCTTTTCTATTAACCTTACATTGTGGTGGATGTTAGGTGATGGATTACAGTGAGCTCTGTAGTCTGCTTGGAATAAAAGAGGAAAAGGAATCTTCACTAATTTCTGCTCACACTCATCCTGAGATTCAAACTTTTTTGACGTCTCCTTCAGGCAACAAAACAAAACGGTAAGAAATGAAATCCACTTGTAAACCTAAGCTAAAGATTCCCCCTGGGGTAGTGTTCCCTCCAAGATCTGCAGCCGTGCAGCAATTGAGAATGTATAGTGCATTGAAATAAACAAAGGGTGCTTACAAGTTTGAAAATTCAGTGACTTTTAAAATCTAAGATACCTGGGGACTCAAAAGTAGAGCTTGGAGTTTGCAGCATAAAGAAAATTGAAGGAAATTGATGGGGTAAGTGGGTCGGGTGTTGTCAGGAATGCTTCAACAAACTAGGGTAAATTTCTCGAACTGAGCATTCCAGTTTAAATTTTGCATGGTTAAAATGTTCTAATTAATTTACATGGGGAAATTCTCATTGTAACTAAAACTGGTTTGTAGTTTAATGTGATTTGATGTCTTGTATCTACCTCTTTTAGTCATTTGTAGTCAGAGCATCTCCAGCATTCTTTTCCCTCACTGTTGCCTTCAGAGTCCACAGACTGCTCCCTATTCCTCATCTACTTCCTGCCTTGTGTCTGCATTATTGATAGATGTCTGATCAGCTTGCACATGTTTGTGTGTAAATGGACTGCTGTATTTCATACATTAGACTCGTGTCTACACTTAAATAGTGCTAAATTGCTTTGGGGTGCCCTGAAGTTATAACATGCCATAGAATGCAAGTTCTCCTTCCTATTTATTTGGGAAGATTTGAAGCCATTGCCTTCACAGAATGTCACTGGTGCCATCCCATTCCTTACCTGCCATCTTTGAATTGGAATTTCTGTAACCCCACAGATCTTCTGACCTCTTATTTTGTCGGCCATAAGGACAGCTGCCTTCCATTTCCCTACTGTCACCAGCCTTCATCCCACCTAACTACCTGTTGCTGAAAGCATTATTCATGTCTTTTGAATAGAGTCCGGAGGTGACGATGTTCTCTTGGGAAACCAGCCATCCTTCCCTTTCTGTGAACTTCAGCTCATGCAAAACTTTATCAAAACTAGCAAGGATGGGATTCCAATATCTTAGATTTAAAATCCACAGTGTTCACATAATCTCATTTGTGGCATGACCTCTCCCTAGCTCTCTAACCACCTCTAATACTACAATCCCTCTTATTCTGATCTCTTGTGCATTTGCCCCAAAATTTGTGTCCTTGAGGCACTTAGTATATGCTCTGGAAACTTCTGCTTTTCCTCTCCACTGTCTTCCTCTTGTAAACCAGTGGCTGGATACAATGACTTCTGCCCTTCTCCTTATAGGTAAGAGAACATGCATTCAGTCACTTTTAACATAGCCTTTTATCTTCTGATTTATGTTCCTTAGAACAGGTTTCAATGGTGCTAAAGAAATATTAAATCCAAGTTACCTTGCATGACAGGAATATTCCAAGCTTTTGAATTTCTTGCGAATGACTGTCTCCCTTGCTTTGAAATGCAAATAAATTTTGCTGATCAGACCTCCCTTCTGTTGCAATTTGTCCTTGTCTGTCCTGATTTTCATAATCGTCCAGAGTTTCAAACTGTTAACAACATAGCCTACTATTCCTGTCAACTTTGATTATTCAGTGGGTTTTCTTTGGAGAAGTTGGTTAATCAGGGAACTGGAATGTAATGAAATGCATTTTGATCCAAGAAGCTGTGGCCATAAATCTGTTGACATTCTTTAAGAAATTAAGCTATTTGGGAAATTCCTAAGAGTACGATCTACATGGATCTTTAAGAGCATCCACTGGTTTACATTTTTTGAACACCATATATAAAGAGGTAAGGGTGTGTTGGCTACATGGTTTGAAACAGGTGTTTGTATGTGGCTGTCTGGACAGCAGTAGTGCACAGGGTCTCCCTAACCTTTGAGAGGAGGGTGGGTAGATGTCATTTTGTTTGGATCCCGATTATGCCTAGGGCAGATGGGTTCCTCACTCTTTACTTGCGTTGACTTGCAGGAGTATGTAGTAGGGTTACTGAAGAACACTGCTACACAGATTCATAACTGTGATTGTGGGGAAAATGGTGATTTTTTTTTTTTCTCTTTCATGGGATACGAGCATTTGCTGTAATGGCTGTGCTCATCCCTAATTATCCTTGAGAAGGTAGTATTGGGCTGCCACATTTGAATCACTGCAATTCACACAGTGTAGGTATGCCTACAGTGCTGTTAGGAAAGGGTTCCAGGATTTTGATCCAGTGAAGTGTCATGGGACACAATTGATGTGTTTCTTTTTACTGCCCATGATCAGTATGTTGGCAGGGATAAAAAGTGTGTTTTTTCTTGGCCTCAGTAAATGTCCCAATTAAGTAATTCCAGCAGCAAGCTTTTTGTAAGTTTTAAAATAAAGGTTTATTTTTTATCTCTCACTTGCCCTCTCACGCACACAGATTAGATACAGATGAAGATATAACAACACGGTTGCAATTTATAATTATCTCAGTCTCTTTTGTGGCAGGCTTATAGTTTCTTAGATGAACGTGACACTTTAAAGTTGAGGTGAAAGTCTTGTAAAGTGAAGGGTTGAGTAAACTGAAGTTTCTTGCTGAATTTCCCGGGTGCTCACGTGAACTTGAAGTTGGAACAGGTTGGTAGAGGTGGAGGTCCTTCCACTTTCAGGATATTGCTGTTTATTACCTTTGCGGCATAGATGACTTGCAAATGGTTGTTTGGCTTTCAGTGTAATTCTGTCTGCCTGCAGGCAGTTTCTCTGCTATTTCCAAATAGAGGGTGATGTGTCTGTTGATTCCAATCGTCTTATGTTGTTGTTTGACACCTTGAGATTCATCCAGCCTAGTTTGAATGAGGGAATCTATTAAATTAGTAGTGGCAATGGTGAATTGTTAATTCACATTTGTCTTACACGTATTGAGTTTCGATGTTTCCTTTTTATCATGGTGAAAAAGAGATGGACCAGCTAGAATTCTAGTTTTGTTGATGATCCATCCTTAAACAAAGGGATATGTGAATTCCCCAGATGGCTGCAAATGTCATATTTTATTAGGTATTTGCTTGAGACTGTTGTCCAGGTCTTGTTGCATATAGGTATGGACTACTTCAGTATCTGAGGAATCAGGAATGGTACAAAACACTGCAATCTCAGCAAACATCCCCACTTCTAACCTTATGGAGGGAAGGTCATTTAAGCTGCTGAAATTGGTTGGGCTTAGTTCATTGCCTTGAGGAGTCCTACAGTGATGTCCTGGGGCTGAGTTAATTGACCTCCAACAACCACAGCTATCTTCCTTTTGTGCTAGGTATGACTCTAACCAGTAGAGAGTTTTTCCCTGATTCCCAATGCCACACTCGGTCTAATGCTGCCTTGATGTCAAAGGTAGTCACTCTTTCCTCATGTCAGTAATTCAACTCTGTCCATGTTCGGACCAAGGCAAGTGGTCAGGAGCTGAGTGACCCTGGCAAAACCCAAACTGAGCATCAGTGAGCAGATTGTTTTTGAGTAAGTGCTGCTTGATAGCGCTGTTTACAACTCCTTCTATCTGTTTGTTGATGTTTGAGGTAGACTGTTAGGATGGTAATTGACCAGGTTGGATTTGTCCTGCTTTTTATTAACAGAACATACCTAGACAGTTTTTCACATTGTCAGGTAGATGCCAGTTTTCTAACTGTACTAGAACAGCTTGACTAGGGGCATGACTTGTTCTGGAGCACAAGTTTTCAGTATTACAGCCAGGATGGTGTCAGAGCCCATTGCCTTTGCTGTATCCAGTGTCTTTAGCCGTTGATGCATGGGTTGCCTTTTGTTTGGCAAAAGAGGTACTAATGTACTTGAGTGTTTTATCTTTTTTAAATCTGGTGCATGCATGAATGAAATATTAAAAGTATAATTACAGTGTTATTTTACTATTTTTGTCGTTTTAAATTGAATTAAGCATGGATAAGATTTTCAGTGTCTCCTTTTAAAGTGTTACAATGTGACTTGTGCATTCTGGGGCAGTGATGGGGAGAGAAGCAGACAACGTTGCCAATCGTGCTGAACTGCTAGATTAGATTAGTTGTTTAAGTTTGTAGTGAGGCTTGAGTGCACCAGACCTGCACTGGTTTAGAAGAATCTTCTAGAATAAAGGATCTGATACAGGTGAATCTTATTACCAATTAGTCTGAGAATTTTTGTCCTTTCTATTTAGACGAAGAGAGGATAGTTTTCGAGAAGATAGAGGCAACTTTGTGGCGACTCCAATTGTTGAATTATCTAACCATGAGGATACACTTCTGGGGGATTTCCTAGATTGGAGTTTAGACTTATCCTGCACCGGGTATGAAGGAGACCAGGAAAGTGAAGGGGAGAAAAATGCTGATGGTAAGTTTATTTTTTTGTTATTACAGAACATTAATGGGAAAATGGCTTTTGTGAAGCTAATGAATTGCTTCCTGAGCCCCCAAAAAATGCTGACCTAAATCTCTGATGTTCTTGACTATGGTCCAAGTGCAGCTGTTTCCATCCAGTTACTTGGGCAGGACAGGTGTGTGTCTGTGCCATCATATTGCCCATGATCCACAAATGCAATTGTTGTGAACCAACTGCTGATTTGAAATGTTCAAATTCAGGAAGAAAAAACAGCAGACTCAGTGGATAAAATCTACTGCTTGGTGTGGTATGAGACACTCTCAGCTTCAATCCCTGATCTGATTTGTTGGTGATCCCAGCTACGCAAGGACACAAGAAATAGGAGTAGACCCGTGTATGGCCCATCGAGCCTGCTCCACCATTATATACAACCATGGCTGATCCTGGCTTCAGTTCAATTTTACTACTGCTTCCTGTATCCTTTAGTTTTCTGAGAGGTCAAAAGTCTGTCTATCCCAGCCTTAAATGTATTCAATGATGGACCATCCACAGCCCTCTGGGGATGAGAATTCCAAAGATTCACAAGCCTTTGAATGAAGTAATTTCGGCCCTAAATGATCAACCCCTTGCCTTAAGACCCAGTGTTTTAGATTTCCCCGACCAGTGGAAACAATCTCTCAGCACCTACCCTATCAAGCTGCTTCAGAATTTTGTAGGTTTCAATGAGATCACCTCTCATTCTTCTAAACTCAAGAATATAAGCCCAATTTACTCAGCCTCTCAACATTGGATAAACCCCCTCATCCAGAGACCAATTTAGTGAACTTTTGTTCTGCCTGCAATGTAAGCTTAACCTTAAATGTGGAGACCAAAACTGCACACAGTTTTCTAGATGTGGTCTTGCCAAAACTCTATGCAATTATAGCAAGACCTCTTTATTCTTGTAACTCTTTCAAGTACAAACATGTTTCCATCTGTTCCTATTCAGATGAAGTTACATTGTTTCATAGTTTGCCATTGTGAGATTTGCACTCTTGATCTTGGGGTTACAAACCCAGTACCATAACCACTTGGCTATTTAGGCCAAGCCCTCTTTATTCTTGTAACTCTTTCAAGTACAAACCCGTTTCCATCTGTTTCAGATGAAGTTACATAGTTTCATAGTTTGCCATTGTGAGATTTGAACTCTTGATACTCTTTTGAGTAAACCTGTTTCCATCTGTTTCAGATGAAGTTACATTGTTTCATAGTTTGCCATTGTGAGATTTGAACTCTTGATCTTGGGGTTACAAACCCAGTACCATAACCACTTGGCTATTTAGGCCAAGCAATAATTAACGTATCTTTGTAACTCTTTCGAGTACAAACACGTTTCCATCTGTTTCAGATGAAGTTACATTGTTTCATAGTTTGCCATTGTGAGATTTGAACTCTTGAGCTTAGGGTTACAAACCCAGTACCATAACCACTTGGCTATTTAGGCCAAGCTTCTTTATTCTTGTACTTCAATCCCCTTGCAATAAAGGCCAACAAGCCATTTGTCTTCCTAATTATTGCTGCACCTGCATGTAACTTTGTTCTTTCTGAGTGCACCCAAGTCTCTTTGAGCATCAACACTTACAAGTTTTACATCTTTTTTTAAAACAAAATATGCTTTCCTATTATGACCAACGTTAATAACTACACACTTCCCTATATTCTACTCTGTCTGCCATCTTGTTGCCCAACTCACTTAACCTGTCTATATCTCTTTGCACCCTCTGCCCTCCGCACAGCTTACCTTTCCACCTCGCTTGGCATCATCAGCAAACTTCGATACATTAATGACTTAAATGAAGAAACAGTGTAATGTAGATTGTTAATAACTGAGGCCCCAGCACTGATCCTTTCAGTGCTCCACTATTCACTGCCTGTCAACTTGAAAAAGCACTGTTTATGTCCACTATCTGTTTTCTATCTGTTAACCAATCCTTATCCATGCTAAAATATTACCTGCAACTCCATGAACCCTTACTTTACCTATTAATGTTTTGTGTGGTGTTTTATCAAATGCCTTTTGACAATCCAGGTATACAACATCCATTGGTTCCCCTTTTATCTACCCCACTAGTTAAATCCTCAAAAAATTAATACATTTGTCGCTCAGAATTTCCCTTTAGTAAAACTATGCTGACTTGTTCTAATCAGGTTATGCTTTTCCAAGTGCATTAAGACTTCCTTAATGATTCCAACATTTTCCCAACAAGCTGATGTAAGGCCTGTAGTTCACTGTTTTCATTTGCACTGCTTTTTAAGAAAGGAGGGTAACATTTGCTAACTTCCAATCTCATGGGACAGTTCCCAAATCTAAGGAATTGTGGAAAATCATAGCGTACCCAATTTCTCTGCAGCTACTGCTTTTAAAACCCTAGGGTGTAGGCCGTCAGGTCCTGGGGATTTGTCAGGTTTTAGGCCCTTAAATTTCTGCAATACTTTCTCTCTACTAATATTAATTTCTCTAATTTTCTCACTCTTTTTAACCCCTAGGTTACTGTTTATTTCTGGTATAAATCTGGTTCTTCTACTTTGAAGACAGACACACAATATTTGTTTAATGTCTGCCATTTCCTCATTCCCATGATGGTTTCTCCTGTCTCTGCTTCTAAGGGACCAATGTTTACCTGAGCTACCATCTTCCTTTTTATATACTTATTTAAGTTCTTGCAAACTTTATATTTCTGGCTAGTTTACTCATTTTAATTTTTTGTTTTTTATCAACTTTTTGGTGGCCCCTTGCTGGGTTCATGGTAGCGAGGAAGCAACAATTGGCTTCTTGCTCCATATGTCTGGGTGCTCGGGATGAAGTGTGAAATCAATTGTGATTCCTGCTCCTGATCCTTTTCCCAATCTAGTGCTCTCTGCTCGGAAGTGGCTATCTGATGTTGGCGGAGGATAGATCAGCTTCAACTATGACACTTTGAGCAAATTAGTCAGCTAATGCTTATTGTCTTACCTTCTACCTGAATAACGTCTATTTGGAAGAATTACTGGAGAACTGCCTAATTATGAATCACATTATTCAGAAAACAAAAAAGTAACATTTCTGTTATCTGGCATGCTCTGGGAATGAGAGATGCTGGTTACTTCAAAAATGTTGGTTAACTAAGATGTAAGGTGAGTTCTGCGTTTTCATCCAATTAGAGCTCCTGGGGATCTTGTGGTGATGCAGGTGTTGAGGTCCCACGGTGTGGGAGTGTGAATCTAGTGAGCGGTGTCAAGGGAACATGGTTCTGCAGAACAGTGGGAGGCTGAGACCAGAGTGAGGGCAGGCTGCCGATGATAACTACCAGTGAGTTTGACAATTATTAGTGGTTGTGTGAGGATGGAACTGACGGGAAACAAGTATTAGCACTGATTTCTGAGGGCTGAGAGACATCTCCAGTCAAAAAAACAGACCTGACCCCAGAATTCCAGTTACTGGAGCATGCCGAATAACGAATTTTACTGATAGGAAGGAGAAGTTACGACTGGACCAAAACTGCTTACAAAGCTATTCACTTGGATGATCTCCCCCCCACCCCCCCAGCCAGGCAACACATCCATTTGGGTTTGACTTTTGTTTGGTAACACTCCTGTTAGACACATTGGGATATTTTACTAGGTTAAAGGATTATAAATGCAAGGTTTTTTTTCAATCTGATCTAGTTACCCTAGTTAACCTGAAGGGAGTAAATGAGCCTAACTCTGCAGCATGTTCCTTTCCTTCCTCCCCTCCACCTACCCTGCTCCCTGTTTCTCTCCACCTTCAAAAATAACTGTCTTGGAATGAATAGTCCAAGATAGAATCATTGAAAATGATGGACCAGAAGGCTCATCATTTCTGTGCCAGTAGAGAAAGAGCTATCCAATCTAATCCTACTTTTCAAATCTTGGCCTGTAACCTTAGTTTACAGAATTTCAAGTGCATATTCAGTACTTCTCCCTCACTGCAGTGGTGTGTTCCAGAGCTCCCACCTTCTGGATGAAAAAAGAACCATCAATCTCTAAGCCTTCTACAAGTTACTTCAAATCTGTACCCCTGGCCATTTACCTCTCTGCTAAGGGAAATGTCCTCCTTATCCACTCTTTCTAGGCCCCTCATAACTTTATACATTTCAATTAAATCTCACTCAGACTCCATTGTTCCAAAGAAAACAAACTGTATCCAATCTTTCCTCTTAGCTACAATTTTGAAGTCTTGACATCATCCTTGTAAATCTCTTCTGAATCCTCTCCTCTGTGATCACATCATTCCTGTAATGTCAGGTGACCAGTACTCTAGCTGTGGCCTTACTAGTGTTTTATTCAATTCCAGTATACCCTCCATGTTCTCAGTTTATTAGACATGGCGTAGAACTTTTTTCATGAATGTCTTTTCAACCACCTACCTGTGCTGCTTTCTTCAGGAATCTCTGAGCATGTAATCCAAGAACCCTCTTTCCTTTACACCATTTATTGTGTGTTACGTTGCCTTTTTTGTCTTCCTCAAATGTATTACATCACATTTCTCTGAATTGAATTCCATTTGTCATTTTTCTGCCAACCCGATACCTTCTTGTAGGCAACAGCTTCCCTCACTATCAGCCATATCGCCAAAATCTGATCACCTGATAACTTCTTACTCATACCCCCTACTTTTAACCTAAATCATTTGATTTATTCTATAAAAAGCAAGGGAGCTGATCATGAGCTCTGTGGAACCCCACAGGAAACAGTCATCTAGTCACAAAGACATCTGGTTGAGCATTACCATTTGTTTCCTGCCAATTTTGGATCCAACTTGCCACTTTCCCTTGGATCGCATGGGCTTTTACTTTTCTGACCAGTTTGCCTTGTCTTCTCCTCTTAGGCAGTCCCTTGGGGGTCGAGGATGACTTGCTTCCACACTAAAATTGAGTTCTCAGGCAACTGACGAGTCCAATGCACGACCTACAGTCTCTGTCACAGGCAGGTCAAATAGTGGTGGGGGAAAGAGTGGATGAGGTGCCCAGGTTGCCACGTGCTCATTTTGCTGTCATGCTTGGCTTCAGCTAACTCTTGGCGATGAGACTTGCTAATATCAAAGTCAAAAGCCTTGCTATTATCCATGTAGACTATGTAAAATGTGCTACAATCTTCAAGCCTTAGTTACCCTCTTGCTCTTTATATAATTCATAAAACACCTTTGAGTATTCCTTGATACTACTTGTCAATCTTTTACATACTCTCTCCTTGATTTCATAAGTTCCTTTTTAATTTCTCCCCTGCACTTCCTATGCTCCTGGGCTTCCTGTAATATCGAGCACTTAGCATCCAATATAAGCTTTTTTTTTGCCTTGCCTTACCCTACCCTGTGCTCCTCAAGATTCAGGGGATTCTAGTTTGGAAAAACCCCTTTTGTAAACATTTGTTCTGAACTCTCTCTATCTCATCCTTGAATGACTCCTATTGTCTGGCAGTGACTTACCTTTTAAGTAGTTGTTTCCAATCCACTTTTGCCAAATCACATCCCAACTTTTCCTTTCTCCAATTTAAAACTATTTTCTGATTTTGTCATTTTCCTTAACTATGCTAAATTCGACTGACTTGTGATCACTGTCACCAAAATACTGTAAACTAAAGTGTACAATTCTAAAGGGAATGCAGGACAGACGGACCTGAGGGTAGATGTGCACAAATTGTTGAAGGTGGCAGGGCAGGTTGAAAAAGCAGTTTAAAGGATGAGATTTTGGATAATTTGTGGTAGATAAAGATGTTGCTGGCTAGGCCAGCATTTATTACCCATCCCTAATTGTCCTTGAGAAGGTGCTGGTGAACTGCCTTCTTGAACCACTGCAGCCAGTCCATGATTTGTAGGAACACCCACAGAGCTTTTAGGAAGGGAGTTCCAGGATTTTGACTCAGTAACAGTGAAAGATTGACAATATAGTTCCAAGTCAGGATGTTGTGTGACTTGCAAGAGAACTTGCAGGTGGTGGTGGTCCCATGCATCTACTGCCTTTGCCCTTCTAGGTGGTAGATGTCATGGATTTGGAAGGTACTGTCATAGTAGTCTTAGTGAGCTGCTGCAGTGGATCTTGTAGATGGTATACACTACACTCCAGGAAAATGGAGCTGAGACAGAAAGTCAGCCATGATCGATATTGATGGCAGAGCAGGCTCAAGGAGCCATGCGGTTTCCTCTTATTTCTTATGTCAAGTCAGGGTTGCTCTCCTTAGAGAAGTTTGAAAGGAGATTTGAATGAGGTTTTCAAAATTGAGTGGTTTAGACAGAACAGATAGAATTAAACTGTTCCCTTTGACATAAGTGTAGAGAATCAGAGAGCACAGATTTCAAGTGATTGGCAAAAGAGCCAAAGGCAAGATGAGAGAGAACTTTTTAATGCAGCAAGTGGTTGTGATCTGGATGTACTACCTGAGTGTTTTGGAATCAGATTTAATTGTAGCTTTCAAAAGGAATTTGATAAGGAGTTGCATCCATATAGGGAAAGTGCAGGGTGTGAAACTAGTTTAAATTGCCCTTGCAGAGAACCAGCATGGGGTTGTTGGGCCGAATGGCTTCATCTGTGCTCTCATAGATATCCCTTCCATCTACTCAGCTTCGTTCCCTAAAATTAAGCCCTCTTCACTTGTGGGCTTGTTACATACTGGCTAATGTTCTCCTGAATGTGTGTTAAGAATTCTCTGCCTTCTATCCCTATTAATAGCAGGGTAGTTGAAATCCCCCACGATTACTGTCTGATGTGATTTTGTGCTTCTCAGAAATTTGCCTACATATTTGTTCTTTTGTCTCCTTCTGATCGATTTGCTTGAGTTACAATAGTACTCTCATTAGTGTGATTCCCATATCTTTTGTCCCTCAGTTAAGCCCATATACCCTATTTGATCCATCTAACATATCATCTCTCCTTAAGCTGCAATTGCTTCCTTAAATAATATTGTGATGCCCATTGTCGTCTCTTCCCCCCTCATGGAAGAGGAGGGTAAATTTGAATAAAATATTGGCTTAAGACCAGAAAAAGAGTTGGAGCTAAATGGTTGTTTTTCAGATTTGGAGGTAGATGGTGCTGTTCCTGAAGGGTCAGTGCTAGGACATTACTTTTTTTTAAATCTATATGAATAATGAATAACTTGGACATTGGAATACAGAGTAAAATTTGCTGATGACCCTTGGAGTGGCAATCAAAAGGGGTGATACCAGTAGATGCTTGCAATGGGGCATAGGTAGTTTAGCTTAATGGGCAGACAGGTCGCTGATGGAATTTAACAGAGAAGAGAGAGGTGATGTATTTTGGCAGAAGGGATAGACTTAATGGCACAATTCTATGTAAGGGCAGAGGGACCTGGGTGATTTGTGCCTAAGTTTTTACTAGTTACCCACTCAATACACCCTACCACTTTAAAAGCATATGGGATCTTGGCTTCATAACTTCCCTGCTTTTGTAGTCAATACCTTTATTTATGATAAACTTTTTTTTATATATAAGGCTCTGCTTAGGTCAGAACTAAAGTGTTGCATCTAGTTCTGGTCACCACAGTTAAGGATGTGAGGGCATTTGAGATAATGCAGAGGAGTGATTCCAGGGAGTGAGGGAATTTAGCTACAAGGATAAGCTGGAGAAGCTGGGTTTCTCCTTGGAGTGAAGGAGGTTGAGGGGAGATTTGATAGAGGTGTACTAGATTATTACAGGTTTAGATAAAGTGGGCAAAAAGGCTGGTATAAGGACGAGGGGCCATAGAATTAATGTTTTGGACAAGAGATACAGAGGGGATGTGAGGAGGAACTTTTTTGTACAGCAAATGGTAATGACATGGAACTCATTGTCTACCAGGCTGCTGGAAGCAGAGACCATGAATGATTTAAAAAAAGAAATTGGATGGGCACTTGAGGGAAATAAACACAGGATTATGAAGATAGAGGAGGGGGTTGGGGACTGACAGGGTTGCTTACAGAGAGCTGGTATTGGGCTGAAAGGCTTCCTGTCCTATAATGACTCTGACTCTGTCGTACTTCCAAATGTCAGTGCCCTTAGCTCATTTGCTATTTTTACTAAACTCCTTGCATTGGAGTGTATACCATTGAGCACTGGCAAACTCCTTGGTCAGTTTTCTAGTCAAGATTTTGTTTCCTCTGCCTTCCACACTTGTTAACTAATTTTTTGCCTTACATTTTCAGATTTGCTGCTTTTCTTTCCGAAACCAAGCTCAAGTTCCTATCTCTCTGCCATCCCAATAGCACTAGCAAACCTCCCTGTGACTGTTGGTTTCAGCTTTTACCAGTCTAGTGCCTTTGGAATCTAAAGCTATCCCTCCCTCATTATCTTTCCAGCCACACATTCATCTGCAGCTTCCTCTTATTTCTGTGCTCACTAGGACATGGCACTAGAAGTTATCTGAAGATTACTACCATTCTGAGGCTCTGCTTATTAATTTCTTTGCTAGGTCCCTGAAACCTGTCAGGAGAACCTCATCCTCCTTTCTATCTATGTCTACAGAACTAAATGGACTATGACCTCGTGCAGTTCATCCTCCCACCTCAGTGTTTTGCAGCTACTCTATGACCATCCTTGGGCGTGGTTCTAGGAAGGCAAAATACCAGCTTGGAACCACATTTGAAGCAGTAGAAGTGCCTGCCTGTTCCACTGTCTGTTGGATCCCCGAGCACTATTGCTTTAATGGCCTTCCCCTCTCCCTGTACTGCTGAGTTACCTATAGTACCATGGACTTGCCATTGGTTGTACTCTGCGAGGGAACCATTGTCCTCTCAAATATTAAGAGTTGAATACTGGTTAGAGAGCATGACACACTCCAAGACTCCTGCCTGGCTGTCACCCAGTTCTCTCTGCCTACACAATCTTAAGCTACAAGGTGACAATGTGCTATCCATTTAGTTTCCAGCCTTTCAGATGCACTGCAGTGATGCCAGCTGCTGCTAGAGTTCCTCTAGCTCATGACATCTTGTGCATATGTGGTTGTGCATGACACTGGATGTGTATTTGACAGGGTTGAAGTGCCCTGCCCTGTCTGTATTTATTTAGACTATCTAAGCTTACCTGAAATAAACTGAAGATTTGATGCAGGTCTGAACAATCAAAAATCACTTGCCAAATACTTGCCAATCAGCTCCTTCCCTCATTCTGTTGTTATTTTTAGGTGTGTTCGATCTCCCTCCCTGACTCTCATGCTCTCTTACCTGTGGGATCTCTGTCTAAGGTCTACTTTCATGGACATGTTACTTATGTTCCCACTGCTCCAGCCCTGTCCCTGAACACTGTTGATGCAACTGATTTTACTTCTGGGCTCTTAAGTTTGTGTTATTATGGCAATGGGTGGACTTTCATTCTTGGCTGTCCCATGAAAACATGCTTTTGTTTGCTGTTTAATGTGTGCATGTTCTCTTAACTAGGTACTTCACTCTTCTAATTTTTCTGCATTCAGCTGCTTCAGGTCAGATTGCAATTTTGTGGAATTACTCCAATATCTTGAAAGAGCGTTCACTGTTCTATACATTTGAGTGAGAATGCCTGGAGAATTACTCTTCACCCACACCCCACAAATGTGTAAATAATGATGGTGGTACAGAATTCTGCAAGGCACTGTCATTCTAGAACACTTAGGCCTTCTCTTCAGAGCCTGAATGTTGCTTGAGATCAGCAATGGGGAAATGGAACTATGGACACTGATATTATTCTTGTACTGTACTCCAAGAATTTCATGGGAAGGCTAAACACCTAAGTTAAACCTGAATTGTGGTGTAATATAGGAGGACAATCTAGGAGTATTTGAGCATTTACCAAGAAAAACATTGTTTCTCAATTTTGCATTGTCATGTCTGTACAGATTAATTTTGAAGGAATAACAAATCCAGAGGAAGATTTCTTTTGCTGTCAGTGTAGTAAATCAGTAGACCTCTGCAATAAAGAATTCAATATGGCCCGTTACAAATTTCCTTCCTTGTGCACAGAAATTTATTTTGCAGGGGAAAAGAGGTAAAATAACAACATAATTGGTAAATGAAGCTCATGTCTAGCTAAACAGATCAGTAGTTAGCCACATGAGGCCTGCTATTTGAGTCATTTTGTTTAAAGCAATTAACTTCAGCTATTTACAAGAAGTCTGACTGAAAACCATGAAAATGTTTTGTTGCAGTTAGTGGGATCAGTGAAGTTGAGAATATGGCTACTGTCAATGGGAGTTACGAACACTGTTGTGAAGCTACAAGTGAAGAGAGTGAAGATGACAGATTGATGGATGATCAGTTCCTGCCAGGATCATGGAGACCTTCTAAAGCAAAAAATGAGGCTTATTTTGACACAAGTGAATCTGCAGCATTGTGTGTTCTAAAAGCTCGAGGGGAGCTTAGCTCAGGATATTCGTCTGTGACCAGTGATAGCTCCCCATTAACAAACACTAGACAATCATTACCTTCTACCTCAAGGCTGTCTCCTACAATAGAATTCATAAAGCCAATGCCTTCAGCTCATAGCACAGAAAGCTTGCTTTTGGCTCATGAACTAGAGCCTTTTGGGAAGGAGCACAGGTTGTCGCCTTCTCGTAAGAAGCCTATCAAACGCAAGAATGGAGCAGAGCATGACAAAGATGATTGGAATTTGGGCTTTGTGAGTGTTTGAAAGAAAAATGCCTTAAAGTTTGTGAAAAACTGCTGTTTATTTGGAATGCATTTAATGAGAGTAATAAAGCAATATTAGATCTGTACAACATTGTAAGACAGCATGGTTTGGACATTGATCTGATTTCCAAATTGTGTGCTTTAATTTTCAGTGGGAGATATAAATTGGCTGCTTTCTTAACTCCTTGCATGCAGCTAAAGTCTGCACTGACCAAAGCCTGGTGTTGATGTCTGCCTGTTAATACTGCCATTTCACTATTCAAGAGTGAAATCTATATCATTGCACTTTTGTTGAAAGCCACTGCCTTTAATAGCAATAGACAATGTTAAGGAGGCTTTTTGTCACCATTTAGCTTTTCAATACTAAAATACTAAGGTAAAAATCTATTGTCTTGGATGTCTAGACCATGTTTACAGTTGTTTGACAAAACCACTTAAACCTTTTTTAATGGTAATTACACTGCTAACTGGATTAAATTAAATACTCAACAGTAATGCATCTAGTAATAGATGCAGAGAAGGTCTGTTCATAGTGCCTAATTTTGTTTTGTAATGGTCAGTTTAGTATTTTGCCTTGGCTACAATTTTGTTCAGTGTGGATGATTTCCATTTGGATTGGGAGAATCTGTGCATCTGGTTAACACAAACTGTACAGTTACATACTGGAAATTTGACTTTAAATGTGTGCAGCTTGATTAAATGGGAGTCAACTGTGCATTTTTATATGCTGAAGCTATTGATAGATTTGGCAGTTAAGCAATAAAAATGAATCACTGCTAAAATTAAAATATAGGCAAGCTGTGAAAATAAACTATGGTGCAACAAAATATTTTGCAGTGAAGTTATTCAGGGAATATTTTGCAAAATGGAGAATTTATAATTTACAACTTCAAATTAAGATTTGATGGGCATTGGGCCCTGG
Organism: Carcharodon carcharias; assembly: GCF_017639515.1. NCBI lineage: Eukaryota > Metazoa > Chordata > Chondrichthyes > Lamniformes > Lamnidae > Carcharodon > Carcharodon carcharias. The sequence goes on along the minus strand of NC_054481.1, from coordinate 31,008,419 downwards.
AAAAAAAAACAGGTGCATTAAATTAAACAGTTTTTAAAACTTGATGTGATTATGTTGACTTGAGTACATTTTTATTTGAAATGAATTTCATTTCAGTTTACATTTTCATTGTAAATGAAATTCAGTTATATATTTTTGTAAAAAAAAAATGACTGTTTTGTGATCCAAATATTTTAATGAGTCTGGATGTGAAAAATATTTACAGACACCTTGGAGTTTCAACTTGTTGGGAAATCTACAATCATCATGCTTGAGTTTTTGATCAGTAAAACTGGTTACAGTATCTTAAATGTTGAATGTATACTGTTTTCTAATGTCTAGATATGACTTATCAACAGCAGTGCACCACCTCAGATTTAATGTTTCCTAGTTGCCTCCAAACTCTTAAAACTGTTCTTATCAAGTATACTGGCATACAATGCCAGTTGTGTAAACTTAGTTCTCCAGACCCAAAAGATCTGATTGATGCATTCTGAACTAAAATTTGGAAGAGAATTCTGATGCTGGGGAAACTGATTAAAAACCTCAAGTGTTACTTGCATTCTATGAATATCTGTAGAACCACAACTGCCTTACTCTTTCATCATGAGTATCTTTAGTACTGTATGTGAATACTTAAATGTTTGCAGACACTATCCCTTTGACTAGCCTAAATCTGTATTTAATAACTGTCAATTAAATGTACAATTTACCTGTATGCAGTGTCATCTTAGTAAAGATACATTGGTCAAAGTGGTTAATTGATGTGGTGTTGCATGTATTTTAGTCAGTGTAATTTGATTTGAGTATAATCTTTCAAAGCAGATTCCTCAGGTTCTGGAGTTAAGCCTGACATTGTAAAGGAATATTTTAGTTTTGAATATTTAGCTGTAATCTTATGCAAAATAACATTTGGGGTAATAAGGAATATATTGGGCAAAAAGCATGTTTTGCATTTTTCCTGTAAAACTGCCTTTGGAACCAAATGTATTGATCTTAGTTATCATTATATTATTGCTACTTGGGCACAAATTTTATTTTAAATATTTAGAGTTCCTTATGTCTCATTGGCCAACTATTTTCAGTCAAGAAGGTTGAGCATTTTACAGTTGTATTGCTGTCCATTTGCAGTCTGGCATCCTCTATCAAATTTCCCATGCGACATATGTATTGGGAAAGAGTTGGCCCTTCCATTGCCAAAAGATCTCCCTCAAATTTGTTGCCTTTTGTGTATAAAAATGTCCCAAAGCACATCAGAGGTGCAATTTTTAAAAATGGCCATGAGGTCAAGCAAAGTGAAATTGGGAGAAAACTGAGTCAATGGTGAAAGAAGATTGAGTTGATAGGTCTCGCATTGCTTACTTCCCTACTGCTCCCCATCCACTTTTCCAGTGTGGAATGAAAGGAATTTCTATCTGTGGAAGTTCAACTTATGGAAAAAATGATTTCTCCCTTTTACACATTGACCAAAAAATTGATTAAACTAGCTAGAAATATAAAAGGTTGTAGGAGTTGTTACAAAGTAAGTAGCGAAAGTAAACATTGGTCCTTTGGGGGCTGAGACAGGAGAAATTATGGGACTAGGAAATGGCAAAGATGTTAAATGTTCTAACTGCCTTCACAGTAGAAGACATTTTTAAAAAATGGTGGAAAACTAAGGGTCTATTGGGAGTAAGGAACTTTTAAAGTAAATAATGGTAAAGAATACTGGAAAAACTAATAGCACTGAAAGCTGACAAATACCCTGAACCTGAAAGCCCACATCCTAGGATTCTAAAAGGTAGCTATAGGGAGACGGTTGATACACTCTTTCTGATCTTTCAAAATTTCCTAGATACTGGAACAGTCAGTGAACTAGATGGCAAATGTAAAGATGCTAGTCTAGAAAGGAGAGAGAAAAAAAATAGGTCACTTACCGGCTAGTTAACCTGACATAAGTAGTAGGGAAAATGGTGGAACCCATTCATTATTAAGGAAGTGCTAACTTGATTAGGCAGAGCCAATGTGGTTTTATGAAAAGGAAATTGACAAATCTTTGGTCCCTGCTAGATACATCCTTCAAAAAAAGCAATGATAAGGTGTCACCTGAAATGTGGTTGACAAGATGAGGGCTTGTTTGTTTGTGTGTGTGAGGGGGGGCTATAAATTTAGTGTAGATATAGGATTGGTTAATGGACAGAAGAGCCCTGATGAAAGGTCATCAAACTTGAAATGTTAAATCCCTTCCTCTAAATCTGTCGATGGACTTGCTGAGCGTTTCCAACATTTTCTGCTTTTATTTTACTCTGATTCCTGGAATAAGAGGGCTGTCCTTTAAGATGAAATTGAGTAGAATGCATCTGTACTGTGGAGTTTGGAAGAATGGGCTCATCTCATTGAAACAAAAGATTGTGAAGATTTGACAACAATGCTGAGAAGCTGTTTCCTCTGGCTGAAATGTTGGAAACTAGGGGGGACAGACTCAGGACAAGGGGACAACAATTTAAGATTGAAATGAGAAATTTCTTATCTTTAGGATTCTCTGTCCCAAAGGGCTGTGGCTACTCTGTTGTTGAGTATCTTCAAGGTTGGAATCAATAGATTATTTTGGGCCCTTAAGGGAATTGAGGGATTGGGGGGTTGGAGGGGAGAATCAAGCAAGAAAATGGAGTTGAGGTCAAAGATCAGCCATGATTATATGATGGGGCCGGCTTGCTCCTATTTCTTGTCTTGTTAAGAATGACAAATGGCATTATTGTATGCAGTTTTTTTGTTTTGCTTGATGCCCACCCTACGCATTTAGTATATGCAAGATATGCACCTGGATTACAGACTTAAATCTGGTAGTTTTGATACATTCTGTCATTTGAAGTAAATGAAAGCTGGAGTGTTTTGTCATAAAACTTCAAATAAATAGATCAGTAGGAAACTGGCTATTATCTCGACTTGCAGTCAACCCCACTTCTCTAATCTGGGCCAAATTATATTGATGATCCATTTATTTATTCCGTGATCTCTGTGTAGATGCAACTGGAGCAGGTGGGTGCAAGCAGATAAGATGACTGCCCAAGTGTGCAACTTGGTCTATATTAGACTCAAATTATTTAGCTGCCTGTTTAACCCACAACATTACTTCAGCTAATACACATGACAAATCTATCCGCACATATTGGAAAATTGTACCTACAATTGTGTAAAATCAGTTTTGACTTTTCAATTTTGATGCTGTAGAGGACAGTGTCAATATTAACAATGACATTGTAAATGAAAGAGCTAATGTCTTTGTTATGATATGGAAGATGATATGTGCCAGGTAGACCTAATTCACAAGGGAAACTTGGTCATGCTATCACAACAGTTTTGCAATTTGTATTGTGTGTGTGCACTGAATTCAGAAGTAAAGAGCCCACCAAGATTTAAAGATTTTAAAAATTAAATTAAAATATTTAACAAAATAGATGTCAAACACATACATAAAACTACAATTACTACTATAATAATTTCTACAATTCCTAATCATCAGTCCAAAATAGATTTTAGATTTAAAATTAACACAGTGGGGTTTCAAATGGCTATTCTTCAACTTTGGTTTCGTTACATAGATTTAAGCACAAATGGCTGGAGGATTCATTAAGCTATTTCTCTCAAACCTGTTACATGGCCTTCTCCCACATAGCCTTTCATTCTCCTTTATATATGTCTTTTCTTTAATATGTAAATGATATTGTTCCATATGTCTTTGAAGCTCTATCTACCTCAATATAAAAGCGTTCATATTGCCAATAGTGTCAGTAACTTTTGTGAAAAATAAACACTCTCCTTAGCCTTGCTTACCTGGCTATTTGCAAACAGACTAAGATCCCTTTGAAATCCAAATCCCTTTATTTATCTAAAACTGCAAATTCCCTTCACATCAGGTAGACTGGGAACAGCTACTTGTGGGGAAATCTACAGAAGAGCTGTGGGGGGTGTGTTCAAAAAGGAAATGGGAGGGTACAGGCTCAACATGTTCCCTCTAGCATGATAGGAAGGAGTAACAAGTCCAGAGAACCATGGATGACCAGAGATATTCAAGATATGAGGAGAAGGAAAAGAGGCTTTTAGCAGGTACAAGGGGAGCAAATCAGCAGAGGCCTTAGTGAAACACACAAAGTGCAAGGTGGAGCTTAAGAAAGCAATTCAAAGAGCTCTAGCTGGTAAAAGTAAGGAAAATCCCAAGATATTCTATAAGTATATCAATGGGAAGAGGATAACCAGGGAAAGAGTAGGGACCAAGGGGGCAATCCATGGGTGAAGCCAGTGGACATTGGTAGAGTGTGGAACGAATACTTCACAACCGTCTTCACACAAAAGAATGAGGATGAAGGTATGGAACTTGGGGAGAGAGACTGCAAGGTTCTTGAGCAAATTGATATAGGGAGTGACAAGGTATTGGAGGTGTTGGCAGGCTTAAAAGTGGACAAATCTCCATGTCCAGACGATTTGTGTCCCAGGCTACTGAGGGAGGCAAGGGAGGAGTTTGCAGGGGCTCTGACCCAAATTTTTAATTCCTTTCTGGCCATGGGGGAGGTGCCAGAGGACTGGAGAACAGCTAATGTGGTTCTATTCAAGTGTTGTAGAGATAAGCCAGGGAACTACAGACGAGTGAGTCTCACGTCAGTGGTAGGGAAACTATTGGAGAAAATTCTGAAGGACAGAATCTATCTCCACTGGAGAGGCAAGGTTTGATCAGGAATAGTCAGCATAGCTTTGTCAGAGGGAGGTCATGCCTAACAAATTTGATTGAATTTTTTGAGGAGGTGACCAGGTGTGTAGATGAGGGTAGTGCAGTTGATGTAGTTTATATGGATTTCATTAAAGCCTTTGACAAAGTCCCACGTGGGAGACTTATAAAGAAGGCAAATGCACATGAGATACAAGGTAATTTGATAAGGTGGATTCAAAATTGGCTCAGTTGTAGGAGACAGAGGATGATGACAGAAGGCTGCTTTAGTGACTGGAAGCCAGTGTCCAGTGACGTACCACAGGGATCTGTGCTGGGTCCCCTATTATTCATCATTTATATAAACTACATAGATGACTATGTGGAGGGTAGGATTAGTAAGTTTGTGGATGAGACAAAGATTGGCCGGGTGGTTAACAGAGATGTTGACTGTCTTGGGCTACAGGAAGATATAGACAGGATGGTCAAATGGGCAGATAAGTGGCAGATGGAATTTAATCCTGAAAAGTGAGTGGTGATACACTTTGGAAGGAGTAATTTGACAAGGAAGTATTTAATGAATGGCATGACACTAGGAAGTTCTGAGGAATAAAGGGACCTTGGCGTGTGTGTCCATAGATCCCTGAAGGTGGAGGGGCATGTTAGGGTGGTAAAAAAGGCATATGGGACACTCCTTTATCAATCGAGACATAGAATACAAAAGTGGGGAGGTCATGTTGGAGTTGTATAGAACCTTGATGAGGCCACAGCTGGAGTAGTGTGTGCAGTTCTGGTCGCCACATTATAGGAAGGATGTGATTGCACTGGAGGGGGTGCAGAGGTGCTTCACCAGGATGTTGCCTGGGATGAAACAGTTAAGTTATGAAGAGAGGTTGAATAGACTTAGGTTGTTTCAGAGAAGACTGAGGGGCGACCTGACCGAGGTGTACAAGATTATGTGGGGCATGGACAGGGTGGATAGGGAGCAGCTGTTCCCGAGTTGAAGGGTCAGTCGCGAGGGGACCCAAGTTCAAGGTGAGGGGCAGGAGGTTTAGGGGGGGTTGTGAGGAAAAACCTCTTTACCCAGAGGGTGGTGATGGTCTGGAATGTGCTGCCTGGGAGGGTGATGGAGGCGAGTTGCCTCATATCCTTTAAAAAGTCCCTGGATGAGCACTTGGTATGTCAAAACATTCAAGGCTATGGGCCAAGTGCTGGTAAATGGGATTAGGTAGGTAGGTCAGGTGTTTCTCACATGCCGGTGCAGACTTGATGGGCTGAAGGGCCTCTTCTGCACTGTGTGATTCTGTGATCTTGGATGCTAAGCCAGCGTCTGTGTTTACTCATTTGCATGTCAAGCACATAACTTCTTTTGATGATTTCAAGCCTGCAGTCTATTTGACTCCAAATGTAATTAAATCACACAGACCCAACTACACCACAATAAACCAGAAAAATATTATGAAAATCATCCTTTTGTATCACCTTTTAATTACTGTAAGGTTACTTACAAAGCATCCTGAGATCATAATACATCCTGAAGTTTATCCTGAATGCAGACAGTTGGTTCTTCAAAATATGTCATCATGCTTTTTCTGAAAGATACTTACCTGGCAGGGGAGAGACCTTCATCGCGTTTCTGCCAGGGAAAAAGCAATGGCTATAACCAGTAAAACCCCTTACCATGGGGTACCTAACACCATCCGAGTCATGGTGAAGGGCAGCGAGCAAGGAACAGGAATGGATAGGACCTTCTTCACCAAGAGGATCCTATTCAAGCTGTGTGGTTTCGAGGCTGCGGAGATCTACTGCCTACAGGATTTCCCCAGCGCTGGTTTCTTTGATGTGACCTTCAAGCACGTGGCAGCTTGTGTCAAACTCCTGAAGGTGTTTGAGGAAAAGACCTGCCAGAAATGAAGATACTGACGGCGGAGCCGCTCTTTGTTCTACCGTTGCATCGTGAACGGGTTGCGACGGTACATCTGTACAACCCCTACGTCCCTGTTGCTGACGTGCTCACCTTCCTTACCAGGTACTTCGATAAGGTTGGGAGCTGCACTGAAGTTAAAGATAATTTGGGGATCTGGACATGTAAACACCAGGTTAAGGTAATGCTCAAGACCGACGGTAAGGGAGCCGTTTTCCACCCCCCCTTCCAGATTCGCTATCGGGGGAAGCCGTGGGTACCTTGTCTACGCTGGGCAACCCAAACTTTGTCACTCATGCGGCAAGTCTGGTCATGTGGCGGCCAACTGCAGTGCTGTCCTCTGCAAGAACTGCAAAAAGGAAGGGCACCAGACAAAAGATTGTAAACAGGCTAAGTGCTGCAACCTGTGTGGCGAGGCAAGTCACCTCTACAAGACCTGCCCTAAATGTTGCCGTACTTACGCACAGGCAGCTAAAGCCAACGAGGGGGAAGCAGAAGAAATGCCTCTTGTCACTCCACCCACCAAGGCCCCCAGGGAGAACAACGGGATAAAGGAGGACACAGAGAGAGACAAGGTGGAGGAAAAGATTGGGGCAACAGCACTGCCCCCTGAACCTCCCACTCCTCAGGAGAGCAAATCAACAGAGGAGGAGGAGGCAGCAGTGGGAAAGCAGCAGGGAGAGTGGCAGCTGGTGAAGAGAGCAAAAAGGAAGAAGGGGCAAAAAAGAAACCAAGCCTCTTCCCAGACAAGAGTCAAGAGGCGTCTCCTTTCCGACACAGATAACAAGAGCAGCAGCTCTTCGGACGAAGAAGTGCCAGGGCGGTGCCAACAGAAGAAGCGGCAAAACACTAGGGAGTTGGAGGACGAGACACCCAAGCTCCAGAACATTGGAGAAAATGAGGAGACCAGCGCACCCCAACTTTGCCCACAACCTGAAGAGGCCAGTGCACCACAACCCCAGGAATCTGGGAACAGTGAGGCGCTCAGCGCACCCCAGCTCCGGGAAGCCGGGAGCAGCAACGCCCCAGAGGGGGAGAGGATTGGAGAAGCTTCTCCAACAGAGGACATTTCAAACCCCGCTCTCTGCACAGACCCCCAGATGCCACCCAAGCAGAACACTGCCAATGGGGAGGTTCAGGACGCTTTCCTCAGCCCATCCCAAGTGAAGCAATTTGAGCACACCACGGGCATGAAGGAACTCTCAGAGACAACAGGTTTGGTAAGCGACTAACTGCTTTAAAATGGGTGTAAAGATTGTATCCATAAATGTGCGTAGCATTAAATCTACTACGCGATGTGTTGCGACCTTGGACTACCTTGCCAAGGTCAAAGCTGACCTGTTGTTTCTGCAGGAGTGTGCAATACCGCACCTCAGCTCCTACAGGCAATGGTCACGATGGTGGTCCCATGGGCCATTGATCTGGTTGGGAGGAAACGACTCTCGTTCCTCCGGCCTGGGGATTCTGCTGCGGGGAGGCAGCTTCACCGTCTCCCAGTTTAAGGAGGTGGTGGGCGGGCGCCTCTCGTAGCAGACATAATGTACAAGAATGCTCCACTCCGTTTAATTAACGTCTACGCCCCGTCACAAGGGGCTGAGCGGCTGGAGGTTTTTCAGCAGCTCCCACTGCTGCTGGCGACCTCCAGACCGGTCATTCTGGGTGGTGAGTTCAACTGCATCATCGATGCGGCTGGACGATCCGGCAGGGCCGACAGCAGATTGGACGCTACATCCAGATTCCTGATGGAAACAGTAAAGGATGCCAAGCTGCACGACGTCTTCAGCAACCCTGCAGATGGAGCGCAGCGTAGATACACCTGGTCGCGGCCAGACGGGTCCGTCTGCTCCAGGATAGACTTCCTGTTTGTGTCCCGTGCATTCACAGTCAGATCCACCGACGTCAAGCCGGTGTTCTTCTCTGACCACTGCCTCCTACTAGCTGACTGTCACTTAGAGAAGGACCAGAGGGTTGGTAGGGGGGTATGGAAGCTAAACGTGCAACTGCTGACCCCAGAGAACATTGAAGAGCTCAAGAGGGATTACAAAGGTTGGAGAACCATGAAACCCCTCATTGAGTCACTGACACACTGGTGGGCAGCGATCAAGGGAAACATCAAGAGGTTTTTCGTCCTCAAAGGCACCCAGAAGGCTAGAAAGGAACAGAGGGAAATGTCCCGACTCCAGGATAACATGCAGAATCTGCTCTGGCTGCGGTCGATGGGGGTTGATATCAAGGAGGAACTCCAAGAGGTGAAGAGCCAGCAAGCCTCGCTCTTTGCCTCGGAGGCCTCCAAGATCATCTTCCGTTCCAGAGTCCGCTCCGTGGAGCAGGATGAGACGTGCTCACGTTTCTTCTTCCAAAAGGTACACAGATCAGCAGCCTGAAGGAAGAAGACGGCTCAGTAAAGTCATTGCAATCTGACATTTTGAGGATTAGCAAATCCTTCTATGCCGGATTATATGACGTGAAGCCCACAGACAGCATGGCCTCCCAGTCCTTCCTGTCCTCTATCACGGAGGTCTAAGATGACAGTACACGGGAGAGTCTGGACAAAGCGCTAACTCCTGACGAACTGACTGAGGCCCTTGAGTCCTTCGGGAAGAGTAAAACTCCCGGAAGTGACGGCTTGCCGGCGGAGTTGTATTTGGCTCTGTGGGACTGGATCGGCCCAGACCTGCTAGAAGTGTACGAGATAATGCTCCTGGCTGGCAGTATGTCAGAATCCATGAGGAAAGGCATTATCACCCTCATCTACAAGCACAAGGGGGAAAGGGAGGAAATTAGAAATTGGCGACCCATTTCACTGTTGAATGTGGACTATAAAATTCTGTCCAAGGTCATCGCCAATCGGGTCAAATCCGCTCTGGAATTGGTGATCTACCCTGACCAGACCTGCACTGTGCCAGGCAGGAAGATCTCTGACAGCCTTGTGCTGCTCAGGGATATGATTGCCTATGTACAGGACAGGGGTGTGGATACCTGCCTCATCAGCCTGGATCAGGAGAAGGCCTTTGACAGAATATCGCACACCTATATGGTGGATGTGGTCTCCAAAATGGGGTTTGGGGAAGGAATTCGCAATTGGATCCAACTGCTCCACACTAACATCAGTAGTGCAGTCCCAATCAATGGGTGGGAATCAGATAGCTTTCCTTTTAAATCTGGAGTCAGGCAGGGCTGCCCTCTCTCGCCTGTTCTTTTCATGTGTTGCATAGAACCCTTTGCTGAGTCCATCAGGAAGGATCCGGGCATAAGAGGAGTGACGATCCCAGGTAGTGGAGGCACTCAGATCAAAGTCTCCCTGTACATGGACGATGTCGCCGTCTTCTGCTCGGATCCGCTGTCGGTGCACAGACTTATCCACATCTGTGACCGTTTCGAACTGGCCTCGGGAGCCAAGGTAAAATCGTGGAAGAGCGAGGCCATGTTCTTTGGGAACTGGGCTGACCGATCCTTTGTCCCGTTCACTGTCAGGGCTGATGGCCTGAAGGTGCTGGGGATATGGTTTGGAGGGACCAGAGCACACGTTAGAAACTGGAAGGAGCGAGTGTCTATGGTGAAAAGGAAACTGGGCATGTGGGAGCGACGCTCCCTCTCCATTGCGGGTAAGAACCTGGTCATCAGGTGTGAGGCACTCTCGCTGTTGCTGTACGTGGTGCAGGTCTGGCCCATTCCACACTCCTGTGTGGTGGCGATCACCCGAGCCATCTTCCGCTTTATCTGGAGGTCGAAAATGGATCGTGTCCTCAGGGACACGATGTACAAGCCTCTAGATAAAGGGGGAAAAAACGTGCCCAACATCGCCCTCATACTGATGGCCACCTTTGTGTGCGGCTGCATCAAGCGGTGCGTAGACCCTCAGTACGCAAACACCAAGTGTCACTACATGCTGAGGTTCTAACTGTCCCCGGTGCTGCGAAGGATGGGTCTGGCCACGCTGCCGTGGAACGCTCCAAGTAGTTGGACTGTGCCGTACCACCTGTCCCTCGTGGGAAAATTTATGCAGAGAAATACCTTCGACCACAAGTCCGTCAGGCAGTGGTCGGCACGTAACGTCTTAAAGGCCCTGAGGGAAAAGGAGAGGGTGGATCCTGTGGGATGGTTCCCTGAGCAGACTGACAAAGTCATTTGGCAGAATGCCTCATCACCAGAACTTTCCAACAAACACCAAGATGTAGCTTGGCTGGTGGTGAGAAAGATCCTTCCTACACGCCAGGAGTCTCACCCCCTCTGCATGTTGCCCTCGAGGTGGCTGTGGTGGGGAAGAGACCGTTGTTCACCTCCTTGTAGATTGTGTCTTTGCAAAGAAGGTCTGGAGAGAGATGCAGTGGTTGCTGTCGAGGTTCATCCCGAGCAGTTCTGTGACAGAGAATTCTGTGCTCTACGGCTGTTCCCAGGGACACACACCGAAACAAACATCAACTGCAGCTGGAGGATCATCAACTCGGTGAAAGACGCTCTCTGGTCTGCCCGAAACTTGTTGGTTTTCCAGCGGAAAGAGTTGTCCCCGACCGAGTGTTGCAGACTGGCACTTTCCAAGGTCCAGGACTACGTGCTGAGGGACACAGTTAAGCTTGGGGCAGCCGCCGCAAAGGCGCAATGGGGAAGGGTCGCTGCCTAAGACCTTTCTGCCACAGTGCACTGGGGGGCTGGGAACTGTAAAGAGCCCCTCAGGCTGTACAGACTAAAATGTATGTCTGCCAATGATTGAAATATTCATTGATTTTTCTGATACACCTTGTGATTCATGTTGTAAAAGTTGAACCTGTTTGTATTTTTGTAATGGTGATTTGAAATGTTTCGAAATGTTTTTGAAGATTTATGAATAAAGTATATTTTTGCAAAAAAAAAAAATGCTTTTTCTGAAAGATCTGGATATGAGTCTATTGCTCCCATTAAGGACACATCTGTATTACAGAATTCTAGAATCGGGGCAGTGGGAAAATTGGTAAATGTTACAGTTGTGTAAAATACTAATTTGTATATCAATAGACATGTTTTGTGGTTGGCCATTTCAAAAATAAACTTTTAGATCAATTAAAGGTGCACTAACACAATATCATTTATTTGTAAGAGTTGAACTACAGAGTTGGTGGGGAGGCTGAGGTGGTTAGTATGGGGCCTAGATGGCTCAAGGCACACATCAGTGGTAGGCAAAGGAAATGGAGGAGGGGGATATTTAAAAAAACAACTAACTCCTTTGAATTAAGGAATGACTAAATTTGCTGTGAAACAAGGGTCTGAAGAAGCCAGAAAGGAATGTAGATTAACTGAGTTAAGATTGAGGTAACTGAAATGGTGGTTGAGGGTAATGCGGTTGATGTGTACATGGACTTCTAAAAGATATTTGATAAAAGTACCACCCAACAGGCTTATCAGCAAAGTTAGAGCTCATGGATATGCAATTACACAAAACACAGCAGGGGTGAGATTGTTTTTCTAGACTGGAAGAAGGTATGCAGTTCTGTCGGTACAATAAACAGTTTTTCTTGGTGGGAACAAAAGGAAGGGGCAGGAGAGGGGCACTTAAGATAGGTTGGCACGGGGAGGATGGGAAGGGCAGAGATTGGTGGGGCAGAGGTTTGCGGGAGGGGGTGGTGTGAAAAGGCAGAAAGGTGTGGGACAATGATAGGGTGAGTTTCATTCTGACCTCGTTCTTTGTGGCGTCACTGCCATTGTGTCACGGGACTGCGTGAAGGAGACGTTGATTGGCGGGTGTGGGCGGGGCTTTTTAATCAAGTTTAGGTTGGGCGTCTGGCATTGTTTTGGCAGCAGCGAGAGAGGTGAGTGAAGGGCAGGGGACCGAGATCCGGGCAGGGTTGAAGGGGAGCAGATCTGAGAGCTGTGATAAGAAGCGGCTGTTGCTGGGGAATGAAGTGATGGGAACTTCACATGTGAGAAGCAGCACACTCAGATGCAAAAGCAGCCTGGGGCTGTAGTATTTGTGGGTACTGCTCTGTCACAGGGGAGGGGCAGCAGTTGGGCACCAATGACTGCATCAGTGTATTCTGTGATTTTTTTTTGTTGCTAGTTGAAGGGCTGGTGATACCACTTGATATGGTTTGTGCCTTTCCTAGATATAAGAGAATTAGGCTGCGAGGGCTGTGATCAACCTGTAACCGGAACAATCTGCCATGTAATTCAGTTTTCTCTTAGCTTGCTCTTGTGTTGAGACTTCAATTATATTTCACTGGATCACTGAGCCTTTGAGGAGCAGGTGACAATAAGATCCAACTCTAGAAGCTGAGGCTGTTATGTCATCCTCCCCATGTTTGCTTTTCTTCAGCCAACATCTTTGATAGTTGTTGCCACAAAGTGTCGAGGACAATGGAGGATTTAGTAACTTAATTATTGCCCCAGCTGATCCTGGTGAGATTGTTGGGCTTTTATTTAAATTTAGCATGCTTGATTTAATTTTAAAAATAAAAAACTGCGGATGCTGGAAATCCAAAACAAAAACAGAATTACCTGGAAAAACTCAGCAGGTCTGGCAGCATCGGCGGAGAAGAAATGAGGACTCGAAACGTCAACTCTTTTCTTCTCCGCCGATGCTGCCAGACCTGCTGAGTTTTTCCAGGTAATTCTGTTTTTGATTTAATTTTAGTTCTTCCGGTTTGTTCTGGTGTGAAGAAGTTGTCTTGGTGATTCGGATAATGTTAACCTGCACAGCTTGCAAGCATTGTGATGTACCATAGTCGAATCCCAAGTCCTGTTAGTGATCTAGCTGGTATAAAGGTGCATTTTCCTGCAGGGAGCCTTTGTGATTTTGTTAGAATCAAGCAAGTGTGGTTAGCACTAAAGAAACAGGAGTTCGGTACTAGAGAACTATTGCAGACTTAAGCTATTCAAGTGACATTTTTACACTAAATTGGCATTAAATGTGGTTACTCTGAGCGAAGGAAATACTGATACATTTTAATTTGGTTTTTGTCTCTGGGTGAAGTGACTGGTTACCTGCAGGACTGGATAAATGCTGACAAGTAAATTGTCCCATTGAACAAATGTCAGAAGTTCAAACCTGGGTCATGAAATAGGCAGAGTGGAGAGTGTGAAAGTTTGAGGGAATGAGTAGTCCAAAGGAACTCAACTGAAGCAGCCAGTTACAAGCAGGTTTTGAATTGCTCCCTGGAGCACAAATTATGGGCATCCCAATACTGCTCCAGTCACATAATATTAAAACAAATAACTTGGTCATTTATTGTTGTCAGTACATTAGATCAACCCACTGACAACATTGGAAAAAGGTTTAGGGATAGCATTGAAGGATCAATAACATAGGAGCAAACTGACTACAGCTGATTAATTTCTATGAGTTGGAAACTAGTTGCCTGTACGGCGGCAGCTTGTCCTTTAATACACAAATGGTGGTACAGGGAAAATAACACGTCAGATTTATGTATACTTTAATATGAGAAGTAAGAACACATATGGTAGAAATAATCATTTAGAATGTTTGACCAGAACCAGTTGTACTGTCGTCTCCTTGCATTCTTTTCCTGATAGACCATTGGAAATTGCTATTTATGTAAGCTCAGCACTCAGTTCTTTAAACTCAACCGCTGTCAGGATTCCCAAAAGACTCCCTGTTTTATACTCTAGATTTCTTTGATGTATAAAGAAATTTCACTGCTGTAGAAACAAGATGTTATAATGGTATTTCCCTCAAAATAAGAAGACTTTTCTAATGGAGTCAGAGTATTTCTTGTGACTTTCTGACACAGTATTCAACCATTTATAACATGAAGATAACTTAAAATTCCATTTTTATCTGTAACTTGTAATACAGACCAGACATCTTTGTTAGATGTCACAGATCATAAGGCTTACGAGCTGAGGAGAATTTATCACTTCCAAGTAGGCTATTTATATTAATCAACCAAGTGGTGTTGGGGTGCTGCACACATCTGTACCACAATCTATTTCGCACTTGTACATTCTAACATTCAGGGGATCCTTCTCCCTGTTTTGTGCACACATTTTGTGTTCTCTTCCTTGTGTGCTGGCGCGCTCTCCCTACAAGATGCACTGCAGAAACTCACCAAGGCAGCACCTTCCAAATCCACGACTCCTACCGTTTAAAGAACAAGGGTAGCAGACACATGGGCAAACCACCATCTGGAAGTTCCCCTTCAAGCCACTTACCATCCTGACTTGGAAATATATTGCTGTTCCTTCGCTGTCGTTGGGTCAAAATCTTGGAACTCCCTCCCAAACAGCATTGTGGGTGCACCTACGCCACATGGACTGCAGTGGTTCATGAAGGCAGCTCAGCACCACCTTCTCAAGGGCAATTAGGGATGGCTAATAAATGCTGGACTAGCCAGCGATGCCCACAACCCATAAATGTATTTTTTAAAAAGTTGCTGGGTCCGGTGGTTGGAGTTCTACAGTACTCACTCTTTTCAAATCAGTTCTAAGGACTTGCTAGTTTGGGATCCACTAATTGTCATACATCCAAACAATGATTGCCACCAGAATGCACCCATGTAAATACTGATTGGTGGCATCACTTCAGTCTGTCACTTGGGTATACTAGATAGCACATGAGCATGGATGGATAATGAGGTCTTGGATTGTGCTTGTCGTTCTTTAGGATTTCTGCTCTTGACTGTAATTTAACTACAGAATGTTCCTGCTGGCCCAAAACTATAAAGTTGTCAAGCTGTCCGTTTTTTCTTGGCCTTGACCCAAATGACATGTTCATGACTCAGTTCATATCTGGAAGTGAATCGCAAGTGCTGTCAATGGCTAAAACCCTGTAATGCCCTGCAAGGGGCTAAATTACTGAATTCATATCTCAGGGAGAAGGGTGTGGTGGGGAAAATCTCATCCAGTGCATGTTATTCCCTGAAATAAAGCTACCATTACCACCACCACCACGCCACCCCCCTGCCCCAGAACACACAACTGGAAAATTGGCCCTCACCTTCAATTGGCTGTCTTCTGTGGAAGTGGAACATCCATTCTCACACTTGGTAAAGTACTCATTTAGTATCTCAGCTACATGCTTAGGGGGGAGGTGATGGCGTGGTGGTAATGTCATTGGACTAGTAATCCAGACACCTGGGTTCAAATCACACCATGGCAGATGGTGGAATTTGAATTCAGTAAAAATCTGGAATTAAAAGTTTAATGATGATCATGAAATGATTGTTGTGGAAAACCCATCTGGTTCACTCATGTCCTATTGAGAAGGAAATCTGCTGTCCTTACTTGATCTGGTAAAGATTGAAACAATTACTCAGGTAGAGAGGATGAGGTTGAGGGATTTAGTTCCTTAAAGTTAGTGGAGTTACAGCAGCCTTAAAGCAGTTATACCAGACAGCTTATTCTGAAACAGAAGCTGAAAACATTAAGAACAATGTGTTAATGAGGAAATGGAGACTGCCTCATGTTCCAGCTGATGAAAAATGGGTAATAGTGCACCAAGTAGCAATACCAAGTGGCTCTTTTGGGAATTAGGAACACTCAAGCTAAGATACAGAAACATTTTTATTAGCCTGGACTACATAAAGATATAGTCAGATTCTGCCAAATATGCTATGCATAGGAAAACCTCAAGCAGTAATTAAACCTGAATCTTTAATTCCAAATCCAGCGTTTGAGGGGCCTTTTGACGGGGTCCTAATTGATTGTGTAGGACTCTCCCTAAGGCTAAAAGTGGAAATCAGTACTTACTGACAATCATGGATGTGTCCATGAGATTTCCAGAAGCAATACCTTTAAGGAAAATTACAGCAAAGGTGTTTGTAGAGGAGTTAACAAAATTCTCTACAAGATATGAATTACCAAAAGAAATACAATCGGACCAGGGTTTGGATTTCATGCCACAGCTGTTTAAAGAAGTAATGAACAGCCTAGAAATAAAACAATTTAGGTTGTCAGCCTATCACCCTGAATCACAAGTTGCTTTAGAAAGGTGGCATCAGGCTTTAAAGACTATGATTAGAGCACATAGTCAAGACTGTCCACATGATTGGGATCGAGAGATTCTATTCTTCTTGTTTGCTATTAGGATTGCCCTTAATGAGTCAACAGGATTTAGTCCTTTTGAGTTAATTTATGGTCATGAAGTAAGGGGACCACTCAGATTGATTCAGGAGAAGTTAGTGAGTCAAAGTTCTGAAACTACATTCCTGGTTAATTTATCGAAATTCAGAGAAAGATTAAGTAAGGCACATGAGCTGGCTAGGAAGCATTTAGATATATCTCAACAAATGATGAAGGCAAATGCAGATAAAAGGGAAAAGGCGCATGGTTTTGTGGCTGGGGAAAAGCTGTCAGTATTGTTGCCAGTGTCAGGCAAACTGTTGAAGGCATTTTTAGTGAACCTTACCAGATCGAAAAAAGATTGAGTGAGGTAAACTATGTAATGAATACCCCAGATAAAGGAAAGAGTGAGCAAATGTGCCATGTAAACATGCTCAAATAATACCTTGACAGAGAGGATAAACAAGAGGAGGTACTGGTAGTTGTAAGTAAGGAAAAGATGGAAGAAATTGACCTTCCTTTGATTAAATTGGACAATGAGGAGGTACTTGAGAATCTAAATGTGATGTTAGGTTATCTTCCAAAAAATTATCAGAGTGATTTACAAGAGCGATTGCAATCACACAAAGCAATTTATGGAAAAAAAATTGGGGAAAACAGATTTAGCTGTGCATGGTATTGATGTGGGGAATTCAGTTTCAATAAGGCAACACCCATATAGATTAAACCTAATAAAAGTAGCTCAAGTGTGGAAAGAAATTAAATTTGTGCTTCAAAATGACATCATACAGCCCAGTCACAGTAATTGGAGTTCACCCATTGTAATGGTGCCAACACCAAATTGATCACCAAGACTGTGTATTGATTACTGAAAAGTGAATGCAGTGACAAAAGCTCATTCACGCCCAATTCCACAATTGGAGGATTGTATCAAGAAAGTGGGACAGTCAACATTTATCACAAAAGTTGACTCGCTGCGAGGATATTGGCTAGTACCCTTATCGGAAAGGTAAAAAGAGATATCAGCTTTTGTGACACCAGATGGTCTATATCATTGCAAAGTAATGCCCTTTATTATGAAAAATGCACCAGCAATATTTCAGAGACTAACAAACAAAGTGATTGAGAAACAGAGCAGTTGTGCTGTTTATATTGATGACTTAATAGTATTCAGTCAAATGTGGAAGGAACATTTACAACATTTAAAGGAACTGTTTGATTAACTGCAGGAAGCCAGTTTGGTAGTAAATTTGGCTATATGTGAATTTGCAGAGGCGCAAGTTACATATTTAGGCCATAATGTTGGACATGACCCCATGAGTTGCAAAAGTAAAAGCTATTGTAGAATTCTTAGTGTGTACAACAAAACAGAAGGTTTTGAGATTTCTCGCATGAGTGGATTTTATTGGAAATTCGTGCCAAATTTCAGCTGTGTAGTTGCCCCACTGACTGGGTTGTTAAAAAAGAACAGAAAATTCCAATGGACATAGGAATGTCAGAAAGCATTTGACAGCTTTAAAGCTGTGCTAACTACTACACCTGCTTTATCAGCACCTGATTATACAAGGCTGTTTAGGTTAGCTATTGATGCCAGTGATGTGGGTGTTGGTACTGTATTGCTACAAGAAGATGAACTGGGATCTGAGAAGCTGGTAGGCTATTTCCCACGGAGGTTGAATGTACGTCAGAAGAGGTATTCAACTAGAGAAAGAGATTTTAAGTTTGGTGTTCAGCTTTGCAAGCATTTGACGTGTATGTTGCGAACAGTTCTTCAGAGATGGTTATATATACTGACCACAATCTTTTGAAGTTTCTGGAGAAGTTTTGAAACAAAAACGCCAGACCTTTCAGTGGAGTTTATTATTACAACTGTTCAATTAACAAATTATACATGTGGCTGGATGAGAAAATTTAATTGCAGATGCATTATCAAAAGTTTAAAACTCAAAAGAACATGGATTTTGGCAAATAGAGAATGGGCTGAAATGAACTCTATTTTCACAATAAACTTGTATATGTATTTTCATGTTGATGCATGTACACTATAGTATAATAATTTTGTTTATATGGATAAATAGGTTGAGAAAATGAAATAATCTTTTTTGAAGTTGTGATTCTTTGCAAGGAGGTGTGCGAATGGATTTTAAAAATATTTTTGGGGTATATGGTGTTATTCTGTGAAGAAGGTTGTGTGTCTGTATAAATAATTTAATTAAACTGGCAAAAGGTTACCAGAGCTAGGTTGGGAGGTAAGACAGAAAAGGATAGAGGCGTTAGGTGTGCATTTGTAATAAAATATTATGGTGGGTTTGAGGTACAAGTAAATAAGGTTGGATCTAACATTTACATTTTTGGATAAGTTGAGAGGTCATTTGAATATCAAAGGGAAGTCAGAGGAGACAAGAAACATTTTTGCATATTACAGGAGTTCCATTGGCAAACAGAAGAGGGTATGTTACATTTTATTGACCTGAAAGCAGAGACAAGATTGAAACATGAAAGATTTAATATTTGGAAGGATTTGAGTTTCAAAGTGGTGTGAGAACAATGGAACCTGAGATGAAAGGGGGAAGAATGTATTTTCGAGTTACTATGGAAAGCTTGGCTGTTGACAGTGTAAGGAAGATCTCCTGGAAACAGCTTTAGACTAGAAGATGATGCAGTTTGAATCAGTCACCCAGTCAATCCAGAAAAGTTTTGGGCTGCAAAAAGCAGTCTTGTTCTGAAGTCTTGAATTTCCACAGCAGAGTGGAAGAGAATTTAAGATGTCGTGTAGTATGCCTCTTTTAAAGCCACAGCAGTTTGCCTTGGGTAATATTACTGGATTTTTATAGTTCAACATCTGTAAGGGAGTGTTGCCTGGAAGGTGTTTAATCAAGTAGGGAGTCTTTTGGGGTAATATTTTATAAGACTAATTTTAACTGTGTAACTGTAATCTTGCGTGCTTGAGTATTCTTTTTTTCTTGTTAATAAAACTTCTACTTTTAATTTATAAAATACTTAAAATGTTATTTGACTTCTTGTCGCTGAGATCAGTACACTTTTTTTTCGTTTTCAGAATACAAAAAAAAATGGCATGGCCCATAAGCCAAGTTTCCCTCTGGGATTGGTTTGCTCAACAGTTAACATCTGCTGTGGTCATAACACAAGGAAGAAGATGCTGCCGTATTCATAGTGAATGAGGAGATAGTTAAGATACAGGATCGACTAAAACTTGATAAGTATTAGGCAGGCTAGCTGTACTTAAAGTTGATAAGTCACCTGGACCAGATGGGATGCATCCGAGGATGCTGAGGGAAGCCAGGGAAATTGCGGAGGCATTGGCCATAATCCTCCAATCCTCCTTCGATACAGGGGTGGTGCTGGAGAACTGGAGAGTTGCAAATGTTACAGTCTTTTTCAAAAAAAGGGTATAAGGATCAGTCCAGCAACTACACAAAGGGTCAGTTTAACCTCGATGGTTGGAAAGTTTTTAGTTTTGTCCCAGATTATAGTTTCTAACAGTCACTTGGACAAGTGAGGGTTAATTAGGGAAAGCCAGCACAATTCTAAAGGGTATGTAGGAGCAGAGAGACCTTGGGAGATAGGTTCACAAATCATTCAAGGTAGGAGGGCAAGTTGAAAAAGTGCTTAAAAAGGCATACAGGATCCTGAAATTTATAAGTAGAGGTGTTCAGTACAAAAGCAAGGAAGTTATGTTGAACCTTTATAAAAAAACTGGTTCAGCCTCAACTGGAGTATTGTCTGATTTTGAAAACCACACTTTAGGAAGGATGTAAAGGCATTAGAGAGAGGGGGTGCAGAAAAGATTCATGAGAATGGTTCAAGGGATGAGGGATTTCAATTATGTGGATAGATTGGAGAAGCTGTGATTGTTCTACTGAGAGAAGTGAAGGTTGAGATGAGATTTGATAGAGGTGTTCAAAATTATGAAGGGGCCTGGACATAGTTGATAGGGAGAAACTGGTGCCATTGGTGGAAAGAGTAAGAACAGAGGGCACTGATTTAAGGTAATTGGCAACAGAAGCAACAGACACGAGGAAAAAACATTTTTATACAGAGTGATTAGGATCTGGAATGCACTGTCTGAGTGCATGGTGGAGGCAGATTTAATATTGGCTTTCAGAAGGGTATTGGATGAGCACCTGAAAGAAAAGATTTACAGGGTTATGAACAAAGGCTGAGGGACTGAAGCTGAGTTTCTCTCACAGAGAACTAGCAAGGACACAACAGGCCAAAAAGCCACCTCCTGTTCTATAACCATTATTCTATGCGTGTGCAGGGTGCAGTTTGTTTTAATAATACTCCCATGTTTTGGATTTGCAATCTGTCTTGCTTTTAGAAAGAATTGACCTTAGTACTTCAAGCTTTCCTAAAGATGTTAAGGCCAGTGATTCCCTTTGGAGGATTTCAAAAAACTGAATTCAAGTTATAAGTGCTGGTCTCTATTTACTCTCTCGCTCTGTCACTCTGTCTTCAGGTACCATGCCCTAAGAGGGCATTGGTGACCATGGACTTCCATATGTTGGTCCATAGTTATGCTTGGCAAGATACTGCAGTGGTTTGCTTTTGCCTTCTGCACTCTATTTGCTAGTTCAGTAAAATATTTAATACTCTACCATACCCAGCAATGTAATCAATGTAATGTATATTGAATTGAAAATCAGAGATGTTATATTAAACTTATTTTGATTTTGGTTAGACCACATTTGGAATACCGTGCACAGTTGTGTGTCCATATTACGAAAAGGGTACAGAGGTACTGGAGAAGGTACAAAAGATTTTACAAGACTGAAACCAGACCTGAGAGGCTTTAACTGTTTGGCAAGACTGAACAGGCTGGAATTCTTTTCTCTAGAAAAGTGAAGCAAAGGTGGGATAGAGATTTTTTAAATTATGAAGGTTTTTGATAGGGTAGATGTTGAGAAGATGTTTCCACTTGTGGGGATACCAGAACTAGGGGTCATAAATATAAGGTAGTCACTAATAAATGCAATAGGGAACTCCAAAGAAACTTTACCCAGTGAATGGTGAGGATGTGGAACATGCTACTATGGGGAGTAGTTGAGGCAAATAGAATAGATGCAGTTAAGGGGAAGCTAGATAAGTAACAACAACTTGTATTTATTTAGCACCCTTAACATGATAAAATATCCTGAGATGCAACACAGGAGTGTTATCAGATTAAATATGACACAGAGCCACATGAGACACTAGGACAGATGTCCAAAATCTTGGTCAAATAGGTAGGTTTTAAAGAGGATAGAGAGGAATTAGAGAGTTTGGGGCTAGGGGAAACGCGAGAACAAACTACTTTAGGCCAGGGTTTAGGACTGAAAGCACAGCTGTTAATGGAGTGCACGAAGGAGAAAGGAATAGAAGGATATGCTGATAGGGTGAGGTGAAGAGCGGTGGGAGGAGGCTTGTGTGGAGCATTAACACCAGCACAGATCTACTGGGCCTAATGGTGTCTGTATGTGTGTGTGTGTGTGAGAGCGAGAGAGAGAGGTTGTGAGCAGGAGGAGATCATTCAGTCTCTCAAGGCTGTTCTGCCATTCAGTTGCAGAGAAGTACCTGCCTGGAGGGACAGGTTGGACGGTGAGTTACCTTCAGTATGTCTGAGGAAGGTGGTAATTGGGTGATAGGTGCATGATGTGTGACTCAGGTTTTGCAAGTTTCAGCTTAAAAACACACAAGCTGGAAGTTCCAGTTATCAGCACCTGCTCCTTGAAGGCACTTGTTGTTAAACCAGATTCCTCCGTCTGTGTGACAGAACTGGATGTTGCCAGGGTAATACCACACTGATCAACATCATTATTTCCTTACTGAGCTCTCGGGAATAATCTCCTGTAGGTCATAGTTTTCTACTGCACAGTGAAAACTGCTCTTAATTGCTACCTTTGGGTGTTAGTGGACAGATGGGAACCAAACTTTTAAAAGTGTTTTTCATATTTTAGGGGTTATTAATTGTGCCCAGGCCACCTAGTACTGGTTTGCTGTAGTGAGCATTGGTTAAAGGGTCTCCTGATGTCAGACTAGTTAAAGGGTCTCCTGTGGTCAGATTGGTTGAAGAGCCTACTCCAGGAGCGGTCTGGTGATTTTATACGAAGTAGCTCATCCGAAATTGAAATTCTGCCGAGAGTGACACAGACCTGCCCAAGGGATTGCACAAACACCTAGAACATTCATTAACTTAATGCATTTCACAAACAAAAGCACTTGGCTCAGATGTCACCCTGCTACCATTGTGCTGAGTGATGGAGGTTAAAAATCTGAAGGAGTGGAGGAGACATTGCAGCAAATAATCTATTTGCTGGCAAAGTAACAGTGCAAACTGTACCTGTTGGTGAGTACTGCTGATTTTAAAGACGTTTCAGGAGCTCTGATATGGGAGGTGAGATTGTGAGAACAGATGAGACAGAGAAACTGGGCGAAGGGAATAGTGTCATTGTAGGAAGCCGGGTGAGGAGAAATGTAGCTGCATGTATTGTTGGGAGGCTACTCCTCACCTCACCCCTAACCCATCCCGCCTGAGCTAAAGAATTCCAAGAATGGAGGGAAAGAGCCAGGGATAGACTAGGTGATGGCACAGGAGGGTGGGAATTGGAAGCATTGTTGATGAGTTCTCTAGATGAGGGTGAGAGCAGAAATTGATGTCGATAATTATTAATGGAATGGACATTACTAATAGTACTGAAGATTATTGAGCCCATCACCTCACCAGCATAGTTCACATTTTAAACCAAAACCAAAATAGTACAGGTGCTGGAAATTAGCAATAAACAAAAATGCTGAACAGGTCATGCAGCTTTTATGGAGAGAGGACGCAGGTTGATGTTTCAGCTCGATGATCTTTCATTAGATTATACAATATCACATTCACATTCCAACACAATGCATGGAAAATGCAAATGATATCCTTTAAATATTCTAATCAAGGATCCATGGGCTTCAGGAAGTGCATTTTAATCTATTCAAAGGGGAGTTGAGAAAGATTTGTGTTGGTAGATTGTGCGCTGACCACTTAATGCAATTTCATTTATGCAGATTCTGTTTACCAAAAAGCGGACTCTGTAGTATAGTTACTTCGGCCATAGATGGCAAATATTTGTTTATATAGATATTTTTACAATTTTTAAAAAATCAGATTTTATTTTACTGAGAAAGGAAATTCCGAGGTACTCTTGATGCCGCTGACATGCGAATTGATCCAGTTGTTTTTGTATCTTTGTTCAATCATTGTAACAAAGGGAGTTTCTTTGACAATTAAATGGTGGAAGTTTCTTTAAAACATGTGTGTAATTCATCTGATTGGGTGAACTTTGTCCCAACCAGAGTTCCATTTCTTTCTTTTGGAGACAATTGCTGATGAGTTGTTCAGAGAGGGGGGAAGGGGGGGATTGGGGGCAATTGGGGGTGTATGGCAGGGTGAGCAGGGATGTGTGATGCCTCTTAACTCAAATTGCTGTAACCAACAGCGAGAGCCCTGAACTAGCAATGATTCTTCCCAGTGCATGCACCTTAAATACTCCTGAGTGAGTGGCCAGGTCTGGAAGGGCAAAATTCATAATTTACTTTATGTGGACAAGGGAGGGGTTTTCACAACTCTAATAATTTAGTCACATCACTAAAGGCTTGGAGTAATGTGGCCACTTACCTGGAGTTTGTAGCTACAGTGCTTCTGTTCACAACCATTGACACTAGCTGTAAAAATGGATTTGAGTTTTAATAGATGCCCACATTACAAAACTGACTACACTTCAAAAGTATTGATTTCACTGTATTTTTGGAGCTCCTGACGTGAAAGGTGCTGTATATAAATACAAGGCTTTCTTTCTCTTTCTCAGAAGGGCACTGTCTGGGCTGATGGGGGAACCAGAACATCTCATTCAAACTGACACACAGGAATTCCATTCACTGCAGTGTGTGTCAACACTTTGAAAGTTGCGTATTAGAACTAGCTGCATCAATTGTGCTCCCCTTGCCCCAGTTAGGAACCGTGGACTGCCCGTGTCATATTTTGGGGCGCTCTTGAGTTCAGGATGTCCAGGCTTCGGCAGTTTGGTTTGCTCATTTGGAAGAACTATGTGTTGCAGGCAAGTAGAACATTACAACTAATGGTATGGAGGAGAATCTGTGTGAAGCGTATGAATGCCTGCAGCAGTGCTGTCTGCCATCCTGTTGTGTGTTTGTCATGTTCCTCTCCAGATCATTAAATTGTCTAGCACCTGCAGGAGTGTGCAAATGAACTTCCATTCTGATAGCTACACCCTCAAGCCTTGCTCCTGTCCACTTCTGCATGCAGCCTCAATCAAGTCCAGCTGGGCTCAGGCCATCACAGTGATGGCTGCAGTCCTGCCTTGGACTCAGTGCTGTGAGGCAGACAAACTGATTTTGACCTTTACCCTTTGCACCCAAACGTGGACTCCTGGAATATGAACCTGTCAGTTTGAGATAAGCTCCCATTGGATCTGACAGGGCAGCTGAGATTGCATCCTGGCCTAGTGAGAATCTTGAACTTGTGATGTGCCTCACGTGCTGCGTAGTGTTTTGTGTACATGTCTATGCTGATAATATACTGCTAAGAGAAATCTGTAATGGTTTCACTTATCAATCTTACTTTTGTTTCAATGCAGAAACGCCAGGTGTTGGTTACCATCGTTGAGATAAGCCTGCCACTTATATTTGCTGCAATTCTTATAACTCTAAGACAGCGAGTTAGTTCCGTGCAGCATCCGAATGCAACCATATATCCCTCCTTTCATATTGATAATATTCCATATTTCCCCCAACACCCTATAGCCAGTTGGAGTATGGTTTACATTCCATCCGACGTGACTGCGGTGGAGAGCATTGCAAAGATGGTGAAGAACAGTCTGCAGGGGATAGTTAAACGTAAGTTTCCAGTGTTCTAGGTCACTGTTCTTGAACTGGGAGCAATCTTTTATTTCTCAGTATGGTGTCGCAATTCAGGTTTTATTCTCTTGGCTGGAATAGTAGACAAGTAAAGGGTACAGATGTCTATCGAACAGCTTTAAGGCATTTTTTTGTGCTGACATGAACATTTGTGAATCTTTTTACAACTTGCTACTGTGGGTATTGAATTCGTGATCACTTGGCTGCTGTTAGTACCGAGGTACATTATTGGTCCACGATACCCATTAGCACCAGGTTCAAGATGGGAGCTGAGCACCACTTTCTCAAGGACAACTAGAGATGGACAACAAATGCTGATCTTTCCAGCGACGCCTGAACCACATGAACGAATAAAAGAAAAAGCACCAGGCCTCAAGACTCATTAGCATTGGGCTACCACAGCCAATCTAACCCTATGTAACTTGAACAATGAATTACAGAAATGATAATATTGGAAATACTCAGCTGGTTTGGCATGAGAAATAGAGTTAATGTTACAGGTGCCAATATTTCATCAAAACTCTTGTCGACCCAAAAGGCTAAATCTATTTCTGTCTGCACAGATACTGCCAGAAGTGCCGAATATTTTCAGCCATTTCTGTTTTTTATTTCGGATTTCCTGCATCTGTGGTATTTAGCTTATGGATTACAGGAATTTTCTTTGCTTTCCAGTTATAGGTTTCCAAACAGAAGCTCAATTTAATCATTTTGTAAGATCGGAAAACGAGTCCACAGGGAATATTCTGGCAGCTCTTGTAATCAACCATGACTTTAAGCACCGAGATGAGCGTTTACCATTGCAGGTACATGCTACATAATGAATTGTTGCCATTGTACACGTCAGATAGTGAATCCTTATCATTGTACACATATGCTATATAGTGAGCCTTCACAATTGTACATATGTGTTTCAGTGACAATAAGATAAATTCTTTCTTTCTCGTCTAGCGGTGCAATGATAAGGTTTGTAAGTAACTCTGTCCATGTTTTTATGTACAATATATATATTATATATGTTATATATTGAAAGATTTTCTTTAATTGCTGGGTGCTTAGTGAACTTTTTATGTTCTGTACTGATATAAGTAGGGTTTATTGCAGGTGGAGTTCACATTCACTATTTCATTTTGTGCTGCAGCTGTTAGGAATTGATGAGGGTGAAGCTCTCCTGAATGAGGAAGAGGATCCTGTTTCATGACCTCTTGCACTCTGGTTTGCAAAAGGAGCTTGTTTCGTATTTGGTGTGTTGTGTAATGTGATTAATTTTTAAAAAACTCATTCATGAGTTTGGATGTCACTAAGAAGAGCGGTATTTATTGCCAATCTGCCATTACCCTTAAGAAGGTGGTGGTGAGCCTCCTTCTTGAATCACTGCAGTAGGTGCACCCATGGTACTGTAACAGGGAGAATTCCAAGATTTTGACTCTGCGACAGTGATGGAATGGTGATATAATTCCAAGTCAGGATGGTGGTACTCCCTCTGCTGCCCTTGATGTTCTAGGTGATAGAGGTTGTACGTTTAGAATGTACTGTCGAAGGAGGCTTGGTGAGTTGCTTTATTAGGGCTTTATTAAGATATGGAGTCGAGAGGTCCTTGAGTCACTTGGTGCTATAACTTGATAGCACTGTTAGTGACACCTTCCATTACTTTGCTGATGCTAGAGAATAGATTGATGGGGTGGTAATTGGCTGGATTGGATTTTTGTGGATAGGATATACCTGGGAAATTTTTCACACAGTTGGATAGATGCCAGTGTTGAAACTGTATTGGAACAGCTTGGCTAGGGACACGGATAATTCTGGAGCACAAGTCATCAGCACTACAGCCGAATGTTGTCAGAGCTCATAGCGTTTGCTGTATCCAGTGCCTTCAGCCGTTTATTGGTATCACTTGGAGTGAATCAAATTTTAGACTGACATCTGTGATGCTGGGGACCTCGGGAGGAGGCTTGAAGAGGTGGACCAACATTCTTTGTGAATTGCTTTTTTATTGAACTGCTACAGTTCCTGTCACTATAGGGGAAGGACACAATATCATATGTTGCAGTGAGCCTGGAGGTGTTGATAAATAGGAACTCCAACCAATAGTGATTTAACTATTTTGTTACTTAAACCTCTTTGAAACCATCATCAATTCTAGAATATTTTTAGTGTGTCTTGGAGTTTGCCAGCAGTATGCTCTTATTTGCCAGAGTTTGAGATCCTATGAGGCTATTGTTATAACAAAAAAACGTTGCAGCATTAGATAATTTGTTTCACTTACACTATAGAACAGGAGTCAGTAATATACAGAGAGCTGGGCCTGAGATCAGAGTGTTCTTCAGTAGACTGTTCTGTCAACAGTTCCATGCTAATGGGATGCAATTTCAGTCTAGAATGAAAGTGGATTTGTGATGGACAGTGGAAGCATGGGAATACCACCACCTGCAAGTTCTCCTCCAAGTCACACAACATCCTAACTTGAACTATATTGCTGATCCTTTACTGTCGTTGGATCAAAATCTTAGAACTCCCTCCTTAATAGTACTGAGGGTGTACTTACACTAGATGGACTGCAATGGTTCAGGAAGGTAGCTCACCACCACCTAAGAGACAATTAGGGATAGGCAATAAACGCTGCCTTCCCAGCGATATTCACATCCTGTGAATGGATAAAACATTAACTGTTTTGGCCAGAACCTCTGTTTCTGAAAGTAAGGGTGACTCTGGGAGAATCACAGTGTGAGGAACACTGGAGCCGACCTCCATGAGCTGGTCTTCCATCCAGTTCAGATGTATGCAGCCATGAGAAGTTGTACTGAAGTTGACCAGGTTGTTGGACACAGGGACAACCTAAAATATCAGCAGAAACAGATGTAGATTGGCACCTAGTCCCATTTGGAGCCCTGCACTCTCACCTTTACTGCTCTTGGTTGTCCGTTATATTAGGATGTGAATGGTATAATTGTATGCAATGGTGTCATCAAACTAGTAAAATTAACCTAAATGAACTCCACTAATTCATCACTCAAATTGTTTTTCTGGAGTAGCCATGGTGTTATTGTGTTGCTTTTGAACTGTGCAGCTTGGGCTACAGGAGTCTGGGCAACCTGACCTCCTTGTGCTCAACTTTCTTACTTGCTGGTTTGTTCTGGGCCAGGAGATTTGGGACAGCCCATTCTGAGTATCACTTGGTGTGAAATCAGCATCAGCTAAATGCAAATTCATTTTTATGTGGAGATTTTTTGTTTTAGTGATGTTGGCTGAGAGAGGAAGGTCAGCCAGAATTCTCATGTAATTGGTCATTGTTAATTTTTGTCTTTTTAGGTAAACTACCACCTAAGGTTTAGATACAGCCCTCTAAACGCACCCCTTGGGCAACTAAGTTCTCTCGATCCAAACCGAGATAGGGACTGGCACACTCAGTTCCTTTTCCCACTGTTCCAGGTACCTGGGCCTCGTGAGCCGTACTTCAAGGACGGAGGCAGTCCAGGTGAGCTAACAGCACTGGCCCTTCTACAGCTTCACTCATACAGGTGAGCAGGCCAGGTGGACAGAGAACTTAACATCTGGACACCCCTGTTCTGCGTCCTAACGACATCCATTGGTGTAGGATCAGAGAGAAATGTATGTTTCTTCATTCTGGAAAGGGTGACCACAGGTTCAAGGCAATGAGAGTTAAGATTCTTTGATGTGAGCTGTGCTCCAGTCTGATTCTGCAACCTGTTGCCCTTAGCTGAAGTGGGTGTGGAACTCTTGTTATCTGTTATTATGCAAGTTCTGCCTTGTACCTGATTCATTTTTTTAATGTTTGTCCTACTGTTGCTTATCATTCTTCCTGTTGGCAAGTTTGATCCACAACAGGGAAGATGCTGAGCTCTCTCCAGTTTTAGGTTTTGTGTTGTACTCCAGGACATGCTCAGAGTCCAATAGTCAGAATTGCTATTTATGGTGCCATAAAATCTGCCTTGACATTTCAGCCTGAGGTTGGCAGGACAGACTCCAGTGATGGAAATCTCTGCCACCTTTCCCCTGTTCCCCTGCTTCCCCAAACTTCCATTTTAGCTAAATAAAACAACTTGGATTTCTGCAGTGCCTTTCACAACATCCTAAAGCATTTTACAGCCAGTGAAGTACTTTGAAGTCCCAGTCCCTGCTGTAATGTGAGAAACGTGACAATCAATTTCTGCACAGCAACCTCCCACAAGCAGCAATGAGATAATGGCCAGATAATTTTTTAACAATGTTTATTGAAGGATAAATATTGTTGAGGCCACCAGAATGCAGCCTGTTATTCTTTGAATTCTGTCTTGAGATTTTATATTCACTGAGAGGACAGATGGGGGCCTGGGTGTAACATCTCATCTGAAAGACAGCACTTCCAACAGTGCAGCACTCCCTCAGTACTGTGCTAGAGCATCGTCCTGGAATATGAGTTCTTGTCTGGAGTGGGACTTGAATCCACAACCTTCTCGGTGATGAGTGAAACACGCTGAGTCATGGCTGGGACCTGCATGCCCTCATGTTACTTGAAAACACCTTATACACACTTGCACAATACATATAAATGTACTTCACAAGTGATTATATACTTAACATCTATTGTTATTCAGTAACCAAGGAAGTAAATATAGACTATAATAGAATCTTACAGATTAGAAAAATCACACAGCCATCAAAAACACACGCATACTATGCTTTTCGTCTTACTATTTTATCAACAAATGCATAGAAAAGTTAAAGTTCACACACCTATGCCATGTGATATTGAATATTAAGATGACAACTCATTTTTAAACTTTCGGATCAGAAACAGAATTAGCCACATCTGGATTTCCAATTCGCCACATGTAGCTAACATTTTGGACAACACTATTATAGTTTAATTATAACAGTGTAGTGAAATAATGTCATAAGAGACTACCCTTACTATAATATGAATATAATGATTTATTACTGTGCTCTGATAAAGCTGTAATATTTTCATAACACAATGTTCTTGATTGTTATCCAGTTTTGTAATGTAAATTATGTGCTGTATTTCTGTGCGTTGGCTTTTTTAAGGTTATTACCGTGAGGGCTTCCTGGCAATACAGCTCGCAACAGACACAGCCATTATCAAGTATCATGCCAGCAGAGCAGCAGCCATGCTACTTCCATTGTTTACGGTAGAAATGTTGCGGTTCCCCTTCCCCCCCTACAATGATGACATCTTCATTTTGGCAATACAAACACAGCTTTCACTGCTGGTAATGCTGAGCTTCACCTACACGGCACTCAATGTCACCAAAGCAATTGTATTGGAAAAGGAAACCAAACAAAAGGTAAAATACGGTGCCTATTTGTGTGCAATGTACGGGACTATGTGTGTCGTGTGTCTCTCTCTCTCTTTCTGTCCCTCTCCCTCTCTCTGTGGTCCATGAGATAGTGGCCAACATTTTGCCCCCATCAGTGGGGGAAGAGCGGGAGCAGAGGCTAGCGGGCGGGCCTCCGATCCCTCTGGTTGGGGGCATGCAGTCATTTTACGTGGGTGGGCTAATTAAGGCCCGCCCAGCATGACATGCGCCAGGAAACGCTATGCGCTCCCTGTGCAGGCGGTGGGGATTCCCTCAGCCTGGAGTGTGCTCTTTCGTGCATGCGTGAAAGAACGCACAGATCTCCCTGAGGCAAAGTGCTGCCTCAGGGAGATCATTTCTGATGTAAACCTTGAAATAGAGGTTTGAAAAATTTCCGTGCCATGTCCCCTCATGTAACACTGTCACATGAGTTGGGACATGTCCATAACTTGTACTGAAAAAATTTTATTCGTAAAAATTTAAAGACCCTCTTGAAACCTCATCCCGCCCATGGATGAGGTTTCATGCTTTTTCTGAGGCCCGCTTGGGCTCCCGGCCTACCTGCCAACCTTAAGGTTGGATGGGCAGGTCTATCAATCACGTCAATTAGTTTTTTAATGGCCTTAACAGGAAAAACCTGCCCTGTGTGTGTCTCAAAGTGGCGCATGAGATAAAAATTTGTATATGTGTATGTAGCCCCCTTTTTAATTTATGAATGGTTCAATTTGAGGAAAATAATAACCTCAATAATAACAGGACAAACTTTAGTCTTAAGATCAAAAGGCTGGTTTATTACAAAAATGAATGCTGAAAGTTATTAACTACAATACAGATACAAAGATTAAAAGTAGATAAAGGAAAAAGATACTTAAAGATAAGATTTCAAATCAGTCGCTGTGAGATACTGTTGCAGCCCTATTGCTTGAGTTCCTTTGTTTCTGAAGTGATGGTGGCGAAACTTGAGGATTTGTCAGCAGCTATGATGGCTTTTGCAGTTGACCAGTTGGTGTTTCCCCTCTCGGGTGGATTCAGCCGGTTTTTGGGAGAGCTCACTACTTCTGTGGTTACAGCACTGGCAGATTGTCTGGACTTTTTCAGCAGAAATGGCAGTTGATTTTGTAATGCCTTCATTTTTGTCCTCCCTTGGTCAAGAACTCTTTCTGAAGTTATTTCTCAGGGTTCTTCCTGGGGTTCTGTACACAAAATGGCTGTTTGCCGCTAGGCTTTATACCATTCAAAAACTTAAAATGGCTATAATGTGATCTGGACAAAATGCCAAGTCATCTTCCAGATAAGGCAAGTGGTAATCCCATTTAGCAATCTGAATTCCCCTTATCAGCTACAGTGTTCAAAAAGAGCCAAGGTTTTCACACCTTCAAGGAAAGCCAATGTTTGAGGACTCATTGAATTTCAGAAGTCTTTTCATGTCTTAGTATGTCTGCCTGCAATCCACTTAAAACTTTCTGGAAGCTTGACCACATTGAGCTGAAAAGGGCAGGAGACTTTTGGCAGCCATTTTTAAGGCTTCTGGTGTCCATTTAAAAATGTTTCCCAAAATCTATAAAAATCTGGAATTAAAAGTCTGATAATGACCACGAAACCATTGCCGATTGTTGCAAAAACCCATCTGGTTCACTAGTGTCTTTTGGCAGATTTCTTTCCCTGTCCTTACCTGCTCTGGTCTACATGTGATTCCAGACCCACAACAATGTGGTTGACTCTTAAATTCCTTCTGAACAAGGGCAATTAGGGATGCAGTAAATGCTGGCCTAGCCAGCGACACCTACATCCCATGAACGAATAATAAAAATTTTAAAAATCACAACTACATGTTCGTGACTGTGTGTTTGTGTGTGTATAGAAATACACGTGCTTGCATTCAGGTTGGTTAGAACATCAAAATCATTCTTTCCATTCGATTTTGGTCAGAATCTTAACGTGTTTATTAAACAAACCCTGTTTAATAATACTTTGTGATATTTTGTTGGTCTGTGATTATTAATTGTCCCATCTTTAGCAAATGAAGTGAGAGCACTGACTCTTGATGTGAACTGATAGACAGGTGGCTCTGATGGCCTATGGCCTTCTTTTTTATCCAGGAGTACATGAAGATGATGGGTCTCAACAACTGGCTGCATTGGATGGCCTGGTTCTTCAAGTTCTTGCTTTTTCTCATCATTTCAGTATTTTTCATGACTCTACTGTTTTGTGTGAAGGTATGTGTTTGTTTCAAGCACTATTTTTTTTAAGAGTTTGGCCATTTTCAGTCATTCTCCATCTGATGTCGCAGCTTCAGGCTGTGGATCAGTGGATAGCACTCTCACCTTTTGAGTCAGAAGACCATGGATTCTAGTTCCAATGCAGAGATTTGAGCACAAAATATAAGCTGACACTCCACTGTGGGGCTTAAGTGCTATACGGAGGTGCCGTCTTTTGTATGAGGTGTTAAACTGAGGCCCTGTCAGGTGGACATCCTTAATTGATGTGCCTGCCTTAATGATGCGGAGGAATATGCCAGTTTCCAGCACACCTTGCATGGTAGGAGAGGCCCCTTACTATATCCACAGGCCTGCTGGGATTGCGCAGGCTATGGGCAGGGAATAGCAGCAGAAGCCTGAAGGGTAACAGTTGTGGCCCTAGCTCATTTAACAAGGCCCTAGTATAACCTCTCTTACAGTTTATATTCACTCAAGTTAAGAAGGTTGAGGGTGTTATGATTTGGGGTATTTACAATGATAAGGGAATTTGATAGCATAGGTTAAAATAATTTTCCTCTGGCAGGGGAGTCCAGATCAAGGGGACACAATCTTAGAAGCTGGTCTGTTCAGGAGTAAAATCAAGAAGAGCTTGTTTTGCATGCAAGGAGTACGAGACATCTAGGATTCTGCCCTCGAAAAGGGTATAGAACTTTTAATCCTGAGAACTTGATAGTATTGATGGGATTAGAGAGGTTGAGGGGGGGTTTGTCACTAATGGGGTTGGAGTGACGGGTGGTTGGTTTGTCATTAATAGGGTTGAAGTGAAGGGGGTTACTTGGTGATGAGATTGGAGGGGCAGGGGTGTTGCTCAGTGATATAGTTGGAGTGTCAGGGGTGGGCTTGTTAGCAATGGGGTTGGAGTGATGGGGGTATTTAGTGATAAGTTGGAGTGTTGGGGGGTGGTTCTGTCAATAATAGGGCTGAAGTGTTACATATTGATGAGGTTGAAGTGCGGAGTGAGTTGCTCAGTGATGGGGTTGGAGGGGTAGGAGGCAGTGGGTCTATCAATAATGGGATTGGAGTGAGGGAGGTGACAGTCTGATGGGTTTATTGATTCTAGTGACCGGGTGGACTGGGACTGCCTGTTCTTACAAATTGTGTTGCTCTGCAGGTGTCTGGACGCGGAGCAGTGCTGAACCACAGTGACCCCACCCTAGTATTTGCGTTTCTCCTGATGTTTGCGATGTCCACGATTTCATTCAGCTTCATGGTCAGCGTCTTCTTTTCCCAAGGTACTTTTTCCTGGGCCTGTCCCAGAGGCAGTGATGGGTGCCATTTATTGGATTGTTTTTGTTTTACCTGTTGTTGAAAAATAAAATATACTGCACAGAGCTGGTAACATTGCTGTGATTTATTTCTTATTTAGAGTCTAGTTTCTTGAGTGTGACAATAAGGAGCAGGGGAAAGGTGTGCTTTGCTACTCACAGGTTGCATTAACCAGTGCAAACATTGAGCCAGACAACAGCAGTTCCTCAGTGTTGTTAAAGGAAGTAGATGCAGTAAGATCTGATAGATCCCTGACACCTGTATTAAGGGGTGTCCTCTAGCTGTTTGGGATTGAGGTTACACAGATTGATGTCCTCCTTTTAGACAAAAAAGATCATTGTGCAACAAACTTGCTGTGTAAAATCATTTCTGCTGATCTCACTTCTGGTTCTTTGGTCATTGTTTTGATCCTTGTTTTATCTTAACCTCCCAAGTGAATTTTGCGCCCAGCAACAGCCTGGATGTGTCAGAGAGAAGCTGACATTCCTTCATCCTCCATTTCCTCTTTTCCCTCTCTCTCCATACTGATTGCTGTAAGTAATAGTTGAGAATGGTTCCAGGGATGAAGTACTTCCAATTATGTGGATAGATTGGAGAAGTTCAGGCTGTTCTCCTTATAGATGAGAAGGTCGAGAGGAGTTTTGATAGAGGCCTTCAAAATCATGACGAATCTGGACAAAGTAGATGAGGAGAAACTGTTCCCATTGGTGGAAGAGTCATGTATGTGGAACATGCTACCACAGGGAGTGGTTGAAGCACATTGTACCTTTAAGAGGGCGCTAGACAACCAATTGAAGGAGAAGGGAATAGAGGGTTACAATGATCGATTTAGATGAGAAAAAACAAGAGGAGGCTCAAGTGGAGCATCAACATTGGCATGGACCGAGCATCAGCCTGTTTCTGTGCTGTATGTCCTATGTAATCCAATGATAACCAGAGGACACAAATTTTACGTGATAGACAAAAGAACTGATGGCGACATATGGAAAAGCTTTTTAGACACCAACTGGTTAGGATCTGGAATACACTGCCTGAGAGTGTCCTGGAGGCAGGTTCAATTGTGGCTTTCAAATGGGAATTGAATAAGCACCTGAAATTGAAAGATTTGAAGGGCTATGGGGAAAGGTTGGGGAAGTGGGACTAGGTGAGTTGATCTTACAAAGAGTTGACACAAACATGACAGGTTGAATGGCCTCCTGTGCTGTAACCATTCTGTGATTCTGTATCGGTTACAATTCAGTGGAAAATTTGGGCTGGGCTCCTGGGCTGCTGTCAGCTGATGTTATTGCCAGTTTAGTGACCAGAGCATCCTGGTTACTGTGTGATATCCTGGTCCACTTTGGATAAATGTATTTTCAGCCACTTGGGTGAGGTATACCAGAGTGGAATCAATGCAGCTCATTGCCTTCAGGGGGAAAAAAGTGGGAATAAAAGGAACTAGGGATGCGTACTGAATGCTGTGGTTGTAGTACAGTCACACGTGTCCCTGTACCGGCCATTGTTGCAGGTACAGTGTCCTTCACTTGCATTTGTACAGATAGTAGGTCTAGTAAATGTATCTGCCCATTGCAGGATGATGTGTGTGTCTGATTTTTACCTGATTGCTTCTCTTTTTTTCAGCCAACATAGCGGCTGCAGCTTGTGGATTCATGTACTTCTTTTCATATATCCCCTACTTCTTCATTGCACCACGTTACCGCATGATGACAACCACTCAGAAAGTGGCATCATGCTTGATCTCGAATGTTGGAATGGCACTGGGATGCCAAGTAATTGGCATGTTCGAAGGGAAAGGTAAGAGCACTTGCTATTTTATGAAATTGTTAGTGATTTATCAAATATCAGCTCAGGTCTGTAGTAGCTCGTTCGCTCTGAAACCCATTCCTGGACAAGCACATGATCTAGGTTGACACTTCATCATAGTGTTGAGGAACACAAACTGAGGCCTCAACTACCCCCTCAGGTGGACGTGAAAGATCCCACAGTACTATATTAAAGAAGAGCAGGGGAGATCCCCCTAGTGCCCTGGTCAACATTTATCCCTCAATTATTATCAAAAACAGATTCATTAGTTAGTAATCTCATTGCTGTTTGTGGAATTTTGCTCTAATTGGCTGCTGCGTTTCATACATTACACAAATAACTACCGTTCAGAAGTACTCCACTGGTTGTAAACTGCTTTGGGATGTCTTGCAGTAGTAAAAATTGCTCTTTAAGTGCAAGTCCTTCCTTTTTCTTTTTTTACTCTTTTCAAAACAGTCCGAGTTGCACAGAACCAGGTCAGTTTGTGCAGTCAGCAACATTAGATGGTCAACTATTTCTGAAGGCCTTTATCACACTCCAGTGCTTAGCGTATTGGGATTGGCTACACAGTTATGCAGCTACACCCGCCTTGACCTGCCCTTGAGAGGGCTTATCCAAGATTGGACCA
Organism: Carcharodon carcharias; assembly: GCF_017639515.1. Taxonomy (NCBI): domain Eukaryota; kingdom Metazoa; phylum Chordata; class Chondrichthyes; order Lamniformes; family Lamnidae; genus Carcharodon; species Carcharodon carcharias. The sequence continues at coordinate 30,971,659 of NC_054481.1, read as the reverse complement.
TTTACTGAACTTGGTTTTCTGACCATTGATTTGAGCACTTATAGCACTGAGACCTCCTGTCAGGGAGCACTGATGAAAAGGTCGTGCTTTGCTGTTTTCCCTGGAGGTAATCTATGCAGAAATTAGTTAACTGAACTCTTCCAGATACTAATGTCATACATGACTGTATCGTCAGCTTTCATTTCCAGCTTTCTCTAATTGTTTCAAGGATATAATGTAATGCATGTTGCCAGTGAACCGAATGATGTATCTTGCTGTGATAAAATTGTTGGAATTACTGTGCATTAAAGTGATAAAGTAACTTTGGGTTATGAGTTCCTGGCACAGACACTTAGCAACTGCCTAGCAATGAACCACAGCCCTGATTATTAAATATATCAAGATCTCCTGATTTAATAGATTCATAAATTTGATAGTTATATGTGCTTAGACCATAAGATGTAGGAGCAGAAGTAGGCCATTCGACACATTGAGTCTGCTCCGCCATTCAATGAGATCATGACTGATCTGATAATCCTCAACACCATTTTCCTGCCTCTTCCCCATAACCCTTGATTCCCTTACTGATTAAAATCTGTCTATCTCAGCCTTGAATATACTTAACGACCCAGCCTCTACAGCCTCTGCGGTAAAGAATTCCACAGATTGACTGCCCTCGGAGAGAAGAAATTCCTCCTCTTCTCTGTTTTAAGTGGGAGCCCCCCCTTTACTCTGAGATTATGCTCTCTGGTCCTAGACTCTCCCACAAGGGGAAACAACCTCTCAGCATCTACCCTGTCAAGCCCCCTAAGAATCTTTTTTGCTTCAATAAGGTCGCCTCTCATTCTTCTAAACTCGAATGAGTTCAGGCCCAACCTACTCAACCTCTCCTCATAAGAAAATCCCTCCATACCCGGGATCAACCTAGTGACCCTTCTCTGGACTGCCTCCAGTGCCAGTATATCTTTCCTTAGATATGGGGCCCAAAATTGTTCACAGTATTCTAGGTGTGGTCTAACTAGTGCCTTGTATAGTTTTAGCAAGACTTCCCTATTTTTATACTCCATTCCCTTTGAAATAAAGGCCAACATTCCATTTGCCTTCCCTATTACCTGTTGAACTTATATGTTAGCTTTTTGTGATTCATGCACAAGGATTCCCCAATCCCTCTGTGCTGCAGCCTTCTGCAGTCTTTCTCCATTTCAATAATATTCAGCTCCTCTATTCTTCCTGCCAAAGTGCATAACCTCACATTTTCCCACATTGTTCCATTTGCCAAGTTTTTGCCCATTGACTTAACTGTCTATGTCCCTCTGTAGACTTCTTGTGTCATCCTCACCATTTGCCTTCCTACCTATTTTTGTGCCATCCACAAACTTGGCGATAGTAATTCACTTCCCTCACCTAAGTCTTTAGGGCAGGACTTTTCAGTCGGTGCACAGGGGCGGGCTCGACATGCCAACGCGTAAAATGATGCGTGAAGACGTCAGGCGTGCGTCCCGACATCATTGCACAGACCTGCGATATTTTGTTCAGCGGGCGCGCGCCGGAGCTGGCTGCACACCCGCCAATATGTAAACGGCCTATTAAGGCCATTAAGAAATCAATTGAAGTACTTGTTAATGCTGCCCGTCCAACCTTACAGTTGGCGGGCAGTCGAAAAGGCCAAGCGGCCTTCGCGTTTTTTAGGAAATCTCATCCATGAACGGGATGAGGTTTCCTGAAACTTTTCTTTAATAAATAAAATTTTTTTCATAAATATAAAAATATGTCCCATCTCACGTAACACAGTCGGATGAGGGGACATGTTTAAATAAATTTTTGACCCATTTATTTAATTTTTTCCATATTGATTCACTCTCCGAGGCAGCTCTGTCGCCTCGGAGATTGAGCTGGCCCCGACTCCCCATCCTCCCCCCGCCCGCATAGGTAGCGCTACCGCTTGTGTATTATGCTGGGCAGGCCTTAATTGGTCTGTTCACGTAAAATGGCTGCGCAGAGCCAATCGCCGTAACCGTCTGTTCTCGCCAAGCCCGCCCACTGCCTGAAAAATTCAGGCCTTTAATATATATTGTAAAATATTGAGGCCCCAGCACTGATCCCTGTGGCACTCCACTAGTTACAACCATCCCAAAATGCCCCCTTATTCCAACTCTCTTGTCTTCTATTAGTTAGTCAGTCCTCTATTCATGCTAATATACTACACCCAACATGGGCTCTTATCTTATTAAGTAGAAATATGTGCGGTAACTTATCGAAAGCCTTTTGGAAATCCAAATACATTACATCTACTGGTTCCTCGTTATCTATCCTGCATGTTATCACCTCAAAAAATTCTAATAAATTTGTTAGGCGTGATTTCCCCTTCATGAAGCCATGCTGATTCTGCTTGATTAGATTATGTATTTCTAAATGCTCTGCTATTACATCCTTTATAATAGACTCCAACATTTTCCTAATGACAGATGTTAAGCTAACTGGCCTGACCTATTTTTTGTCTCCCTTTTTAAAAAAGCTGTTACATTGGCCGTTCTCCAATCCTTCGGGACTTTTCCAGAATATTACTACCAGTGCCTCCGCTATTTATGTAGCTATTTCCTTTAATATCATAGGATGCAACCCATCAGGTCCAGGGAACTTATCAGCCTTTAGCCCTTTAGTTTCCCAAGTATTTTTTCTCTCGTGATAGTAATTGTATTTATTTCCTCCCCAACTTTTGCCCGTTGATTATTTAGTATTTTTGGAATGCTATTAGTACCTTCTACCGTGAAGACTGATGCAAAGTATTTATTCAACTCCTCTGCCATTTCCTGGTTCCCCATTATTATTTCCCCAGCCTTATTCTGTAAGATGCCTATGTTCACTTTGGCTTCTCTCTTCCATTTTATATATTTACAGAAGCTCTTACTGTCCGTTTTTATTATTCTTTTGGTCATCTTCTGTTGGTTTTTAAATCTTTCTCAATCCTCCGACTTTCCATTAATCTTTGCCACGTTGTATGTTTTTTCTTTCAATTGTATACTGTCCTTAACTTCCTTGGTTAACCATGGTTGGTTTATCCCCTTCCTTGAATCCTCCTTATACCTTTGTTGAGAGTCATGAACTATTTTCTTAAACGTCTGCCATTGTTCATTAACCATCTTTTCTGCTAAATTGTTTTCCCAGTCCACTCCAGCCAATTCTGCCCTCATTCCATTGTAGTTACCCTTATTTAAGTTCAGTACAGTTGTTTCCGACCCTCTCTCTCAATCTGAATGCTAAATTCCACCATATTATGGTCACTGTTTCCTAGGGGATCCTTTACCCTAAAATCATTTATTAAACCTGCCTCATTACACATTACCAGATCCAAAATAACCTAATCCCTGGTTGGATTCACAACATATTGTTCTAGGAAACGGTTCTGAATACATTCTATGAATTCTTGCTTGTGGCTACCTCTGCTAATTTGATTTTTCCAATCTACATGAAGATTAAAGTCACCCATAATTAATGTACTACCTTTTTTACATGCCCTCATTATCTCCTGATTTATTCTCTGTCCTGTAGTATAGCTACTGTCAGGAGGCCTATAGACTACCCCTACCAGTGTTGTCTTCTCCTTGTTATTTCTTACCTCCACCCATAGGGATTCTACATCTTCTGATCCAAGATCCTTTCTTGCTATCGTACTTATTCCATCTTGTACTAACAAAGCTACCCCACTACCCTTTCTTTCCTGCCTGTCCTTTCGAAAAGTCACATACCCCTGAATATTTAGTCCCCAGCTTTCATCTCCTTGTAACCATGTCTCTGTAATGGCTATAAGATCATTCCCATTACCTCTTGGTGCTGTTAATTCATTTATTTTGTTCCGAATACTACATGCATTTAAGTAAAAAGCCATTAATTTTGCCTTTTTACCATTTTTCCCCCTTTGACTCTATTTGGTGCTGTTTTTTCATGTTTGTACACTCTGTCCCTTCCTGTCACACTCTGGGTATCATTACCTAAATATCTGCCCTGCAAAGCTGTCACATCCTTTTGCTTTGTAAGCCTATATATCCCCTTTCCAGAACCCCCCCACCCCCCATTTAGTTTAAAGCTCTCTCTCTACAGCCATGGTTATTCGGTTCACCAGGACACTGGTCCCAGCGCGGTTCAAGTGAAGCCCGTCCCACAGGAACAGCTCCCTTCTACCCCAGTACTGGTGCCTGTGCCCCATGAACTGAAACCCATTCCTCCCACACCAATCTCTGAGCCACACATTTAACTCCTTGACTTTATTTACCCTATGCCAGTTTGCCCATAGCTCAGGTAGCAATCCCAAGATTATTACCTTGGAGGTTCTGTTTTTTAATTTAGCTCCTAACTGTTCAAATTCTTTCCGCAGGACCTCCTTTCTAGTCCTATCAATGTCGTTGGGACCAACATGGACGATGACAACTGGATTCCTCCCCTCCCACTCCAAGTTCCTCTTTAGCCCTGAGGAGATGTCCTTAACCCTGGCATTGGGCAGGCAACACAGCCTTTGGGACCCACGCTCACAGCTGCAGAGAACAGCATTTATCCCTCTAATTATACTGCCCCCTACCACTACTACACTCCCATTTCCTCCCCCCACTTGATTGGCTCCTTGTACCACCATGCTGTGGTCAGTTTGCTCATCCTCCCTGCAGCCTCCACTCTCAGCCACACAGCTTGCAAGAACCTTGTAGCTATTGGACAGTTGCAGGGACTGAGGCTCCTTGAACGCTACTCCCTGGGTCCCCACACCTGCTTCACCTGCAGTCACCCCCTCCTGTCCCTGATCACAGACCAAATCTGAATTATCTAACCTGAGAGGTGTGACCACCTCCTTGCTCCTTCTCATGCTGCAGCACGACCCCTCTTGTGCTGTCTCATAGGAAATAAGAAAAACGTTAGGCCATTCAGCTCCTCGAGTCTGCTCCACCAGTCAGCAAGATCATGGCTTATCTTCTACCTGGAAGCCAGTTTCCTGCACTATCCCCATAGCCCTTGATATCTTTAATATCCAAAAATTTACTGATCACTGTCTTGAATATTCTCAATAACTGAACACACCCTGCTCTCTCCTCCCCCCACCTCCCAATCCTCTTAGGTAGAGATTTCCAAAGATTTACCATCTTCTGAGTGAAGAAATTCCTCCTCATCTCATCCTAAATGGCCTACCCCATATTCTGAGACTATGCACACCCCCCCGCCCCCCCACCGCCTAGTTCTAGATCATCCAACCAGGGGAAGCATCCTTCCTGCATCTACCCTGTCGAGCGCTGCAAGAATTTTGTTGCTTCAATGAGATCACCTCTCATTCTTCTAAAATCTAGAGCATACAGGCCCAGGCTCTTTATCTCCTCCAATCTCTCCTCATAGGACAGTCCTGCCAGGAATCAGTCTGATGCACCTTCATTGCACTCCCTCTATAGCAAGTATATCATTCCTTTGGTAAGAAGACCACAGATGATATTGAAATTGCAGGAATACTGATTGGCTACTTAGTCTTAGTTTTCACTGAGGAGGCTAACAAAGAGGGAATGATAACAGTAGAAGTCGTCAAAAGGAATATTATGGTACAAAGAAAAGTGATGCTAGATAAAAAAATGAGGACAAAACCCTGGGTCCAAATGGATTGTACCTATGGATATTCAAAGAAACTAGGCTAAAGACAGCAGAGGCACTAGCCATACATCAATTCACAGAGGATTGATTTTAAAAAAGGGAGATATAACTAATCCAGGGAATTATAAAACAGTTAACATCACTGATGGAATAAGTACCAGACTCTTCATTTAGCCAATCTTATTGAATTATTTGAAGAAGTAACAAAGAATAGACAAAGGCAATATTTTGATGTTAAGTTACCATTTAAGTCCTTTGTGATATTGTAATTGAGTGGTTGGTGCATCAATACAAATAATTTTACTTATCAAAATACATTTTATGAATAATGGAGATTCAAGTACAGTTGATCCTTAACTGTATTTGATTCACTCAGAGTGTGACCTGCCAACCCTTTGAAGATTCTTTGGTCAGTATTTCATTTGAGGGAAGTTCTTCAAACTGGCAGTAAGTGGGAAATGTCATCCCACTGTTGGGACCTCAGTTGTTCACCATGTGTGTAAATGATTTGGATTTAGAAATTAGCAGTATATCATCAAAATTTTTAGAAGGTACTGAAGTGGGTGAGTATAGAATCTTGGATAGACTACATAGCCTTAATCTCCAAAATGATATAGATGGGTTGGTGGATTGGGTGGTAAAGTGGCAGATGGATTTTAACATAGAGAAGTGTGAGGTCATACATTTAGGGAGGTCAAACAGTTATGGGGATTACACAAAATATGGGAATATACTGAGAGGAGTAGATGAAATGAGAGATCTTGGCGTACAAGTACACAGGTCCCTGAAGGCAGCAGTTCAAGTAGACAAGGTTGTAAAGAAGGCATATGGAACGCTTTCCTTCATTAGCAGAGGTATAGAATATAAAAGTAAGGATTTAATTTTGGAATTGTATAAAACACTGGTGAGGCCATAACTGGAGTATTGTGTGCAGTTCTGGTCACCACATTCCAGGAAGGACGTAATACGCTCTGGAGAGGGTGCAGAGGAGGTTTACAAGAATGTTGCCAGGGTTAGAAAAGTGTAACTACGAGGAGAGATTGAAGGCTGAGAGGTGACTTGATTGAGGTGTACAAAATTAGGAGGGGAATAGATAGAGTGGACAGGATAAAATTGTTTCCCTTGGTGGAGAATTCTAGAAACAGGGGACATAGATTCAAGAGAAATGGCAGAAAGTGTAGGGGGAACATGAGGAAAAACTTTGTTTACACAGAGGGTAGTGGGTGTCTGGAATTCGCTGCCCAAGTTGGTGGTAGAAGCAGAAACTCTAAACTCTTTTAAAAAGTACCTGGATCTACACCTTAAGTGCTGTAAGCTGCAGGGCAATGGGCCGGGTGCAGGAAGGTGGGATTAGAAAGGGCGCCTGGATGTCCTCGGGCTGGCATGGACAAGATGGGTCAAATGGCCTCCTTTTGTGCTGTAACTTTTCTATGGTTCTATGATGCCAATATTCCAGGTGTGGTCTCACCAAGGCTGTATACAATTGCAGCAAGACTTCTTTACTCCTGTAACCGAATCCTCTTGCAATAAGGGCCTACATACCATTTGCCTTCCGAATTGCTTGCTGCATCTGCATGTTCAGTGACTTATGAATGAGAACACACAGGTCCCTTTGGAGATCTACACTGCTCAATCTCTCATCATTTAAGAAATACTGTGTTTCTGTTTTTCCTAGCAAAGTGGATAACTTCACATTTTTCCACATTATATTCTATCTGCATATTCTTGCCCACAGCTTGTCTAAAACCCCTTGAGGCCTCTCCTCGCACAACTCACATTCCCACCTAGCTTTCTGTCATTAGCAAGGTTGAAAATATTACATTTGGTCACCATATCCAAATCATTGATTTAGATTGTGACTAGCTGGAGCCTAAGCATTGATCCTTGTGGTACCTCACTAGTCACAGCCCGCCAATCTAAGAATGACCCGTTTATTCCTACTCTCTGTTTTCTGTCTGTTAACCATTTCTCAATCCGTTCCAGTATTTTACCCCCAATCCCATGTACTCTAATTTTGTTTACTAACCTCTTGTGTGGGATCTTATGGAAATCCTTCTGAAAATCGAGATACACCATATCCACTGGTTCCCCCATATCTGTTCTGTTTGTTACATCCTCAAAAAGCCCCAACAGGTTTGTCAACCATGATTTGCCTTTTATAAATCCATGTGGACCCTGCCCAATCTTACCATTATTTTCCAAGTGTCCAGTTATCACATCCTTTGTAATAGATTCTAGCATTTTCCCTACAATTGATTTCAGACTAACAGGTCTGTAGTTCCCCATTTTCTTTCTCCCTCGTTTCTTGAATAGTGGGGTTACATTTGCAATTTTAGAAGATGACCACCAATGCATCTAATATCTCTACGGCCATTTCTTTCAACAGTCTGGCATGTAGATCATCAGGCTGAGGAGACTTATCAACTTTCAGTCAACTTTACTAATACTAATTTCTTTCAGTTCCTCATTTTCACTAGTTCCTGGGTTCTCTAGTATTCCTGTGAGGTTTTTTTGTATTTTCCTCCGTGAAGACAAGCACAAAGTATATTTGTTTAATTTCTCTGCCATTTCCTTATTCCCTGTTCTCAATTCTCCTGGCTCTGCCTGTAGCGAGCCCATGTTTGTCTTTGCTAATCTTTTCCTTTTTACATACCTTTAGCAGCTTTTACAGTCTATTGTTATGTTTCTCGCTAGTTTACTTTCATATTCTATTTTTTTATATATCAGTTTCATGGTCCTCCTTTGCTGAATTGTAAAATGCTCCCTATCCCCAGGCCTACTGCTTTTTTTTGCCAACTTTTGAAGTCTTTTGCTTTGATCTAATACAATCTTTAACTTCCCTTGTTAGCCATGGTTAGATCACCTTTCCTGCTGGGTTTTTGTGCCTCAAAGGCATGTAAGATTGTTGTAAAGCATGTATTAACTTGTTAAATGTTAGCCATTGTCTGTCTACCTGTGGTCTGATCTGTGGTAGATCGGGAAGCTATATTAAAAGGTATAAAAACAAAAAACTGCGGATGCTGGAAATCCAAAACAAAACAGAAATACCTGGAGAAACTCAGCAGGTCTGGCAGCATCGGCAGAGGGCATTGTTCTGTTGAAGTGTCATGAGGACTCGAAACGTCAACTTTGCTCGTCTCCGATGCTGCCAGATCTGCTGGGTTTTTCCAGGTATTTCTGCTTTTATATTAAAAGGTATGATGGTAGACAGATTTAATATAAAATTCCATCATCTTATGGTCACCCTTCCCTGAAGGCTCCTTTTACAATTAATTAGCCCTTTCTCATTGCACAATACTAGATCTAAAATAGCCCATTCTCTAGTTCGTTCCTCAACATAGAAAACCATCCGAATGCATTCCAGGAATTTGTCCTTTACAGCATTAGTGTTAATTAGGTTTACCTAATCTATATGTAGATTGAAGTCCCCCAAGATTACTGTATTACCTTGTAACATGCACCTCTGATTTCTATGCCCTTCATTACCACTACTGTTTGGCACCTATAAACAACTCTTACTAATGTTTGCTGCCCCTTACTGTTTCTTAGCTCCACCCAAGCTGATTCTACAGCTTGATCTTTTGCTCTAAGATCCTCTCTTACTAATGTACTGACCCCATTCTTTACCAACAGTGTGACCCCACCTCCTTTTCCTTATTGCCTATACTTCTTAAATGTTGAATACCCTTGAACATTCAGTTGTCAACCTTGGTCATCCTGCAGCCACATCTCCATAATGGCAATTAGATCATACCTGTTTGCTTCCATTTGTGTCATCAATTCATTTACCTTGTGTGAATACTGCGTGCATTCAGACAGAGTGCCTTTAATTCTGTCGTCTTATTATTTTTGCAACCTCTAGCTTTATTTGCTGGTGCACTCTTAAATTTGTATGCTCTGTCCCTTCCAGCCATTCTCAGATTATCAATTCCCTTACTGCTGTCTTGCTCTCTTGCCTTATCCTCTCATTAATTTATCACATCTTCCCTCGCTTGATCCCTCACCCCCACTATTTAGCTTAAAACTCTCTCTACCGCCCGAGTTACATGACTTACCAGAAAACTAGTCCCATCGTGGTTCAGGTGAAGACCATCTCAACGTTATAGCTGCCACTTTTCCCAGTACTGGTGCCAGTGCCCCATTTCTCTCTCACTACTCTGAGTCATGCATTTAAGTCTCCCATTTATCCTACTCCAATTTGCTCATGGTTCAGGTAACACTCCAGAGATTATTATCTTTGAGGTACTGCTTTTTCATTTAGCCCCCTAGCTGCTCATATTCCCTGAGCAGAACCTCCCTTCTAGTTCTCCCTATGCCATTTGTACCTACATGGTCAATGACAACTGGATCCTCCGCCTTCCACTGCAAGTTGCTGTCCAGCCCAGAGCAGGTCCCAAACCTGGCAACGGGCAGCTAACGTAGCCTTCTGGTCTCACTCTCAGCTGCAGAGACCTGTGTCTATCCCCTGACTATACTGTCCCCTACTAACACTACATTCCCATTAACTGCCCTCCTCCACTTGAATGGCTTCCTGTAGCATAGTGCCATGGTCAGTTTGCTCATCCAAGCTGCAGCCCCCGCTGTCATCCTCACAAGTTACAAAAACCTGGAACCTTTTGGACAATTGCAAGGACTGATGCTCCTCCACTTCTACCTTCTCTATCCCCTTACCTGCTTCACTTGCAATCACACCCTCCTGTTCCTGATCATTGACCAAATCAGAAGACCCTAACCGAAGAGGTGTGTCGTCTCCTGGAATAAAGTGTCCAGGCAACTTTCCCCCATCCGATGCATTTGTCAGAAGCTCGGCCCCTAACTCAATGATTCTGAGCCGAAGTCCTTCAAGCGGCAAATACTACAGAAAAGTTTGCCTTGGATCACACTGGTGAACAGGAGCTCCCGCATTCTGCAGCCGCCACATATATCTGCCCTGCCATCTTTATAGTATTTAATTAATTGATTATTTTACTGAGTAAATTTTAATTAACATCTCTAGTCCTGCCTATGCTTATATTCTTATTATTTCAAAAATGTTCTACTTACCCTATTGAAATTCCCTCATTATGATATATCGGAAATACTCACCAACCAATCTACTAAGCTTTACTACTATTAATAAACCTTAAAACTACTAATAAAACCTTATAACTACTAAAATTACCTGAGTTTTGAAAGCTAAATGAGAAAAACACTCACCAACCAATCAACTACATGTTTTCCTGTGACGTCACATTTTAATCTTTCTCAGAATGCGGTCGGTCCACTCTGGAGCTACAGATTGAATAGTTCACTTAGATGCTGCTGTCCATCTCTGGGTCCTCCCTTCTCCTGCCCTTTTTAGGTGCCGCTGTTTTTCTCTGGGTCTTCCTCTCTCACTCTCTCGCTCTTGCACTGCCTCACTAGCCCCCGGCCATTGTGTTGCCTCACCGTCTCTTGCCCACTCTCTCACTGTTTCTTACAAAGGCTGTGGTGTATTTCTGGCCCCTCTCATTTATGATAAGTAATTTTTTTTAAAATAATAGTTGGTTTAGAATGATTTCTGCAGAGGTCCATTAACAAATGGGGAGGAGGGAAAGAATGTACAAAATGAGAATTGCAGAATATTGTAATAATGATTCTGGTAACCTTCACAGACTATGATCAGACAAAGTCACAATTAATTCAAGGAGCTACAATTTATCTGCACACAGTGCTACTGCTAATGGCTCAGGTATTTTCTGTTGAAAGTTTATTTTCTGATTTCCTTGTGTGTTTGTTTGAAGGTATGGGTGTCCAGTGGTCAAACTTAAACTTGCCGGTCAATGTGGATGACGGTTTCACAATTGCCCACTCAATGGCAATGATGTTATTTGATTCACTCGGTTATGGTTTGGTTACTTGGTATGTGGAAGCTGTCTTCCCTGGGGAATATGGAATGCCGCAGGTCTGGTACTTTTTCATCTTGGTAAGTTGCTGCAAACATTTTGTTGTAATTTGTATGTAATTCAATCAGTCCAGAGTACAATCCTCATCCCACGTGCCTGCCCTGTATCCATACTCTTTTATGCTCCTCCCCACCTTTCCTTCAACCACCTACCTAACCTATTCCTAAATGTTGGTCTGGCTCTGCTGTAAACCATTCTCTCCACACAAGTGTTAAGCAATGACCATCTCCAATAAGAGAGAATCTAACCAACTCCCTTTGATATTCAATGGTATAACCATTGCTGAATCCCCCACCATCAGCATCCTAAATATTACCATTTATCAGAAACTTAACTGGATTAGCCATAGACATACAGTAGCTACATGATCAGCTCAGAGGCTATGAATTCTGCTGTGAGTAACCCTCACCTCCTGACTCCCCAAAACCTGTCCACCATCTACAAGACATAAGCCAGGAGTGTGATGAAGTATTGTCCACTTGCCTGGATGAGTTCAGCTCCAACAACACTCAAGAAGCTTGACACCAAACAGAGTAAAGAAGTCCATTTGATTGCCACCCCATCCACCAGTTAAATATTCACTCCCTCACTCCCTTCACCACCTGTGCACAGTAGTAGTATTATGTACCATCTACAAGATGCACTTCAGCAACTCACCAAGGGTCCTTCAACAGCACCTTCCAAACCTACAACCTCTACTGCCTAGAAGAACAAGGGCAGCAGACACATGGCGATGCCATGCAAATTCCCCTCCCAGCCAGACTTGGAAATATGTTGCCCTTCCTTCACTGTCACTGGGTCAAAAACTCTGGTTCTTGTGGTGCACACAAGTTGCAGAGGCCTTGAGTGTACTGGAGGACACAACTCTCTCAAAGACAACTAGGCATGGACTTAATCACGAAAGAGAGGCAGTCAGGTCGAAAAACCCCCTCAACCACCTGCTGTCTGAACCTATTAATGGCCACCTTGGACAGGCACAGGAGCAGACTATGAGGAGATCTCCCAACCTGTCTGCCTCTCTCCTCAATCGGTGACCAAAGCTTAGGAGCGTGTAACCCTGTATAAACGGGAACTCTCTCCCTAACAACACTGTGAGTGTACCTACACCAGATGGACTGCAGAGGTTGAAGAAGGTGGCTTACCACCACCTGTTCAAGAGCAATTGGGGATGGACAATAAACTCTGGCCTTGTCAATAACACTTGGATCTCAAGAGAGAATTAAAAAAACAACTAACTCTGGTAGTGTATTTCACACCCTCACATCATTCTCCTGGTTCACATTGTTCTCCCAGCTCATCATTGGTGGTTTTCACAAGGTCTTAGCAGTTCAACATTTGTAGTTTCCTTTGTGATTTGTGCACTGTCAACTTCTCCAATTCTGAGCACCAGTCCAGGTAAGGTTTCTAACTTAGTAATAATGAAAAAATGATGGATTGCAGAATTACTATTAACTTTCATACCTTTAATTAGCTTTGTTAATGTTTTTACTCAAAGGCCTCAATCTCTCCCAAAAGCTTGGTGTTGGATTTGATAGTTTGGCCTATAATCTGCCCACTGAAGGCAGACTTTACAGTCTATTGCCTCAGTTGCATTTTGCCAGCTCAATGCTTCTCTTCAGTCTGTTTTACAGGATCTGTTGGCTTGATTTTTAAAAAAAATTTTAGTAGAAAAGTAAAGGACAAATCTCAAAAGGTTAATTCAAATATTCAGATTATATTGTGAGCAAGTGTGTGCATGTGTGCACGTGCAGCCTGTGCAGCACAGGACCATGCAGAGATCCCTATTGAAATGACAGGCCATGTTGGTTACACATCTGCAAAAGCTATCATTAATATTTGAATTTCAAACCATCTGTTTCTTTTTGCTGGATAAAGCCAAGTGTGATTTTGTAGATAACACTGTTCCATTTGTACGTTTTTGAAAATGATTTGAATCCAACTCATGATTTATTTGAGAAGGCTTTCAACTAAAGCAACCAGACCCAACCAAGAGTTGGAAGGTTTACTTGATGTTGCTGCCTCAGGAGGCAGCACTGGATGATGTGGAGCAGAAGCTCTCAGCAGTCCAATCCTGGCATTAAATGGAGTGATAGCTCCAATGTGAGTCCAAGATGACAAAAATAGGATTGGTTCAATCCAAATTCTGGTACTGAGCTGCAATCTGCTGATTCTGCATTTCCAGAGAGTCTCGACAAAGGGACACAGCAGAGGCAACCACTGACTCACTGTTCATGCAACATGTGTTGAGTGTTTGAGAGATCCAGTAATGCCAGTGATCCTGGATATGACTGGGGTGGTATGATTGTTTGGGTTGAGGGTATGTTGTGATGGACCATATATGGAATGGACTTCCTGTCTAGAATCAGCCCCTGTATCAATTCGGGAGAATTGCTGCCTTTTTATTGTTCTTAATAGAATGCGTTATTTAAAGGACTCGTGTTTTTGTGTGTTAATTTCTGGTGTTTGCGCAGCCTTCGTACTGGCTTGGGAAGCCGAGATCTGAATACATCAAAGTCGTCAAAGAGGATGAGGAAGCAGATAAAGCCCTAAACACTGAATACATGGAGGATGACCCATTGGGTGTTGAAGCTGGCATCAAAATCAAAGACTTGACCAAGGTAAGGGGTAGAATTTGAATAGTGGTCACAATGGAGAACCGTGGAAGTTGCACTGAATCACTTTTCATATAAATCTGGAACTCTCTCCACTAAAAAGCTTTTAAGGCTATAGATTAATTGAAAATTTCAAAACCAAGATTAAAGATTTTTGCTGGGTAAGGTATATTAAGAACCAAGGAGAGTAGATGGAGTTAGGATATAAATCAGCCTTGATCTAATTGAATGGTAAAACAAGCTGAAAGGCCAAATGGCCTCATCCTGTTCCAGGCCTTGAGATACAGATTTATAAGAACATAGAAATAGGAGCACAGGCAGGCCATATGGCTGTCGAGCCTGCTCCATCATTCAGTACAATCATGGCTGATCTTCAGCTTCAATTTCACTTTCCTGCGTGCTTCCCCTATCCCTTGATTCCATGAGAGACAAAAAATCTGTTTATCTCAGACTTAATTGTATTCAGTCATGGCATATCCGTAACCTCCTGGGGTAATGAGATCGCCTATCATTCTCCTAGTTCCCCTCCAGGTCACACACCGGCATTACCTAATGGGTTTGAAGGTCCAGGTACCATATTTAAACATCACCCGGGCACACACATTTCACTCTCCAGCCCAGGTGTCTTCAGGAAACTTTAGAGATGGCTGCAAACAAAAAGAATGAGGCTGCACCCAGGTTTAGTCACAACTCCCCCGAGGCTTTGATAAGAGGAATACAGCAACACCAGGATGTGCTGTACCCGAGGGATGGCTCCAGAAAGCACACCAGCCTCGCACCTCTCTGGCCTGGGAGGCATTGACAAACGAGGTCAGTGACTGGCAACCACCCACAACTCTATCCAGTGCAGGAAGAGGATGAATAATCTCATCTGCTCTGTCAGGGTAAGTTAACCTTCAGCTCCCTCCAGTATCACACTCTCATCATGACATCATGTACACAAATGGCTGCACTCTTCAGGGATCTCACACAACATTAGTGGGGGATACATATCAGCACTGATTGACTCAGGAATACTTCGACATCACCACTATCTCCTCTATCATCCTGCACAAACTCCATCCTCAACCCTTTCGGGGGAGGGTTCATCACACATGGGAGGCATGCATGATTCCCAACCTCTGCTCCATCTCTTCTCATCACATTCCTCCCTTTTGTCTTCATGCAATCCAAGCTTGCTCACAACAGGTGGGAGAGGTCCCAGATGGGAGGAGGGACGGCCAGCATAACAGAGTTCACCAAATTTGAGGAGAATGCCACCAAGCTGGCTGAGGAGGGCAGGGATCGTAACTGTGGGGAAGGCGAGATCAGCTTCTCCCAGTGACCTAGTACTGATGAAACCTCTCTGAGTTGATCACATCCTGACATTCACAGTGAGTGACATGCAATCTTGTTTCCTGCCTGCTCATGAACTAAATCTGCCTTCTTTTACCTATAGGCACCACGAGGTCCAGGCAAAGGAGTCGGGCCAACATAAATCCCAGCCCACCTCAGGAGGATGTTGAGGAGCCATCCAGGAAGATCCATCTCTGCGTTCACCCACATCCTCCACCAGCGCAGAGACACATTCCTCAGTGGGTCATAGTTCTAGATGAGGCTGGGGGTCACTTTCTGGAGAACGCCTCACTGACACGTCTCCACAGCAGTTAGAGACTGTGACAGCCCAGATCTCTGGAACTCGGAGGACTGCTAGAGATCAGGCACCTGCTGAGTCCAAGTCAGATGATGAGCCTCTGCGACTGGCCACTGACACAATGCTGGAGATGCAACACCAAGCGACAGGAAATCTAACAGAGATGTGAGAGTCACTCAGCAGGATGGAGAAGTCTGTCCACATTCTGCCTGATGTCATGGCTTCAACCTGAGTGCCTCAAGGTCACTATGGGAAGGGTAGCGACTACTTTGGAGACCTTGTTCTAGCAAGTTTTGCTGGATTTGCACCCAGACCCGCATTCCATGGTAATAGGTATTGGTAGGATCCATCAGTGGCTAGGTGAGAGGGGGCGGGGCACCCTGACACCTCCGGGAGCCCCTTCTCCCCAAGCAGTAAGGGAAGGGCCCTCAGGCACCCACAGGGAGGATGAGCGTCAGCCGGACACCCCGGGGGGGGGGGGGGGGGGGGGGGGGGGGGGGGGCGCCTCCACAGAGGACACTGCAAGAGTGGTCAGCCACTAAGAATCTCCTCTGCCTGTGACCCATCAACTCCAGCTGGTCAGACCGAGGAGAGTGCATCTGCCCCTGAGCGGGAGACCCTTATCAGGCAGGGACCTTCCAGGTCTCAAGCCACCAGAGGGCATCCGCCAAGGTCATCACAGACAACAGGACGTAAGAATCAGCAGGCTGCCTCCACCTCTGTTGTCGGGCTGCACCCAGGCATAGCGTTAGGATTAGGAAAATTAAGAAATATTAACATCGCTTCTGGGTCATGGGTGTTCAATCACTGTAAAAATCTTGCACTTTTGTAAATACATTTGATGTCATTGAGAATGGTTTGGCCATTTGAAGGTGTCGTGCATATTCATATATGTGCCCTCTTATTGCGAGGGTGAGCCATCCTCCCACTCAGTCATTGCATCCCTTTGTGAACCTCTCATTTATGTGATGTTAACCTCACTCGGGATAGCTAACGTACCCTTGTGTGATGTCAGGGAGATGTGTCAAAATCTTTATTGGAAATGTGTGTTAAATGAATTTGTAACCCTTATTGCTTGCAAGACAACACTGTGTGAGGGCTGCTGAAGGGATAGCTGCTGTTGTGTCTCCTAAGTGGTAGTGCCAAAGCACAAGACTTGATGAGATGATGATATCTCCAACCATGCGCTCATCTCAATGTCCACTATAGTTTCTCATTAGGGGGATGCAGCATTTGCATTGTCGTGTCAGCTTTCACTTCCCAGAGTGCACCCCTGCAGGGTTCAGCACTGACCTTTCCAGAGATCATGGCCTGGTGAACAATGAGGATTGAAGGTGCAATTCTGAAAGCGGAACTTGCTTTTGATGTGACTGGTTGTAAATCTCTTTCATTGCAATAGCATGGCATTAAGGGACAGGAGGCCATCTCCCGTTGCCTGCACCTTACTCTTGGAATCTTGTGACTATCGATGTGTCACATGCACGCCTTCAGCGTCATGCTTCTTTGATGGCATCATCAAGTGGAAGCTCACCCTAATCTCCTTTTTCAGGTCCTGGCTCTCCTACTGTTCATCATCAAAGGAGCTCTCAGCCTCCTCCGTTTCTCCCTCTGGCAAGGGATCTCTCCCTTTGAAGCGCCAAGTTGTGATGGGTGCAACAGACCACAACTATGTGGGCTACCCTCCGGAGAATACTGCAGAGCCTCACCTGAGTAGTCCAAATGATGGAAGCGCATCTTCACGATGCCAATGGTCTGCTCAATTATGAATCTTGTGGAGCTATGCGCTTCAATGTACTGAGAATCTCTGAGGATAGTGCATGGGTGTCATGAGCCATCGTTTGAGTGGGTACTCCTGATCTGCAAGCAGCCATCCCTGTAATCACTGAGCCCTTTGAATATGTGAGGCACCTGGGAGTGACTGAGGATGTTTGAGTTCTGGCAACTCCCAGGGTACCTGGCACAGATGTGCATTATGTGCTTCCAATGATCACACACCAGTTGAACGTTGATGGAGTGGAACCTGTTCTGGTTGATGAACATGAGAGGCTGATGCTATGGAGCCCTGCACTTTGCACTCTTGGGAAGCTTGAGATAGCTGCAAAACCATTAAATCTAGCAGCCTGGCTATCTTCAAGTGTGAACCTCACATGATGATGAGCCTTATTGTAGAGGGCATCTGTCACATCCTTGATGCATTTATGTGTGGTGGACTGCAAGATGCTGCACAAGTCCCCTGTTGATCACAGGGAAAGAAATTGAGCACAGCATTGACCTTCAGGACCATTGGCAGGGGATGTCCCCCCACTCCATGGGGCATTGGATCCTCCCACAGAATGTGGCAGTTGTGCTACACCAGATCCTGGACAAGCGTAGATGTGCACAGCATTGTCTCTTGCTATCACATGGACTGCAGCAGTTCAGGAAGGCAGCTCACCACCACCTTCACAAGGGCAATTAGGGATGGGTAATAAATGCTGGCCTAGCCAACGATGCCCACATCTTATGAATGAATTTTTAAAATCTGCAGATAAGAGAGCCTTGTCCGGTAGACCCTTGGTCGAGCGAATAGCCTGTATGGTATGGGTCTAAGCTCCTCATCCTCTGGTTCTTGCTGGCATCCCTCTGGACTCTGGACCTCAGACAGGGCCTCCTCCTGAAGCTGTGCTCTGTGGCATCGGGCCCTTCTCCTTCTCCATTCCATGAGTACCATCAAGAAGGCAGCATTGAGCCCAAGCTCCATTATTGTTTGTTCCTTCTGTCTGGAGAATGATAGATATAACAGATTAATGAATCACAAGGAAAGATAGTAAAACATCTCGCAAACAAGAAGCCTGTGTCATGGCATTGAGCTGTGTCTGCACTGCTAGCCTTGTAGCTGCGATGCCAACTCAGAGTGAGGTGCAGCAGAATCTAACCCTGGCACTTAACAGTGCAATCCCACAGAGGTTGAAAAAGGTTTGGATTCATTAATGATATGCGCCACTTTACCAAACTGACACCTCCAATCTCAGATTTGACATACTGTTAACCTGCACAAGAGTAATGACTGAATGCTTTTTGGTCTGTTATCCATGCCAATTGGAGAAAGCACATTAGAAGCATTCATTGATGATGTGGCCTATATGCAGCAGTTGTGCCTCCTTAACAGTTGCCTATATTCTCAATTTTCTCATTTCTGTGTGTTAATACTGAAATGGCGCAATTGCTTTGTGAGGGTAATGACTCCTGCAGTCTATCTTTAAAGCATTGTATGTGGCAATGGCTCCAATGAACCTTTCAAGGAGATCTTCCACTTTTGTCTCAGCCCTGACTTCATTTCAAAGTTTTGAGTGCAAGTAGGTGGAGGCTGCCCATGAAATGGGGCCCCTAGTGCAGCCCTGGGTTCCTCCCACACTGATTCTAACCCCTCCCATCCAGATTCTTAGCCAGTTTTGATTTCTGAATGCGCCATTATTTCAATTTGACAAGATGGTGGTGCTCAGATGTTGCTAAGCAACCAGCTTCGACCCTCCCTCCGTGGCTGCTCCTGTCCCCTCCAAGCTTCCTGGAACCCCATGGTGTGTAGGTAGAGACGCCTCCCGTTATTCTCATCCTCCCCCAATAATCCTGGATCGTATAGACATTGTGGTTGATATTCCAACCCTCTCACCTGAAGCCATAACTGTGAATGTCTCAAAGCCCACTGTGGGCCTCACCCCTCCCTATCTTGAGGCCATGTACAGGTTATGTACAGAGGAGACCACACCCCCCCTCACCCCCCAAGCATGTTTCACAGACCGCCCCCCTCTCCACTTTGTATTATGATTTTCCCCTTTGCAGGCTGCAGATGCCTCCCCCAACGCTGACCATCCCATCTGCAGCCCAGTACCAAGACACAACCATGGCCAACGACATTAAAACCATGACCTCACCCTGCACACCAAGCCATGCCTTATCCCCACTGAGCACGCAGCCATTGCCCCTCCCTGGAGTGGGACTACGACCTGCAAGTCATGCATGACCCTGTAGCAAAGCCCCAAGACTGACTTCACTTTGGCATCCTGACTACTTGGTCCCAAACCGGGGACAATGACTGTCTTTCCCCTTGCTCTCCCATTCCTCCTTGACTGCTGACAACAGTGCTCTTCCTCCACTACCCTGCCCCTCCCCGCCCAACCTCCATAAGCCTCTGTGCAACCCCTCCCTTATGTATAATCCTTTCCCCTCTCCCATCTCTGTGAGTCGTTGCGCAAGCCTTGCCCTCTTGAGCCAAACTAACACAACCTCCCCTTGTTTTCCTGAGTCAGCATGCTTCCCTTCCATTTTGTGTAGTTCTTTTCCCATTCCACCCTCTCTTGTGTCTGCGTCCCTGTCTTTTATGTTGGGATCCAGCTTCTCCACCCTTGGTCTCCCTTCTGCCTGTCATTGTTTCCCACCACCCCGACCCAACTCCACCTTTGCCCATTGTCCCCCATGTCGTCTTCTCTCCTTCCTCACCACCCCACTCCCCAACCCCAGTTGCAGTGCTAGCCTCTGTCTGGGTTGCTGCCCCGCCTGAGCCCCCGATTACACCCTCCTGGACAACGAAGGAAGGCAGTGAAGAGCGCATGCCTACATCCCTACTAGTGTAGCACCTCATTGGCTTAGGCGAGAACCCGAGTGGCATTGCAGCAGGTAGACTTTCAGTGTTGCATTCACCCGAAGTCACAAAGAAAGTGAGGGCTGACAGCTGCACACCACTAAAATCCAAATATGTTTCAGACCAGTCTAATTTTCCACTAGCGCGTTGCAAGATTGGGAGGAGCTAAGTGATTCCGGCAAGTAGCGTTTTTAATGAGCATTCATGATATGGTAATGCATGCAAATGGGGTTGCCACCATGGATCAAGGGGAAACCCAACCTGCCATCTGCCTGCCGTGAAATTGGTGAGGGGAAAATTCAAAACTGTTTTTCAGCCATTGGTTTCCAATTTTTGGCCTCACTCCAACTTTTCTGGCCCCACTGTCACACAACCTGCCACCGACTGGATGGGAAAATTCTGCCTTTGTGACCACTTCACAGCTTGCATTCCCACCTAGTTTTGTATCATTAGCAAACTTTGATACATTACTCTATCTCTTTGTGTAAGCCATGAGTACAGATTGTAAATAGCTGAGGCCCTACTGATCCTTGCACTTCACTAGTTACAGCCTACCAGCTTGAAAACCCCCCCATTTATCCCTAACTCTGCTTCCTGTCCGTTAACCAATCCTACATCCATGCTAATATATTACCCCCACTCTATGAGCCCTTGCGTATTAACCTATTGTGTGACATAATATCGAATGCCTTTTGGAAATCCAAGTGTACTACATCTACAGGTTATCTACCCTACTAGTTACATCATCAAAAAACTCTATAATAAATTTGTCAAATGGAATTTCCCTTTCATTCAGCCATGTTGGCTTTAATCATACCAAGATTTTCTAAGTGCATTGTTAAGACTTCCTTAGTAATGGATTCCAGCACTTTCCCGATGACTGATGTTAGGCTAACTGGCCTGTATTCTCTGTTTTCTCTCTCCCACCTTTCTTGAATTACATTACATTTGCTAACTTCCAATCTGCTAGGACTGTTCTAGAATCTAGGGAATTGCAGACTTTGAAATGAGCTGCGATGACGCTTGCCCTGTTTTGTGATTCCAGTTAACAGCTTTGTGCTCTGTAGGTGTTTAAAGTTGGAAACCAAATGAAGAAAGCAGTTTCCTGTCTGACCATGAACTTATACAAGGGGCAAATCTCAGTATTGCTGGGGCACAATGGGGCAGGAAAAACCACTACTCTGTCCATGCTCACCGGTAAGTTCAAGGACGTTATGAGTGCTGTCTACTTTCTAGGAATATGTTAGCAGTTTGGGCTTCACTTAATTCCCCTTTGGCTTTTCCATTGGAACTCAGGTGGATGTTGTTGTTCATTCTAGGCAGCATTACTGGCAAAGCACAAACATTCAGTATTTTTCCTCTAGTGAGCCAGGTGTGCCTGACACATAAGAGCACAACATTATCACTAGAGTCTCCAAACCAGGCTATTGAATGATCTATACACATGGAGTTTCTGTCTGCCCGGTGTGGAGTGCAGTCTTTTTCCCTGTAGAAACGATTGCAAACTCCTGGCCAGAGAGGTTAGGCACATGTTGGGGAGAGCCAAAGTGTAAGGATCTTCAAGTGTGCATATGGGTCTTGTGGAATTTTACCAACCAACGCCTGTAGAAAGCATCAGTAAGCTCCACATTGTTTGTCTATTCCAGACCACATATGCAGTGCACAGCTTGTCTAGGGCCAGCTGGTTTATTTAGTGAGAGCAGCTGCCTTTTCATCATTCTTAATCGAATGTGTTACTTAAAGGACCATGTTATTATGTATTAACTTAGAGTGTTTGCCCAGCCCTCTTACTGCTTTGGAAGCCAAGATCTGGCCCCATCAAAGTCAACAAAGAGGATGGGAAAACAGTGGAAGCCCTAAACACTGCTAACTTGGAGGGCAGCCCATTGGGTCTTGTAGCTGGCAAATGAATGTTGTTACTGCTTTGGGTTGTCTGGAGTCTAGTGAGAAGAATCCTAGTGACTGGTCTGTTCCTCTTTGTCTCGTAAATGGGGTAGGATCATTGGATCTCCATTCACTGTGTCCTAGAGTACCATGGTGCTGCATGAGTGAATCTGCCTCTTTGTTGACTCTCTCGCAGTCTTCCAGTATCACATATTTCATGTTGGACCTTACTTGATCTTAAAGCAATTCCACTTCTGCCTCAAGCTGGCTGGTCAGCAGTTGGTGATTAGACAATTTAGAGCAGGGTTTGCGGAGGCCCCAGAATTGATAACCCATTTCAGAAACCGGGTGAGTGTAGGGAGAGGGGTGAGCATTTGGGTGGGGGGGGGGGGGGGGGGGGGGGGGGGGGGGGTAGCGTTTGGGGGGGGGGGGGGGGGAGGGAGGAGTGTGTGGAGGAGAGGGAATGTGTGCAAGGAGGGCAGGCTTTATTTTCAGTTCTGGGACTGACCTATTTAAGGAATAAATTTGAAGTGTCATGTTGGAACTGTTTGTATTTCTCTATTAAAATTGCTGCAGAAACAAGTAACCTGTTCTTCTGGCGATTAGGTCTGTTTCCGCCTACAAGTGGCACTGCAAGCATTAATGGGTATGACGTCTGTCAAGACATGCCACTGATTCGCCGAAGTCTGGGACTCTGTCCGCAGCATGATGTCCTGTATGATGACCTGACTGTGGAAGAACATCTGTTGTTTTTTAGTGGGGTAAGTTACACTGAAGGGGAAGAACACGTAGGATTCCAGATTCAGGTAAGGTGATAAAGGCAGCTTAGCCCTTACTGGATGTTACATCTGTTCGTTGCAAAATGTCACTTTGATTTTGTGAGTAGCGCGTTCTGCTCTGAGTCAGAAGGCCATAGGTTCAAGCTCCAATCTGGGATTTAGCACATAATAAAGGCTGACACTCTGTACAGTGGTGACTGTCTGAAATGATGTCTTTCACATGACGCATGAAACTAAGACGTGTGCCTGTTCAAATTGGTGTGAAAGATTCCATGGCGCAATTGGAAGAGCAGGGGAGTTCTCTGCGTCCTGAGCATCAGTTTTGTTTTCTCTTTATTCCTATATTGGATGTGGGCATCGCTGGCAAGGCCTGCATTTGTTGCCCATCCCTAATTGCCTTTGAACTGAGTGGCTTGCTAGGCTATTTCAGAAGGTAGTTAAGAGTCAACCACATTGTTGTGGGTCAGGAGTCACATGTAGGCCAGACCAGGTAAGGATAGCAGATTTCCTTCCCTAAAGGACGTTAGTGACCCAGATGGGTTTTTATAACAATGGATGATAGTTTTATGGTCGCCTTAACTGAAATTAGCTTTCAATTCAAAATTTTATTAATTGAATTTACCTCATGGTAAATACTTCCCTTGCACCCTGTCCAGCGGGTGTGAAATGATAGGAGCCTGTTCTGAGCTCAGTGCTGTTGGAGCATCCCACCTAAACCATTAATCTGTCCTCTCTCCCATGGATCCTCACAGACCTGTTGTATATTTCTGACATCAGGACTTAAAATTCATACTTCAGACATTCACAGTTTTCTTTTCATCTTATATTCCCGAATCAACCAAGAAAGAGGGATGAAGATTGAAGATTAGCTCAGACTGGTTGGTATTAGATCAACAGGCTGGTATTCTGCCCAACTTTTGCTAACTGCACAGTTATACCCTCACTACCCTGTCTTCTTACTGCCCTGCCCCCTCAAATTCCCTTCAAACTCTCACCCAATCCTGTTATACTTTCCAAGATGAGAGAACTCTTCCCTGCTATGAACAAGAACAGTGAGAGAGTGAGCAAGGGAGAGGGTGTGCGAGTGAAGGAGTGTGAGAGGGAACTGGGAGAGGGAAGTAGTGTGAGAGAGTGGGAGAAAGGCAGAGTATATATCAGAGAGAGGGAGTGTGGCAGGGAGAACAGCATTAGTGAGGAAGATACAGGAGGATTCGCAGCAGGCTCACTCCTTCCAGATAATGTGGTGGCGATTAGTGTTGGATAGCATTGCCTTGGTGGGTTGACCCAGTCTATTTCTCCCTCACAGCTAAAAGGCTGCCAGGCTGGTAAGATCCGTGAAGAAGTAAACCAGATGTTAAGAATGCTGAAGTTCGAGGACAAACGAAAAGCCAGGACCAAGACTTTGTCTGGAGGAATGAAACGCAAGCTCTCAATTGGAATTTCTCTCATTGGCAGCTCCAAGGTAATAACCCTTTCGGGAGCTCAGGGTACCTGGTGCTTGAAATAAAAATGTATTACTGGAAATATTCAACAGAGCAGACAACACCTATGGTTAATGTAAAAGCGAAATACTGCGGATGCTGGAAATCGGAAACAAAAACAAAAATTGCTGAAAAAACTCAGCAGGTCTGACAGCATCTGTGGAGAGGAAGACAATTGACGTTCTGTTGAAGAGTCATGAGGACTCGAAACGTCACCCCTTTTCTTTTCCGCCAATGCTGCCAGACCTGCTGAGTTTTTCCAGGTAATTCTGTTTTTGTAATTGATGTTTTGATTCCGTTTGACTCTTCTTCAGCACAAGAGAGAAGTAAAATAGTTAATGGTTCATGTCAATGACCTTCCATCAGAACTAGAAAAGGTTAGAGAAGTAACAGGTTTTAAGCAAGTATAAAGACAGGGAAAGGGAGGAGGTGGGGAAGGCACAAAAGGGAAGGCCTGTGATTGGGTGGAAAACAGGAGAGATTAAATGACAAAAAGGTAAAAGGGAGTGGTAATGGGACAAATAAAATAACAAAGGATGTGTCTCAGGAAAGGCTGTGTTTATTTGTGCCACAGCACCAAGGGCAGCACCTACACAGATATGGAGGCCCAGATTTTCGCTCCTTTGTCAGGTACACAGGGATGGGAGAATTACTAGCTCTGTGAACCTGACCTTTTAAAAGTAGAGGCCCGCAATTCCGGTTTTCATTTTTTGGCGTGGGGGGAAATGCGGGCTGGATTAGAAGTTGGGCCTGCTGCCTCCAGAACGAGTGTTGAGGCTGCTGGGAGCAGAGGTGGCCTGGGTGGAAGGCCTGCTACTGTGCTCTGGTACTTTGTTGAGTTAAATTTTAAAAATTGAAACAAAAGACATCCCTCCAGCCCTCACACCCCTCATAACCCCATGCCTCTCTTCCATATGGCCTTTTATAGCCCCTATGCCAACTCATGTCAACCCATGTCCCCACCCACTACCTTTTGCCCTTACCCACTGCATGCCAACTCACCTTGTATCCTTTGAAAGCTCTCTGACAGCTTTGACAGTTCTTTGACGGTTCATTGACAGCTTTGACGGTTCGTTGACATCTTGACAATTCTAATGAGTTTCTGCATGTTTTACACACAATCATGTTTACTTTTAACAATCCCAAAGGGTGTCTTACCTCTCCTAAAGATGTCCCTGCACCATATCTAAAGGGATACCTTACTTCTCCAAAGGGGTACCCAGGCTGTCCAGACAGATCCAGCAAGTTCAAACCTCTGCTTACCTAGTCTAATCTGCACACTCTGGGGAGAATTTTCTGTATGTCGGGCGGGCCGGTTGGGAGCGGGCGCGGAACCAATCGCCACCTGCAATTGGCTGCGTGCTGCCATTTTATGTGGCGGGCCAATTAAGGCCCGCCTAGCATGGCACATGGCTGGTAGCGGGCAGGGGGAGGAGAGAGAGTCTGGGCCTGTGCTCTTTCATGCATGCACACGAAAGAACGCAGAAATCTCCCTGAGGCATGGAGCTACCTCAGGGAGATTAGGTACATAATAAAAGTTCAGAAATAATAAAGTTAGAAATTATTTAGACATGTCCCTTCATGTGACAGTGTCACATGAGCTGGGACATTTTAATGAATTGTGCAAAAGGTATTTATTTATTTAATAAAACCTTCAGGAAACTTCATCCTGCCTGTGGATGAGGTTTTCTGAAAAATGCGAAGGCCGCTTGGGCTCTTCACCTGCCTGCCAATCTTAAGGTTGGACGGGCAGTGTTGATAAGTACCTTAATTGGTTTGTTAGTGTTCTTAACAGGTTTTTGACAGTTTGGCGAGCGCGCAGCCAGCTCTGGCGCCACCCGCCGAATGAAAGACCTAAATGACACGCGGTGATGTCAGGACGCACACCCAATGTCACCATGCGTCATTTTATGCACCAGGCCAGCCTCCGCATGCCGACCTCAACATTCTGGCCTCTGGGTTTCACACACCTGGCAGACCAAAATCCCACTTCAGTCAAGGCAGCTGGTGATTTAAATGGCTAGCTGCCCCTATGAACCGCGCATGATTGAACCTCGGTCTGATTCCAGTCCCGCCCTTGCAGAAATGGCATGTTCAGGGGCGGGACTTAAGATTTCTGGGCTCGTCTGCCACTTTTTGCCACGAGGAGAGACTGTCCATCATAGTGAAAATCTGGGCCAGTGTCTGCCTCAGTGAATCAATCTGAGATGTTATAATTTGCACTAGACAGGGATCCTAAGTTAAGTTTTGAAATGCAAACTAAACCTGGCATAAAGGAGTAAATTAAAACATAATCATGTTAGGAAACCAAATATTTTCCCAAAATGTTCTGTTCGTTTGTCAGTCAAATTCTCATCAGAAATACTTCAGGGTACTGCTTTTTTAATAGGAATTTTTGCAGATGCTATCAAAAGGATTTATTCTATTTTGTACAAATGAATGTATTCGGTAAATAAATAATGTATAATATTAAGTTTAAAAAAAAAATCATCACCCAACGTGAGACCATGACTCTGGGCTGAAGAGCCCCATTAACTACCAACCGAACTAGCCAGGAATTGCCTCCAAAAAGCCTTTCCAACATGTTTCAGAAAACTGTTAGTTTACACTTGCAATCACCATTTCCATTTCAAATATCTGTGATGCATATCAAGTTTATCTCCAATAGTAAAGCAGAAATCTGAAGTGAAATTTGATGCTTTGCAGCTACATGTGCACTTCTGATGTTCCTGCCACTGAGCAGAAAGACGCCAGGATCAGTTGCGTATACACTGGGAGCCACAGTGCTGGCTGAGTGTGTATGTTCAGCCGCTCCTGGTGGCAGGAACCACAATGCTAGGGAAAGGCTGAACCATTACCAGCAGCTGCTGTTTTAGAGACATTCCTGGAAACAACTACATACATCAAAGCATTTTTCCCATTTAAATACACACAATATCAGGAGACGCGTTCCCAACCCAAGATGTACAGCCCCAATACGTAACATAAACACGAAATACACCTTATTCATAAGCCATAAATAAACACAACACATTTTTATATTAAAAACAAAAACTCAGCAGGTCTGGCAGCATCGGCGGAGAAGAAAAGAGTTGACGTTTCGAGTCCTCATGACCCTTCAACAGAACTTCAACATTTTTATATTATTCATTCATGGGATGTGGGCATCATTGGCTAGGCCAGCATTTATTGCCTTTGAACTGAGTAGCTTGTTTGGCCACTGCTATGGGTCTGGAGTCACATGTAGGCTAGCTCAGGTAAAGATGGCAGGTTTCCTTCCCTAAAGGATATTAGTGAACCAGATGGGCTTTTCCAACAACCGACAATGGTTTTTTTTTGTGGTCTTCATTAGACTTTGAATTCCAGATTTTTCATCTGACGTGGTGGGATTCAAACCCTGATCTCAAAAGCATTACCCTGGGTCTCTGGATTACCAGTCCAGTGACAATACTGCTACACCACCACCTCTCCTTAACGTAAACAAATCTTTTTTTCCCTGTGATGTGGCAAAGAACTAAAGAGAACAGGTTTTGTTTTTTCCTGATTGCTCTGTAATGAAACAAGATTGTATCCCTGTTCATAGTGAGCTGGTTCTGAGCCAGGCTCCAGTCACATCTTCAGGGTTGACCACAGTATGAAAGTGTTAACAAGCCAGGCAGTCACTGCTTCTGCACATACCACTGATCAGGGTGCTGATCTCTTCCTGGTCACAAATCCTTGGCCCATTACTGGACAGTTTCTTGACCTCGACACTCTTCTTCCTTTGAGCGCTTCAACAAACCTCGAAATCCAGAACCTGGTGGTAATGATCTGGGTGAGAATTGTTGGGCTCCTGGTCAACATCCTGGAGTTCCACTCTCCAAGCTGGAGTTGCGTGAGATGTGAGAATGTGAGTGACCATGCGCAGCTCCTCTGCTGCTACTGCTGCCATGGAACATGCAGAGCCCCAGAAGGAAGGTGTCAAATGTGAGCCACAAACTGCACGTCAAGTGCGCCCAGTTTGGCTCGCAGTGCGTCTTTCCTGGGGGAGTCAATGGTGTAGTGGTAATGTCACTGGACTAGTAACCCAGAGGCCCAGACTAATGCTCTGGAGACACAGGTTCAAATCCCACCACGGCAGCTGGTGGAATTTAAATTCAGTTGATAAATCTGGAATATAAAGCTACACTCAGTAATGGTGACCATGACAACTATTATCGATTGTTGTAAAAACCCATCTGGTTCACTATTATCCTTTAGGGAAGAAAATCTGCCAACCTTACGTGGTCTGGCCTACATGTGACTCCAGACCCACAGCAGTGTGGTTGACTTTTAACTGCCCTCTGAAATAGCCCAGTAAGCCACTCAGTTCAAGGGCATTTAAGAATGGGCAACAAAGGCTGTTCTAGCCAGTGTCGCCCACATCCTATTAAAAAAAAAGCTGACAGCAAATGAATGGCCACTGAAAAAGCCAACATCACTGTTCTAAGGATGGGGTGGGGAAGACCAAAACCTAAGCCGAAAGTTCCAGATAATGGAGAAACAGCCCTTTAATTGTTACACTCAGCCTGTAAATACTTAATAACCTGTAAGTAAATTAATAACCTGTGAGTATTTAATAACGGAGTATGTACCTACAACAAATAAGTGGGTAGTAATTGTTAACTACTTAATAATGAAACTACGCTATTCAAAGTTACTTTGAACAGGGTATGGCTGTACTATCTGTTTGACCCCCTCACCCATGATTCTCTTGTACTGTTTGCTCATAGCTGGGAGTTGAATTGAATCAACTTGCCCATTACTGAAACTAGCAACACCAGTCTCATCTATTTCACTGAGAAACATGTTCCCAAACCTCAGGATTCTCAGCTCACTCCTGAATTCCCCTACTCAGTCTTGTTTCCAATCCCAGTAACCTTCTCTTGCTCCCTTGCTAATATACTCCAGGAGTGTGAGCATGCCACATTATACAGTGGCTTAGTTGCTCCAGTCAGGTTTTGCTTTCTGCCCCCTATGGAATGCTGCAGCTTGCTGTGTGAGCACATGACTTGGAGAACTTAGTGCTATAATTTTAGCATCTACACTGCTGCAAACTCTTTCTAATGGATTATCTAACTGAGGTGTTGAATATGGCAAAATTGTATCCCCTAGTGAAGGAGTCCAGATACAGTGGGCGTAACATTAAAATTGGAGGCAAGAGCAACATTAAAATTAGAAGCCATTCAGGAGTGAAATCGGGAAGCACTCTTCGTCCAAAGTATAGTGAAAATCTGGAATTCTCTCACCAAAACACTGTGGATGCTGGGGGGCGATTGAACATTTCAAGATTGAGTTTAATAGATTTTTGTTAGGTAAGGGGATCAATGAATATGGAGCAAGGATAGGTAAATGGGGTTGAGGGACAGATCAGCTATGTTCTCTGTCCCTCTCTGCCATCTATCTATCTCTCCCTGCCCTGCCCTGCCGAATGGCCTACTCCTGCTCCTATTTCTTATGTTCTTATGATGTAATAGAGTGGCAGAGCAGGCTGGAGGATTTGAATGGCTAACTCTTTTCCTGGGATTTGAAGATCATAAGAAATAGATTCAACTCCTCGAGACCGCTCTGCCATCCAGTAATATCATGGCTGATCTTGTTTGTGGCCTTAATTCCACTTTCCTATCTGTCCACCCTCGCCCCAAACACTTAAAGAAGAACATTCTCCTCAGGTCTGTCTTAAAAGGGACACGCCTTATTCTTAAACTGTGCCCCTAGTTCTAAATTCCCCATGAAGGGGAACATTGTCTAATCATTTACCCTGTCAAGCCCCCTCAATCTCCTATTTCAATAAAATCACCTCTCATTCCTCCAAACTCCAATTAGTATAGGCCCAAATAGTTCAACCTTTCCTCAAAAGACGACCCCTTCATCCCAGTAAACAGCCCAGTGGACCTTTACTGAACTGCTTCCAATGTTTGTATATCCCTGCTTAAGTAAGGAGACCAAAACTGTAAACAGTACTCTTTGGTGTGGCTGCTGCATCAGTGCCCTGTATAATTGTGGCAAAACTTCCCTACTTTTATACTCCACTCCCCTTTTAATGAAGGACAATGTTCCATTTGCCATTCTAATTACTTGCTGTACCTGCATGCTATCTTTTTGTTATTTACAAGGACATCCAGATCCTTCTACCTTGCAACAATCTGCAGTCTCTCTCTATTGAAATAATGGGCAGAATTTTGCCCTTGACGGTCGGGCGGGCCCAACCGAATCGGTAGCGGGCGGGCAGCCGATCCCCGCTGCCGAAATGGGCCATGCCACCATTTTGCGCAGATGGGCCAATTAAGGCCTGCCCAGTGCGTTTCAGACTCCCGTATTCATCGGGAAAATTAAATCGGCGGTGGGCGTGTGCAGACCGTCGGTTCCAATGGGGAACCGGCAGTCTATATAAAGAAAGGCCAGGCAGCCTCCTTTAGGCAGTGCACCGTGGCTAGTCACCGGGCAGTACAAGAGGTGAGGGCAGAGGAGGAGGGGGCAGGCTGCAGGGTAGGCCAGCGGGGGGCCACTGTGCCCCCCGGTTCTCAGATGCTTGCCTTGCTGTCCTCCTCGAAGAGGTGTCCAACCATCAGGAGGTCTTGTTTCCGGAGGATGGGAGGAGGAGGGCTCCCCACGTGACCAGGCAGGCATGGCAGGAGGTGGCGGAGGCTGTTAGCACTCAAGATGCTGTGCGGTGCACAGGAATACAATGCTGCAAAAGCTTCAATGATTTGCTGCACTCTGGAAGGGTGAGTACCATGTCAGCCTTGGCCATTTTACCCAGCAGGTAGCCTTACCACCAGCCCCCCCCCACCCCACCAACATCTTAGTGTCATTACTGCATTGGGCATTTGGTGCACGCCGGGTGGGCAAACAGATAGTGACCATGCTTACATCAGCCTTAGTGGTTGAGGAGAAGATGGGTTCTCTCTGCAGCATATGTTGGTGTTTGTCACATTTGTGTAGTCTGGGAGCAACCTGCAGGGGAGGCAGCTAGACACATGTCTTATCGATGGTGATGAGAAAGTGGAAGGGCAGCCTCAAGGTGTCGTGGCCATGAACCATCTGCTGGCCTCGGCGCCACACCTAGTTGCGCCTCCTTGCCATGGGCACTAAGACCCGTGTGTTATTCAAAGTGACGGATGCTGAATGTGGCCATTGGGGGAGGGGGTTGGGAGCAGCATTACTATCTTCTGGGGACTGATCACCAGTAGTGTGGACAGGAGCCGCTGGAGGCCTCAGATGGGCCACTGTGGTTGGGGTGCGGCGTGCGCATGCAGAGTACATGAGCGATCAGCCCCAATAAATGTTCTTCTATGTTCTGCAGGCAAAAACTGAGAGCATTATCCAGGAGTGTCTGCGGACTGGTGGTGGACACACTGTGCTGCAGCGCCTCACCATCTATGAGGAGCAGGCCATGGAGCTGGGGAGGAGGCAAGCAGCCAGGTCGGCAGGTGTTGGCGAGGCTGGGGTGCAGTGGCCAGGTATTCGAGGCCCACAGTCCCATCCACTCTGTCTCCCCACCATCCAGCGCACTCCTGGTTGCTGCAATCGTTAATGCTGCAACACTGCTCATTCACAGACTGAGACACTCAGACGTGTGGGTCATACACAAAGGTCCCTCGGCCCCTTGAGGATGCGCATCTCTAGCACCTTCCAAAGTCACCTTATCCCATTTGTGACCACTTTCCCCGTGGCCTAACATGCCATGGTATCACTGCTGCACATCCAAAGACATTTTGCATCTTAGCAGGATTTGTACCTCCTCCATCCTTTCAGCCAGTGCGACCCACATTACTCTGTCCAAAAGGTCCTCAGCACCTCACCTGTCAACCTCATGGCACTCAACTTAAATAAATGCCACCACGTTACTCATCCCTGCGCCAAGGGGAAATGTTGCCTTCTGTCCACCCATCCTATGCTCCTCAATGGTATGAAGGTCTATAATGTGACCTGTCAATCTCCTGTGCTCCACGGTAAATATCGCAAGTGTATGCAATGTTTCCTCATAACTCCAACTGTCCAGCCAGCATGCATCCAGGTCAGGAACCTCTGCACTCTCCCCACTCCAACGCCATCCCTCCCATCAAGTGCAGGTCACAACTGAACGCAGAAGTGTAGGTGTGGCCTCGACAGCATGTTCTGCACTTGCAACATGACCTCCCTTTTCCTACCTTCTATTCCTTGGCTAATAAAGGCAAGTCTGGCTTCAACCTTGTTAAAACACCTTATGTTCCTGTTCTACTACCTTAACGGGTCTGCCCAGCAAGGCCCCTGTAATCGTCGTGACTTCCCATGGTCCTACCATTACTCATGTATTCTCGTACCTTGCTTGTCTTGCCCAAGTGCTTAACCGCACGCTTGTCCACATAACATTCCATGTGGCATTCCTTAGGCCATCTGACCAGCCTGTCTGTATGCGTGTGCAATGTTTGGGCCTCCTCTTGACTATTTACCACCCCACCAATGTTGGTCTCCTTAGGTTCCTGAAGGGTGAGTGACTTATGAGGCTGGGAGGGGGAAGGGATGAATGGTGTTACTAACTGAACTCTAACTGATGCACTATCCTTGTAAATTTCAGCATCACCATTGCATGGCTGCCACCAACATGTCCAGAGCCCCCCCCTCCACATCTGAGGGCCAAGAAGTGCAACTTGCGTCACATCCTTTCAGCGAGCCAGGCACCAGCGCAGAGACAAACACTTCAGTGGGGATTATGATGTCGGCTAGTGTCCCGGGTCAGAGTGGAGAGGGTACTTCACAATCGCTGGAGGAGATGGCACGGACAGAGAGTGCCGATGGCGCCAGCAGCCGGAGGACTGCAGGGGACCAGGCACATGCTGAGTCGGGCAGTGATGATGTGCCTCTGGAGATGACTGCCATGCAGCAGCTACAGGACAAGCAGCAGGGTGCGCGGGAGTATCTGGCAGGGTTGCATGAGGGTGTGCTTCACTTGGTCTCTGTGGTGGAGGAATCCAGGCAGAGTGTCAGTGATGGCATGAACCTCAGGACAGAGCTTCAAGCTTCCTCCATTGAGAGATTGATGACTCTCATGGAGAGGGGCTTCCAGCGGATTGAGAATCTTCTGATTGGGTTACGCTCTGACCTGCAAGCCCTCACAGCGCTAATGGCAACGAGTGGTCATTCCCAATGTGGGAGATGTTCTGGGCACCAAGTGTCGCCGCTCGGTGCCCATCCATCTGCGGTGAGCAGGGAGGTCCAATGTGACCTCACGTCGGCGCAGCAGCTGCCTGTCGTCGCTGCGAGCTCCTCTCAGGGCACTCCGGATGAGGGCAGCAGCTCCTTCGCCCCTCTGCCAATGACCGTTGCATCCGTTGAGGCTGTGACAACTGGGGAGGTGCCAGTTCAGGAACCAGCCACTCCCACCCAGGCGGGGCCATCACAGGCTCCACGGGCCAGAGGACGCCTGCCAAGGTCATCGAGGCCAATAGGACAGCAGAGTCAGCAGATGTCTCACAAGCCACTCCAAGTGATGGGGCGGCACCTAGACATAGCACCTGAAAACGTAAGCATAAGGCACGTTAGACACTCCACAGGTTTGTCACTGCTGATTTTGTGTTGGCCCTAGATTAGGGAATATATCATTATGTACGTCAGAGCGACGTTTGTGCTTTATTTTGGTGGTAATAAAGTCCACTTTTCTGACCATGGCTGAGGGTGTTTCCTTTGTGCTGCATTTGTATATTTAACAGACATATCATGAGTGTTTGAGCGGACACTGATGTTTCTGTACTAAGCCCTTAGTTGCAGCTGATGAGATGGAAGATGTAGCACCTAAGTGCCACGTGTGGAAGCACCAGGCAATGCTGGTCCTGCTGATCCATGTGTGTGGAGCTAGCTGAAGGTTCATTGGTTTAAAGTGTCCCAGATGTCCCTGCCTCCTTGGTGTAATAGCGGGTCGGCGTGCTGCCCCTCATCATTGCCCTGTGCTTCCTCATCCTCTGAGCCACTGCTGGATTCATCATGTGCAGTCTCATGCACTGCATCAAGGTCTTCATCGTCAACTGCATCCCCCCTTTCCAGTGCAAGATTGTGCAGAGCGCAGCATCATAGAGACGTGATCTGGGGGGTACTGGAATGCGCCCCCTGAGCGGTCCAGGCAACGGAAGTGCATCTTGAGAAGACCAATCACTCTCTCCACCACAGCCGTTGTGGTGCTGTGGCACCTATTGTTGCTCTCCTCAGTTTCTGTTCTTGGATGGTGGAGAGGCATCATGAGCCACCTTCTGAGGGGATATCTCTTATCACCCAGCAACCATCCAGCCGAGCCGGAGCACTGAAGAGCGCTGGCACCTGGGAGTGTCTGAGGATGTAGGCGTCGTGGGAGCTGCCTGGGTACCTTGCACAGATTTGCAGAATCTGCATCCTGTAATCACACACTATCTGCACGTTCATGGAGTGGAATCCCTTCCTGTTGATGAAGGCACCGGGCTCACCTGCTGGCACCTTGATGGCCACATGTGTACAGTCTATAGCACCCTGGACACGGGGGAAGCCAGCAATGGCTGCAAAGCCTCTGGCTCGATATGCCTGACTTGCCTGGTCGCAGCGGAAGTGAATGAAGGTCAATGCACGTCTGAACAGAGCGTCTGTAACCTGCTTGACACAAGTGTGGACAGCTGATTGGGAGACACTGCAAAGACCACCCACCGAGCCCTGGAAGGAGCCAGGTGCATAGAAGTAGAGAGCAACTGTGACCTTCGGAGCCGCTGGCATGGGGTGTCCACCCACACAGTTAGGGGAGATCTCAGGGCCAATCATCTGACAGTTCACTGTCTCCCTTGACAGTCGGAGCCTCCTTCGGCACTGCACCTCAGTCATATTGAGGTAGCTGCTTCACCACCTGTTTACCCTGGCAGCAGGATAGTGGTGTCTTCTGCGGCCCCTTCCACCTTGGACAACCTCTTGGCCCTGCGCCCCTTGTGCCTGCGCCTGGCCTCCCAAAGGTGGCTCCCCTGGAGGCTGATTGTCCACTCCTGGCCTCCTCCTTATTCTATCCCTCCTTTCCTCCTCAGAGGAGCTGCCTTCAGTGGAGATGTCAGAACCCATATCCCCAGGCTAAATGGAGGCCTCCGGAAAGCTGCAGGCCTGATAAAGATTACTGTCTGCGGACTGCTGAGCTGAAGCTTCAAAGTACAGAGAAAGCTATTGGAAATCGATGTGAACTGGTAACAATCACACAGGCAAGTTTAAAACAAATTTCTGTATTAAATACTTAAGAAAAAACATTAACAACCCCTCTGAGCCCACATATCCTGCCAGTGGATGAGGTTTGTTAAAAAATCAATTACCTGCCTGTCTGTTGGGCCCGTTGGGCCGAGGCGAAGATCACACGGGCTCCTCAAAATCGGCTTCAATTGCTGAGTTAAGGGCCTTCATAGCTCACCCGCCCACCTAAATATCGCGATGCCGTGTGCTGACATTGGGACGCTCGTGTGACGTCAGCGCGCAACATTTTAAGCGCTGACGTGTGGGCTCCGCCACCTGCGTGTCAGCCATAAAATTCTGCCCAATATGCTGCTTTTCTATTCTTCCTACCAAAGTGGACAACCTCACATTTTCCCACATTGTACTCCATCTGCCAATTGTTTTGCTCACTCACTTAACCTATCTATATCCATTTGCAATCCTTGAATCCGCATCACATCTTGCTTTCCTACCTATCTTTGTATTGTCAGCAAATTTGGCTACAATACAGTTGATCCCTTCATCCAAGTCATTAATATAGATCGTAAATAGTTGAGTCTCCAGCACTAATCCCCGTGGCACCCCACTAATTACGGTTTGCCATCTGAAAATGACCTATTTATCCCGACTCTGTTTCCTGTTAGTTAGCCAGTCTTCTGTCCATGGGAATATATAGCCCCCAACACCATGAGCTCTTGTATGTGGCTTTTATGTAACACCTTTATGTGGCTTTGGAAGCCCAAATACACTACGTTTACTGGTTCCCCTATATTTACCCATTTTTGTTACATCCTCAAAGAACTCTAATAAATTTGTCAAACACAATTTCCCTTTCACAAAACCATGTTGACT
Source organism: Carcharodon carcharias (assembly GCF_017639515.1). Classification (NCBI taxonomy): domain Eukaryota; kingdom Metazoa; phylum Chordata; class Chondrichthyes; order Lamniformes; family Lamnidae; genus Carcharodon; species Carcharodon carcharias. The sequence continues at coordinate 30,935,073 of NC_054481.1, read as the reverse complement.
CTGCCTGATTATATTATGATTTTCTAAATGTCCTGCCGCTACCTCTTTAATAATGGATTCCAGCATTATCCCAGTGACAAATGTTAGGCTAACTGGCCTATAGTTTCCTGCCTTTTGTTGCCCTCCCTTTTTTGAATAGAGGTGCTACACTCCCAGTTTTCCAATCTGCTGGAACCTTTCCAGAATCTAGGGAATTTTTGAGGACTACAACCAATGCATCCACTATCTTGCAGCCACTTATTTTTTAATGCAGACCATTAGGTCCAGGGGACTTGCCAGCCTTCAGCCCCCTTGGTTTTCCCAATACTTTTTGTCTAGTGATTATGATTATTTTATATTGTCCCCACTCCCCCCCAACCATTTTTGCCCCTTGATTTTCTACTATTCTTGGGATGCTATTTGTGTTTTCCAATGTGAAGACAGACACTTGTTCAAAGTCTCTGCCATTTCATTGTTTCCCATTATTAATTCCCCAGTCTCACCCTCTAAGGGACCAAAACTCCTTTTAAGTACTCTTTAATATACTTTTGTGGAAGCTTTTACTGTCTGTTGTATTCAAGAAATATAACACGAATATTCTGCCAAACAGGCCTGACTCAGATGAATCTGAAGCAGCTCTTCTGATCCATTGCTGGGCCCAGACTGTGTGTATGGTTAAGCTGTGTTTGAGAGCTGGGAGTGACCAGATTAAAACTGGTGTAACCACCTTTAGCCAAAACATTGATCTTATTTCTGTAACTGACTCCACATCAAAGGAAGCAAAAAATAGAAAACCCTTAAATAACTAATAATGCTGTGAGTAGGCCAAGAAGGAAGGGCCTTTGAATTATCAACATTTTTCCCTCAATTGGCTGATAAAATCCATTTTGTCGTTTATTTTATAGAGAACTGAGACACAGTAGCCTTCAATCAGTAACCATACTGGCTAACTCGTACAAAGTACAGTGCAGCAGTCACTACACTGGGATGGGCAACCATGGCTTTCTTACAAAGAGGTTGAAGCAGGAAAGTGAATCCAGTTGGCTAATTTATTGCAACCTGTTGTAGGGCAGCAATGGTTAATTTCAGGGAGAAGGACATCCAACCACAGAAAGGAAAATGAGGACAGAGCACCAACACTACTGAGCAAACCAACTTTGGGAGAGCATTGGAGATTGGGGGTTTTGGGGGAGGTGCGGAGAGGGTGGGTGACTGCATGATCACTTGGCTGCTACTGCAACAATTGCTGGTCATGCCTATTCCATAAAACAGGTCCTTGCTGACTGAACTTGTGACAAAGTTGGCCAAATGTACATCAAGCTCTGCCCACTTCCTTCTAAAAGGACCAGGTGCTTTGGAGCCGTGGAATGGGTGGAATACTTTCCAGAGGGAATTTTTTTTGTCTTCACAGTGCCACTGTCCTTTAGAAACTGGCTGAAACCCTATGGTGGATCCTGTATTTATTATTTGTTTTCTGTCCTTCAGGTTGTCATGTTGGATGAACCAACGTCTGGTATGGATCCACTGTCTCGCAGGGCTGCCTGGGACCTTCTACTGCATCAGAAGTATGGCCGCACTATCCTGTTAACCACTCATTTTATGGATGAAGCTGATCTCCTTGGAGATCGTATTCTGATCATGGCCAATGGGCAGCTTCAATGCTGTGGATCTTCACTGTTTCTCAAGAACAAGTATGGTGGGTATGCGAAACAGCGCAAAATACAACTCTACACCCTCTGAAATCTCTGCTCACCTGCAATTCTAACCATTTATACACCCCACCCCCAACTAGCCTTTTCTTGATCCACTGGCAGTTGTGCCTTCGATTTCCTGGGCTCTAAGCTCTGGAATTCCCTCCCTAAACCTCTCCACCTCTTTACCCTCCTTTTAAGAAGTTCCTTAAAGTCTACTTCTTCGAACAAGGTTTTAGCTGCCTCTCCCAAAAAATTCTTCTTTTGGCTTGATGTCAATTTCTGTCTCATTGTGTTCCTGTGAAGTGCCTTGGGACTTTCTTGTGTGTTAGACATGCTATATAATTCTAAGTTGTTGAGTGCATGTTTATCAGGCGTTGGCTGCACAGTGATATGTTCCTGCCAAACAGACAGCAAATGAGGAAAGGCCTTGAATGAGAAGCCTGATCTAAAAAGAACATAAGAAATTAAAAGTGGGAGTCAATTATACAGCCCCTCGAGCCTGTTCCACCATTCAGTAAGATCACGGCTGATCTGATATTGGCCTTAGTTCCACCTCCCTAAACTCTTCCCCATAGCTCTCAGATTCTTCAACAATAGTGGAATTGTCTATCTCAGCCTTGAATATATTCAATGATCCAGCCTCCATTTTTCTCTGGGTTAAAGAATCCCAAAGATTCGTGACCCTCTGAGTGAAGAAATTCCTCCTCATTTTGAGAGAAGAAATTCCTCCTCATCTCTGTCTTAAATGGGTGACCCCTTATTCTGAAACTGTGCCTCCTTGTTCTAGATTCTAGAGGGAAACCCCTCCCAGCAATTTACACTGTCAAGCCCCTCAGAATCTTATGTTTTGATAAGATCACCACTCATTCTTCTAAACTCCAATGAGTAAAGACCCAATCTGCTCAACCTTTTCTCATAAGACAACCCCTTTATCCCTGGAATTAACGTAGTGAACTTTCTCTGAACTGCCTCCAAAACAAGTGTATCATTTCTTCAATAAGGACAGCAAAACCATCTGCAGTACTCTAGGTGTTGTTTCAGCAATACCTTGTTTAGTTTTCAGTGAGACTTCTCTACTTTTATACATACCCCACCCCCCCCCCCCACCCTTGAAATAGAGGCCAATGTTCAATTTGCATTCCTAATTACCTTCTTGTACCTGCATGCTTACTTTTTGTTTCATGCACAAGGACACCCTGATCTCTCACTATCGCAGAATTCTATAGTATTTGCATTTAAATTATATACTGCTTTTCTATTATTTCTACCAAAGTGGATAACTTCACATTTTCCCACATTATATTCCATCGGCCAAATTTTTGCCCAATCACTTAACCTATCTATACCCCTTTGCAGAATTTTTCTGTCCACCTATCTTTATATCGTCAGCAAATTTGGCGACAATACACTCTGCCCCTTCACCCAATTCATTAATAAAGATTATAAATAGCTGAGGCCCCAGCACTGACCTCTGTAGCACCCCTCCTAATTAATTACAGCTTGCCAACCTGAAAACGTCCCATTTATCTCCCCTCTCTATTTCCTGTTAGCTAATCCTCTACACATGCTAATCTCAGTGTACAGCTTGTTGCTGTAGGGACTGCAATTCACAATATGGGTAGGGAAGGACTGAATTTATGAGGCTGTTCAGTGGATAAGATATTCTTGGCAGAACATTCATTTCAGTGGTGTTGGTTGAATTTTTTTTGCAATCTAATGTAAATGTAAGTCATACTTGGAGTTCAACTGATACCTCCCAGTGGAGTAAGATTCTGGAACTTCCTGTATCCTGCTACAGACTGCATTGGGAGATGAGCAATCTTTTCCATGTGTGTGCAGTATTTTGACAGTAAGACTTTAAGATCGGTCTATCTGGCGAAGACCAGCAGCTGAGGGAACATGTTAACATTTAGAAAAATAGCAAAGGGTGAAAAGTGGCCATTCAGCCTATTGACTCATTCCTACCCTCACTATTCTGTTGATGGATCCCGTTACTGGGCTGCTTTGTGCCATTGTACACTTCCAGCTGACAATTCTCTTTCCTGGCCTTCACCAATAACTCTGCAATATTTGGACTTTATGATCTGCTTACTCTAGATTCCGGTCCTCTTGACCTTTTCTGCACCTTGCCCGAGTTCTTGTGGAAGGGTGACCCAGAGTGAGGGAGGGGTATCAAGTGGGGAGGGTGGGAATACTGTCAGAGAACTGAGTCATGAAATGTAAAAATCAGACAGGTTCAGTTAGGGACCTGCAATCCTCTCACTAGATGCTGCAGTTAGGTGAGACTTAACACCAGGTGATAAAGACAGAATATGCTGCCTTTCAACTGGGTGTTATGAACCCTTAGGACATTCTCTGCAGGCTCAATCTGTGCTGGTCTGCCTATAATTCACATTTTGCTTTGCTTCTTTAATTATGTTGTGATGTTGAAAGTGATGGACCTGCCAGAATCAGACTGTCTTTTGTGTTAATTTGATTCAGTTTGTCGAATATTTATGCATTCTTTTCCAGCTAGGGATTCTGTGTTTAATTTAATTTGAAAGGGCGTAGATTGGTGAAAGAGAAGTCACTATACAACAGTGCAGAATCACCAGATTTCTGTCCACAGTACTGATGGATGTGCAGTTTTCAACTGGGGGAAACCATTTGACCCTGGGCAATGACCATCAGCAACAAGAGAGAATCTAACTACCCCCCCTTGACATTCAGTAGCATTACCATCGCTGAATCCCCCACTATCAACTTCCCGGGGGTTACCATTGACCAGAAACTGAACTGGACTAGCCAAATAAAAACTGTGGCTACAAGAGCAGGTCAGAGATAGGAATCCTGTGGCGAGTAATTCACCTCCTGACTCCCCAAAGCCACCATCTACAAGGCACAAGTCAGGAATGTGATGATATACTCTCCGCTTGTCTGGATGATTGCAGCTCTAGCAATACTCAAGAAACTCAACACCATCCAGGACAAATTAGCCAGCTTGATTAACACCCTATCCACAAACGTTCAGTCCTTTCACTATTGATGCACAGTGGCAGCAGTGTGTACCATCTAGAAGACGTACTGCAGGAACTCACAAAGGCTCCATAAACAGCACCTTCCAAACCCACGACCACTACCATCTAGAAGGACAAGGGCAGCAGACACATGGGAACACCACCACCTGGAAGTTCCCTTCCAAACCACTCACCATTCTGACTTGGAAATAAATGTCATTCCTTCTCTGTTGCTGGGTCAAAATCCTGGAACTCCCTCCCTAACAGTACTGTGGGTACATCTACACACAGGGACTGCAGCGGTTCAAGAAGGCAGCTCACCATCACCTTCTCAAGGGCAACTAGGGATGGGCAATAAATGCTGGCCCAGCCAGCGATGCTCACATCCCATGAATGAATTTTTTTTTTTAAAACTGACCCTTTATCCTACTCTTGTAGTGTAATTTAAATTATTGTCTCTTTTCCATATTATCTGCTACCTTGGCCACCTCTAAGATGAAGAGTGAAGATCCCAAGTTTATCAACTTTTCCTCATACTTAAGATCACTAAGATGTGGATCACCATAGTGATGCCTCTTTGCACCCCATTCACCACCTACAGCATCCCTTGTAGCTCAGTGACCAGAACTCGATTCAGTACTCTAGGTGGGACAATGGGCTGAAGCAGGATTTGACCAGATTCAAGCCCATTGATAAATGCAGCTGACAAGGTGTTATGCCTTGAAAATGCCACATCCTAACTCTGTAATAGCCATGACACAGGTAATGCACCCTCATAGTCTATAAACCTGTAAGTTGTGCCCAAAGGGAAGTTTATTCAAACTGAAACAATAGTCTTTTTTGTCTTTTCTTAGCTGCTGTAATTATTGTGCTGGGTATGTTGTTTCAGGGGCCGGGTACCACATGGTGATCGTGAAAGAGCCTCATTGTAAAATCGCTGCCGTTACTGATCTTGTGAAGAGCTATGTGCCCAAAGCAGCCCTGCAAACCACTGCTGGTGCAGAACTCTCCTACATCCTCCCGAATGAAAGTACTGACAGGTATATTATAGCAGAAAGCGAGAGCGTGTGTGTTGCGTGCACGGTTCAATCTTGGTAAAAGATGGAACTGGAGCTAATCTTTACAAAGTTTCACGTAACATGCATTCATTCACCTCCTAATTCAACAGCCACAGTTTCAGTCCGTGTCTATTTTTAGGGATTCAAGTGAATTACTAAGTAATACCCACTAGCTGCATACAATTAAAATCACAATTAATATACAGCTAATTAATTCACTTCTCTCTCTAAATGAAAATTAGAGTTAATATGCACAACCAAAATTTCAAAACAAGTTAAATCAAAGACCTCCATATTCTGTACAAAGCATTGCATTTTGAGATGCCCCTCCTCTAAGATCCCTAACATCATTCTTGTACACACATTTCCTTTTGTAAAACAATCAGATAGTTGGTGACTTGCCCCACCCATTTTATTTTAGAGATTTCCTATCTCTCCAGCATTTATTTCAGGCCAGCAAGGTCAATGTGTAACCTTTTCTCACTTACACTTTTCATAGTGTGTACATAAATAATAATTAATTATGGGGCTATGTAACATTAAGTGGGTCGGTATACTATCATCAGTATGCCCCCTGTACAGAATCTGACTTAAAATATTTGACAAGTAGAATCCCATATCCACAGGCAGCGTTTCAACAACCAATTTTAACAATCATTTTTATTTTCATATCTCCTCAAGCCAAAGTACAACATTTCCCATTTTCACCCAAAAGAAATATTCTGAAACTGGCTGCAATTGAATACCCATCAGGAAGATTAGCATGTGAAGCACTGCTAAAAATAACCAGCTTCATGTTCTTTGAGTCATCTAAAGATAGAAAATTAAGTACACTTTTCTCCAGATTTAATTTTTCTCTGTCTCTTCTTTAGATATAACATAATCTTACTGTGATGACCTAGTATGATTAACCTGGATGGGAGTAACACTCTCTCCAAATAAGATTGTTGATTTAAAGTTGTTCCACATATACACTGTTTAATATCTAAATTCATATGTGTAAAAGCCCCACAACCTTGACTCCCAATTTTAAATGCAACAGTAATCTTATTAATAACACATTCTCAAATTCTGCAGTACCACCCCATAAGAAATTAGCAACATGCATCATGAAGAGACCTGAAAGTTTTCCCTTATGATACCAATATAACATTGCAGAATCTGCTTTTAGCTAAACATAATTAATTTTCAGCCACACCAATCTCACTGAAATCTCACATTCAGGCCATAGATGCATCCACTTAGTTTCCATTGTCTTCCTTCTGCATCTGGTGCCTCTTTAGGCAGTTTCAGAAACAGTGCTCTGTGAAAACTGTTGCCCTGCAGAAATGTGGCTTTTATGTCAATTGATCTACATTGCCTGGAATATATGGCCAAAATATGTAAACGAAAATACACTTCCACCTGTGGGAGAGTCCACTCTAACATCTCCCAGTCACTCTTTGAAACCCCTAGGATGAGCCTCACTTTGGCCTTAAAACTCTTGCAGGTGGGACTTTTTGCAGTCCAATCCACCTTAGTAATAAAGCTGGTTGCCCCTTACATAGTACCTCAGAATAAACTCCAACTATCTAATTTCCCTTGTTTTGTCTCTCTTTAGTTTATCCTCACATTTATTGGCAGCCACCAAAACTTCACAATCATGAGAATTCCTGCTTCTAGTACTGTTCCGAAACTGTCCTGTAGCCTTTATCTCATTGTCTAATCTATTCAAGTGATGGCCTCAAATTGCGTTATATTAACGGGACCAGTTCTGCGCGATTGCCCTCTTGCGCTATCAGAGGCTATGTCCCAGTCTGTGTGTTGGTCTGTCTGAGTGAGTGAGTGAGTATCTCGATCCCAGTGAGAGTCAGCATGTACATGAGTCACAAAAATTTAGTACAGTATGCAGGTACAGCAAGCGATTCAGAAGGCAAATGGAATGTTGTCATTTACTACAAGGGGAATGGAATATAAAAGTAGGGATGTTTTGCTACAGTTGTACAGGGCATTAGTCAGACTGCATCTAGAGTACTGTGTACAGTTTTGGTCGCCTTATATAAATGCATTAGAAGCGGTTCAGAGAAGGTTTACTCGATTGATACCTGGGATGGGGGTTGTTATCCTATGAGGAAAGTTTGAACAAGCTGGGCCTGTATCCATTGGAGAGGTGATCTTATTGAAATATATAAGATCCTGAGGACACTGGACAAGGTGGATGCTGAAAGGAAGTTTCCCCTTGTGAGAGATTAGAACTAGGGGACACAATTTAAAAATAAGGGTCTCCCATTTAAGACAGAGACAAGGAGAAATTTTTTCTGAGGGCCGTGAGTCTTTGGAACTCTCTTCTCCAGAGAGTGGTGGAGGCAGGGTGGTTGAATATTTCTAAGGCAGAGATAGATAGAGTCTTGACTAACAAGGGAGTCAAAGGATTTCAGGGGTAAGCAGGAATGTGGAGTTGAGGCCACAATCAGATCAGCCATGATGTTATTGAATGGCAGAGCAGGCTTGAGAGGCCAAATGGCCTACTCCTGCTCCTATATCGTATGTTCATATCGCTCCCAGTGAGTGTGAGAGTAAAACAAACACTTGTGCATGTGTTAAAAGGACCAAGTTATGCAAATGACAATCACTAAGTAACAAAAGTTTATTTGATTGGTAGCAACAATTGGATTGATCGTATTCTTACACACCAGTACATTCCACACAGCAACACCTGGATCAGAGATTTCCCCTGGAAGAGCTGATGATTCTATATATTTACATTCTTTCTGTCTGCAGGTTTGAAGCCCTTTTCTCGGAACTGGAAAAGAAGAAGAAGGTGCTGGGAATCGCCAGTTATGGAGCCTCAGTCACTACCATGGAGGAGGTATTTTTGAGGTGAGTGTGAGGTCGAGCAGTTTGCAATTGTTGCACTGGTTCTGTTTCACTTCCTCTGCTCCCCAAATAGAGACATTTTATGGAATCTCTCGCTCTCTCTCCCTCCCCGAAACAGGCCATGAATTGCTGCAACATATCCCAATATAATCTGTAACATTGCTTCATCTGAACATACCTCATTTTGATTCTCATGGGAAAACCACAGTCAACGAGTATGGTATAAATATAAACTGGCACACACTTCACTTCTCTCCTCCTTTAAAATGCTCCATAAAACCTATATCTTTGAACAAACTTTTGGTCATCTGCCATAATATCTCCTTTGGTAACTTGGTGTCACATTTTGATTAAGAACATAAGAAACGGGAGCAGGAATAGGCCATTCAGTCCTTCGAGCCTGCCCCGCCATTTATTAAGATCAAGGATTGTGTCCTTAACACCACTTTCCTTCCTGCCTCCATAACCCTTGACTCCTTTGTCAATCAAAAATCTGTCTAACTTGGCCTTGAATATATTCAATGACCCAGCCTCCATTGCTCGCTGGAGAAGAGAATTCCAAACGCTAATGACCGTATGAGAGAAGAAATTCCTCCTCATCTCTATCTGAAATGGGAGCGACCTTATTTTGAAGCTGTGTACCCTAGTTCTAGATTTCCCCATGAGAGGAAACACCCTGGCTGCATCTACCCTGTCAAGCCCTTTCAGAATCTTAAATGCTTCAATAAGGTCACCTCTCATTCTTCTAAACTCCAGTGAGTATCGGCCCAACCAGCTCAACCTTCCCTATATAAAACAAGCCTTTCATCCTAGGAATCAGCATAGTGAACCTTCTCTGAACTATTTCCGATGCAAGTATGTCCCTCCTTGAGTAAGGTGACGAAAATATTTTTTTATTCTTTCATGGGATGTGGGCATTGCTGGCGAGGCCAGCATTTATTGCTCAGCCTTAATTGCCCTTGAAAAGGTGGTAGTGTACACAGTAATCTAGGTGTGCTCTCAGCAATACCCTGTACAGTTGTAGCAAGAATTTGCTATTTTTATAGTCCATTCCACCTTGCAATAAAGGCCAACATTTTGTTTGGCTTTTTAATTACTTGCTGTACCTACATGTTGATTTTTTTGTGATTCATGTACAAGGACACCCAGATCCCTCTGTACTGCGGCAATCTGTAGTCTGTCTCCATTTAAATGATATTCTGCTTTTTTATTCTTCCTGCCAAAGTGGACAACCTCACACTTTCCCACATTATACTCCTACCAATTTTTTGCCCGCTCACTTAATCTATCTATATCCCTTTGTGGACTCTTTGTATCCTCCTCACAACTTGCTTTTCTACCTATCTTTGTATCGTCAGCAGATTTAGCTACAATACAGTCAGTCCCTTCATCCAAGTCATTAATATAGATTGTAAATAGTGCAGACCCAGCACTGATCCCTGTGGCACTCCACTGATTACAGTTTGCTATTCTGAAAATGACCCAGTTATCCCAACTCCCTATTTCCTGATAGTTAGCTAGTCCTCTATCCATGCTAATATAAAATGCTAATATGCTGATAATCACTCCTATGAAGTGCCTTGGGATTTTTACTACATTATAAATGCTTTATGCATGCAAACTGTTGTTACAATGTTAAGTGAGAACTTCTAGAAAGTTATAAATAAAATAAAAGCAAGGTTTAAAAATGAGGATGGTGTGAAGGGAGAATAAATTTTAAAAAGTATGCAGAAGGTTGTGATCTGACATAGGTTGCAAAGATAAATACATAAACTATGTTCAATATTGCAACAGTTATACAGAAGCTGGAAAGAAACAAAACCAGACAGCCCAAGGAGATGGCTTACCTCAGGTCTGTCGAAACACAAAGCAGCAACATTAAGAAGCAGCAGCAGTAAGATGACTCCTTCCACTGCCAGTGGGAATGACTGATCAGTTTTGAGGAATGAGATCCCCCTTTTTTTTTTTTTAAACCCTTCCCCTCTCAATTGTCTCTCCACCCACCAACACCCCCCGTCTCACTCTCCCTCCCCGTCCCTCCCTCTTGACTCTCTGCCTCCATCCTGTTTCCCTCCTTCCTCTGTATCTCCCCCTCCCTCCTGTCTCTTTCTCTTCCCCCCCTCCCATTTCTCTCTCTAACCCCCACCCTCTTTTGTTTCTGTCTTCCTCCCCTCTACCCCTGTTCCACTGCCAGTCTCCCTTTTGTTGACTGATGATTTTACACCTCTCATGTTTTGAGTGGAGCTGCTGCTGATTCTGGTGCTGAGGACTGCCGATCCTCCCTTTAGTGTAACTCCATTTGTCATTCAATGCTTTTGGTCCTTTGCAGGGTGGGGAAGCTGGTGGACCCCAGCATGGACTTACAGGCAATCCAGTTGCCAGCAATCCAATACCAACATGAGCGTAGGACAGGTGACTGGTCAACTGGGGAGAAAACCAGCTTGAGTGACCTGATGGATGCTACAGATGACAGTGACCATGATCATCTCATTGACTACTCTTCTATCAAACTGAACACAGGGGTAAGTTCATTAACAACAAAAACAAAAGTACCTGGAAAAACTCAGCAGGTCTGACAGCATCTGCGGAGAGGGATACAGTTGACATTTCGAGTCCGTATGACCCTTTGTCAGAACTAAAAAATTTTATAACTGTATCCCTCTCCGCAGATGCTGTCAGACCTGCTGAGTTTTTCCAGGTATTTTTGTTTTTGTTCTAGATTTCCAGCATCCGCAGTATTTTGCTTTTATCTTAGGTAACTTCATTAACTCTGAGAAGGGCCGCAGATGAAGAGGCAGGCATCTTTCAGAATTAAAATGAAGGACCTGCTCTTTTTTTTTTACAAATAACATTTCAAACTTTTAATCATTTTTTCTTTAGCTCCCAGCAAGATTAATTGTGTCCGCCTGGCTCTGTGTATAGCACTTTTGCCTCTGATTCAGAAAGTTGTGGGTTTAAATTCCACTCCACAAACTAGAGGACATAATCCAGGCTAACATTCCAGTGCAGTACTGAGGGAGTGCTGTCAGTTATGCCACCTTTCAGAAGAGGTGTTAAACCTCTCAGGTAGATGTAAAAGATCCCACAGCTAATATTTTGAAGAAAACCAGGAGAGTTCTCCTCGGTGTCCTGGCCAATATTTATCCCTCAATTAATATCACTAAAACAGATTATCTGGTCATAATCACTTTGCTGATTATCAGAGCTTACTCTGTGCAAATTGGCTATTGCATTTCCTGCATCACAAGAGTGACTTAATTTCTAAAAGTGCTTAATTGGCTGTAAAATGCATTGGGGCAGCCTGCGGCCGGAATTTTCCAGTTCCACTGAAAGTCAATGAACTTTTGTCTGCCTCTCCAAATTTTCTGTTGCCCCAGAAAATCCTGGCCCCTATATATCTTTAATAAGGGACCGGTGTCTCTGTGGCTCTTAGTGAGCTGGGGTGCTGGTGTTTCTTATTTTGTTGGATTCTCTTGCTCTGTAAAAAGCCTTGACTTCTCCCCCTTCTCTTGTGCAGGTCATCCTGTATTTGCAGCAGTTCTATGCCATGCTCATGAAGCGAGCAACATATACCTGGCGGAACTGGAAGGTGTTTACAGCCCAGTTTATGGTCCCGCTGATTTTTGCCTGCTTTGCATTGATTGTCGCCAAGACATTTCCAGGACCCCAGGATTCACCTCCGCTAAATCTGACTTTGGAAAAGTACGGGTCTACCATTGTCCCTTACTCATTGAGACCCAACTCCCGGACCCAGACTAAAGATTTGGCTCTGAGCTACAGAGAGGTGTTACAAGAACAGCTCGGCATCCCAAGACAGATCGAGGGTGAGGGACTGACTATACTCCTCTACTAATCTTTCCTTTAACTCTCCACTTGAATCTTCATATTCGCAGTCTTCTCATTGTTTTTCTTCACAAAACTTTTTTTTCTTTTTTTGAGAATATAAATCATAAATAACTACATTTGTAGGATCACAACAAAAAACCCATCCTTAGCAGCAGAGCAAACTCTGTGACCCTGCTTCTGATCACTGCATGTGAGAGCTGCACAGTTCCTCAGCCTTGGTTGAGGCAAAGCCTCTGGGATTTGGATTACAATCAACTGATGTCTGCTTTCTACCATGATTTTTGAGCCCATTTAGAATTTTATGGTAAAAACAAAATACTGCGGATGCTGGAAATCTAGAGCAAAAACAAAAATACCTGGAAGAGCTCAGCACGTCTGGCAGCATCAGTGGAGAGGAATACAGTTAAAGTTTCAAGTCTGTATGACCCTTCGTCAGAACTAAAGAATTAGAGAAATGAGGTGAAATATAAGCTGGTAGAGGGGGGTGGGACAGGTAGAGCTCGATAGGGGGCCAGTGATAAGTGGAGGCCAAGAAGAGATTGCCAAAGATGTCATAGACAAAAGGACAAGGGGGTGTTGACGCCGGTGATATTATCTAAGGAATGTGCTAATGGGGACATTAAGGGTAGCAAGCAGGACAAGCTGGTGGCAGATGGCCCTTGCAGGGGTGGGGTGGGGGGAAGAGATCGAAATGGGCTAAAAGGTGGAGGTGAAACAATAGATTGAAATAAATTTAAAAATAGGTGGGAAAAGAAAAATATATTTGTAAAAAAAAATATATAAATTATTGGAAAAAGGGGGATTGGAAAGGGGGTGAGGTTGGTGGAGAGAGCTCATGACCTGAAATTGTTGAACTAAATATTAAGTCCGGAAGGCTGTAAAGTGCCTAATTGGAAGATGAGGTGCTGTTCCTCCAGTTTGCGTTGAGCTTCACTGGAACATTGCAGCAGGCCAAGGATGGACATGTAGACATGAGAGCAGGGCGGTGTGTTGAAATGGCAAGCGACAGGGAGGTCTGGGTCATGCTTGCGGACAGACTGAAGGTGTTCCGCAAAGTGGTCACCCAGTCTGCGTTTGGTCTCTCCAATGTAGAGGAGACTGCATTGGGAGCAGCGAATGCAGTAGACTAAATTGAGGGAAGTGCAAATGAAGCGCTGCTTCACTTGAAAGGAGTGTTTGGGCCCTTGGACGGTGAGGAGGGGAGAAGTAAAGGGCAGGTGTTGCACCTTCTGTGGTTTTTTTTTACAAATATATTTTTATTTTCCCACCAATTTTTAAATTTATTTTGATCTATTGTTTCATTTCGACCTTTTAGCCCATTTCAATCCCTTCCCTCCACCCTAGGGCCATCTACCACTCGCTTGTCCAGCTTGCTACCCTTAATGTTCCCATTAGCACATTCCTTAGATAATATCACCACCGTAAACACCTCTTTGTCTTTTTGTCTATGACATCTTTGGCAATCTCTTCTTGGCCTCCACCTATCACTGGCCCTCTATTGAGCTCTACCTGTCCCACCCCCCTCTACCAGTTTATATTTCACCTCATTTCTCTATTTCCTTAGTTCTGATGAAGGATCATATGGATTCGAAACGTTAACTGTATTCCTCTCCGCTGATGCTGTCAGGCCTGCTGAGTTTTTCCAGGTATTTTTGTTTTTGTTCTAGAATTTTATGGGATGTGAGGCAGACAATTCTTGTGCCTGCTCCCTTTCCAAGGGATATTACAGGGAGAGGCAGGGCTAATGGGATGGCATCTTTCACTAGCTATGCTACAATTTTTGCCCAAGCTGTTAATGCTTGGTAGCCTGCATGAGGCTGTTGATGGGACCAAATCCTGAGGGAACATTTGCTCAGAACTGGGAGAATAACTAATTTATAATCTGCACTTTTTAAATAGGTAGTCCTCTTACACAAAATCAACATTGATTGGCAGCCCTCTTACACAAGATTTCTCCCAATAGGCTTACACACAATCTCCTCCAATAAGCAGGTCTCTTAAACAAAATATCCTTCAATAGCAATCCTCTTGAACAAGATTACTTCCTGTAGGCAGTGCTTTTGCACAAAATTTCCAATAGGGAGCCCTCTTCTACAGCCTCCCTTCTGCCCAAGTGTGACCCAGAAATTCAAGGCAACTAGGGGAATTTTTCTCTAAAAATTTAAATAGTTAATACATTAAAAATATGAACTTTGTTGAGTTGAAGTAATATCTCTTGTGCCTTTGGTTGTGGTGCATGAGTTGCTGTTGGTCACACTGTCAGTGTGGGGCAGTGTTGATTTGCTAAGTTGTATTTATTGTCTGATGTCTGACAGATTCTTGTTACCTTTTTCCTCCAGGTGATATTATTGATTATCTGTTGAATTCTTCAATTAAGGAAGGAGCAACCTTTAATGAACAATGTTTGGTAGCTGCTGATTTCCATGACACACCAACATCTCAAACCAGGATAAGGATTTTATTCAATAACTTGGGCTACCATACTTCTGCTACTTCCCTGATGTTAGTGGACAATGCCTTATTCAAAATGCTGGTGGGACCAAGCGCTTCAATCAGTACCACCAACTACCCACAGCCCCGCAACATTACAGAGCAAGCAATAGACCAACTGAATGAGTACGTGCTCAGCATTAACCTTCTGCTAGAAATGGTCCACCCGATAATTGGGAGTGGGGTGCCTTATGTGGTGTAGTACGCGATCATATAGACCAGCCACATCCCGAGTTTGAGCCCTTAATCTACACTGAGTCAGCCAGAGATGCCCTGGCCTAGAAAGGGAATAATCAGCCAGTTAATGACTGTTGTTTCAGTTTTCTCCCTTGCTGTCTGATTGATTCTTGTTGAGGCACATTTTCCACCAGTAAGCTCACTTAACTGCTAGATTTTCAAGCCAAGCAGTGCGCAGCAAAAAATATAAGAAATAGGTGCAGGAGTAGACCATTCAGCTCCTGGGGCCTGTCCTACCATCCAGTGAGATTATGGCTGATCCTCAACCTCAATTCCACTTTCCTGCTCAATTTTCATTTCCCTTGATTTCCTTAGTGTTTGAAAATCTATTGAACTCCGTCTTGAATATACTCAGTGACTGAACATCCACAGCTCCATAGATTCATAACCCTATGAATGAAGAAAGTTCTCCTCATCTCAGTCCAAATGGTTATCCTCTTATCCTGAGAATGTGCTCCTGTGTCCTAGACTCTCCAGCCAGGGGAAACAAATCAGAACTTGTTTGCATTTCAATGAGATCACTTCGCATTCTTCCAAACTCCAAAGAGTATAGGCCCAATCTACACAACCTCTCCTCATCCCAGGAATCAGTATAGCGAACCTTGGTTGCACCCCCTTTAAGGCAAGTATATCCTCCCTCGGGTACCGAGGCCAAAATTGCGCACACTACTCCTGGTGTGGTCTCACCAAAGCCCTGTACAGTTGTAACAACTTCCTCATTCTGTCTTCCAACTCTCTTGCAATAAAGGCCAAGAAACTATTTGCTTTCCTAATTACTTGCTGAACCTGCATGCTAACTTTTTCTGATTTGTGAACCCCCAATCCCACTGAACACCAACATTGTCAGCATTTTAAAAAATTGCTTTTTCTATTCTTCCTACCAAAGTCAATAACCTCACATTTTCCCTCACTTAACCTGTTGTGTGTGTGTGTTTAGTTTTATCAAGTCTTGCTCTGAGAACATATTACTGATCCCTGTCACCTTCCACCTGCTTCAAATTACTGCTTTGTATTAGGAAAAGTCACACAGTCAGTTGAAGAGCAGCAGTTGGCCAGGTCAGGGAGGAGTAAGTAACTCAGTCAGTGAGTCATGAACAGAACCGACAACTTAAATCAGTGCCTCATGCATCATGGTTAATGCTCTATCCGTTCCTGCACCACAACACGCAGCTGAGCTTTATGCAGATTGTATATCTAGATTCACATGCCCACTGCACTGTGTGGGCAGGTATCCTATGTAACACCAGTTATTTACTTGGACTTTAAGAAAGCAAAAACAGCCTGAAAGTTCCACTCATAACTGACAATGGTGGATTGGCTGCTGTGAATATGTACACATTGGGCACTGACTATGCAAGCACTGTGCCTGAACATCACAGTTTGGCACTGTGCCTGTGGTAATTGAAGCTGATGTCACATATCCTACAGGCTGCTGATGTGCTGCCATCTTCCTTGGTTGGAATGAGACCAAAAGCTAAAAAAGACACAATCAGGATGAGAGATTGGGCTTCATTTCTGATGGTGAGACCCCCTCCTTTTAATGGAAGGACATCAGTCCCATTCATAAGCTACACTCCAAATAGACCCAGCTCACTTTATGCAACCATATTGAACACCTAAGGATATTGCCAAGGATATAAGGGAGACATCACTGTACCAAAATTAAAGGTTGTTCCCGGGTGAAAATTTCTGTTAATCATTCAATTGCCTGTGGTTAATGGAGCTGAGAATAACCCTTCAGAATTAAAGTTATTTAGGGGATGCTGGAGCTAGTAGAATGGTGACATCCTGATCATGGAGTTAGGGTTATAGGTGGCCAATTGTTTATGCACCAGTTCACTGCATTCTTTTTATTTGCTTACAGGAATCGGACAGGATTTGCTTTAGCCTTCAACTTGATGTATGGCATGGCATTTCTGGTCAGCACCTTCACTCTGTTGTTGGTGGCTGAGAGAACCATAAGATCCAAGCACATTCAACTCACCAGTGGCCTTCATATCATCAACTACTGGATGTCTGCTCTCCTCTGGGATTTGATTAACTACTTCATCCCGTGTATCGCAATCCTAGTAAGAAACTGATTCCTGAGCTGACTCATTCCTTGTGAGGAATAGAACAGGAATCTCAACATCTTTCAAACAGTTAGTGGACGTATCCTATATATAGTGTGATTACTGGACATCTGTTTCTGGGTAACTGTGCTGAGAGTAGTTTGGGAGGAAGTGGGTGGTGGAGTTTAAAATAAATAGGTCTTATTTACTCATGTTCTGTCCTAATGGATTGATTCTGAAGGTTGGGGGCCCAGTAACAACCTGTAATTGCCATTTCTCTACACCAGTGTGCCAGTGCTTTTAAATGGGAACTCTCTCCACCAGGCCATAACTTAGCAGGTCCTTCTGATAACCTGAATTCATTCAGAGATAGTCCCATGGGGTAGATGCAGGGACAGAATCTATAATTAATACCTCCGTTAAACCCATTTCTTTGACTAGTGTTTGTTCACTTTGATGATATCCCTACTTTGGCTCAAGTTCCATTGTCTTTGCATCTCTGGGAATGTTTCTGTACAATTGTGAATCATTGCAAATATGTTCAGAGCCTGTAATTATTTTGTTGAAAGACATCCTGCCTTTGCCCAGCAGTCGTAACCAATCATGACGTGGTCCAAATCCACTGCAGAACTTGTGGTACTGACACTGCTGAGCTTTACTGTCTGGCTTGTAATGGGTTTGTTTTGGGTACACCTGATCCTCACTGTGAAACCAGAGCTTGAGGTGAAAACACAGTCTGATCGCAGCACATAGCCATCAAAAAACAACAAGAGGAGCGCAAAAAAAATAATTATGATTTGTTTGCAGGTGATATTCCAGATCTTTGAGCTGCAACCTTTCACTGTGCAGGAACATCTGGGAGATGTGTTGATACTTCTGCTCCTTCATGGCTGGTCTATTATCCCTGTCATGTACCTCTTCCACTACTTTTACTCTGTGATTGCTACAGCTTACATCAGGACCACCATAGCCAACATCCTGACTGGCACTGCTAGCTTCTTGGCCATCACCATCATGAACATTCCAGGTACTCAGAAGTAAGAGACTCAGAAACAGGAGTTTAGGGGCTGAGAATTGCATTCTATTGCTTCAAGACACCGTAGAATCTTGGTGTCTGAATTTTGCAATTAGACAGGGAGAGCTTTGCCACAATGTACTGCATTAATGTTGTGTTGCATTGCTATTGCCAAGCCCTATATCAGTGCTGTCACTGGGGCATGCATTGGTGCTATCACAGTGACCTGCATTGGCATTGTTATGGTACCCTGCATTAGAGCTGACACATGCTGTGCATCAGCATGGTCAGCAGGTCATACATTGGTATGACAGTGATGTGTTGATAGCATAATACTCTGCACTTGTGCTATCACACTACCCTGCATTAGTGCTGTGTTGCAGAATGCCAGGATCTAGTTGTTTCCCAGGATTTTGCAGAGGCTGAGATCCATATCTCCCTGCTAAAGATTGGCAAGGAAGAGTCACAAAAAACATAGAAAATCTTTGGCACAGAAGGAGGCCACTCAGCCTGTCATGTCTGTACCAATGGGGAAAAAAAGAGCTATCTGATCCCACTTTCCAGCTCTTGGTCTGTAGCTGTGTAGGTTACGGCACTCCAGGTGCTTATCCAAGTATTTCCAAGGTGCCAGGCGTTACATCACTTCATTGTAACCAGCTCAAGAGGAATATTGACAGATTGATGATGCAGAGGAGGGAGGAAGAGCAGATCAGCTAACTGCCCTTGGAATAGGAGAGAACTTGACTTGGGGATGGGGGAAATGGAATAAAGCATCATCCTGATTCAAGCACTTTGAACCTTCCTGTGGGAACTCAGACTGCTGACCGTCAGATGCTCAGGTCCTGAGGAACCTGCAGTTCCCTTCAATACTGTTTAGTTCCAGTGATTCATCCCTGTCACTAACGGCTCATGTAGCCATCTCCATTGTTGGTGTAAACTGGGCTTGATGCTTTTTGGCAGGTTGAAGGCTTACCATTCAAGGTAAACAGAATCACTTTGCCATCAGCTCTTGTTTGGGGAGGAGTGGGGATGGGGGACTTTGGCTGAGGAATGTATCTAGCTCAGTTTCATTATGTTTAATGGTTTCTCCCCACAGAGCTTGGTCTGACAGACCTAGCAAAGATTCTGGATGGAGTGTTTCTCATTTTACCCAATTACTGCTTGGGACAGGCCTTGAATGATTTTTACCAGAACTACCAATTGATCGCAGTGTGCACCACGAGCCCAGTTGCTGAATATCTGTGTAAGGCATTCAGTGAGTATTCCTCCAGTCTCAAAGCAGTTTTACACACATAATGTATGAACCAAGAAGGAGCTGGCAGGAGGAGGAATGATGTCCTGCTTGTGATGATATGTCATGTACTCAGATAACAGGAATAATGGAGCCAAAACAGCAGTCAAAGAGAAGTGGGTCTGTTTCCCACTTGTGCTAAATCAGTGTTATCCAATATAATAGCTCCCAGTCTAATGTAGTTGATTGATCAGTAAGTGAGTATTAGACTGCACCGTTAATCATGTGATTATAATATTCATACTCACATGTGAACTTTGACTTTTCATTCATTCATGATCGTTCATTGGTAAAATGAAAGCAGAGCGTGTGAATGTTTATCCATCGTTGAGTATTTTGCCACTATTCAGTAAGCAATGAAATAAATGTTGCTGTAAATATCCACATGTACATTTACCATATTGTGAGGAAAGTGTTTTGCCAAATCGGTCACCTTAGCAACATCTGGCTACTCGGTGATTTGTATTGGACAGCACTGACAGGTTTACTGTAGATAAATGCAAAGTATTACATGGAACCTACATGTATTGCAAGAGTGACCATCAGCAGAAGTGGGAAAGGTCTGGGATTTGATTGTTTCCAAAAATAAGCTTGTAATTATATAGTGACTTACCATATTAAAGGTTAGAAGGAAATAGAATATATGCCCACTTGTCCCACGGCCCTGTCTATCATCCCTAATAGAATCGTAGAATTGTTATACCACAGAAGGAGGCCATTTGGCTCTTCATGTCTGTGCTGGATGTCAGAGCAATGCACCTAGTGCCACTTCCCTGCCTTTTCCCCTTAGCCTGCAAATGTTTCCCTTTCAGATAATTATGCAAGTTTCTTTTGAAAGCCATGATTGAATCTCACCACATTCTCAGACAATGCATTCCAGATCCTAATGACTCATTGTGTAAAGACACGTTTCCTCATGTTGCTGTTGCTTCTTTTGACAGTGGAAGGGAGTCACTCTGGAATCCACCTACTGCATTACCCAGGAGTCTGTGAATTATATGTTACCTACCCATTGTCATCAGGGTAGGCTGAGTGGCCTAGAGACAGGAAAATGGACTAAATACCAGAAGATTTTTAAAAATGTTAAAATTAGATTCTCTAATGAACCTCTTCTCACACTATTGTAAGTAATGCCTTGTACATCATTGATCATTTGCAGACATCACCTACCAGATTAATTACTTATCCTGGGAATCTCCTGGAGTTGGCCGTTTCATTGTTGCCCTGGCAGCCCAGGGCTTGGCATTCCTGACTCTTCTCTTCCTTATTGAGTTCAGTGTCTTCAAAAAGTTATACAATTATTTCCATTATATGACCTGGAGAAAGAAAACGGTGAGTTCAAAGAGACAGAATAGTTAGTTAATTAATTGGACAAGTGAGACTGAGAACAATTTTTCTCTTATATGGCATGAAGTGACTCCTGATCATTGACATTGTTGCCAAGTGAAGATAAGGAAACTTATTTTTAGCAAGCATTACCAGGTTACTTGCTGCCAGTGTTCTCTATTACTGGACTGCTGGCTTGCAGTTAATCAGAGTATTGTAAGAACAAATAGGCAATAAATACTCAAGTAAGTTACAGGCTGTAATCTAATCAAGGGGTTTGGTGGGGTGGTGGCTATATATAGAATAACAGATACCCAGGAGTGAGCGTTATGTCACAAATAAAGGCCAGTTGGGAGTGGGTGCGGGCGGGTGTGGAGCCGATCGCTGCCTGTGATCAGCTGCGTGCCACCATTTTGCGTGGGTGGGCCAATTAAGGCCTGCTCCACGTGACACACGCCTGGAAGCACTCAGCGCTACCTGTGCCGGTGGGGGGAGGATAGAGAGTCAGGGCCTGCGCTCTTTCACGCAGGAGGTTTATATATTAATTTCATAATGTGAATTTCAAATAAAGAAGCGGAAAAATCATTTACACATGTCCCCTCATGTGACAGCGTCACATGAGCTGGGACATGTTTTTCAAATGTTCCAAAAATATTTATTAACGTTATAAACCCTTCATGAAACCTCATCCCACCCGTGGATGAAGCTTCAAGAAAAACGCCAAGGCCGCCTGGGCTCTTCGCCTGCCCACCAACCTTAAGGTTGGACAGGCAACTTTCTCAATTGCCTTAATTGTTTGATTAATGGCCTTAACAGGCCTTTGACAGTTCGGCAGGCGCGCAGTCGACTCTGGTGTGTGCCCACCGAAAGGAAGATCAGAATGGCATGCGGTGTTGGGACATACGCCCGACATCACCGCGCGTCATTTTACATGTCAGTGTGAGGGGGCCCGCCCCGCACACTGAACAGAAGATTCTGCCCATAGAGTCAGGCCCTACTACAATTCCAATTTAAAAATAATTTCCAATAACATACACATTAATATCTCTTCATGACAGTGAGTTACAGGCTAGAATCTAATTGAGCGGTTTTGGATAGTTTATCTACAGAATAACAGATATTCAACAGTGAGATACAAATTAATATCTACTTGAGGAGTTCAGGGGATTTATATAAACAACAGATAACCCAGGAGTGAGTTAAAGATTGTAATCTAATCAAAGGGTTTGGTGGGGTTTATATATAGAATAACAGATACCCAGGTGTGGGTCACAGACTAGGCTCTAATCGAGGGGCTCGGAGGTGGTGGTTATATGGAGAATAACAGATACCCAGGCTGGAATCTAATTGAAGGCCTAGCGAGGTTTATATATAGAATTACAGCTACCCTGCACTGAGTTATGGGATGGAATCTAATCAGGGGGTTTGGAGGGTTTACGTATGGAATAGCAGATACCCAAGAATGAGTTACTGGCTGGAATCTAATAGCAAAGATCCCATAGTCTTTTTTTTACTGTTTTACAAGGCCAGGGAATCTCCAAAGCACAGAATCCCCCCCGCTCAAGAGATTAAGTAAATTGGTTGGAGCAAGTGGATTGGATTATCTGAGTTACCTTTTTTCTGATTCCTGAGAAGACTGTCATTCCCACCTTTGCCATCCGTAACCCAACTTGCATCTTTACCTCAACCCAATGAAAGTCTATCTCTGTCCCAGGCAAGTGGGGAGAACCTACGGGAGAGTATCCCAAGGAGAGAGGGAAGTTGGGGAGCGCCTTGAGGAAGAACCCAGGAATGGGGGTATGAGGGGAAACCTGGGGAAGTGGGACCAGATGTGGGGGATGATTTAGGGGAGGGGTGATCCAGCAAGGGGGAGTCTGGAGTCAGGGGGCACGGAGGAGGGGAGGACCTAGGGGAGGGGGGAACCTGGTTGTTGGGGGGATGGTGAGAAGGGGGAGAATCCTGAGGAGTGGGAAATGAGGTGGGGCGGACTTGGCAAGGGAGGAAAAACTCAGATGAGTGGGGGTACCAGGAAGTGGAGGAGGACCCAGAGGAGGTGGGGGAGACCCGCAGAGTGGGGAGTGGACCCTGGGAGTTGTTGAGGACCTTGAGGGGGAGGGGAGGAGGATCTGAACAGGGCTGAAAAAGGGCCTGAACTGAGCTGTGTGTTTGTTGATCCCTGTCAGTGAGCTCTGGCCTGGGGGAGGGTGGGTAGTAATCAATAACAGAGATTGTGCCCAAATACAAATCCAACAACTTTCAGTGAGAAATGGAGGGAAATGTCTGAGTTTGTGTAGATTGTTTGTGAAGTTTATTACACTGAGGCTGCAAATGCTGGAGTCATGAAACATAAACAGAAAGTGCTGAAAACATGTGGCGTCAGTTAGGATCTGTGGAGAAAAGAAGCAAGTTAACATTTCAAGAATGGACCATTATCAATTCTAATGAAGCATTAACGTGTCTCCTCCGCTGTCACACACTGACCTACCATGAGTTTCTTGCACATTCTGTGACTAGTAGTGTTTTGAGTGGTGTAGTAGATATGAACAGGCTAATGTTGTTGTTTTCTGCTAGGCTTCATTGTCGATAGGCAGGATCCCACATCTCATTGAAGATTCTGATGTCATGGAGGAGCGTTTGAAGATCGAGGAGACACCAATTTCCCAAATAGACAGCCCGTTGGTGATAAAGGAGCTCTCCAAGGTAGGTGCAATGTCTCTCCAACAATAGTGACATTGCAGCAGGAAACCAGCTATGCATTGTGAGAATGGGCGCAGTGACCTATCGAGGGGAGGCTGCTGGAGAAACTCCAATCTTTATCATTCAGTTTTCTGTTGGTTGTCTCAAGTCGCTGGAGCAATTAATCGCAGTGTAAGTCCCTTTAATTGGTCTGTATCCCACAGTGAGGTCCATCCCTCCAGCTGCCTCCTGTTCTGCAGTAGTAAAGAGCGGTGCACTTGAAAATGGAGCTCCCAGCAATGAGGGCTTCTCAGTCAATCGAAGCGTGACCTCCTGAACTGGCCCCTCCCCTGAGATTCATGCCTGTTATCCTCCTAGGTTAACAAGGCCATAAAAGTGCAAACCAAGCACTAGGCTTTATTCCTGGAGAGATAGAATTGAAAAGTAAGGAAGTATACTAAATCTGCACTCAACCTTCTTAGACCACTTTTACATAGGATTTAGGAATAGGCCATTCGGCTCTTCAAGCTTGCTCCACCATTCAATAAGATCATGGCTGATCTGGTTGTGGTCTCAGTTACACTGTCCTGACTGCCCCCCCATAACCCTTGACCCCACCGCCCCCCTTATCTATCAAAAATCTGTCTAACTCTGCCTTGAATAAATTCATTAACCGAGCCACCACTACTCTCTGGGGAAGAGAATTCCACATCCTAATGATCCTCAAAGAAAATATTTCTCCTCGTCTGCATCTTAAAAGGGAGATCTCATTCTTAAATTGTGTCCCCTGGTTCTAGTCTTCCCCCCGCCAAGTGGAAATATCCTCCTGATGTCTGTCCTATCAAACCCCCTCAGGATCTTATGTTTCAATAAGATCCCCTTTCATTCTTCTAAAGTCCCAATGGGAATAGGCCCAACCTGTTGAACCTTTCTTCATACGATAAACCCTTCATCCTAGGAATACGTTGAGTGAACCTTCTCTGAACTGCTTCTAATGCAATTATATCATTTTTCAAATAGAAAAGAGGAGCAGGTGTAGGCCATTCAGCCCCTCAAGCCTGCTCCACCATTCAATTTACGAGTACTGCATACAGTTCTGATTAACATATTAAAAGAAGAATATAGAGGCACTGGAGAGGGTGCAGCGAAGATTTACAAGGATGATACCAGAAATACATGGGTATACACATCAGGAAAGGATTGGCAGTCTGAGTCTCTTTTCTCCTGAGGAACAAAAATGGCTGAGGGGTGACCTAATAGAGGTCTTTAAAATTATGAAGGGTTTTGATAGAGTGAATACAGAGAGAGTGTTTTCTTTTATGAGGAAGAGCATAACTGGAGGCCCTCAATATGAGGTAGAAATCTAATGTCAAATTCAGAAGAAAATTCTTTCCCCAGAGAGGGGTGAAAATGTAGAACTCGTGACTACAGGGGATGGTTGAAGCAAATCGTTTAGCTGCATCTAAGGGAAAACAAACATATGATGGAGAAGGGATGCAAGAGTTACAATGATAGATTTAGATGAGGAAAGATGGGAGAAGGCCTGAGTGGATCATAAGAAATACTGTAGGAGCAGGAATAAGCCATTCAGCTCATCGAGCCTGCTCTGCCATTCAAAATGATCATAGTTGATCTGATTGTGGCCTTGACTCCACTTTCCTGTCTGCCCCCCCACCCCTAACCCCAATCACCCACCTCCCCCATAACCATTGACTCACATGTGTCTAACTCAGCCTTGAATATATTCAATTACCCAGCCTCTACTGCTCTCTGTGGAAGAGAATTGCAAAGACTAATGGCCCTCTGGGAGAAGAAATTCCTCCTCATCTCTGTCTTTAATAGGAGACCTCTTATTTTTAATAGGCGCCCCCTTGTTCTAGATTCCCCCATGAGACGAAACATCTTCTCAGCATTTACCCTTTTAAGCCCCTTCAGAATCTTATATATTTCAATAAGATCACCTCTCCTTCTTTTAAACTCCAATAAGGATAGGCCCAGCCTCACACAATTATTACAGCACAGAAGAAGGCTCAATCTTTTCTCATAAGACAACCCAGGCATGGGCTAGTTGGGCTGAATAGCCTGTTTCTGTGGTGTATATCTTATGTAATTCTATAAAATAAGAGGTGTTAAACAAATATTTTGTGCCTGCCTTTACAAAGGAAGACACAAATTACATACCAGAAATAGAGGGTAACTAAGGGGCAAATAAGAATAAGGAACTTAAGGTAATTAATATCTTTAGAGAAAACTATTGGAGAAACCTAAGGGACTGAAAGCCAACAAATCTCCAGTCCTGATGGCCTACCTCCTAGGGTTCTAAAAGAAGTAGCTGCAGAGATAATGGATGCATTGGTAATGATTTTCCAAAATTATCTAGATTCTAGAATGGTTCCACTGGATTGAAAGTTAGCAAATGGAACATCACTATTCAAGTAGGGAGGGAGAGAGAACTGAATGATTCCTTAGCAGTAGACAAACATTCTTCAATTGCTCTAGCTGATTGTACCTAGCCAGAATGCCATAATGAAACTGCATGTGCAACAAGGTGATGCTTAAACTCAAAGTGTTCAGGAGTTTATAACTTACCTTTATGCCATACTTAATGAGGCCACATTAAAAACTTGTGCAAACTTAAGGAATGCTCTTGTACATTTTTGTTCCCTTTAATGCTATTTAACTTATTTTCAATCGACTATGGTGGATCTGGTTGATTGCACTGACTTTGTTACCTCCCTCCATGTAGGTCACATTTGATGTTGCCTCCCAAATCCAAATCCCTGACTACCTTTCCTGCAACTCCATGTTTGAATCTGTTCAATCACAGATTTGCATAGAATGTACAGCACAGAAACAGACCATTCTGCCCACGTGGTCCGTCCCACCATTTATACTTTTCATCAGCCTTCTCCCACCCTTCTTTCTCTGACCTAATCAGCATATGCTTATACTTCTTTCTCCTTCATGTGTTAACACAGTTTCTCCTTAAGTGCTTCTATTCTAGTCACCTCAACTGAAGGATGTGAAGGACCTTGAGAGGTTGCAAGGAAGATGTACCAGGGATGAGGGATTTTAGTTACAAGGTTAGGTTGGAAAAGCTGGGTTGTTCTCCATGGAGGAAAGGAAGTCAAGGAGAAATCTAATAGCGGGATACAGAATTACGAAAGTTTAGGCAAGGTAGGCAAAAAAAGGCAGTTCCCATTAGCTGATGGTACAAGGACTAGGGGATACAAATTTAAGGTTTTAGTAAAAGAAACAGAGGTGTTGTGAGGAAGAACTTTGTTTTACACAGTGCAAAGTAATGACCTTGATCTCGCTGCCTACGAACATGGTAGAAGTGGAGACTATCAATGATTTCAAAGGAAATTGGATGAGCACTTGAGGGAGTTAAATTTGCAAGGCTATGAGGTGTGAACAGGGAAATAGAATTTACTGGATTGCTCTACAGAGAGCCAGCATGGACTCCATGAACCGAACTACATCCTTTTATGCTGTTTTGACCCTATAAAACAGGAAACAACAGACCAGATAGCCCGACATCAATTGTTGGTAAAACGCTGGTATCTTATTATGGATGACTTAACAACGCATTTTGAAAATCATAGTATAATCAGACAAAGTCAACACAGCTTTGCAAAAGGGAAATTGTGTTGTACAAATTTATTAGTTTTTTTGAAAATGTAACCAGTAGGGTAAATAAAGGGGAACCAGCATACGTAGTATACTTGGATTTCTAAAAAGGTGCTACAAAAAATATTAATAAACAAGACAAGGGCTCATGGAGTTGGGGATAATATATTAGCGTGGATGTAGGATTGGTTAATGGACAGGAAGCAGTGAGTAGGGATAAACAAGGTATTTTTAAGCTGGCAGGCTGTAACTAATGGTGTGTGAATCTTTGAAATTGTTACCCCAGAGGATTGTGGATGCTCTGTCATTGAATATATACAAGGTGAGATAGATTTTTGATCTCTCAGCGAATCAAGGGATTTGGGGGCGGGCCAGATTTAGGGGGCCAAATGGTCTATCCCTGTGCCTATTTTTTATATGCTCTACAGAAATGCAAGTCTTTCTTTCATTCATTATGGAATAACCAGCTTCTGCCCTATTTTTGTAGCTACGGTCTTGATGTGGCCGGTTCTTTTCAAGTGACCCCCAAGGCTTTAATGCTGGGTTGAGGATTGAGGATTTGCTGGGGGTGGAATGGCAAAGGGGCAATTTTAGGTCAAGAGGAAATGGCTGGGCTTTCTGATATTCAAGCTGGTCATTACCTGGCATTAACTCCCAGTTGTGTTTACATTTGTAGTGCTTAATGATCTCTTAGTCTGTAATTCACACTTTGTCTTTCAGATTTATCACAAAGAGTCAGTTTTTGCTGTGAACAAGATTTCTTTAGCTGTAAATAAAGGGGAATGTTTTGGATTGTTGGGGTTTAATGGAGCTGGAAAATCAACCACCTTCAAGATGTTGACTGGTGATGAGAAGATAAGTGGGGGAAATGCCTATGTCAAAGGTTACAGCATCCTGAAAGACAAAAAAAGGGTGAGTACTTGCCAGCCATTCAATAGTACATAGTGCTTACAGCACAGAAACTGGCCATTTTGTCCAGCTGGTCTATGCTGGTGTTTATGCTTAAATTCAACCGCCTCCCACCCTTCAGCATATTCTTCTATTTCCTTTCTCTTTCAGGTTGCCCTTAAATGTGTCTATACTATTTACCTTAACCACCTTTTGTGGTAGCAGTTTCCATATGCTCACCACTCTCTGGGCAGAGGTTTTTCTTAAATTTCCTGTTGGACTCATTAGTCACTGTCTTATATTGATGGCCGCTGGTTCTGATCTGCTCCACAAATGGGAACATCCACTCTATGTCTATCCTATCAAACCCTTTCATAATCTTAAACAGATCTATTGGGTCACCACGCAGTCTTCCCTTTTCTAGAGAACAGAACCCCCACCTGTTTAGTTAATCCTGGTAGGTATAACATCTTAGCTCGGGTATCATTGTGCTGAACCTCTTTTGCACCTTCTCCAGTGCCACAACAACTGTACAGTTAAATAGTGATATACACTACATTGGAGCTGACACCCTTTCATTTTTTGCCAGGGCAGTTTCTGGGCATTGCAGGTAGGTCATTGTTAACTGGACTGAGGAAGACAAGTGGGTAGTAAAGTATGGGAGAAGTTTCCCAGACAGGTCTTGGCTCTTGGCACCAGGCAGAGGGCGTTCCCATCCCTCAGGAGGCGGGGGGGTCGGGGGGGCATTCCCATCCCACCAGAGGGGAATGGGGTTTCACATCCCACCAGAGGAGGGAGTGGGGGGTTTCACATCTCGCAGGTGGACCGTGGGTTGCAGATCATGAAACCTTAGCCCACTGAGTTTTCTTTATTTCTTTGTTTTTTTTTTCCTCTCTGTTTCTGGATAGGTGCGGCAGAACATTGGTTACTGTCCCCAGTTTGATGCTCTTCTTGGTCACATGACAGGGCGGGAAACTCTATTTATGTATGCACGATTACGGGGCATTCCTGAGCATGCCATTACCCAGTGTGTGGATGATGTGATGCAGAGTCTCTTGCTCGAACCTTACGCCCAGAAGCTGGTACGGACATACAGGTGAGTAAAGCCAGGCCTTCACTACACCTCCTTACCCTTGCATTCTCTTCACTGTTCATTCATATTAGATGGAAGGGCTGGTGTTGGCGAATTTTTCTCAATGGCCATAAAGTTCACAGCACAGAGGAGGCCATTCAGTCCATCACATAATGGACTGCAGTGCCTTTCCTGATTCTGCCCGATTGCAAAACATACGGGGGTGATTACATAACTGAGGTGAACTTATTTGGGTTTGTTGGGTTGGGCTGGGGGCAGGTGGTAATGAAGGAGAGAAGGACTGTAGTCATTTTGAGGCCGTGCCATCCGTAGGCTTCCAGATCAACAACAAGGAAACTCCCAGGAGGGGAAGGAGGGAACCTTTTGCTAAGATTGCCAGTCTCTCTCTCTCTCTGTGCTGCGATTCCCAGTCTTTCAATGTGCTGTGATTTCTAGTCCCTCCCTCTGCTGAGATTCCTGGTTCCTCCCTGTTATGAGATTCCCAGTCTCTGCCTGTGCTGAGATTCCTAGTCTCTCCCTAAGTAAAGATTCCCAGCCTCTTTCCCTGTCCAGGGATTTCTGGTCACTGTCTCCCTTTAAAGAGATTCCTGACCTCTCTGTCTCCCTGTAAAAGAGGTTCCTGGCTTCTTCCAGTGCCAAGATTCCTGGCCCCTCTCTCTCCCCGCACTGAGATTCCTGGTCTTTGTCTCCCCGTGCTGAGAATCATGCTGCTGCTGGTTTTGTCCTGTCCTAGTGGTGGAAATAAGAGGAAGTTGAGTGCCGCAGTGGCGATGACCGGAAACCCTGTTGTCATCTTCCTGGATGAACCTTCCACCGGCATGGATCCCGTTTCCAGGAGACTCTTATGGGATGCAATGACCAGATTTCTACACAACGGGAAGTCTATTGTCATCACTTCTCACAGGTAGGCAGTTTGCTTCTCTGTTAGAGTACACTATCATTCATAATAACCGGAGGAGGCAATTCAGCCCCTTCAGCCTGCACTATCATTTAGATCATGGCTTATCGGTACTTTAATTCCATTTATCCACCTTGGTTCCATAACTGTTGGTGCTCTTGACGAACAAAAATCTTATCAATCTCAGTTTTTCAATTTCATTTGACCCCACAACGTCAATTGCTTTTTGAAGGAGAGTGTTCCACATTCCCATTACCCTTGTGTACAGCAGTGCCCTGTCATTGTCCCTGAACAGCCTGACTCTAATTGTAAGGTTATGCCCCCTTGTTCTGGATTCTTCCACCAAAGAAAATAGCTTCTCTCTACCTACCAAATAAAATACTTTAAAAATCATAAACACTTCAACCTAGCCATCTCTCCTTGACATTCAATGGTTATGAGGGGTAGACGGCAAAGTGAAGTTGAGTGCAACCAGATCAGCCATGACCTCAATGAATGGCAGAGCAGGCTCAAAGGGCCGAATGACCTACTCCTGCTCCTAAGTCTAAGTTCTTATGTTCATTACCATCATTGAATACCCATCCATAACATCCTCAGAGTCACCATTGACTAGAAACTTAAATGAACTAACCATAAAAATACTGTGGCTACAAGCGCAGGTCAGAGGCTGGAAGTTCTGGAATGAGTAACTCACCTTTTGACACCACAAAGCCTGTCCATCATCTACAGGGCATAAGTTAGGAGTGTGATGGAATAATCTCTGCTTGTCTGGGTGAATCCAGCTCCAACAACACTCAAGAAGCTTGACACCATCCAGGACAAAGCAGCCCACTTGATTGGCACCTCATCCACCATCCGTACACAATAGTAGCAGTATTTTTTTATATTCTTTCATGGAATATGGCATCGCTGGCAAGTCTGCATTTGTTGCACATCCCATTGCTCTTGAGAAGATGGTAATGAGCCCCCTTCTTGAACCTCTGCAGTCCATATGGTGTTGGTATACTCATGGTTGTGTAGGGCAGGAAGTTCCTAGATTTTGATCCAGTGACAATGGAGGAACGGCAATATAGTTCCAGTCAGCCTGGTGTGTGACTAGGAGGAGAGCTTGAAGGGGTGATGTTTCCATGTTTCCATTGCCATTGTCTTTCTTGGTATGGTTGTCCACCTTTTCACGTGAGGGGTAACTTTTCAAGTTTTTCTCACTCAAGGGGCTGATGAACACATTTCAGAAACATATTAAAAATGAGTTTCCAAAAAAATCAATGTCAAAGCAATAAATTGATCATTTTAAAAAGTAATTGATAAGAGTGACCATTAAAAAGTACCAGGCAGCAGAGCTAACCAATAAAACCTTAGTGGGGCATTCAGTGATTGTAATGCCATTGAATGTCAAGGGGAGACGGTTAGATTCTCTCTGCTGGAGATGGTCATTGCCTGGCACTTGTGTGGAGTGAATGTTACTTGCCACTTATCAGCCCAAGTCTGAGTATTGTCCATGTGTTGCTGTATGGACATGGACTGCTTCAAGATCTGAGGTATTGTGAATGGTGTTGAACATTGTGCAATCATCAACAAACATCCCCACTTCTGACCTCATGATAGAAGGAAGGTCATTGATGAAGCAGCTAAGATGGTTGGACCTAGGATACTACCCTGAGGAACTCCTGTGGTGATGTCCCGGGACTGAGATGATTGACCTCCAACAACCACAACCATCTTCCTTTGTGCTATGTATGACTCCCAAGATCCCTTGGCTTGATGGTGATGGTAGAATGAGTGATAGGCTGGACCAGGTTACAGATTGTGGTTGAATACAATTCTGTTGCTGATGATGACCCAGAACGCCTCATGGATGCCCAGTTTTAGCTGCTAGATCTGTTCTGAATCTACCCCATTTAACATGTTGGTGATGCTACATAACACAATAGAGGGTATCTTCAATGTGAAGACTGTATTTCATCTTCACAAGGACTGTGCGGTGATCATTCCTACCTATACTGTCATGAACCGATGCATCTGAGACAGGTAGATTGGTGAGGATCAGGTCTAGTAGGTTTTTCCCCCTTGTTGGTTCCCTCACCACTACCTGCCAGAAGCCCAGTCTGGCAGATACATCCTTTAGGTGATTCTTTGATTCTCGTTTATGGGACAGCTCTCCAAATTTTGGCAAAAGTCCCCAGATGTTAAAGAGAATTTTGTAGGGTCGACAGGACTGGGGGTGCTATTGTCAATTCCGGTGCCTAAGTTGATGCCAGGTGATCCATCTGGTTTTGTTCCTTTCTGACTTTTCTGCAGCAGTTTGATACAACTGAGTGGCTTGCTGGGCCATTTCAAAGGGTACTTAAGGCTAACCACATTGCTGTGGGTCTGGAGTCACACATAGGCGAGACCAGGTAAGGAAGCCAGATTTCCTTTATAAAGGACATTAGTGAATCAGATGCGTTTGTATGACAATCGATGATAATTTCATGCCATCATCACTGAGATAGCTTTGAGTATTGCTGAAAAAGGAGTCATGTCTAAGCTTTTCATCTTGTCCTGGTCAGGACACTTGCAAGAATATCAATATAAGGTGGAAAACAACAATTTATACTGTATCTGAAGAGAGTGCTGATTGGTTGGCATGTGGCATTGCCATGGAGGATGCACCACTGATGGTGACTGAGTTAACTGCCAGGCATTTTTTTGAAATTTAAACCAGGCTGCTTGACCCTGATTGGTCAAGGCATTGCCCTGAAGAATGAGTCAACAAATGGCTGTCACTTATTTTGTTTAGCTGAAAACAGGCGCATTGTGTGTACATGTTCTGTATGTCTGCAAAGAACAGGGCCCGGTGTATTAATATAGCTTCCAATACACACAAATGTGCCACATTACGAGCCCGACTGACAAGCTTAAATTGGTTGTCAGCGTAATTTTTAGCACACTGAGGATTATTTAACAAATGTTGTCCAATTGCGGTATTACATCTTATGTTGGACACTGTTTGAATTTTGCAAGCACAGGCTGGCTGGTTGGGGACAGTCTGTACCCTGAATGTTTTGAACAACAGCTGGGACAAGCAGTTTGATATGATCCCCCAGTCTTTGGGATGTACTGCCTATATACCCAGCATCACACTGGCACTGAAATTCATGCACCACATTACTCATTTATGTGATAGGCAGAATGTCCTACTGGCTTGACGGCAACATCCCGTTGCTGGCATATACCACTTGTGCTGCTACTACATAGTAGCAGTGTGAAACAGCTAGCTTCACCTGTTACTCAAATTTTTGAGATACCTTGCCCTTCCAGGGTAATCTGATAGACTGGCTACTTTTCAGGGCTGACCAGTAACAGTCTTAGGCCTGTTCATGAGTTTGCGTGATATACAGCACAAAATGATTTGATCAGAGTAGCCATTATCCTGCAGGATGCCTTTGATGCACCCTATTTCAGCTGTGTCCTGATGAGTGCAAGACGAAAAGCTTAGACATGTATATTTTTCAGCAATATCTAACTTCTGTACTACCAATTGACTATTTGTATACCTGACATAGCTTTCATTTCTATTTTTTATCAATTAATTTAAATTTAATTAAATTTAAATTCCACCAGCTGCCATGGTGAGAGTTGAACCTTTAAATCCGTGTCCCCAAAGCATTACTGGTCCAGTGACATCACTACTATGCCACCATCACCTATCAGCTGCAGCAACTCGCCATGGTTCCTTTGACAGAACCTTGCAAACTCAACCATCCAGAAGGACAAGGACAGCAGGCACATGGGAACACCACCACCAGCATGTTCCCCTCCAAGTCGCACACCATCCTGACTTGGAACTATCTTGCCTTCCTTCACTGTTGTTGGGTGAAAATTCTGGAACCCCCTCCCTAACAGCACTGTGGGTGTACCTACACCACATGGACTGCAGCGGTTCAAGAAGGAAGTTCACCACCACCTTCTCAAGGGCAATTAGGGATGGGCAACAAGTGGTGCCTAGCCAGGGATGCCCACAACAAATTAAAAGAAAAGATTCTATCGCCCCTTGCTCTTTATTACTCTGTGGAATACAAGCCTGGTCTATAAACTTCACCAGCTGACCTTCTAGAATAGAACAGATAGCAGAGAATGGTTCAGACTCTGAGAACATCAGAGGTTAATCATATCATCCACATTTGCTGTCTGCCATTTTCCACAATGGCCATGAGGATTTTAGTTTTCTGTTGGAATTTTTTTGTTTCCAGCCTTCACCTCTTGCCATGTTCTAGGAGCACAAGTGAATCCTCATTAATGTCCACCACCTACATTAATTGTATTCAATTGTATGCAGAACCATCAAGTCTATGCAACACAAAAACAGAATTACCTGGAAAAACTCAGCAGGTCTGGCAGCATCGGCGGAGAAGAAAAGAGTTGACGTTTCGAGTCCTCATGACCCTTCGACAGAACTTGAGTTCGAGTCCAAGAAAGAGTTGAAATATAAGCTGTTTTAAGGTGTGTGTGTGTGGGGGGCGGAGAGATAGAGAGAGAGAGGTGGAGGTGGGGGGGGGG
Source organism: Carcharodon carcharias (assembly GCF_017639515.1). Lineage (NCBI taxonomy): Eukaryota > Metazoa > Chordata > Chondrichthyes > Lamniformes > Lamnidae > Carcharodon > Carcharodon carcharias. The sequence goes on along the minus strand of NC_054481.1, from coordinate 30,900,510 downwards.
TGTGGTTGTAGGGACAAACAAGCAGTGATAGAAGCAGATCATCAAAAGATGTCAACGACAATAGTACAATAGAACACATAGGTGTTAAAGTTAAAGTTGGTGATATTATCTAAACGAATGTGCTAATTAAGAATGGATGGTAGGGCACTCAAGGTATAGCTCTAGTGGGGGTGGGGAGAGCATAAAAGATGTAAATAAATAAATAAATAGGTTTTTTTTTTCTTTTTCTCTCTTTATAATGGAAATGGGTGGGAAAAGGAAAATCTATATAATTTATTGGAAAAAAAAGAAAAGGAAGGGGGAAACAGAAAGGGGGTGGGGATGGGGGAGGGAGCTCACGACCTAAAGTTGTTGAATTCAATATTCAGTACGGATGGCTGTAAAGTGCCTAGTTGGAAGATGAGGTGTTGTTCCTCCAGTTTGCGTTGGGCTTCACTGGAACAATGCAGCAAGCCAAGGACAGACATGTGGGCAAGAGAGCAGGGTGGAGTGTTAAAATGGCAAGCGACAGGGAGGTTTGGGTCATTCTTGCGGACAGACCGCAGGTGTTCTGCAAAGTGGTCGCCCAGTTTACGTTTGGTCTCTCCAACGTAGAGGAGACCACATTGGGAGCAACGAATGCAGTAGACTAAGTTGGGGGAAATGCAAGTGAAATGCTGCTTCACTTGAAAGGAGTGTTTGGGTCCTTGGACGGTGAGGAGAGAGGAAGTGAAGGGGCAGGTGTTGCATCTTTTGCATGGGCATGGGGTTGTGCCATAGGAGGGGGTTGAGGAGTAGGGGATGATGGAGGAGTGGACCAGGGTGTCCCGGAGGGAGCGATCCCTACGGAATGCCGATAAGGGTGAAGGGAAGATGTGTTTGGTGGTGGCATCATGCTGGAGTTGGCGGAAATGGCGGAGGATGATCCTTTGAATGCGGAGGCTGGTGGGGTGATAAGTGAGGACAAGGGGGACCCTATCATGTTTCTGGGAGGGAGGAAAAGGCGTGAGGGCGGATGCGCGGGAGATAGGCCGGACACGGTTGAGGGCCCTGTCAACGACCGTGGGTGGAAAACCTCGGTTAAGGAAGGAGGAGGACATGTCAGAGGAACTGTTTTTGAATGTAGCATCATCGGAACAGATGCGACGGAGGTGAAGGAACTGAGAAAATGGGATGGAGTCCTTACAGGAAGCGGGGTGTGAGGAGCTGTAGTCGAGATAGCTGTGGGAGTCAGTGGGTTTGTAATGGATATTGGTGGACAGTCTATCGCCAGAGATTGAGACAGAGAGGTCAAGGAAGGGAAGGGAAGTGTCGGAGATGGTCCACATGAAAATGATGGAGGGGTGGAGATTGGAAGCAAAATTAATAATCCCTTCCTTGACCTCTCTGTCTCAATCTCTGGCGATAGACTGTCCACCAATATCCATTACAAACCCACCGACTCCCACAGCTATCTCGACTACAGCTCCTCACACCCCGCTTCCTGTAAGGACTCCATCCCATTCTCTCAGTTCCTTCGCCTCCGTCGCATCTGTTCCGATGATGCTACATTCAAAAACAGTTCCTCTGACATGTCCTCCTCCTTCCTTAACCGAGGTTTTCCACCCACGGTCGTTGACAGGGCCCTCAACCGTGTCCGGCCCATCTCCCGCGCATCCGCCCTCACGCCTTCTCCTCCCTCCCAGAAACATGATAGAGTCCCCCTTGTCCTCACTTATCACCCCACCAGCCTCCGCATTCAAAGGATCATCCTCCGCCATTTCCGCCAACTCCAGCATGATGCCACCACCAAACACATCTTCCCTTCACCCCCCTTATCGGCATTCCGTAGGGATCGCTCCCTCCGGGACACCCTGGTCCGCTCTTCCATCACCCCCTACTCCTCAACCCCCTCCTATGGCACCACCCCATGCCCACGCAAAAAATGCAACACCTGCCCCTTCACTTCCTCTCTCCTCACCGTCCAAGGACCCAAACACTCCTTTCAAGTGAAGCAGCATTTCACTTGCATTTCCCCCAACTTAGTCTACTGCATTCGTTGCTCCCAATGTGGTCTCCTCTACATTGGAGAGACCAAACGTAAACTGGGCGACCGCTTTGCAGAACGCCTGCGGTCTGTCCGCAAGAATGACCCAAACCTCCCTGTCGCTTGCCATTTTAACACTCCACCCTGCTCTCTTGCCCACATGTCTGTCCTTGGCTTGCTGCATTGTTCCAGTGAAGCCCAACGCAAACTGGAGGAACAACACCTCATCTTCCGACTAGGCACTTTACAGCTATCCGAACTGAATATTGAATTCAACAACTTTAGGTCGTGAGCTCCCTCCCCCATCCCCACCCCCTTTCTGTTGCCCCCTTCCTTTTTTTTCCAATAAATTATAAAGATTTTCCTTTTCCCACCTATTTCCATTATAAAAAAATACCCACTAGAGCTATACCTTGAGTGCCCTACCATCCATTCTTAATTAGCACATTCGTTTAGATAATATCACCAACTTTAACACCTATGTGTTCTATTGTACTATTGTCATTGACATCTTTTGATGATCTGCTTCTATCACTGCTTGTTTGTCCCTACAACCACACCCCCCCCTCCACCTCTCTCTCTCTCTCTCTATCTCTCCGCCCCCCACACACACACCTTAAAACAGCTTATATTTCAACTCTTTCTTGGACTCGAACTCAAGTTCTGTCGAAGGGTCATGAGGACTCGAAACGTCAACTCTTTTCTTCTCCGCTGATGCTGCCAGACCTGCTGAGTTTTTCCAGGTAATTCTGTTTTTGTTTTGGATTTCCAGCATCCGCAGTTTTTTTGTTTTTAAGTCTATGCAACATGTCCCTATAATTTAACTCTTGTAGCCTCAGCAGTATTCTGGTGAATCTAATCTGCAGACAACTAATATATCCTTCCTAAGGTGTGGTGCTCAGAATTGAATGCAGTACTATGTTTCTATTACATGCTGTAATTGGTCTTCAATAAGACTGCACGCTGTGTTTCAGTATGGAGGAGTGTGAGGCACTCTGCACCAGGCTGGCTGTGATGGTCAACGGTCAGTTCAAGTGCCTCGGGAGTCCCCAGCACCTCAAGAGTAAATTTGGCAGCGGATATACGTTACTGGTCAAAATCCACGGGGATAAACCTGATCTCAAGCCTTTCAAGAACTTTATTGAAACATCATTTGAAGGTAAAGACCTAACTTCATTTGGATTTCCCTACGTAAACCGCTCATTAAATAGGAAACTCTCTCTCTCTCTCTCTCTGTTACACACACATTCTCTAACATAACCTTGCTGTCAAACTCTCTCTCACACTCTAATGCTGTCACTCATTCTTACTCTGTCTCTCTCTGTCCCTCTCATTCACTCTGTCTCAATTTCTTTCTGAATCAGTGTGTGTTCCTCTCTCTCCATATCCCTCGTTCCCCTTCTCTGCCTCTTTTTTCTCTCCCCTGCTCTCTCTCTCTCTTGCGGTCTTCTGCACCCTGCCATGCCCTCGCCCGCCCCCCTTGCCCGCCCTCTCGTGCTCTCCTTCTGCTGCACCTCTCCCCCCACTCTCCCACTCACACATGATTGCGCGCTCTCTCTCATGCTCTCAGTTTCTCTCTTTCACACACAAGTGCTCTCTCTCATTTTGTCAAGCAATCCCTCTCTCATGAGCGCCCCCCCGCCCTCGTGGCCGGCCCCCCACCTCGTGGCCCCCCCCCACTTCGCGGCCGGCCCCCCATCTCGCAGCTGCCCCCCCCTCGTGGCCGCACCCCCCATCTTGCAGCTGCCCCCCCTCTCGCGGCCGGCCCTCCCTCTCCCTCCCCCTCCCTCTCTCACCCTCTCTCTTTTTCTCTCTCTCTCTCTCACCCTGTCTCCCCCTCACAATCGCTCAAGCATTCTCTCTCTCACAGTCACTCACGCACTCTCTCTCCCTCTGTCTCTCTCGTGCGCCCTCCCTCTCTCACGGTCTTTATTGCTCTCTCTCACGCACTTTCCGTGGATAGGAGAATCGCTCTCACATTCTATGCTGTATCACTTGACCTTGGGGATTGTTATAGGGTAGGAAGGATGTTGCTTTTGGCCTCAGTGCCCTGGGCTATGGATTGAAAGAATCTTCAGGGTCTCTGCTCATGCCTGTATTTCATTAAACTCTGTTCAAAATGTGTGGGCATTGGATAATGGGACTAGAGCTAGCTATGATGTGTGAAGACAAGAAGACATTGAGATCTAGAGAAAGCATAGTTCAGTGACAGGGCATTGTGACATGAAGTCTGTTTGTTCACTGACAACTGATTTCATTGATAAAATGGGCCCCATCCTGATGTTTTTAGTTTTGTTCTCAGGATCTGGGCACCATTGAAAAGGCTGCGCTTATTTCCAATTCCTGATTGCCCTGCAGGCATTGAGAGTTGACCACACAATTGTGTGGCTGAAGTCATCTGTGGGCCAGATCAGCTAAGAATGGACATAAGTGAACCATTTGAGTTTTTACGACAAGCCGACGTGGTGAGACCGTCGGTATCTGTGCACAAATGATCAGATTTATTGAATGTAATTTGCAGTTTTCCTGCTGAGCTTTGAACTCAGTCACTTCTAGTACCCAGTCACCATACCCAGGGGGTGTGTACCTGGAATGGTTAAGGAGCCCATTTCATTGGTTATTGTTTGTCCTTTTAATATTTATTATGTCATTTTATTTTTATTTCTGGCTCTAACGTCCTTTTGTTTCATTGTTTGACAGGCAGTATTGTAAAAGATGAGCATCATGGAATGGTGCATTACCACTTAACCAGCCAAGACTTGACATGGCCTCAGGTAGGTTACTTTGTTTGACTGGGATCCTGGGAGAAAAGATTCACAACTGTCACTGCACCAGAAGCTTCCAGAGAGAGGCTGCAGGAAATGGCCCAGCATAGGAACAGGAGGCCATTCAGCCCCTCAGAACAGCAGGAGGCCATTCAGCCCCTCAGAACAAGAGGGGGCCGTTCAGCCCTGCATCTGCTATGTAGGAACAGGGAGGGGATCATACAGCCTCTCAAACCTGTGACACCACTCAATCAATTGTTTTAGCATCCACAACCTTTTGGGGAGAAAGTTCCAGATTCCCACTGCCCTTTGTGTGAAGAAGTGCTTCCTGACATCACCCCTGAATGACCGAGTTCTAATTTTGAGGTTATACCCCCTTTTTCTGGACTCCCCTACCAGGGCAAATAGATTCTCTATATCTACATTGTCAATTTGTTTAATAATTTTAAACATCTCAATCAGATGGGAATACAAACCCAATCTATACAACCTTTCTTCCTAATTTAACCCTTTGAGCCCCAGTGTCATTCTGGTGAATCTGGTGATGACTGTGTCATCTCTATCTCCTTCCTGAGGTGCAGTGCCCAAAGTGATGTACAGTTACTCCAGATTAGATCTGACAAAGGCTCAGTACAGCTGAAACTTCACTTCCTCACTATGAATCCAATGCTCTTGAGTTAAAGGCCATTTGCTATCAGTCTTTTTGGTTACTTTGCATACATATGCACCAGATTTTAGTAATGTGTAGGCGGACACCTAAATCCTTTCGGTCCTTCACAGATTTAGTGTCTCAACAACAAGAAATATTCTGATTTGTCTTTCAGAGATTCAAAGTGGGTGACCTCACATTTCCCCACATTGAACTCCACCTGTCAAGAGTTTTGCTTATATACTTAATCTCTCTGTGTCCCTTTGTAATTTCCTGCTCCCATTTACACAACTTCCTGTACATCCAAGAACAGCAATTAAAGAGAGGAGCGAGACTCAGTGTTCGGAGTGTAGATTTGGCCCCAATTTTAACAGGGGAGTCATTGCAAACGGGGAAGGTGGACAGGCCGAGGATGTGGAGGCCATGCTGAACTTTAATAAAATACTGCAACAGCCAGTGGTTCGTGGGGGAGAGAGCGGGAGCTCAGGACCATGATCAGGGTGTGGAGCTAACATGGAAGGCCAAAGGCTTTCTTATCAGGCCCAGAGGAGAACTAATATTACTAACCCATCAATAGTATTCATTATTAATTGAGTTATTAAACCATCTCACTGCTCACTGCTTGCTGATACTAACCCATCAATAGTACTCACTGTAACTGAAAATACTATCGATAGTATTCATTCCTTAGCTGATATTAACCCATTGATAGTGCTCACAGTAACTGAAATTACTAACCTACCGATAGTGTTCTTGCTGACGTGAACCCTTTGCTCACCAACAGCTAATATTACTAGAAGCTCGAGCTTGTAATTGTCATGCTTGCATGTAAATGGAGAATCACTTCCATTTTCCTCCCCTTGTTTGCAGATTTTCGGCACACTAGAAAGGGCCAAGGAGGAATACAATATCAAGGATTATTCGGTCAACCAGATCTCCCTCGAGCAGGTGTTCCTCAGCTTTGCTCAATTCCAGTTACATACAGCAGAAAGACCAGATTAGCACTGATCAAACTGAGCTCCTGTACTAGTCCCTGACCATGAACTCACAGGAGGTGGGTTACACGTACAGGAGTATTTCTATATGGGGTGGGGGAAACAATGTATGAGAAATGAAAATCCAGAGTAAAGTTAATACTGATTAAAGCTGAGAGGCCCGAACTGTGCTGGAGCTGGGTGGGTTCAGCACGTGCTGGAGCTGGGCGGGTTCAGAAATGTGCTGGAATTAAGGCCTCCAACTCTCAGGTCATGACTAGGCAGAGCTACAATACTCAGTCAGGGTAAGAAATGGCTGCAGGCCTGGAGTCCTTGGTGTTCCATACTAGTTTTGCTAAATGTGAGTGGGATTATATTACACTTGAGATAAACCCATTTATCCAATTGTCTTGTCCAAGACAAAACATCATAAAATCATCAGAGCAAACATGGCTTATGAATTGATCCATATACACCCATGCCCCATGTATCATGCAGTTGGATCTTTCTGTTCCCTGATTCTCTCTTGAGGATCAAGTTACAGTTGTTCCTGTTATAAAACTGGAGCCCTCTGCATTCAGGTCTGAATTCTGGTCCTGCCCCAGCTATAACACAGGGCTGGCCTCATACCAGATAATAGCTTGTTACTAGTAGTGATCCTAGAGTTGTGGTCTTTATTAATAATGATCCTGCTCAAGTTGTGGATCGTTAGTCAAGACCAATATACTGAAAGAAAAAGAACAATACTAAAGATGCTGGAAATCAGAAATAACAGTGAATGCTGGAACTACCCAACAGGTCAGGCAGCATCTGCGGAGAGAGAAACAGAGTTAATATTTCAGATTGATGGCATTTTGTCAGAAGTGAAAACATTGGAACATAGGACTTAAGAGCAGGAGTGTGCCATTCAACCCTTCGAGCCTGCTCCACTGTTCAATAAGATCATGGCTGATCTGGTTGTGGTCTCAATTTCACTTTCCTGTCTGCCCTTCACAGCTCATGACTCCCTTATCTATCAAACTCTGCCTTGAATAAATTCAATAACCTAGCCTCCACTACTATCTTGTCTATGTTGTTGGTACCAACATGGACCATGACAACCCTGAATCCTCCCTCCCATCGTCCCCTCCCCTGCAAGTTCCCCTCCAGTCCCAAGCATATGTCCAAAACCCTGGCACTGGGCAGGCAAAACAGCCATCTGGACTCTCTCAGCTACAGAGAATTGTGTCAATCCCCTACTATACTGTCCCCTACTACCATTACATTCCTATTAACTTCCCCCTCTTGAAAGGCTTCCTGTACCATGGTACCAAGGTCAGTTCACTCATCCACACTGCAGTCCTGCTTTCATCCCCACAAGCTCTGAGAACCTCAAACCTATTGGACAATTGCAAGGGCTGAGGTTCCTCTACTTCTGCCTCACTTGCAGTCACACCCTTCTTGCCCTGACCACTGACCAAATCAGAAGACCCTAACCTATGGGGTGTGACCGCCTCCTGGAACAAAGTGTCCAGGTAACTTTCCCCCTCCGTCAGTGTCTGAAGCTCGGCCTCCAATGACTCTGAGCTGAAGCTGCTGGCACTTAATACAGACATGTTTTCCCTGGATCACACTGGTATCCAGGAATTTCCACATTCTGCAGTTGCAACACATCACTTGCCTTGCCATCTTTATTACATGTTAATTACTCTGTTATTACTTAATTTATAATTAATAAACCCTACTACTCCCAATGAGCTTTACTATTAGTAAACCTTACTATGACTAATGAAACCTTACAATTACTAATAAGTTACACGAGCTTCAAAAGATAAGTGAGCAAAATATTCACCAACCAATCACTTACCTCCTTCCCTCCTCCCTCAGTGCACCAAATTTCCTCACTCACCAAATTCCCAAAATCCAACAGGCTTTAAGCTAACACAGAGGCAGGGAAATAAGGGAGCAGACACTGTCAAGATAGACCCACCAGAGATGATGGCACAGTGGTATACAATCAGGAGGGAGTAGCCCTGGGAGTCCTCAACATTGACTCCGGCCCCCATGAAGTCTCATAGCATCAGGTCAAACATGGATTAGTTACCAACTATCTGCTTTATCCTCCCCAAATCCCACCAGCCAACCACTCCTCCTCATGAATCAATGCCCCTCCATGTTGAACACCATTTGGAAGAGGTACTAGGGGTGACAATAGCACAAAATGTACTCTTGGTCTATCATCACTACTGGCTGAGCCCTAATGGATATGCTGCTAGACTGGGTCTGTGGCAGATGGTGAGGGAGCCATAAGAGGGAAAAACCTACTTGACCTCCATGCTCACCAGTCTACCTGTCGCAGGCGCATCTGTCCATGGTAGGAGTGACCACTGCACAGTCCTTGTGGAGACGAATTCCAGCCTTCAGATTGAAGATACCCACCATTGTCTTGTGTGGCACTACCACTGTGTTAAATGGCATAGATTTTGAACAGGTCTAGCAACTCAAAAACTGGGCATCAATGAGGCGCTGTGCGCCACCAGCAGCAGCAGAATTATATACAACCACAGTCTGTAGCTCAAGAAGCAGGACAAATCTGACCCAGCCAATTACTGCCCCATCAATCTATTCTCAATTATCAGAAAAGTGATGGAAGGTGTCATTGACAGTGCTATCAAGCAGCACTTACTCACTGACACTTTAGTTTGGGTTCCACCATGGCTACTCAGCTTCTGACCTCATTACAGCCTTGGTCCAAACATGGACAAGAACGCTGAACTCTAGAGGTGAGGTGAGAGTGACGGCCCTTGACATCAAGGCAGAATTTGACCGTGTGTGGCATCAAGAGGCCCTAGCAAAACTGGAGTCATGGGAATCGGGAGGAAACGCTCCACTAGTTTGAGTCATACCTAGCACAAAGGAAGATGGTTGTGGTTATTGGAGGTCAATCATCTCAGTCCCAGCACATCACTGCAGCAGTTCCTCAAGGTAGTATCCAAGTCTCAACCATCTTCAACCGCTTCTTCAATAACCTTCCCTCCATCAAAAGGTCAGAAGTAGGATATTCGCTGAAGATTTCACAATGTTCAGCACCATTTGTGACTACTCAGATACTGAAGCAGTATGTGTCTATTTGCAGCAAGACCTGGACAACATTCAGGCTTGGGCTGATAAGTGGCAACTTAAATTCATGCCATACAAGTGCCAAGCAATGACCATTTCCAACAAGAGAGAATCCTACCATCTCCCCTTGACATTCAGTGGCATTGCCATTGCTGAATCCCCCACTGTCAACATCCTGGGCAGTTACCTTGACCAGAAACTGAACTGGCCTACCATATACTGTAACTACAAGACCAGTCAGAGGCTAGGAATCCGGTGGTGAGTAACTCACCTCCTGACTCCCCAAAACCTGTCCACCATCTACAAGGCACAAGTCAGGAGTGTGATGGAATACTCTCCACTTGCCTGGATGAGTGCAGCTCCAACAACACTCAAGAAGCTCGACAACATCCAGGACAAAGCAGTGCACTTGATTGGCACCCCATCCAGCACTTCCTCCACCACTAACATAGTTGGAGCAGTGTGTACCATCTGCAAGATGCACTGCAGGAACTCAGAAAGGTTCCTTCAGCAGCACTTGCCAAACCTGTGACCTCTACTACCAAGGAGGACAAGGGCAGCAGATGCATGGGATCAATCTGACTTGGAACTATAACGCCATTCTTTCACTGTCACTGGGTCAAAATCCTGGAACTCCCTAACAGCACTGTGAGCGTATCTACATTACATGGACGGCAATGGTTCACGAAGGCGGCTCACCATCACCTTCTCAAGGACAATTAGGGATGGCAATAAATGCTGGTCTAGCCAGAGACATCCATACCCTGGGAAAGAAGGAAAAAATAACCATGATGATCTTGCAAGGCAGAAGGAGATGGTAATGGGACAAGTAAAGAAACAAAAGACGGGCCTAAAGGAGATATACATGAGAAAAGCAATTGACCTGTGTAATAATTGTGGTTTGTTGCTAGTGTAGATTTGTTCCTAGAATGCCCCTGCTGCAAGTTCTGGTTTACTGGTAATACCAGCAGATCACAGACACACTGCAGCCACTCCCTTGAAAGAACCGAATAAATCAAGTGTCCAGGAAAAATAGATGAAACATAATGACTCCATTCTCCAGCTGCTAAAATGGCACATAGAATCAAAAAAGGGCCTCCTGTGCCATTTGGCCTGTTGTCATGTCTGTGCCAGTTCTCTGCAAGTGCAGCTCACTTTGTGCCACTCCCCCTGCATTTTTTTTCTTCAAATAATTATGCAAATCCCTTTTGAAAGCCACAATTAAATCTTCCTCTACCACACTCTCAGGCAATGCATTCCAGATCCTAACCACTGGCTATGTAAAAAGATTTTCCTCATGTCCCTATTGTTTCTTTTACCAATCACCTTAAATCAGTGGATTGGAAATTGAGTAGTCTAATCTTACTTCTACATAAGTTCCTGTATTTTACAGGAAAGTAGTGTCAGTGGCGATTCAGGAATGGGGATGAGGAAAGGTGGCATTCTACAGATATTAAAAACTGCTTTACAACCGAACTGTAGTTGGAATCTTGAAACAGCGTGTGAAATGGATCAAATAGGATGTACATACATCATGGGTTGGAATGGAACCATGGATCAGAACGACAACTTTCAATGCAAGGAACCCCTTTCTGTGGCTGACAAGATCTGTCGGTCTCTGACATTGTTTCATGGGCTCCTCTGTGTAGTCTTAAGATATCACTCTGTCAGCGATGTCTGATCTACTCTGGGAGATACTTGAAAAATTTAAAGTGCAATTCTAATTCAGTGAAGACTTTGTACTGGGTGAGTGTGCAGGCAGATTCCAGTTACCAAGAAATGAGGACTGTCCCACTGCAAGCACTTATCATTCTTGTTTCCATTTGATTTAACAAAACTTTAAAAATCCTGACCTCCACTAACAAACATGTGTTCCTGAACTGTCAGTGATCCCACCCAGTCAGAGTGTGAATGTATCAATACTTTAGTGTTTTAATCTAAACATTATCTTCTGAATAGAAATCAATTTGCATTGTGTAGGTTAACCAGAGACACTTAACATATTTGGAGCCTATCAGTGGGAATGATAGATGGGCATTATTGAGATACAATTTATTGAAGCTGAGGTCTGGTTCATGTGATAGTAATGCTGTTGTATCTCAAAGTTTCACTTTATTATAGACTGTCCGAACTTTTAGGTGGTTTGGGCTGTGCAAAGGAGGGTCTTAGGTCAGCTGGTATAAGGCTGGGGATGAGGGTCAGTTCCAGATTTCTGCCTGTATTGGTGTGATTCTAATGTGTCTGCTTTTTAAACATTATCCATTATCTGAGGTTCTAATGCCATGTGGCAACCTCACTGAGCATTTCAGAAAATCCAAGATTGATGGCAGCTCGCTCATCATGTTCTGATATCACAGGCTGGACCCTCAACACTACCTCTAGCAATGGAAAATCAGTCCCATTGGTTTGGATCTGAGTCAGACAGAAATTAAAATTAACTTTTAGTTTCCTTTTTTTTGTCTTAGACTTTGTGAGGCTGAGGTAATTTGAATCAGAAACATTGTCAATTTTTCTGTATAGTGAATTTTATTATTGCATGTTTTTAATTATGTAGCTCAATTTGGCTCAAAACCCCTAAAACTTGAGGCTGAAAACAATGAATAACCAAAGTGAAAGAAAAAGCCCAGAATTAATTGTAACTGATGCTGTGCAGTGGTGTTTCAATGAACCAATTGCAAAACAACTAATCAGCACAGTTTTCAAGTTATCAATGTGAGGATGCTGAATGTTCATTTGGACTTTGTGAGATATGGTACCTGGAGTGGCACTGACTTGGTTTCCTCCATATTGTTCTATGAATGTAAACAATTAATACAAAGACTGTCACCTGTTTACTTTGCATTCTCGAATATGAAGTTTTAATTTTTTATTAAAAGTTGCACTTTAACAACTCTTAAATCTTTGTTTTTATGTGTTCTTTTTGTGTTGTGGCTCAGAACCTAAACAGCATTTGTGATGATTTCCAATTAAAATATTCAAATATTTTCACACCTTGAATGTGAATTTTAAATGTCAATTTAAGGTCGCCTCTGAGTAAGAAGGTTGCTAGTTCATATCCCACTCCAGAGATTTGAGTACAAAAATGTCAGCTGACATTCCAGTACAGTACTGGGTGCAGCATTGTCTTTCAGATGGGATGTGAAAATGAAGTATTGTGAGCTCTCTCAGCTAGACATAACATATTTTAATGGCACCACAAATTTGCTGTTGTTTCCTACGTTTCAAAATTACTTCACTGGCTGTGATAGCTAGGAGGATTGCTGCCAACTGCAGCAAGTTATCAATGGACTGGTCAGGTAGGCAGAAAAGTGGCAAATGGAATACAACCTAGAGAAGTATGAGGTGATGCCTTTGGCGAGGCCAAACAAGGCAAAGGCTTACACAAGAGTTGGGAGGATAGTGAGAGATGTCGAGGAAGTGAGGGACCTTGGAGTGAATGTCTACAGATCCCTGAAGATAGCAGGACAAGTTGATAATGTGGTTAAGAAGGCCTGTGGAATTCTTTCATTTATTAGCTGAGGCATAGAATATAAAAGCGGGGAGGCTATGCTGGAACTATATAAAATACAACTGGAGTACTGTGTGCAGTTTTGGTCACCTCATTACAGAAAGTATGTAATTGCATGAGAGGAGATTTATGAGGATGTTGCCAGGACTGTAAAATTGCAACTATGCAGAAAGATTGGATTGCTCTCCTTGAAACAGGCTGAAAGGAGATTAAAGTGAGATCCACAAAATTATGAGAGGCCTGGATAGAGTGAATGGGAAGGCCTAGTTACTTCAGCAGAGAGGTCAGTGACGGGGGGCATACATTTAAAGTCATTGGTAGAAAGATTAGAGGGGAGAAGAATTTTTTATCACCCAGAGGGTTGTGGGGGTCTAGAAATCACTGCCTGAAAAGGTTGCAGAGGCAGAAACCCTCAACTCATTTAAAAGGTGTCTGAATAAGCACCTCAAGTGTCATAACCTGCAGAGCTACGGCCCAAATGCTGGAAAGTGGGATTAGACTGGGTGGCTTGTTTTTCAGATGGCACATGCAAGGTTCAAAAGAAATGCAAATTCTTTTTGCGCTGCTTTAAATTTTAGTCCTTCCCTATTTCTAATGAATGCTTCCATTAGATTTAAATACCATGTGTTTACGCTGTGGCACATACATTCACGTTCAGAATGTAGATGGTAGCAAATTCACATGCCTATATTCAGCACTCTTAAAATGAAAGCGCTCATCGGGAGCGCTACTTCAGGTTGATGACTAATGCAGCAACTGTTCTACTACGCTCAACCTACAGGTGCTACACTTATAAAAACAAAACAAATGCTACACTAACCTCGGGTACTAAGGAAATGCAAAAGACTTTTTTTCTTCCGTTCTAAATTAAACTTAATTGCGGAGCGCCGAGACAAACGATCACCAGCAGCTCCAAGGAACAAAAATTGTGCTTCCGAAATCTCTTGATATCGATTCCGCACGGATAAAGCGCAAGCGCCTCTTCCATGTGCCATTCACAGCAGAAACCCTTTTACTGTAGCTCTTGCGAAGCTTGGACCTGATCACCTGCAGTACACTGTACAGTAAGGGTGACCAAACTGTATACAGCCGTTCACTAATTTTCCTGAACCTCGTTATCATACAGACTGACTATTTTATAACAACATGTTCCTAGGAACATACGGTATATTCATATATTCTGCACTTGCCGAACACAAATAATTTTTGCAAACCTCGCAAAGCATTTTGGGACACAGCCTGTCCGCTGCAGGACAGTAACCCCGTTCAGTCAGAGGGGGAGCCCCGGAGCAACTTTGAATTGAAACCTCCCCTCCAGCCGCTGCCAATTGCAACACTCTACCCCAGCAAACAATCATCTGGAATTATAAACGGAGGTGCGTTGCACTATGGCGATAACAATAAGGTTTTTTCAGGAACGCGTTAGAACTTTTCATTCTAGCAGCAACAAGGGGATGCGGCAGGAGACGAGCTGAAAGGAGGTGGAGTCGGAAATAGACAATCTTAGTGATGGCGCGACCATGTGCTTAGAAGCTTTCATCTTGGAGACAAATATGACACCAAGTTTGTGAACAGTCGGTTTGGCCTTAGACAATTTATACAGCTGGTGGTTCAGGAACGTAGTTTGTGGCTTTAACCTCCCAGTGGTTAACTGGAGGAAATGTCTGCTCCTATAATGCTGGATGTCAGAAAAATAGTCCGATAATTTAGAGACCAGTGGAGGAAGACATGTGGAGGAGTACAGTGGAGGTACATGTGCTACATGTGGAAACTTACCCCGTGTTGATGAAGGACGGGCAGCATATAGATGAGAAATAGGAGAGGGCCTAGGATAGATCCTTGGGAGAGATAATAGCGCAGGAACAAAGGAGGAGCCAGTGCAGGTGATACTCTGGCTATGATTAGATAGATAAAAATGGAACCATGCAAGTGCAGTCCCACCCAATAGGACTACAGTGGAGAGGCATTGGAGGACCCATGTCAAAAGTTGCAGAACGTTTGAGATACCTAAGGAGGTCCAGTCTTTGAAGAAAAGCTTTTAAAAATCAGGATACAATCATGCTATAAGGAAAGGCTCATGCCCATTTGTGGAAAACTTTATGCTTTTATATTGAGAAGGAGGTCCGTCAGGTACAAGTTCACTTGATTGATTTCTGTAATGCATGGCTCTGAGCTCCCCAAGTGTGGGTAACTGAGGATATTACCTGGAGGCAGTCAGCTGCAGCAACAGACCTGGGCACGCTCATGTTTGAAAAAAATGAGAAAAAAATCAAAACTGACATCATAAGAAGACCATGAGTTGATTGGTTTGATGAATATCGTAGCTGCGTGTCCCTATCTCCCAAGTTAGGGCGTTAGTCTAAGGAGCTGGGAAATTATTTGGAAAACATTTCAGCATTGCTGAGAAAAGACATTTTGTCAAAGCTTTTTGTCTTGTGCTCATCAGGACAATCGTAAGAATACGAATGTCACAATGAAATACGTCTTAGATGGAATGACACATAACCTCCTACCCCTTGCATATTTCCAATATGTGGATGACACCTTTGCTAAACTTAAATCCATAGCAGCATTTAATAATTTCCTTGCATGTCTCAATGGACTCCATCCCGTGCTCAAATTCACCTTTGAAATGGAGCAGTCAACTGAACTCCCTTTCCTTGACGTACTAGTTGAGAAACTGCCAGAGGATTCTCTACAACGGTCTATCACAAGCCAACCTTCACCGGTCAGAACGTGTTGGGATTCGTACAGTTCCATGTGCTATAAGATTGGCCTTATTGGCAACCCTGTAAATAGGGCCCAAGCAATTTGCTCACCACGCAGGTTTGATGCTGAAATATGATGCATCAATGACATCCTAGGGATAATGGCTACCCTGATCTGATCATTTCACACTGTATATTGTGCAAACTCATGAACAGGCCTAAGACCATCACTTTTGGCCCTGAAAAGTGCCCATTCTACATCAGATTACCTTGGAAGGGCAAGGTATCTCAAAAATTTGAGCAACAGGTGAAGTTATCTGTTTCACGCTGCTTCGATGAAGTAGCAGCACGAGTGGTATTTGCCATTAACAGGATGCTGCCGGCAAGCCAAAAGGACGTTCTGCTTATCACACAAATGAGTAATGTGGTATATGAATTTCAGTGCCAGTGTGATGCTAGGTATATAGGTAATACGTCCCAAAGACTGGCAGATCATATCAAACAGCATGTCCCTTTATCTGCTTGCAACGGGCAAGATACAGACTGTACCCAACCAGCCCGTGCTTGCAAAACTTAAAACACAGTCTCCAGCATTAGATGTGACTCTGCGATTGGACATTTGCTAAATGATCCTCAGTGTACTAAAAATTATGCTGACAACCAATTTAAGATTGTCAGTCGGACTCGCAATGTGATGCATTTGCATGTACTGGAAGCTACATATATTAATTCACAGGGTCCTGTTCTTTGCAGACAGAAAGAACATATACACACATTGTGCCTGTTTCAGCTAAACAAAATAAGTGACAGCCATTTGCTGGGTTCATTCCTCAGGGCAATTCCTTGACCAATCAGGGTCAGGCTACCTGGTTTAAATTTCAAACAATACTTGGCAGTTAACAGTCACCATTAACTGATGCATTCTCCATGGCAACACCTCTACCAATCGGAGTCCACTTGCCAACCAAACAGCACTCTCTTCCCATACAGTGTAAAGTTGTTGCTTCCCCTGACATTTGTCTTCTTGTGATTGTCCTGATGAATGCAAGATGAAAAGCTTCAACAAAATGTCTTTTTTCAGCAACTCAAATTCTGTACTCCCAAACGATTATTTAAAACATTTCACTTCATTTCCCTATATTTAAGTGATGTTGACAGAAGAGAAGTGAGTAGCTGGTGAGTCTTTCTGTACAAGTAGTAAGGTTTATTATCTAATAAGTAAAGGAATGGCGGGGCAACTCCGACCTCTGGGGTGCTCTTCTACCATATGGGAACTTCTGGATAACTATACGTGCAGGAGGTGTCATCAGCTGCAGCAGCTTGAGCTGTGGGCTTTGGAGCTTGAGCAGCAATTGGCATCACTGTGGCATATTGGTGAGGTTCAGTGCTTCATGGATAACATGTTAATGGAGGGGGTATAGAGGGTAGGTGACCACCATGCAGTTAAGAAGTAGACAGGTAATGCAGGAGTCCACTGAGTGCATCTCACTCACCAACCGGTATTCAGTTCTGAATACTAATGAAAGTGATGAGTTCATCTGGAGAGTGCAGCCAGAGCCACGTCACGGCACCATGGTTGGCCCAGCTGTACAGGGGAGCATGAAGAAGTCTGGAAGAGCAATAGTGATAGGAGATTTGATAGGGGAATAGACAGGTGTTTCAGCAGCCGCAGACATGAATCCAGTATGATATGTTGCCTCCATCATGCCAGAGTCAAGGATATCACTGGACAGCTGCAGAGCACCTGGAGTGGGGAGAGTGAACAGTCGGCAGTTGCGGTCCACAACATTGGTAGAAAGGTGGATGTGGTCTTACAGCCTGAATTTAGAGAGTTAGGTAAGAAATTAGCAAGCAGGACCTCAAAGGCAGTAATCTCCGGATTACTTGGGGTATCACATGCAAGTGAGTATAGAAATAGGACAATAAAGCAGATGAATGCATGGCTGTAAAAATGGTGCAGGATGGAAGGCTTTAGATTCAAAGAACAAAGAAAAGTACAGCACAGGAACAGGCCCTTCGGCCCTCCAAGCCTGCGCCGATCATATTGCCCATCAACCAAAATATTTTGCACTTCCAGGGTCCATATCCCTCTATTCCCATCCTATTTATGTATTTGTCAAGCTGCCTCTTAAAAACCACTATCACAGCTGCTTCCACTATCTCCTCTGGCAGCGAATTCCAGACACTCACTAATCTCTGCGTAAAAAACTTGCCCAGCACATCTCTTCTATAGTTTTCTCCTCTCACCTTAAATCTATGACGCCTAGTAATTGACTCTTCCACCCTGGGAAAAAGCTTCTGTCTATCTGCTCTGTCTATGCCACTCATAATTTTGTAAACTTCGATCAAGTCGCCCCTCAGTCTCCGTCGCTCTAGTGAGAACAATCCGAGTTTCTCCAACGTCTCCTCATAGCTAATAATCTCTAGACCAGGCAGCATCCTGGTAAACCTCCTCTGCACCCTCTCCAACACCTCCATATCCTTCTGGTAATGTGACGACCAGAATTGCATGCAATATTCCAAGTATGGCCTAACCAAGGTTCTATACAGCTGCAGCATGACTTCCCAGCTTTTATACTCAATACCCCTGCTGATGAAGGCAAGCATGCCATATGCATTCCTGACTACCTTATCCACCTGCATTGCCACTTTCAGTGACCTGTGGACCTGTACACCCAGATCCCTCTGCCCATCAATGTACTTAAGGGTTCTGCCATTTACTGTATAATTCCTTAATGTATTTCACCTTCCAAAATGCATTACCTCGCATTTGTCCGGATTAAACTCCATCTGCCATTTCTCCGCCCAAGTCTCCAACCAATCTATATCCTGTTGTATCCTTTGACAATCCTCTTCACTATCTGCACTCCTCCAACATTAGTGTCATCTGCAAACTTACTAATTAGCCCAGTTACATTTTCCTCCAAATCATTTTTGAAACTACAAACAGCAAAGGTCCCAGCACTGATCCCTGCGGAACTCCACTAGTCACAGCTCTCCATTTAGAAAAGCACCCTTCCACTGCTACCCTCTGTCTTCTATGACCAAGCCAATTCTGTATCCATCTTGCCAGCCCACCTCTGATCCCGTGCGACTTTACCTTCTGTACCAGTCTGCCATGAGGGACCTTGTCAAAGGCCTTACTGAAATCTATGTATATAACATCCATTGCCCTTCTGTCGTCTATCATCTTTGTCACTTCCTCGTAAAACTCGATCAAGTTAGTGAGACACAACCTCCCCTTCACAAAACCATGCTGCCTCTCACTAATACGCCCATTTGCTTCCAAATGGTAGTAAATCCTGTCACGAAGAGTCTTCTCCAATAATTTCCCTACCACTGACGTAAGGCTCACTGGCCTGTAATTTCTTGGATTATCCCTGCTACCCTTCTTAAACAATGGAACAACATTGGCCATTCTCCAGTCCTCACCCATAGCCAGTGAGGATACAAAGATTCCTGTCAAGGCCCCAGCAATCTCCTCCCTTGCCTCCCTAAGTACTCTGGGGTAGATCCTGGGGACTGGCCCTGGGGACTTATCCACCTTAATATTCTTCAAGACACCTAACACCTCTTTTTTGATCTAAACATGATCCAGGCTGTTTACACACTCTTCCCTAGACAAATCGACCACTAAGTCCTTCCCTTTGTTGAATACTGATGAGAAGTTTTCATTTAGTATCTCTCCCATTTCTTCTGGCTCCAGACACAGATTCCCAGCTCTGTCCCTGAGTGGGCCTACCCTTTCCCTGGCTACCCTCTTGCTTTTTACATATGTAGAAAAGGCCTTGGGATTTTCCTTAATCCTGGTTGCCAGTGACTTTTCATGACCCCTTTTAGCCCTCCTGACTCCTTGCTTAAGTTTCTTCCTACTTTCTTTATATTCTCCATGGGCTTCATCTGTTCCCAGCCTTCTAGCCCTTACAAATGCTTCCCTTTTTTTGACTAATCTCACAATATCCTTTGTTATCCAAGGTTCCTTAAATTTGCTATGCTTATCCATCATCCTAGCAGGAACATGCCGGTCCTGAATTCTTATCAACTGACGTTTGAAAGCATGTTAGTTGTTGATTTTCCCTCAAACGTCCACCTCCAGTCTAGATTCCTCAGTTCAAAGGGCCATTAGGACCATCTTTGGGGGAGATGGGACCTGTACAGCCCAGATGGGTTGCACCTAAATAGAGCCGGGACCAATTTCCTCGTGGGGCGATTTGCTAGTGCTTTTGGGGAAGATTTAAACTAACTTGGCAGGGATGCGGGAATGAGGAGATAATACTTGAGGAAGACCTAGGCACACAGAATACTGCAAGAGACAGAAAGCATCAGAATAGGAAATAGTAAGATATTAGATGGGTTCAGAGTAAGAGGGAAAACAATAAAGTCTAATTAGGGTCACTGAGCATGTATATTAATGCAGAGTATGGTAAACAAGCTTGGTGCTTTGCAAATGCAGATAGCCATGTGGAAGTATGATTTCCTGGCAATAATAATAACCCTAGCTCAAAAAGGCAGGACTGGGTATTAAATATTATGGGATACAAGATATTCAGGAAAAATAGGAAGGAAAGGGGGAAGGGTGGCAGTATTGATTAAGGAGAACATTGCAGTGCTGGAGAGAGAGGATTTCCCAGAAGAGTCAAGGACAGAGTCTATTTGGCTGGAGCTATGGAACAAAAAATTGTGCAATTACATTGCTTGGTGTAGTCTATAGGCCAGCAACTAATGGAAAAGATGTAAAGGAACAAATTTGCAAGGAAGTTACAGGGAAGTGCAAGAGTTATAGAGTAGTTGTGACGTGGGACTTATCTGAATATAGACTGGTGTGAAGGACAGAGATGGGCAAGAGTTCCTAGAGTGTGTTCAGGAAAACTTTCTACAGTGTGCTTCAAGTTCACTGAGAAGGGAGGTATTGCTAGACTTGGTTCTTAGGAATGAGTTGGGACAACTGGGTCAAGTGTCAATAGGGGAACATTTAGGGAAGTGATCATTGCACCATAAGGTTTAGATTGGCTCCAGAGTAAGAACAATTAACTGCGGGAAAGCCAACTTTAATGGGGTAAGAATGGATCTGGGTCAGGAGGCAAAACAGTAACTGAACAATGAACTATCTCTTCTTTAAAGGCAGCCCAGACACAATCAAGGTATATTCCTATGAAGGGGAAAGATAGGGCAAACAAATCCAGGACACCCTGCTTTATTACTGGCATATGTTGGAAAGATCCTCCCTGCATGCTAAATCTCATCCACTCCACACATTGTCCTCGAGTTAGCTGCGGTGGGGAAGAGACTCTCGCCACCTCCTTCTAGATTGTGCTTTTGCGAAACAGGTCTGGAAAGAGATGCAATGTATTTGTCAAGATTCATCTCAGCAACTCCATAATGCAGGCTGTTCCAAGGAATGCACACCGAGATAAACATCAACTGTTGCTGGAGGACGATCAATCCGGTGAAAAACACTCTTTGGTCTGCTTGAAACTTGCTAGTCGTACAGTGCAAAGAGCTGTCAATGACCCAGTATTGCAGACTAGCACATTCCAATGTTCAGGACAACATGCTGAGGGACACATTAAAGGGTTAGTAACAGAATAACAATCTTTGGGCTTTTTGTTTGGCATGAAATGAATATTGTAAATTTAAGCTGTTTTTGTTGTGAGGCACCTCAGAGTATCACATACTGTATTGAACTGTACTGGTTTGCACTTTATGTAATGTCAACTTTGAACTGAAATGAAATGTACTTTTATAAATTGTACAAATAAAGTATATTTTTGGGAAAATGAAGGCACGTGGGATGCTTTCCTATATTAGCTGAGGCCGAGAGCATAACAACAGGAAGGTGATGCTGGAACTGTATTAAATATGTTAGGCCACAGCTGGAGTACTCTGCATATCTTACAGATAATGTCCCAGACACCAGCATCACTATCCCTGGGCATGTCCTGTCCCACCAGCAAGACAGACCTAACAGAGGTGGCAGCACAGTGGTATACAGTCGGGAAGGAGTTGCCCTGGGAGTCTTCAACAATCGGACCCAATGAAGTCTCATGGCATAAGGTCAAACATAGGTGAGGAAACCTCCTGCTGACTACCATGTACCACCCTCCCTCAGCTGATGAATCAGTGCTCCACTTGGAGAAGTACCGAGGGTGGCAAGGTTACAGAATGTACTCTGGATGGGAGACTTCAATGTCCATCACCAAGAATGCCTCACTCAGTAGCACCATTACTGACCGAGCTGACTGAGTCCTAAAAGACATAACTGCTAGACTGGGTCTGCGGCAGGTGGTGAGGGAACCAACAAGAGGGAAGAACATACTTGACCTTATCCTCACCAACCTGCCTGCTGCAGATGCATCTGTCCATGCCAGTTTGGTAGGAGTGACCACTGCACAGTCGTTGTGGAGATGAAGTCCCACCTTCACATTGAGGATACCCTCCATCATGTGTGGCACTACCACTGTGCTAAATGGGATAGATTTCGAACAGATCTAGAAACTCAAGACTGGGCATCCATGAGGTGCTGTGGGCCATTAGCAGCAGCAGAATTGTACTCAAACATAATCTGTAACCTCAAGGCCCGGCATATCCCCCACTCTACCACTACCATCAAACCAGGTGATCAATCCTGGTTCAATGAAGAATGCAGGTGGGCATGCCAGGAGCAGCACCAGGCATACCTAAAAATGAGGTGTCAACCTGGTGAAGCTATAACACAGGACTACTTGCGTGCCAAACAGCATAAGCAGCAAGTGTTAGACAGAGCTAAGGGTCCCACGCCACCGGCTCAGATCTAAGCTCTGCAGTTCTGCCCCATCCAGTTGTGGATGGTGGCAGACAATTAAGCAACTCACTGGAGGAGGAGGCTCCACAAATATCCTCATCCTCAATGATGGGGGAGCCCAGCACCTCAGTGCAAAAGATAAGGCTGAAGCATTTGCTACAACTTCAGCAAGAAGTGTCGAATCCAAAATTCTATAGATTCTGGAAGGGTTCCTGAAGATTGGAGGGTAGCAAATGTCACCCCACTATTTAAGAAGGGAGGGAGCAAAAACAGAGAACCACAGACCTGTACAGACCCTTACATCAGTAGCTGGGAAAAAATGCTAGAATCTATTATAAAGGATGTGATAAATGGATACTTGGATAACCATGATCTGACTAAGCATTGTCAGCATGGATTTGTGAATGGGAAATCATGTTTGACAAACTTGGAGTTTTTTGGGGATGTTACTAACAAAATTGATAAAGGAGAATCGATGGACATGGTATACTTGGATTTTCAGAAGAATTTTGATAAAGTCCCCCACAGGAGGCTGATTAGCAAAATAAAAGCATGTGGGATAGGAGACAATATACTGGTATGGATTAAGGATTGGCTAACAGGCAGAAAACAGAGAGTAGGAATAAATGGATCATTCTCACGTTGACAGGCTGTGACTATTGGATTACCGCAAGGATCAGAACTTGGGCCCCAGCTGTTCACAATATATATCAATGATTTGGATGTGGGGACCAAATGTAATATTTCTAAGTTCGCGGATGATACAAAGCTAGGTGGGAATGTGTGTTGTGGGGAAGATGTAAAGCAGCTGCAGGAGGATTTGGACAGACTTAGTGAGTGGGACAGAACATGGCAGATGGAATATAATGTGGCAAAATGTGAGGTTATCCACTTTGGTAGAAGGAACAGATGTGCAGAGTATTTCCTAAATGCTACGAGATTAGAGTGTAGATGTACAAAGGGATCTGGGTGTCCTGATCCATAAGTCACTAAAGGCTAACATACAGGTGCAGCAGGCTATTAGAAAGACTCGAAACGTCAACTCTTTTCTTCTCCGCCGATGCTGCCAGACCTGCTGAGTTTTTCCAGGTAATTATGTTTTTGTATTAGGAAGGGTAATGGAATATTAGCCTTTATCACAAGAGGATTTGAGTACAGGAGTAGTGAAGTCTTGCTTCAATTGTATAGAAGCTTGGTTAGACTGCATCTGGAGTACTGTGTGCAGTTTTGGTCCCCTTACCTCAAAGGATATTATTGCCACAGAGGGAGCACAACGAAGGTTCATCAGACTTGTCCTGGGGATGGCAGGACTGTCTAATGAAGAGAGATTAGACAAACTGGGCTTTTATTCTTGAGAGTTTCAAAGAATGAGAGGTGATCTCATTGAAACCTATAAAATACTTAAAGGAATAGACAGGTTAGATGAAGGTAAGATGTTTCCCCTGGTTGGAAAGTCTAGAGCCGGGGGCACAATTTCAAAATAAGGGGGAAGCCACATAGGACTGAGGTGAGGAGAAATTTCTTTACTCAGAGTGTTGTGAATCTTTGGAAATCTTTACCCCAGAGGGCCATAGAAGCTCAGTCATTGAGTAAGTTTAAAGTAGAGATTGATAGATTTCTGATTAACAATAACGTAAAAGGTTATGGGGATAGTGTGGGTAAAAGGTATTGAAGTGTTCCATCAGCCATGATCATATTGAATGGCGGAGCAGGCTCAATGGGCTGAATGGTCTTCTCCTGTTCCTATGATCCACCTCGGCTGCCTCCAGAGGTCCCCAGCATCACAGATGCCAGGGTAGTGCCCTAGGCCCAACCATCTTCCGCTGCTTCATCAATGACCTCTCTTCCATCATAAGGTCAGAAGTGAGGATGTTCACTGATGATAGCACAATGTTCAGCACCATTTGCGACTCCTCAGATACTGAAACAGTCCATGTCCAAATGCAGCAAGACCTGGACGATATCCAGGCTTGGGCTGACAAGTGGCAAGTAACATTCGTGCCAAACAAGTGCCAGGCAATGACCATCTCCAGCAAGAGGGAACCTAACCATCGTCCCTTGATGTTCAATGGCATTACCATCACTAAATCCTTTACTATCAACCTCCTGGAGGTTGCAATTGACTAGAAACTGAACTGGACTCGCCATATAAATACTGTGGTTACAAGAACAGGTCAGAGGCTAGGAATTCTGCAACAAATAACTCGCCTCCTGACTCCCTAAAGCCTGTCCACCATCTACAAGGCACAATTCAGGAGTGTGATGGAATATTCCCCACTTGCCTGGATGAGTGCAGCTCCCACAACACTCAAGAAGATTTACACCATCCAGGACATAGCAACCAGGATTGGCACCATATCCACAAACATTTACTCCCTCCACCACTGATGCACAGTGGCAGCAGTGTGTACCAGCTACAAGATGCACTGCACGAATTCACCAAGGCCCTTTAGATAGCACCTTCCAAACCCATGACTACTACCATCTAGAAGGACAAGGGCAGCAGATAGATGGGAACACCACCACCTGGAAGTTCCCCTCCAAGTCACTCACCATCTGACTTGGAAATATATCACCATTCCTTCACTGTCACTGGGTCAAAATGCTGGAACTCCCTTCCTAACAGCAGTGTGTGTGTACCTACACCACAGGGTCTGCAGCAGTTCAAGAAGGCAGCTCACCATCGCCTTCTCAAGGGCAACTAGGGATGGGCAATAAATGCTGGCCCAGGCAGGAAAGCCCACATACTGTGAATGAATAAAAAAAATTTCTGATCACCACATTACAGGAAGGGTGTGATCACACTAGAGAGGGTACAGAGGAGATTTATGGGAAGGTTTCCAAGAATGGAGCATTTTGGCTATGTGGAAAGATGGGATTTTCTGGGGTTATTTTCTTTAGGACAGTAGAGGCTGAGGGGCAATTTAATTGAGATGTATAAAATTATAAGGAGTCTAGATAGCATGGATAGAAAGAAGCTATTGCCCTTTGTAGGGAGGTTAATAACCTGGGGCAAAGATTTAAAGTGATTGATGGAAGCATTAGAAGGGAGTTGAAGATAATTTTTTTCACCCAGCGGATGTTGGAGGTCTGGAACTCAAAGCCTGAAAGAATGGAAGAGGCAGAAACTCTCCTCACATTTAAATAAGTACCTGGATATTGAGTTGAAGCGCTGTAACCAACAGGACAACAGACTGGAAAGTGGGATTAGGTTGGATAGCTCTATTGACTGACACAGGCATGACGGGCCTCTTTCTGTGCTCCAAATTTCCATGTTTCTATTCAATGACTCACTCTCTAATATACAGGTATAAATCCCAAACACAGGTATAAATCCCACATGCTCATTCTCTTTAACCAGGCTCGAGTTGCAATACCTCAACATATTCCCATTTGAAAACAAAACCTTTAAATGAATGCTAGGAAACAGTATTTGCTGTATGCTGTAGTGAATACAGCGAGTGGAAACACACCAACATTCTGTGATTATTTTCACATCTTGCCTAGGGTGTCACATAGTCACACAGACCACTGGTTTATTGATTGGACAAGTGTTTTCTACACAGTACAGAACACACTCTCTCATCAGCCAGGTCCTGCTTGCTATAAGGTCACTGTTCATCAGCCAAGGACCTGTTGTCTCTAAGGTCACAGTTCATTAGCTCAGGTCCTGATCTTCATAAGGTCACAGTTCAAATCCAGGCATTGGTCCCTGTAAGAGTGTTAAATTATAGCTTTCCAGTTGCCCTGCAGATCAGTGATGGATGATTTCACATTGCAGATCACTGTTGGCTAAATAGTTCAAGTTTTCAGCACACATTCCCTCAGATACACTCCCACATCACCAGCTGCAGCTTTTGACTAAAACATCTCAAGTCATACTAGGGCTGTGGGGAAAGGACCTGTGTCTGTACTGGCTGCCCTAGAGCTGGGCTAATCAGTTTTCAGAGGATCAGAATCCATTGTTCAGCAGGTCAGATGTTGAAGGGAGTTAATAGTAAAATGAGCTACTGAAGAGCGACACAATGGGTAAACAAGCATCGACTTCAGCGGCCCGTCAACCAGAGGGGCACATTGCGTCAGGAAGGCTGCCTGTTAGTGCTGAGTCCAAACATCTCCTCATCTCACTGCTCCATCACAGGAACTGCTTCGAGTCCTGCACGTCATCAGGGCCTGGGCAGGGCTGAGTTGTTTGTCTTTCCCACTCTTCATCCCCAAGGGTGGCCTGGATCTTGTAGAGGCCTGGGGTCTAGAAGCTACAGAGAAAGGCTGCTTTTCTTCAGGGTGGCACTTTCACCCTCCGTCCAGTCAGCTAATACTGGATTCCATGAATCCCTCAGACATCTGACAGTGTCGGATCTAAGGATGGAAGAGAAAAGGAAAAACATTAACAAGAAAAGCAGCAAAGGACTTTCAAAAAGGACATCGGAATTTATCCCCAAACAGGATGGGTTCTTGTGTCATTCATTTCCCTTCACTCAGCACAGCCTAGCAAACCTGAGAAAATCTAAAGTAAGTGCAATGGGAAACAGGGATGTGGAAGGGGAATGCCAGAGAGAGCAGAGCCTGAACAGCACAGAGCAGAGCCAGAGGGAGGGCAGGGCCACATACTGGAACAGCTGCTGTACACTGTGGGAAATGCTAGCAGTGTGCTAAATACCTTATAGTGTGCTTCACTCACCCGTGTCAGATATCAGCGTTCTGTCTCCATTCTGGGCTTCTTT
Organism: Carcharodon carcharias; assembly: GCF_017639515.1. NCBI lineage: Eukaryota > Metazoa > Chordata > Chondrichthyes > Lamniformes > Lamnidae > Carcharodon > Carcharodon carcharias. Next base: position 30,873,297 of record NC_054481.1, on the reverse strand, counting down.
TGTCTGAGTTCAGCAGGTTTTCCAAATGCTGTTCAACTGTTTGTACAGCTTCACCTAGAAGCAGAAACTCACAGTAAATACAGCTTCAGTCAAAATCCAATCAGGGTCACTCCCATTCAGTAGGGGTCACACCAGGTTTGGGTTGGTGGGGGGCCAGGGAGGTGGGAGTCACCCCCAATGAGGGCTGGGGGCGGGGTGTCGTGTCAGGGTGGTCACTGACAGTCAGGGTGGGATCACTCCATATCAAGGGGGAGAGTCACTCCCAGTCCAGGGAAGGTCATTCCCGGACAGATGGGGTCACCCCTAGTCAGGGGAATGTCACTCTTGTCACTCCCAGTCAGCGAGAGATCACTCCCATTCGGGATTGGAGGGGGGAGGTGGGCGGTCACTCCCAATTGAGGAAGGGAGGGGCCTCAATCCCAGTAGGGGGAAGGGGCATCACTCCCAGTCAGGGTGGGAGAGTGGCGGGGGGGTCACCCAGTCGGGGTGGGAGAGTGGCAGGGACGTCACTCCCAGTCGGGGTGGGAGAGTGGCAGGAGGTGTCGCTCCCAGTCGGGGTGGGAGAGTGGCAGGGGGTGTCCCTCCCAGTCGGGGTGGGAGAGTGGCAGGGGGTGTCGCTCCCAGTCGGGGTGGGAGAGTGGCAGGGGGTGTCCCTCCCAGTCGGGGTGGGAGAGTGGCAGGGGGTGTCCCTCCCAGTCGGGGTGGGAGAGTGGCAGGGGGTGTCCCTCCCAGTCGGGGTGGAAGAGTGGCAGGGGGTGTCCCTCCCAGTTGGGGTGGGAGAGTGGCAGGGGGTGTCGTTCCCAGTTGGGGTTCCAGCCCACACTACGGGGTGAAATCAGTGAGTGACAACATACCTTTTAGATGTTTGGCACGTTTCACACTTAAGCTGTTAACAAGATGCAGCTGAGTCACGGATTCACTTTGATAAAAGAGCTCTGAAGAAGATTCATACGGACTCAAAACATTAACTCTGTTCCTCTCTCCACAGATGCTGCCAAGACCTGCTGAGTTTTTCCGGCATTTTCTGTTTTTATATCACGGATTCACTTCGTTTTGTCCACAGGCCAGTGGAGGTGGACAGATAGGTGACTCCAAAAGGCAGCAAAGGCTGGAGAGCCTAGTGACACAGGAACTCGGTGTGTGCTGCACATTTATCAATGGCCAATTACTGTTCTCTGACAATGAAGGAGACTCATTGATCTTCCACACACTGCCAAAGCAGTCCCCAGTCTCTATATAAAGCAAACGGCAATACACACAGCCTGCTGATTTTTACATGGCTTTGCTTACCCATTTCTCCTGTACATTCTTTAAGAGTTCCACTTAATTCCGATATGCTCAGGGATCCTAGAAGAGATTTCCAGTTAGCAAGACCTTCTGGAAAGAGAGAAAAGAAAATTAGCAACAGAAACAGACTGGGTCACAGGTCATAGAATGCAGCAGCATTCAACTGCAACACCCCACATAAACGCCAAACAGGCAAATTATATCTTGATTATTCAATGGAGACTGCAGCACTCCCTCAGTACTGCCCTTCCAACAGTGCAGCACTCCCTCAGTACTGCCCCTCCAACAGTGCAGCACTCCCTCAGTACTGCACCTCCAAAAGTGCAGCACTCCCGCAGTACTGCCCCTCCAGAAGTGCAGCACTCCCGCAGTACAGTGCCTCTGACAATGCAGAACTCCCTCAGTACTGTTCCTTCAACAGTGCAGCACTCCCTCAGTAAAGCCTTTCAGCAGTGCAGTGCTCCCTCAGTGGCCTCTCTGACAATGCAGAACTCCCTCAGTACCAACGCTCCAACAAAGTAGCACTCCCCAAGAACTGCCCCTTTGACAGAGCAGAACTCCCACAGTACTGCCCCTTTGACAGGGCAGTCCTTCCTCAGTGCTACCCCTCCAACAGTGCAGCACACTCCCTTAGTACAGATCCTCTGACAGTGCAGAACCCCCTCAGTACAGCCCCTCCAACAGTGCAGCACTCCCCCAGTACAGCCCCAACAGTGCAGTACTCCCTCAGTACAGACCCACCAAAAGTGCAGGACTCCCTCAGTATTGCTGCTCCAAAAGTGCAGCATTGCCTGAGTAGCCTCTCTGGCAATGCAGAACTCCCTCAGTGCCAATGCTCCAACAGTGTAGCACTTCCCCAGAACTGCCCTTCCGACAGAGCAGAATCCCACAGTACTGCTCCTTTGACAGGGCTGTCCTTCCTCAGTACCCCTCCAACAGTGCAGCAGTCCCTCAGTGCTGCCTCTCCATCAGTGCAGAACTCCCTTAGTATTGCCCCTCCAACAGTGCAGCTCTCCCTCATATTACCCACCTGACAGTCAGAACCTGCTCAGCACTGCCCCTTTAGCAAAGTGGACCTTCCTCAATTCTACCTCTCCAACAATGCAGAACTCCCTCTGTACTGCCCCTCGGAATATACAGAACCCGCTCAGTACTGCCCCTCCAACAGAGCAGAACTCCCTCAGCACCGTCCCTTTGACGGAACAGTTCCTTCTCAGTACTGCCCCTCTGACAGTGCAGCACTTCCTCAGTATTGCCACTGTTCCGAGATTGCAGATCTCCCTCAGTACCGTCCCTCTAACAGTGCAGCACTCAGTAGTTCTTACAGTATCTGCCTATATTTCTGATTAAGTTCATAGTGGGACTTATCATAACCTCCTGACTCAGATGGAGGAGTGCTACCAAAGGGATATCATTATCGAGGTCCATTTCTTACCTTCTACTCCTCCAAACATGGAACTGAATGATTGAAGGACAAGACCAAGAGGGTGGTCAGAATCTTTCATTAACCAACTATCAATACCACTCATTCAGGGCTCCGCAAGAAACGTAAGTGGAGGCAGGGTTGTTAAAATCGACCTCACTGTCCCTTGAGCTATGGGGATTGGTGAGGGGAATGGGATGGGAGATAGAATCAGCTAGGGTTCCTTCTCAATGTGGTCAAGTGAGGACAAGATAGAGCTGAGATATGAAGACAATTTATGGTGTTATTCACCGTGTATAATTACATGTGAAGATGACAGCGCATTTGACGCTGTTCTCCAAAAAGTCAGAACCTTCAGTTTGTTTGGTCCACTGGTACTGTGCAGTAGCACAGTTAGTTACCTCTGAGGCTGCTTATATGGGAATTAAACACACGAACGCAGCCCCTAACTGAGCCATTACTAACCTTCCTGTGTGTTTCGTGGTTGCTTCCAGAACTCTATTTTCCTCCTCTGTCCATTGCCATCTTTGAATCGGGCCGATAGTTCAGACTGACAAGCCCTGGGAAAGATGGTAAAGTGATGAGAAACTGTTGCCTCAGCTGAGAAGGTGGTTGGGTGGTTCAGGGGTTAACACAAGGGACTGAGCCTATACCAGTCAACACTGAGACACCTACAAATCACGTTACACAGCAACAACTTTGGTTCACATAGTCTCCATGCTTCCTCACTCTCCACTCTACTGTTGCCTGAAGATATCAAGGCTCAGCCTTTCCCATCTGCACCCAAGTCATAACCAGACCGTTAAAAACACAGTCCATGAGAGTCAGTCTGTTACACAGGCATTGAAATACACACAGTCCATCCCACAAACAGCCTGTTGTACCATCACCCCATCGTATCGTCACACACACAGCCCATTAGGAATTCCATATCCTTGGTGTCTGATAGTACTGACTCACTTGATTTGCTCAAGGACAATCGCTATCTCGCGACAGACCCTCTGTGTATCTTCAATCTCTTTCTGTTGTTGTTTCCAGGCCATTTTATCCTCCATTAAAAACCCTTCCACCACAGCTCGCAGCTCCTGCTCCTGTGATACTCGTCCCTTCAGCAACTCCACTTCTTCACATTTCTGACAAAAGAACCACAAAGCTTTAATAGACTGATCCAGAGGGTGGAGTTAGACTTGCTTCTGGCTGCCCAGAATGTTCACATTCACACGTCTCCTAAATACTGAGCAGTGTAGAGGGATCTTTACTCTGTATCTAACCCCTGTTGTACCTGCCATGGGAGTGTCTGACAGGACTGTGTAGAGAGAGCTGCATTTAACCTATCCTGTAACTGTCCTGAGAGCATTTAATGAGGCAGCGTAGAAGTAGCTGTATTCTGTATCTATGCCATGCTGTATCTGCCTGGGAGCATTTGATGCAACAGTGTAGAAGGAGATTTACTCTATATCTGGGAGTGTTTGATGGGACATTGTGAAGGGTGTTTAACTTTGTATCTAACCCATGCTGTACCTGCCCTGGGAACATTTGATGGGACAGTGCAGAGGGAGATAAAAACAAAAAACTGCGGATGCTGGAAATCCAAAACAAAAACAGAATTACCTGGAAAAACTCAGCAGGTCTGACAGCATCGGCGGAGAAGAAAAGAGTTGATGTTTCGAGTCCTCATGACCCTTCAACAGAACTAGGTGAATCCCTAAAACCGGATTCACCTAGTTCTGTTGAAGGGTCATGAGGACTCGAAACGTCAACTCTTTTCTTCTCCGCCGATGCTGCCAGACCTGCTGAGTTTTTCCAGGTAATTCTGTTTTTGTGTTGTGTAGAGGGAGCTTTACTCTATATCTAATCCATCCTGTACCTGGGAGTATTTGATTGGAACAGTGGGAGTTTACTTTGTATTTAACCTATTGAACCCATGCTGTACCTGCCCTGGGAGTCTTTGATGGGACTGTGTAGAGGGAGCTTTACTCTATAACTAATCCATGCTGTATTTGCCCTAGAAAATCAATGCCTCAATTAATGAATTTCTCACAGAGACAGTTAATTACTTTCAGTCCCATGAAATAAATTGCACCTTGTGAAGCTGAATGGCCATTTCCTGCATTTCTGTCTCCAGCCGGTCAGCGTAGACCTGCTCCAGGGTGTTATCGAGAGGCAGGGCATTACTGTGCCAGCGGGCGATCGCAGCTGTCATCTTCCTTTTAGGTCCAAACAACCTGCAGAGACACCAGCAATAAATCACACACCCAGAGTTTCGTCACTAACTTCATCCCACCTCCCACTGCTTCCCACCACCCTCCAACTGATACTCCATCACCAGTCCTTCCTAGTCCTCGGTCTCCCAGTTACAACACACCTTGGATCTACCTGTTCACGTAGCACCTACTCACGTAATGCCTACTTCTTTCAGATCAGTTTCTGTCAGAGTGAGGAATATTCGCAAATCCACGTCTTGCTCCTCGAGGATGTGCAGATACTTCAGGCAGCCGATCTGCTCCAGAAACTCTGGCAAGTCCTGTAACCAGAGGGAACATTGACAAAACTCCATAATACCACTGAGGATATGGAAGTGATGCAACAAGATAGGACACAGAAACATTAGCAAGCCCCCCAACTTCTCAAGCCTATTCCAGAGAGAAGTGGGAGGGAATAGCTGAGTTCTGATCCTTCATAAGTATGGATGTTTAAATTAGTGCTTTAACTATCACTGCCTTAACAGTATCTATGCAAAACACTAACTATCCCAGTGTCTGAGAGAGCCACAGTGTCTGTGAGAGACACAATCACAGTCTCCAAGTGCCTGTGAGAGAGTCACGGTATCCCAGTGTCTGTGAGAATCACAGGGTCCCAGTGTCTGAGAGAGTGTCACAGGATCCCAGTGTCTGAGAGAGTATCCCATTACAGAAATGTTTATTCTATTCCTAAGGTTCAGAATAAAGTAGGAACTGTACTTTTTGGTAAAGTTTATTCAATAGGATTTAAAAGTTTAAATGATTTAAAAGTTCAAGGTTAAGGCATGGCAGGATAGCTCAGCCAAATGAAATGCTCGTCCTGTGGCATGTGGGGAGTCATGGACACTTTTCATGACCCAGACGAGCTCATGTGCAGGAAGTGTCACCAGCTGCACAACCTTGAGCTCCACATTTCAGAGCTTGAGTAGTGGCTGGAGTCACTGAGGTGCATCCGTGAGGCAGAGAACTACATGGATAGCGCATTCAGAGAGGGGGTCACACCGCAAGATAGGGGCTAGCAGGCAGATAGGGAATGGGTGGTGCCAGGCAGTCCAAGAGAAACAGGCAGGTACTGCAGGAGTCCCCAGAAGTCCAGCTCACTAACTGGTTTTCCATTCTGGATATCAGTGAGAGTGATGGATCCTTGGAGCAGTGCAGCAACAGCCAAGCCCGTGGCACCACGGGAGGCTCAGCTGTATAGGAGGGAAGGAAGAAGAGCACAAGGTAGTACTGATAGGGGATTTTTTAGTTAGAGGAGCAGACAGGCGTTTCTGCGGCCGTTAACGTGACTCCAGGATGGTTTGTTGCCTCCCTGGTGCTAGGGTCATGGATGTCACAGAATGGCTGCAGGACATTCTTGTGGGGGAGGGCGAAAAGCCAGAGGTCATGGTGCACATTGGTACTAATGACACAGGTAGGAAGGGGAATGCGCTTGGAATTTAGGGAGCTAGGTAGAAAATTAGCAAGCAGGGCCTCTAAAGTAGCAGTCACCGGATTACTCCCAGTGCCACGTGCAACTGAGTACAGAAATAGGAAGATAAGACAGATGAATGCGTGGCTGGAAAGATGGTGCAGGAGGGAGGGCTTTAGAGCCCTGGGACACTGGGACTGGCTCTGGCAGAGATGGCACCTTACAAGCTGGACAGGTTGCATCTGAACAGGGCCAGGACTGAATTCCTTGCAGGTTGTTTTGCTAGTGCTGTCGGGGAGGGTTTAAACTAACTCAGCAGGGATGTGGTAACTATGAGAGAATATTAAAAAGTGACACCAGGGTGAACGGAATGTTGGGAGAGGCAAACAGCACTAAAACAGAGATTACTAAGTTAATAGATAGAGTCGGAGTAAGGAAGCAAGTAATGAAGTCTAAATCAGGGTTACACTGCATGTATGTGAATGCACAGGGTATAGTTAAAATTGAGGAGTTAAAGGCACAGATTGCCTTGTGGGATTATGATGTTGTGGCGATAATGGAGACCTGGCTTAAGGAAGGGCAGATCTGGGTGCTAAATATTCCTGGTTACAAAGTGTTCAGAAAAGATAGGAAAAAAGGAGGAGATGTGGCGTTTTTGGTTAAGGAGAATATTGCTGTACTGGAGAAAGAGGATGTGTCAGAGGATTCAAGGACAGAATCGATTTGGCTAGAGCTAAGGAATAGGAAGGGTGCAATTACATTGCTCGGTGTAACGTATAGACCACCAGCTAGTGAGAAGGATATAAAGGAACATATCTGCAAGGAAATTACAGAGAGGTGTAAACAACATTGAGTAGTTATAAAAACAAAAAAACTGCAGATGCTGGAAATCCAAAACAAAAACAGAATTACCTGGAAAAACTCAGCAGGTCTGGCAGCATCGGCGGAGAAGAAAAGAGTTGATGTTTCGAGTCCTCATGACCCTTCGACAGAACTTGAGTTCGAGTCCAGGAAAGAGCTGAAATATAAGCTGGTTTAAGGTGTGTGTGTGGGGGGGCGGAGAGATAGAGAGACAGAGAGGTGGGGGGGGGGGGGGGGTGTGGTTGTAGGGACAAACAAGCAGTGATAGAAGCAGATCATCAAAAGATGTCAACGACAATAGTACAATAGAACACATAGGTGTTAAAGTTAAAGTTGGTGATATTATCTAAACGAATGTGCTAATTAAGAATGGATGGTAGGGCACTCAAGGTATAGCTCTAGTGGGGTTTTTTTTATAATGGAAATAGGTGGGAAAAGGAAAATCTTTATAATTTATTGGAGAAAAAAAAAGGAAGGGGGAAACAGAAAGGGGGTGGGGATGGGGGAGGGAGCTCACGACCTAAAGTTGTTGAATTCAATATTCAGTCCGGAAGGCTGTAAAGTCCCTAGTCGAACTTGTCTGGCGCACTGACCTCTACCTCGCGGAGGCTGAGCGTCAACTCGCAGACACTTCCTCCTACCTCTCCCTGGACCATGACCCCACCACTGAACATCAAGCCACTGTTTCCAGGACTGTCACTGACCTCATCTCCTCTGGGGATCTCCCTCCCACAGCTTCCAACCTGATAGTCGCCCAACCTCGGACGGCCCGCTTCTATCTCCTACCCAAAATCCACAAACAGAACTGCCCCGGTAGACCAATTGTCTCAGCTTGCTCCTGCCCCACAGAACTCATTTCTCGTTATCTTGACTCCCTTCTCTCTCCCCTTGTCCTGTCGCTTCCCACCTACATCCGTGATTCCTCTGACACCTTACGTCACATCAACAATTTCCAGTTCCCTGGCCCCTACCGCTTCCTCTTCACCATGGACGTCCAATCCCTCTACACCTCCATCCCCCACCAGGATGGTCTGAGGGCCCTTAGCTTCTTCCTCGAACAGAGGCCCGAACAATCCCCATCCACCACTACTCTCCTCCGTCTGGCTGAACTTGTTCTCACGCTGAACAATTTCTCCTTCAACTCCTCTCACTTCCTCCAAATAAAAGGTGTGGCTATGGGTACCCGCATGGGCCCCAGCTATGCCTGTCTCTTTATGGGGTATGTGGAACTTTCCTTGTTGCAGTCCTACTCCGGCCCCCTTCCACAACTCTTTCTCCGGTACATCGATGATTACTTCGGTGCCGCTTCATGCTCTCGTCAGGACTTGGAAAAATTTATTAATTTTGCTTCCAATCTCCACCCCTCCATCATTTTCACGTGGTCCATCTCTGACACTTCCCTTCCCTTCCTTGACCTCTCTATCTCAATCTCTGGTGATAGACTGTCCACCAATATCCATTACAAACCCACCGACTCCCACAGCTATCTCGACTACAGCTCCTCACACCCTGCTTCCTGTAAGGACTCCATCCCATTCTCTCAGTTCCTTCGCCTCCGTCGCATCTGTTCCGATGATGCTACATTCAAAAACAGTTCCTCTGACATGTCCTCCTCCTTCCTTAACCGAGGTTTTCCACCCACGGTCGTTGACAGGGCCCTCAACCGTGTCCGGCCCATCTCCCACGCATCCGCCCTCACGCCTTCTCCTCCCTCCCAGAAACATGATAGGGTCCCCCTTGTCCTCACTTATCACCCCACCAGCCTCCGCATTCAAAGGATCATCCTCCGCCATTTCCGCCAACTCCAGCATGATGCCACCACCAAACGCATCTTCCCTTCACCCCTCTTATCGGCATTCTGTAGGGATCGCTCCCTCCGGGACACCCTGGTCCACTCCTCCATCACCCTCTACTCCTCAACCCCCTCCTATGGCACAACCCCATGCCCACGCAAAAGATGCAACACCTGCCCCTTCACTTCCTCTCTCCTCACCGTCCAAGGACCCAAACACTCCTTTCAAGTGAAGCAGCATTTCACTTGCATTTCCCCCAACTTAGTCTACTGCATTCGTTGCTCCCAATGTGGTCTCCTCTACATTGGAGAGACCAAACGTAAACTGGGCGACCACTTTGCAGAACACCTGCGGTCTGTCCGCAAGAATGACCCAAACCTCCCTGCCGCTTGCCATTTTAACACTCCACCCTGCTCTCTTGCCCACATGTCTGTCCTTGGCTTGCTGCATTGTTCCAGTGAAGCCCAACGCAAACTGGAGGAACAACACCTCATCTTCCGACTAGGGACTTTACAGCCTTCCGGACTGAATATTGAATTCAACAACTTTAGGTCGTGAGCTCCCTCCCCCATCCCCACCCCCTTTCTGTTTCCCCCTTCCTTTTTTTTTCTCCAATAAATTATAAAGATTTTCCTTTTCCCACCTATTTCCATTATAAAAAAACCCCACTAGAGCTATATCTTGAGTGCCCTACCATCCATTCTTAATTAGCACATTCGTTTAGATAATATCACCAACTTTAACTTTAACACCTATGTGTTCTATTGTACTATTGTCGTTGACATCTTTTGATGATCTGCTTCTATCACTGCTTGTTTGTCCCTACAACCACACCCCCCCCCGCCACCTCTCTGTCTCTCTATCTCTCCGCCCCCCACACACACACCTTAAACCAGCTTATATTTCAGCTCTTTCCTGGACTCGAACTCAAGTTCTGTCAAAGGGTCATGAGGACTCGAAACGTCAACTCTTTTCTTCTCCGCCGATGCTGCCAGACCTGCTGAGTTTTATTGAGTAGTTATAATGGGGGACTTTAATTACCCGTATATAGACTGGGATAGTGGTAGTGTAAGGGGCAGTGAGGGACAAGCGTTCCTAGACTGCGTTCAGGAAAATTTCCCACAGCAGTATGTGTCCAGTCCAACAAGATGGGAGGCACCTAGACCTGGTTCTTGGGAATGAGGTGGGCCAAGAAGATCAATGACAGTAGGGGAACATTTAGGGGACAGTGATCATTGTATTATAAGGTTTAGGATTACAGTGGAAAAAGATATTGGTCAAATCAGAGTAAGAATAATCAACTAGCACAGAGAGGACTTTAATGGGGCAAGAACGGAGCTGGGCTGGACAGACTGGAACCAAAGGTTAGCGGGAAAAACAGTGAACAATAGGCCACCTTCAAAGAGGAGATGATTTGGGCACAGTCAGGTGTATTCCCTCAAAAGGGAAGGGTAGGACAAATAAATCCAAAGCTCCCAGGGTAATAAAGGAGATAGAAATTAAGTTAAAAAAGAAAAAGTGTGCTTACAGATGTCAGGTAGCAAATACAATTGAGAACCAAGATGAATACAGAAGGTTCAGAAGGGATGTGAAAAAGCAAATATGAGAACCAAAGGGGGATTATGAAAAAAGAATGGCAGCTAACATAAAATGAAATCTCAAAGTATTCTATAAGCATATCAATAGTAAAAAGGTGGTAAAAGGGGGAGTGGGGCCAATTACGGACCAAAAAGGGGATTTAAGCATAGAGGCAAAAGGCATGACTGAGGTGTTAAATGAATACTTTGCATCTGTCTTTATCTATGAGGCAGATGCTGCCCACGCCATGGTGACAGAGGAGGAAACTCAGTCACTAGAAGGGTTTAAAACTGATAAGGAGGAAATATTGGATAAGCTGTCAGTACTTAAAGTTGATAAGGCACCGGGACCGGATGAGATGCATCCAAGAATATTGAAGGAAGTGAGAGTGGAAATTACAGAGGCACTGGCAATAATCTTTCATTTTCCCTGGATTCAGGGGAGGTGCCAGAGGACTGGAGAATTGCAAGCATTACGCCCTTGTTCAGAAAAGCTTGTAAAGATCTTCCCTGCAATTACAGACCAGTCAATTTAACTTCAGTGGTGGGGAAACTTCTAGGAACAAATATTTGGGTTAGAATTAATAGTCACGTGGAAAACTTTGAATTGATTCAGAAGAGTCAGCATGGATTTGTTAAAGGAAAATCGTGTCTAACTAATTTACTGAAGTTTTTTGAAGAGGTATCAGAGATGGTTGATGAGTGCAAGGCCATTGATGTGGTGTATATGGACTTCCAAAAGATGCTTGATACAGTGCCACACAACAGGCTTGTGAGGAAAGTTATAAGTCATGGAATAAAAGGGACAGTAGCAATGTGGATACAAAATTGGCTGAGGGATAGGAAACAGACAGTAATGGGTATTTTTCGGGCTGGAAGAAGGTTTGTAGTGGAGTTCCCCAGGGGTCGGTATTGGGACCCTTGCTCTTCCTGATATATTTAAATGATCTAGATCTTGGTGTGCAGACAACACAAAACTTGGGAGAATTGTAAGCTATGAGAAGGACAGCGTAGAACTTCAAAAGGACATTGACACATTGGTGGAGTGGGCAGATAGGTGGCAGATGAAGTTCGATATGGAGAAGTGAGAGGTGATACACTTTGGTAGAAAGAATATGGAGAGGCAGTATAAAATAAAGGATACTATTCTAAAGGGTGTGCAGAAGCAGAGAAACCTGGGTCTATATGCACATAAGTCATTAAAGGTGGCAGGACAGGTAGAGGGAGCCGTTTCTAAAGCATACACTACTCTAGGTTTCATTAATAGGGGCATAGAGTACAAGGGCAGGGAGATTATGATGAACATATGTAAGACACTGGTTAGACCTCAGCTGGAGTACTGTGTACAGTTCTGGGCGCCACACTATAGGAAGGATGTGAATGCATTGGAGAGAGTGCAGAAGAGGTTTACAAGAATGTAGTGTCTCATCCCTGGAACCAGTTATGAAGGAAGATTGGAGAAATTGAGACTGTTTTCCTTGTAGAGGAGAAGTCTGTGAGGAGACTTGATAGATGTTTTCAAAATAATGAGGAACCTGGACAGAGTAGATAGGGGGAAACTGTTCTCGCTCGTAAACAGATTGAAAACCAGAGGGCAGTTTTAAAGTGTTTTGCAAAAGAAGCAAATGCGAGGTGAGAAAAAAACTTTTTGACACAGAGAGTATGTAGTTATAGTTTAGAATGCACTGCCTGGAAGTGTGGTGGAGGCAGGTTCAAATGAGGCATTCAAGAGGGCATTAGGTGATTATCTAATTGAAACAATGTGCAGGGTTACGGGGAAAAGGCAGGAGATTGGCACTAAGTTAAAATGCTGAGGACTGGTGCAGACACAATGGGCTGACTGGCCTCCTTCTACACCGTAACAATTCTGTGATTCTGTGATATGTCCAATGATGTATTTCACATTTAGCAGTAAACCAGTTTTAAGATGTTAAATGGGGTGATGACATGTGTCATTCCTAACGATTAACAGCTGTGATTTTAAGTTAATGTAAGAGATAATTATGGAAGATTCAGATCATCAGATCGAGGTTATAGGAAGTTTCTGACCTCACAAAGGGACCCAGGATAACCACCTACACAAGCTAATTACTGTGCTCAGGACCAAACTGTACCTTTGGTCCTTGGTACTTCACCACTTCCTTATTTGGAATCTGTAGCTGTGGACTGAGAATTGTGGGAATGTCATTGCCTCCTGAATGGGCACTCTCCACGCTCCGGACGTAGCCTCTGCGAATCCTCAACTGCCTTCTGTTACTGCATTTACTAGACTGATCCGAATCCTTCAAAAAAAAAGGGTGTGATTTGTAGAGAATATGGATAGTGCGGCCGTTAACACAGTACTCAGAAATCATATCCAACTGCCCCTCACTCAGAATCCAGCTTTCACTGTCCTTCACTCCGAAACCAGATCCCACTGTCTTTCACTACAGACATGTCCTAATAACTCCAATAGATAATTTTACAATTATCTGCATCTAAACACAGACCACAACTGTACTGTTAGCCATATTAGTTCTCGAACTGCGCTCCTCTCAGCTCATTCACATGCAAACTGGAGTTGCTATTTGCATCTCCAGAGGGCTGGGGAAGTGGAGGATTAAGCAAGTTCACTTATGGTTTGGAAATACCCTGACATCTGCATAATGGGCCAGCATCTTTCTGTACCCTTTCTCACCTCGTTACTTTCCACAGATCCCTCACGGCTAACACCCAATGCTTTCACCAGCCCTTCGCTGCTGCTGCCGCTGCTCCTGCGAGTGGTCACAGTGTCGGTGATGCAGAATGAATTTTCTTCTACAGCAGAGGAAAACTGTCAGTCATTGTTAGGAACACTGTCAAAAGCAAAATACTGCAGATGCTGGTAATCTGAAATAAAAACAGAAATGCTGGAAAAACTCAGCAGGTCTGGAAGCATCTACGGAGTTAACATTTCAGGTCGAAGACCATTCTAAGTAAATGTCACAGTCTTGAAATGTTAACCCTGTTTCTCCCTCCACAGATGTTGCCTGACCTGCTGATTGTTTTCAGCATTCTCTATTTTTATATTAGAGAAACTGTCATCAGCCTGAGACATCCAACATGCACACTCCTACCACAGGGAAATCTAGCCCAACCATGGAGTCAATGCAGACAGAGCAAAAAAAAAAATTCACAGACAGTGGCATGGGCAAGAGAGGAGGAAAACTGATTAATGGTTCAATTGAGCATCCCAATCAGAGATTTGTAGCCAAAACAATAAGCTGCCTTTTAAGCTGCTGCTAGTCTTGTTCTCTTGGGATGCAGAGTTCAGCACTGGGGAGCAGGGGAGGTGCACAAAACTCTGTATGAGTGAAGAACTTTCTCTCTCTCACACACACACACACTTATGCTCATTTGTATACACTTACACAGTCATGCTCATGTTCACTCACACTCACTTAAGACTCACGCTTGTGCTCTCACTCGCACACATGTTCATCTGCACACGCACATTCATGCTTCTGCTTATTCAAACACACACCTAGCTGCAAGGAAGCGACCAGCCCCTCAGCTGCCAGTGAATGATGAGACAGCAGCAGTTGCACCTACCCCTGCTGCTGTTGCTCTCTACGTCGTGCTCATTAATCGGGGAGGTGACATCACGGTTCCGGATATCCTCTTCATCTACTTCCTGGCTGTTTTTGAATGTGACGTACCCTTGCGGTGGGAGAGACTCTGAAAAGACAGTGAATGTGACAATGCAGAGAGGAGGAATGGTGAGAACGGGGTGGGGGAGCTGAAGACACCCACTGTGAGTTGATTAACACAGGACTCTCCCCTCAAAGAGTGATTCTCAATTTTTTTGAATTGACTCTTTTCAAATGGATTAGTAATCTTGGACCCCCATCCACTTAAATTAAAATACTATGAAATACTCAGAATATAAAAGTGTTGCTTGTAAGGAGTGTTTTAATAATGCTTTTAAGAAAGTATGTAGTTGTGTACAGATATCAGTGAGATGGGTGTGTCTGCTTCTCACTGCAGAGTGTTTATCCTTGGCAGGAACCCAGAGAAGGCAGCAGTATGGAGGGAACAGAGCATGGGGAAAGCATTAAGGGAGCAGGGGGAGAGCGAGAGTATGAAGATGATTGCAGCCTGAGCAGAGAGCAGGGGCCCAGGGAGAGAGCTGGAACATGCCTTTGGCCATCACTCATTTGTTTAAACTTGACCATGATACTTTCACATTATTTCATGGACCCACTTGAAATTCTTTACCAACCCCAGTCTGAGAACCATGCTTTAAAATGTAATCTATTAGTCTCCCAACACACTCAAAGTTCACAGGGAATCTTACCCTCTGCATCTATGCCTCCCAGTCAAATTAGATCGGCCAAAGCTCAGTGGGTATTACTTTCTCTCTCACCTCTGAGTCAGGAGGTTATAAGTGCCAATCTCATTACAGAAACTTCAGCACAAAAGTTAAGTTGATTTTTTGGTTGAGACATTAAACAAAGGCCCCCCCACAACGCACCCATCACACAATCCAGTCTCTCACCCCCTCACAGATAATGAAACCAATTATACCATACTGCTGTGGCCATCCCTTGGTTCCACGACCTGTGATGTGGGCTAGTGCCTGTGGTCCATCATGAATACTGGGGCCCTTGTTTCTCCGGAAATTTGAGTGGCGAGTGTGTGGGTGGTGCGGTTGGAATGAGCAGGACTCATCGGAGGAGCTGAAGTCTTCGTCCATTCCTGTAGAGAGATTAAGCAGCTTCACACAGTTCTTTCACACTCTGTTCAGTGACCTCTTACTATGCTGCCCAGCAATCTCACTGGGAGACTGGCTGATAGAAGCTATGACTGGATACTGGATCGCTATCCATCAGCTTGTACCCACATGGTCTCCGAGAGTAAATAAGTAGACCTGCTTATTAGTTACATAATTACCTGGAAAAACTCAGCAGGTCTGGCAGCATCGGCAGAGAAGAAAAAAGTTGACGTTTCGAGTCCTCATGACCCTTCAACAGAACTGAGTAAAATTAGGAGAGGGGTGAAATATAAGCTGGTTTAAGGTGGGGGGAAACCACCCTCTCCGGACCTTAAACCAGCTTATATTTCACCCCTCTCCTAATTTTACTCAGTTCTGTTGAAGGGTCATGAGGATTGGAAACGTCAACTTTTTTCTTCTCCGCCGATGCTGCCAGATCTGCTGAGTTTTTCCAGGTAATTCTGTTTTTGTTTTGGACTTCCAGCATCCGCAATTTTTTGTTTTTATCTCTGCTTATTATTTAACCCACCTTGAGCCATAGTTGTACCGATTCTAGTGACAGAATAAAACCTGATGCCTCTGCTCCAGTAACAACTCCCCAATGTTGCAGGTTTTTTTCTACTCCCCACTGCCTCTCCATCTCCAGTTTGACTGTTACTGTATAATGTGCTTCCGACAGCATTCCTGCCCCCCACAGCCCCACACTATGGGATCTCTACCCTACATCATTCCTGCCCCTGGTCCCACACTGTGGAACACGAACACATGAACCTAAAAATTAGGAGCAGGAGTGGGCCATTCGGCCTCTCAAGCCTTCCCTGCCATTTGGTAAGATCATCATTGATCTGATTGTGGCCTCAACTCAACTTTCTAGCTTACCCCCATGCCCTTTGACTCCCTTGTTAGTCATGAATCTATCTACCTCTGCCTTAAAAATATTCAATGGCCCTGCCTCCAACACTCTCTGGGAAGAGAATTTCGCAGATTCACAATGCTCTGAGAAAAAGATTCGCCTCATCTCCATCTTAAATGGGAGACTCCTTATTTTTAAATGGTATCCCCTAGTTCTGGTCTCTCACACTTGGGGGAATATTTTTTCAGCATCCACCCTGTCAAGTCCCCTCAGGATCAGATAAGTTTCAATAAGATCACCTTTCATTCTTCTAAACTCTGAAGTCCAACCTTTCCTCATAAGATAACCTCTTTATCCTAGGAATCAGTGAACTTTCTCCGAACTGCTTCTAATGCAATTATGTCGCTTCTTAAATAAGGAGGCCAAAACTCTACAGAGTACTCTACACTTTGGTCTCACCAAATCCTCTGTACAATTGTGACAAAACATCCCGACTTTTATATTCCATTTCCGTTCAATAAATGACAACATTCCATTTGACTTCTTAATCATGTGTTGTACCTGCATACTAACTTTTTATGATTGATGTACCAGGACACCTAGATCCCTCTGTACTTCAGAGTTCTGCAATCTCCCTCCATTTAAATAATATGCTGCTTTTCTATTCTTCCTGCCAAAGTGGACAAGTTCACATTTTCCCACATTATACTCCATTTGGCAAATTTTTGGACATTTACTTTATTTAAATCCCTTTGTAGGCTCCTTATGTCCTCTTCATAACTTACTTTCCTACCTATTGTTGTGTCATCATCAAATTTCATAACCATACATTCAGCCCCTTCATCCAAGTCATTGATATGGATTGTAAAATAGTTGAGGCCCTGCACTTATCCCTGGGGCACTTCACTTGTTACATCTTGCCAAACTGAAAATGACCCATTTATGCCTACTCTCTGTTTCCTGTCAGCTAACCAATCTTTCATTCATGCTAATATGTTCCCCCACACCATAAGCTCTTATTTTGTTTAGTAACCTTTGATATATTTGTTAAATGTCTTCTGGAAATCCAAGTACACCACAGCTACAGTTTCCCTTTATCCATGTTGCTTGTTACTTTCTCAAAGAACTCTAATAAATTTGTCAAATATGATTTACCTTTCACAAAACCATGTTGATTCTGCATGATTGCATTGAGGTTTTCTAAGTGCCCCACTATAACCTCCTTAATAATAGTTTCCAGCATTTTCCCTCTGACAGACGTTAAACTAACTGGTCTGTAGTTTCTTGCTTTGTGTCTCCCTCCTTTCTTGAATAGAGGAGTTACATTCACTAGTTTCCAAACCGATGGGACCTTTCCAGAATCTAGATAATTTTGCAAAATTAAAACCTATGCATCCATTATCTCAGCAGGCACTTCTTTTAAGACCCAAGGAAGAAGGCCATCAGGACCTGGGGACTTGTCAGTTTTTAGTTCTAATAATTTTTTCAGTGATTATAATTGTTAAGATCCTCACTCCCTTTGACCCCTTAATTTACAGTTATTTCTGAGTGTTATTTGTATCTTCCAGTGAAGACAGACAAAAAATATCGGTTCAATTCATCCGCTATGTCCTTATTTTCCAACCTCAATTCCCCAGACTCACTCTCTAGAGGACCAATGCTCACTTTAGTTATTCTTTTCCTTTTTAAATACCTGTTGAAACTCTTATGAACTGTTTTTACATTTCTAGCTAGCTTTCTCTCATACTCTAATTTCTCCCTCCTCATTATGTTTTAATCATTGCTCGTTGTTTTTAAAATTCTGTCCAATCATCTGAATTGTCATTAATCTTCATGGAATTGCATGCTTTTTCTTTCAATTTTATATTACCTTTAACTTCCTTAGCCACGGATGGTGCGTCCTTCCCCTAAAGTCTTTTTTTGTCACTGGAATGTATCTTTGCCGAGTTTTATGAAACATCTCCTTAAATATCTGCTACTGCATCTCCATTGGCTTATCCCTTAACCTAATTTACCAATTCACTTTAGCCAGCTCTATCTTCATACACTCATAATTGCCTTTATTTAAGGTTAAACACTAATCTTAGACCTGCTCTTCTCTCTTTCAAGCTGAATGTGAAATTCAATCATGTTATTATCTCCTCAGTACAGCATTTCTGCATCCAGTCCCACACTGTGGGATTTCCTGTTAAGTGTGTGGAAAAGTCTGAGGCAGGGGCCTATTGCACATTTGGGCCTATTGTATATGAAGAAGGAGTAGCCTCATGCATCGGCACCGCAACCTACCTGTGTCCCTACGAACAGACTTGGACACCGGGGCTGTGTGCAGGTCGATAAGACTAGCTATCTTCATGTACCCATACATCAGTGCTAAGGAACGAGCTGTGTCCCCAATTTTATCTTTCACATCAACCTGGACGTCCTGCATTCAGAATGGGTAAAAGGAGGTAGTTTCATTAGTGGAGTTACAGGGTTGGTGGCTTAGCAGTAATGTTACTGAACTAGAACCCTGAGACCCAGGCTAATGCTCAGGGGCCACAAGTTCAAATCCCACCATGGCAGCTGGTGCAATTTAGAGTCAATGAATTAATACATTTAATTAATTAATTAATCTGGAATTGAAGGATAGTTTCATGGCCACCATTACTGAGACTATCATTGATTGATGTAAAAACCCATCTGTTTCACTAATGTTCTTCAGGAAATCTGCCATCATTACCTGGTCTGGTCTACTCCAGACAGATAACAATGTGGTTGACAATTAATGGCCCCTAGTTGTACCAAGCCAGTACAGAAAAGTTGAAAAGGAATAAAACTGGACGGACCACCTGGCATCAGCCTAGGCACTGCAAGCAACAACGGCACATTCAGCCCTGTCAAGCTAACTAACATCAGGGGACTTGCGCCAAAATTAGGAGAGCTGTCCCACAGACTAGTCAAGCAACAATCTGACTTAGTCATACTCACCGAATCATACCCTATAGCCAATGTCCCAGACATGGCCATCACCATCCCATTGCCAAGACAGACCCACCAAAGGTGGAAGCACAATGGTATACAGGCAGGAGGGAGTTGCCCTGGGAGTCCTCAACATTGAATCCAGACCCCAAGAAGACTCATGACTTCAACTGAAAGACAGGCAAAGGAACTTCCTGTTGATTACTACCAATGGCCCTCTCTCGGCTGATGAATCAATATTTCTCCATGTTAAACACCACTTGGAAGAAGCACAAAATGTACTCTGGGTGGGGGACTTCAATGTTCATCACCAACAGTGGCTTGATAGCACCACTACTGACCAAAGCAGAATCCTAAAGGACATATCTGCCTCAGGTGGTGAGTTAACCAACACGAGGGAAAAACCTACTGGACCTTGTCCTCATCAATCTACCTGTCACAGATGCATCTGTCTATGACAGTATGGTAGGAGTGACCACTGCACAGCTCTGTGGAGAAGTTCATTCTTCACACTGAGTTAACTCACCATCTTGTTTTATAGCAATACCAACTTGTTAATTGGGATAGATTCAGAACAGATCTAGCAACTCAAAACTGGTCATCCATGAGGCACTGTGGGCCATCAGCAGCAGCAGAATTGTATTCAACCACATTCCATGTAACTTCTCATTCTACCATGACCATCAAGACAAGGGATCAACTCTGATTCAATGAGCAGCGCAGGAGAACATATCATGAGCAACAGCAGGCATATCCAAAAATAAAATGTCAATTGGTCAACTACTACTTAGGACTACTTGCATGCCAAACAATGGAAGCAGTAAGCTATGGAAAGAGCTAAGCAATCCCACCACAAACGGATCAAAGCTCTGCAGTCCTGCCACATCCAGTTGTGAATGAAGGTGGGTAATTAAACAAGTAACAGAAGGAGGAGGCTCCACAAATATTCCCATCCTCAATGACGGAGGAGCACAGGGCATCAGTGCAAAAGACAAGGCTGAAGCATTTGCAACCATCTTCAGCCAGAACAGTCGAGTCAGCCTTGTGCTGAGGACCCCAGTATCACAGATGCCAATCTTCAGACAATTCAATCTATTCCATGTGATATTGAGAAACAGCTGAAGGCATTGGATACTGCAAAGGCTATGGCCCCTGACAACATCCTGGCAGTAGTACTGAAGACCTGTGCCCCTAAACAAGCTGTGCTGCTAAACAAGCTGTTCCAGTACAGCTACTACATTGGCATCTACCTGCCGATGTGAAAAACTGCCCAGTTATATCCTATCCACAAAAACCAAAATCCAATCTGGCCAGTTACTGCCCAATCAGTTTACTCTCAATCATCAGCAACATGATGGAAAGTATCGTCAATGCTATCAAGCGACACCTACTCAGCAATAACCTGCTCACTGATGCTCAGTTTGGGCTCTGCCAAGCCATCCAGCTCCTGACCTCATTACAGCCTTGGTCCAAACAACTGCAAAAGCACTGAACTCAAGAGGTGAAGTGAGATTGCCTGCCCTTGACATCAAGGCAGCATTTGACCTAATGTGACATCAAAGAGCTCTTGTAAAACTAAAGTCAATGGGAATCAGGGGAAAACTTTCCATTGGTTGCAGTCATACCTAGCACAAAGAAAGTTGGTTGTAGTTGTTGGAGGCCAATCAGATCAGCTCCAGGACATCTCAGCAGGAGTTCCTCAGGGCAATGTCCCAGGCAAAACCATTTTCAGATGCTTCATCATTGGCCTTACTGCTATAAGGTCAGAAGTGGGGATTTTCACTGATGATTGTGTAATGTTCAGTGCCATTTGCAACTCCTCAGATAGTTAAGCAATCCATGTCCATATGCAGCAAGACCTGGGCAACTTTCAGGTTGGGCTGATAAGTGGCAAGTAACATTCACGCCACAGATATTACCATTGACCAGAAACTGAATTGGACCAGCCATATAAATACTGTGGCTACAAGAGCAGGTCAGAGGCAGGGAATTCTGCAGTAAGTAACTCATCTTCTGTTTCCCCAAAGTCTGTACACCATCTGCAAAGCACAATTCAGGGGTGAGATGGCATACTCGCCACTTGCCTGGATGAGTGTAGCTCCAACAACACTCAAGAAGCTTGACACCATCCATGACAAAGCAATCTGCTTGATTGAAACCTTGAAGTCATCGACACACGGTAGCAGCAGTGTGTACCATATATAAGATGCACTGCAGCAAGTTGCCAAGCCTTCTTCCATAGAACCTTACAAAAAAGTGACCTCTACCACCTAGAAGGGCAAGGGCATCAGGTGCACAGGAACAGCACCACTTGCAAGTTCCCGTCCAAGCTACACACCATCCTGACTTGGAAATATATCAGCATTCCTTCACTGTCGCTGGATCACAATCCTGGAACTCCCTTCCTAACAGCACTGCAGACGTAACTGCACCAGACTGACTGCAGCAGTTCAAGAAGGCAACTCACCACCACCTTCACAAGGTCAATTAGGGATGGACATAAACGTTGGCCTTGGCAGTGATGCCAACCCATGAAAGAATTAAAAGATCTCCCTCCTAGCCTAGTCTATTTCCAGCTGATGCAGCACAGGCCAGGAATGACTGCTGTCTCCCTGCTCTGTGAGACTCAGCTGCTCACCACTAATGATGGTGGGGTCTGTCAGCCTGACCCAGACATAAATCCTGTATGGGATCAGGACAATAAACACACAAAGCAGGGGAAACACCTGTCATCAAGAGATAGCTGAAAGACTGTTACATCCAGCTGACATTTGACTTCTACCCATCTGCCCAAACCCAGAACTTAGTGCAGCACAGGATAAGGTGGGAAGTGAGAGACACGTACATGATTCAGGAGGTACTGGACAATGATCTCATGACCAGAGGCAGCAGCTTCCATCAAAGGCGTAAATCCAAACACAGGCTCTCTAAAACAGAAGGTAGCAGTGTTAGCTCAGTTACTGGAGAGAAGGCTTAGCAACATTTGGGGCTGTTGGTATTATGTAGAAGTGCAGTACGAGGGCGGGGGGTTGTGGGTGGAAAGGGGTGGCTGTGGGGTGTGTGGTGAGGACTGAGGACTAGAGACATATGAGGCAGTGCCTTGAGACAAAAACCAACAGTAAAAGACTCAGCGGTGACTAGACAAAACCTCACATGTAAGGTTGACATTACAAATGTTTTGTTTGGAGATAGCACAAATATTTTAGGGAGATTATTAGTTTTTCTATAGTTGAGCAGGTCAAGTAGTGACAGAGACCTTCACAATCATGGAGGATTTTGATAAGAGTAAATAGTGGGTGAGTTTCCATTGACTGGCGAGATGGTAATGAAAGGCACAAACTTAAGATAATTTTAAAAAGAATTAAAGGGGATGGAAAAAAATGTTTAACTAGAAGTTGGGTAGAATGTGAAATTCTCTTCAAAAACTGTGTTGAAACAGAGTTTAGAAATTCTTTTAAAAATGGGAATAAGTAGCTTCAAAGAGAGAGAATACAGTATAAAGATTCTAGGAAGCCAGCAGGGGGCAACATTTAATCATAAAAACAAAAAAACTGCGGATGCTGGAAATCCAAAACAAAAACAGAATTACCTGGAAAAACTCAGCAGGTCTGGCAGCATCGGCGGAGAAGAAAAGAGTTGACGTTTCGAGTCCTCATGACCTCATCGAAGGGTCATGAGGACTCGAAACGTCAACTCTTTTCTTCTCCGCCGATGCTGCCAGACCTGCTGAGTTTTTCCAGGTAATAACATTTAATCATATTCTAGTTTAATGTTTCAGATGGAGATGAGGTCAGGTGAATAATTTTGACTTAGTACATTATCAGTTACCTAAACGCAGATAGGCCTGCTGTGTATTTATAGTATTTTTTAAATTTTATTTGTGTGATCAAATGGGACACGGGACAAGCTCTCAGAGTGATAGACATGCAAGCTGTGTCTTACTTTAGGTTTGCATCAGCCCCGTTGTCCAGAAGGAACTTCACCATCTGCTGGTGTCCGGTGCTCGTGCAATGGAACAGAGCAGTCCAGCCTCTGTCATCCTTCAGCTCCAGCTCAGCCCCTTGCTGCATGAATGGAAAAAAAAGGCCATATAGCCCATCAAACCTCTGGTGCCTTAACACTCCCAGTGGAGCCTATTCCTCCAGTGTCCTAACAAAAACAGAAAATGTTGGAAAAACTCAGCAGGTCTAACAGCCTATGTGGAGAGAAAAACAGGGTTAACATTTCGAGGCTGTATGACCCTTTATCAAACCCTCTAGTGTCTTAACCCTCCCATTGAAGCCTTACTTTTATATCTGGTTCTACTTTTGTAGCTTAGTATGCAATAAGGTTCTGCAATGATATGTTCAAAATTCCCCATTTAATATTTATATCCCGAATGATGTCCCATTATCACCTCCTCTCATCACTGTAGATTTAGGTCTTCCCTAACCTTTCCTCATAGCTCCTTCCTTTACACTCGATCAGTCTGGGTGTCTCTCTAACACAGGGGTGGGAAGGCTTTTTTTATCATGGGCCATTCACGCATAGACAAAATCAGTCACAGGCCACAGACATATAAAAATCAACTGAATTTAGTTTTCTTTAAAGAGAGAATACAGAAATGCTTAACTCACCGCTGTTTTAATGCAATGGCTAAATTTAAATATTATATTGTTAAATATTATTACAGTAATTTAGCTGATGCTTTTATCCAAAGCAAATTCGTAATTATGATCATAAATGCTATTTTGAAGGCGTTACTCTCATAGGTCTATATTTTTAGAAATCTTGCTGCGGGCCAAATGAAATCAGAGGTTCCCTACTCCTGCTCAAATACAAGTACAACTTTGGTGTTGTGGTGACCATTATCTTAAATGAGGGCTGCCCAGTGCATTATATGTCCCCAGCATAACCACTGTGGAATCATACACAACTATTATAGCTACATATCCAAGGATCCCAATTCCATTGCTTTGCTACACTGGCTGAATATTCGAAGTGATGAGTCTTATAGTCCCAGTTTCTCCTTACGCACCAATTCAATCCCATTCATTGCATACTCAGGATGTTCTGTTGCCTTGTGTGCACTACATTATCTCCATCAGCTTCTATAACCTAACTTCTACCTCTGACATGCCCCAGAACACATGACACAATAGCTGAGCTTGAAACAAACTGACCTGAAGCAGGAAATAGGCGATGCTCTCGTTGCCACAGCTGGCTGCCAGCATCAGCGCGCTCTGCCCTCTCTCTGTCGTCGTGTTGACATCCACTCCCGCCTCCAGCAAGAGGTGGACGATGGTATCATGGCCAATATATGATGCATACATTAGAGGGGTCCAGCCTCCCCGATTCTTCTGATTCGGGTCTACCTTTCCTCTAAACATGGCAAATAATAAATCACTCTCTGCTCACAGCAGGTCTCCCACACACTGACCCAGACACACACCTGCACACTGACTGACCCACACACAGATTGACCCAAGCACATATCCACACAGACAGACCCAGACCCACACACACACTGACTCAGATCCATACCCACTCACTGAAGCAGATTCACACCCACATACTGAGCCAGTCTCTGTCATCCGACTCTATGCACCAACATAGTTACTGATGACTCCCTCAGCCCAGGGGTACCTTCAACACTGGCATCAAATTCAAAGATAATAAATTACAGTCTATCCAGTTTAACACTGATTTTCTCTATCTGTAAGTGTGTAAGTCACTAAATAGGGATTCCTGGGTTTGGGATAAGGGGGAAATACTGACAGATTCCTGAAGCTGGGGACATTAATTTGAGCTGCTTTGCTGCAATTGTTGATGTGTGTTTTACACTGGAATTACTGATTTGTGTTTTACACTGGGATTGCTGATGTGCATTTGACACTGGGGTTGCTGATTTATGTTTTACACTGGGATTGCTGATGTGTGTTTTTCACTGGGATTATTGATGTGTGTTTTACACTGGGATTGCTGATGTGCATTTTACATTGGGATTGCTGATGTGGTGTCTTACATTGGAATTACTGGCAGATCGACAGAACACTAACCGTCTGAGCTGGGCGGTTTGGCAGGTCAATGGACAACATTCAAGTATTGAAACATTCAATCTAATGGCACATTAGGATTCATACAGGGAATAGGTTAAAATCTTTGCAGGTAGATTTAAGACCGATTTAGAAGAATTCACATCTTTAAATGTAGGTGCTTCCACTTGCTGAAATTGTTTCACTGCTTGTTCGGACTCAGCAGCCAACAATCCTGCTCTTACCTCTGGATGCACTCTTTCACTACATCATACTGCCCAATCGATGATGCCGTGTGAAGGTCTAATGGAACGTCCAGGTCCTCACAGCCAGTCCGCTGCTCAAAGCCATGCCACATGGACAGGCTACGATTCAGAAGCTCCGTCTCACTCGACTCATCACTCAGTTCAGACATGCTGTACTCAATTCCTGTACAAATAGAGAAGATCATCACAACACCTCCATCATGTCACATCGACACTGAGGTAGGAAATCCCAGTCAGTCCAGCCCGATAAATCAGGAGTATGTTGGGTACCTGTGGGGTTTATATTGTGCTCAGGCAATAGTCACTCCGGCATCTATAGAAACTGACCATTCAAGACACAAAACTCTGCTCATGTATGGACCTCAATGGCATCAGGCTGTGTAGCACCGTAGGATCTTAGTGTAGTCGCATCTGCTGCGATGAGCATGCCAAAGAACGGCTGAGATTGTCACTGGATGCGAATGTCACGGAGCTGTGAATAACCGCTAATCCACTAAAATATTTAAAACTTAAAGTGATTAAATAATTTCAGGAGTTACAGGAATTTCCAGTTGCCCCATCAGTGTGCCAGGAACACCTGTTGCTATGGGTTACTGTCATTCCTGTTGCTATGGCTCACTGTCACTCCTGTGCCTGTTGTTAAGGGATACTGCGCATCATGTGTCAGTGACACCTGTTGCTATGGGTTACTGTGCACCCCCCCCCACCCACGTGTCAATCACCCCTGTTGCTATGGGTTACGGGTTACTATGCCCTCTGCCTCGGGCGCGAGGTTATTTCTACTGCAATCTTTTCCTACATCCGCAAGAACCAATCCCTCCTCTCCCCACCCCCTGCGGTGCTGGCTACCTTTTCAAACACAAGTATTTGTCGTTGGACAGAAAATGGCCACTGGATTTCTCAGCGTTGCTCCTCTTCCGGCTACATGGTCATATGACAGGGACCAACCAATAACACAGCCCAGGAGGCATTATAAACAACGAGAGGTTTGTGAATACAAGAAGGGGTTCTATTGCAGTAAAGCGCTCTGTTCCGCTAAGCACAGCACCACTGGGGTGGAGGACCTCCCTTTACCTTTATGGAAGCAAATTTTGGTTTTGCTGTTGCGAAGTTTTTTTGTGGGGTTTAATGCCTTGTTTTAAGAAAGAAGAATTTAAGAAGCTTCAATACAAAAACAAAATATTGCAGATGCTGGAAATCTCAAGTTAAAACAGAAAATACTGAAAATATTCTAGGTCAGTTAGGTTCTATCTGTGGAGAGAAACATTAATTCTTGTTTCTCTACACAGATGCAGCTAAGTATTTACTGCATTTTCTGTTTTAATTTCAAGAAGCCCCAAAACACTTTACATCAATGAAGTATGCCTCTAATTCAAAGACTTCTTAGTGCTTATTAGTGTCTTTATTAGTGAGCGTCTTTATTGAACTGATTGTACGATGGTAGCTTACAGAGCTTTCCTCATGGCAGAGGTCATATGACCACAGCAAGCCAGATAGAATATGTAGTAATGCTGCATTTAAACACCAAACATCCCCCTTTTCCTAATGAACTGAAGACACATTTGCATGCACGGTCATGTGTAACTGTGAATTACCCAAGTTACTTACCCACTGTACATACACTGTTCTCATGCATTAACAACTGTTTGTTCTATTAGTCAGTCTCTGCCCTTGCATTGCATACATAGTCTTTAAATCGTACTGGTCTCTTAATGGTATATGTGCGCATTGTCATTGGCTGTTCATCTGGGTGATGTTTCTTGTCTAGGGAGTGTTGTTCCCATAGTATTTGTTGCCATGGTAACTGTTGTTCCATTGCCGTTGCTGGGGACCCATGGACCTTTGGGATTGATGAGCATTCTGTACTCAGTACAGCTGGTGAGGGCCCTTCTCTCTAACTGCTCGATTGCTATGAATTATTGCTTCGCTAGTTGTGCGTATATGCCTGCAGTTGCAGGTTATTTGGTCGTTTACTTCCACTGTGTACTATCGAGTTGACAATTTCTCTATGCAAGTTTCCACGTGGGCTGACTCCTGTTGAGAGCATTGAAGGTTTGTACCCTGAATGGCTCTCCAATGCTCAGCTCTGGCAGTGGTTTGGCAGTCTTGTCAAAATGAAATTTGGTTTTCTGCCGTTTCACCTTGATTTTTTTCGCATGCACCTGTTACTACTTCTGGTTTTAGTAGTACGTCTTGCTATTGGAAGAGTAATTTGGGTGCAGCGTGACATTAGCTTTTGGACGGGACTACTTTTCACACCTTCAGTCGGTGTGTTTCTCCACTCAAGGATTGCCTTGTGTACTTCAGTGCTAGATTTGCTCTATTTCTTGATGATTCCTTTAGCGATTTTCACTGCCGCCTCAGCCTTTTCATTCAACAGGGGATACTGTGGAGATAACGTACACTGCTGAATTTCCCAATCCTTTGTGAAACAGCTGAATTCTTCACTCGTGAACTGAGGGCCACTGTCACTCATCACAATGTTTGGAATGCAGTAACAACTGAGTTGTGCTTTCAGCAATTCTACTATTTCTTTTGTCATCTTTGAAGTTAGCTGGTCTAACTCCCAGTATCAGGATAGTGATCGACAGTGATAAGATAATCAGTTCCCACTATAGTGAAGAAATCGACTCCTAGCTTCATCCATGATCTGTCTGGGATGTCATGTGTCACCAACAGCTCTCTAGCTTGTTTAGCTTATTTCTCGTTACAAGCACCGCACTGGCCAATGTGGTTTTTAATTTCATTGCTCATATTTGTCCAGTAGAGCACTTATCTTGCCTTTCTCAGACTCAGTTCAATTCCTTGATGGCTAGCATGCATGTGCTTCAGCATCTCTCCTTTCATCTCCTTTGGGATTTAACTATTTCCTTTGTACAAAATGCCATCTTGGGCTGTCAATTCATCTTGGTGTACCCATTATGCTCTTGTGAGCACAGTTCTGTCCTTGATGCTTTCAGGCCATCTTCTCATCACCACCTCTTGCAGCACTTGGAGAGTTGCATCTTGTTGGGTAGTTTGTTTGATTTGAGCAAGGTGCTCGTCTGTCAGATTCAATGTCTCTGCTGGATTGATGACTTCCAGATAATGTCTAGCTGCTGCTTAACATTGAATCTGGATGATTTCACATTCTGTTGTACCATCCTCAATTTTCTTCATGGGGAGTGCTGTTCTCAACAGCATGTCTGCAATGTACACCTGTGTCCCTTGCTTGTATGTCATGTCCAGATGATATCTCTGTAAACAAAGTAACATTCTTTGCACACACTTTGGAGCAGATAGCAGCAGTCTGACAAAAATGCTTTGAAGTGGCTTGTGGTCAGACTCCACCATTAGTTTGTCTCTCCCAAGGAATTATTGATGAAAATGCTCACAAGCAAAAACAATAGCCAGGCACTCTATCTTGATCTGAGCGTAGCATCGTTCTTTTTGCATTCATGCCCTGGGTGCAAACGCGATTGGTTGCCCTTGATGCTTTAGGTTTGTTCCAATACCTGTCTCACTGGCATCACACTGCAAGGTGGCTTCTTCATTGACATCATTGTACTTCAGCACTGGCATTGTCGTCACTAGTTGTTTGATTTTAGTGAATGCTGCTTCTTGTTCTGTTCTCCAATTCCACTACACATTCTTTGCAGCGAGCTTGCATAATGGCTCATACTTTTGGCAACAAATTAGGCAAAGATTTTGCTGAATAGTTCATGATTGCAACAAATCATTGCACTCCTTTCACATCTATTGATCGCTGCTACAGCTCACATTGTCAGGTTCCGGGCAAAGACCTTTTGCTGTCAATATATGACCAATGTACTTGACTTCAGGCATCTTAAGTTGCAATTTTTTCTTGTCCAGCTTCAGGTTCATCTGGCAAGCCAAGCACTCTCTAGCAGTCATATTAAATTGTGATCATGGTCAGCCATGGCTTTTTCCATTGTGTCTCCGTATCCATAGACTAGTAGATCATCCACAATGGTTTCCATGCTGGAAAGATCACTATCTTACGCTGTCTACGTTGATATTCTTCTGAAGCCATGGAAATGGCAAACGGCATGCATAACCATCTGTATACATACGAACACACAAACAAATGAATAAGGAGCAGGAGTAGGCCATTCAGCCCCTTGAGCCTGCTCTGCCATTTAATAAGATCATGGCTGATCTGGTAGTAACCTGAAATCTGCATCCCACCTACTGCCGATAACCTATCACTCCGTGCCTACCAAGAATCTTTCCACCTCTGCCTTAAAAATATTCAAAGATTCTGCTTCCACCACCTTTTCAGGAAGAGAGTTCCAAAGTCTCATGACCCTCTGAGTGAAAAAATTTCAACTCATCTCTGTCTTAAATGGGTAGCCCCTTATTTTTAAACAGTGACCCCTAGTTCTAGATTCTTCCACAAGAGGAAACATCTTCTCCACATCAACCCTGTCAAGACCCCTCAGGATCTTATATGTTTCAACCAAGTCACCTCTTACTATTCTAAACTTTAGCAGATACAAGACTAATCTGTCCAACCTTTCCTCAAAAGACAACACACCCATTCCAGGTTTTAGTCTGGTAAACCTTCTCTGAACTGCTTCCAATACATTTACATCCTTCCTTAAATAGTGTAACCAATACTGTACACTGTACTCCTAATGTGGTCTCACTAGTGCCCTGTACAACTGAAAGATAACCTCCCCCCACCACTTTTGTATTCAATTCCCCTCACAATAAATGATAACATTCTATTAGCTTTCCTAACTACTACCTCACAAACACTTCTTTTAAGATCCTAGGATGAATTCCATCAGGACCCGAGCTCTTGTCAGCCCACAGCTCCAACAATTTACTCAGTACCACTTCTCTGATGACTGTAATTTCCTTGACCTCCTTCCCCATTTCCATTTCCTGGTTTATAGTTGCTTCTGGGGTGTTACTTGTATCCTCTATAGTGAAAACTGATGCAAAATACCTGCCCTGAAAGGTGTCCAGAATGTAATTGGAAAGCTGCTGCTTTCATCCAGCTTCACTTGCCAGTAACCATCCTTCGCATCTAGAGTAGTAAAGATCTTTGTCTTGGCAAATTGTGGCAAAATTCCTTTGATGGTTGGTATGGGGTAGTGAGATCTCTTCAGCGCTTTATTTAGATTCTTTAGATCTAAGTATACTCGCAGGTTGTTTCACTGCTACCATGCTGCTAATCCAGTCTGTAGGAGTTGTTACTTTCTTGATTACTCCCTTCTTTTCCAGCTCTTTTATCTTGTCTTTTAGGCTTGACTTGAGGGCAGCTGGAACTTTTCTCGGCAGATGCTGAATTGGTCTCACATGCTCATCTACTTCTAGATGATATTCTCCTGGTGGACATCCCAACCCTGTACTCCTCTAGGATCTGTTCAGCAGTCAAGGGACTTGTATTGTACGTTTTAGGATGATGATAGAAAAGGACAATAGGCAATCCCGAATAAGAATAATCAACTGGACAACAGCTGACATCAATGGGGCAAGAACGGAGCTGGGCCAGATAAACTGGAACGAAAGATTGGCAGGAAAAACTGTAGCTGAACAATGGGCTACCTTCAAAAAAGAATTGGTTTGAGCACAGTCAAGGTATAGTCCATCGAAAGGGAAAGGTAGGGCAAACAAATCCAGAGCTCCCTGGATGAAAAAAGAGATTGAAATTAAGATAAAGAAGAAAAAGTGCGCTTATGACAGGTGTCAGGTAGAAAATACAATTGAGAACCAAGAGGAATACAGAAGGTTCAGAAGAAAGTGAAAAAGCATATTAGAGAAGCGAAGAGGGATTATGAGAAAAGACTGGTAGCCAACATAAAGGGGAATCCCAAAGTCTTCTATAAACATATAAATAGTAAAAGGGTGGTAAAAGGAGTAGGGCCGATTAGGGACATAAAAGGAAATTTACACATGGACGAAGGGGCCATGGCTGAGGTATTAAATGAATACTTTGCACCCGTCTTTACAAGGAGGTGGATGCTACCCAGGTCATGGTGACAGATGAGGAAACTCTGTCACTAGAAGGGTTCAAAATTGATAAGAAGGGAGTGGTGAATAGATTGTCAGTACTTAAAGTTGACAAGGCACTGGGACCGGATGAGATACATCCAAGAATATTGAAGGAAGTGAGAGTAGGAATTGCAGGGGCACTGGCCATAATCTTTCAGCCTTCCCTAGACTCAGGGGTGGTGCCAGACAACTGGAGAATTGCGAACATTACACCCTTGTTCAAAAACAGTTGTAAAGATAAGCCCAGCAATTACAGACCAGTCAGTTTAACTTCAGTGGTGGGCAAGATTCTAGAAACAATTATTCGGGATATAATTAGTATTCACATGGAAAAATATGAGTTGATAAGGAAGAGCCAGCATGGATTTCTAAAGGGGAAATCTTGTTTAACTAATTTGCTGGAGTTTTTTGAAGAGGTACCAGAAAAAGTCGATGAGAGCAATGCTGTTGATGTGGTGTACATGGACTTTCAAAACACTTTTGACACAGTGCCACACAACAGACTTGTGAGAAAAGTTATTGCTTATGGAATAAAAAGACAGTGTCGATGTGGATACAAAATTGGTTAAAAAAATAGGAAGCAGAGAGTAATGGTCAATGTATATTTTTTGGCCTGGAAGAAGGTTTGTAGTGGAGTTCCTGTGGGGGTCAGTATTGGGACCCTTGCTTTTCCTGATATATATTAATGGTCTAGATCTTGGTGTGCAGGGGACAATTTCAAAGTTTGCAGATAATACAAGGCTTGGGAATGTTGTAAACTGCAAGGTGTGGAACTTCAAGAGGACATGGACAAGTTGCTGGAGTAGGCAGATAGGTGGCAGAAGAAGTTCAATGTGGAAAAGTGTGAGGTGACACATTTTGGTAGGAAGAACATGGGCAGACAATATAAAATAAGGGGTGTAATTTTGAAGGGGGTTCAGGAGCAGAAAGACTTTGGTGTATATGTGCACAGATCATTGAATGTGGCAGGACAGGTGGTGAGCAGTTAATAAAACATATAGTATCCCGGGCTTTATTATTAATAGGAGATTAGAGTATAAGAGCAAAGAGGTTATGCTGAATTTATATAAAACACTCATTAGACCTCAGCTGGAATATTGTGTACAGTTCTGGGCACCACATTGTAAGATGGATGTGAACACATTGGAGAGAATGCAGAAGAGGTTTACAAGAATGGTTCCAGGGAAGAGAAACTTCAGCTATGAGGATAGATTGGAGAGGTTGGGAATGTTCTTCTTGAAGGGAAGAAGGCTAAGAGGAGATTTGATAGAGATGTTCAAAATCATGAGGGGGCTGGATGGAGTAGATAGGGAGAAGCTGTTCCTGCTCGTAAAAGAATCAAGAACAAGAGTGATTAAAGTGGTTTGTAACAGAAGCAAATGTGATGTGTGAAAAAACAAGTGGTTTGGTTCTGGAATGCACTGCCTGGAAGTATGGTGGAGGCAGGTTCAGTCGAGGCATTCAAGAGGGCATTAGATGTTTATTGGAATAGAAACAATGTGCAAGTGTACGGGGAAAAGGCAGGGCAATGGACTAGGTCATAATGCTCATTTGGAGAGTGGTGCAGACATGATGGGCCGAATGGCCTCCTTCTGAGCCGTTAAAATTCTGTGACTCTGTGATTCAATGGTTTTGTATGCTGTGATACGTTGTAAATCTCCAATGGCACTTTCAGGGTTACCAGTCCAAGCTTTAGATTTGCTTCAGCTGAGATGAGTGGTTGTTGCATCCCATCTATAATCTGGAACTCTAGATCTTCTATCTTGCCATTACTTTCGGCTCTCAGACTAATTTGTCCTCTCGGTATGAGTATGGTGCCATCATATAGCTTCAGCCTTACTTTTGAGGGCTTCATTTTTGGATCGCCATGTTGAGCCACTTTGCAAAGTTCTGTCATGGTCATGGTATTGCATGACACACCAGTGTCTATCTGATACTCCTTGTTTGCTTGATACTCTCATTCTGCGGTCATCATTGTAACAGTCACAAACCATTTATCACCATAGACTTGACGGAATCAGCCTGTTGTATTGTGTATAGTGCTTCATCAGAGTCTTGCTGATATCTCTCCAAAAGCCATCTGTATAGGCTCGTTTTGATTTTTTCTCTCCAAACACTTGTGTGCGAAATGATTCTGCTTCTTGCAGTTAAAACACTACTTTCCCGAAGCTAAACAATCCTTTTTGTGATGCCCTGCATGGTATTTGCATCCTGCCCATTGTCCGCGATTGTTCTGCTCTTTTGGCCTGGAAAGTCTCTCAGCATAATATATCTCCTTGTCTGCTCTGCCATACATGTGGTCTAACTGACATTTTACAAGCTCCACATTTCTACACGTGTTTATCGCTTTCCTGAGCATAAGTTTCCCCTCTGTCAGTAAACTTTCTCCCATGGAAGGGTCCTGTATGCCTAAGAGTATTCTATCTTTAATCAGATCATCTTTTAGCTGCCTAAATTCACAATTCTACAAGCTGTGTTACTGCAGTCGCATACTGATCTATAGTTTCTTCTTCACTTGAGCTCTAGTGTTAAATACATAGCACTCAAGAGTGTGCTCAGACTTTCAAAATCTCTGTTGTCCGTTTTCTTTGTTCATCTGTAGGATTTAGGGTGGAATACAATTTATAGCAGTCCCTCCCCAACAGTGTTAGAAGCATGGCTACTCTTATCAGTTCCAGCTTGCTAATTAACTCTGTTGCCAGCTTGTAATTTTGCCATTGTAGGTGGGAAAATTGCCAGTTCTGTCACATATCACCTTTCATTTCGACTGGAGAAGAGGGGGGAAGGTTTACAGCCATATTCACTTACCGCAATACATTCCAGAACAAGGTAAATACAACAACTTTGTCAAACTATGGGGAAATATCACATGATCATATTCACTTGATCAGATGACATGTGATCAAACCTCCAGGAAAATGCCCAACCAAGTTTGGCTCCATCCCTTCTCTTCAAATAGCCCCAAGGAATCATTTACACACACCTGTCATCTTGTGTAAAATATGGAACCTCTGACAGAGTGGTACTCCCTCACTGAAGGATCAGCCTCAAGTCCATAATCTCTGATCCATAGGCAAGATTGCTACCCCTATTTGATGTACATATTTTAAATGCTTTCTTAACTGTGGGAGGGAATCTATTCACAAGGGACTGATTTTAAGAGTCTCAACTGCTGGGTTGTAGCTTTGATTTTTTTTTGGGAAAATATACTTTATTCATGAAATTTCTGAAAGAACATTACAATACATTTCAAAATGGCCATCACAAAAAGTGCAATCAGATTCAAGTTCCCACATAGATCATGAGATGCTTCAATACAATCAATGAACATTACAGACATTTCAACATGGTCATTACAAACAGTCAGACAGTGTAATGGTATTCAAGTTATCTGCATAGTTCATGTTGCACTCTGAAGTGCTTCAATACAATTGTAGTTTTCACTGTACACATTCCTTGTGAGTCATACAACCCGAGGGATCTATACAATTCCGAGCCCCTCGGTGCACTATGGCGGAAAGGTCTTAGACAGCGACCTTTCCCAATTATGCTTTTGCAGTGGCTGCCCCAAGCTTTAGTGCGTCCCTCAGCACGTAGTCCTGAACCTTGGAATGTGCCAGTCTGCAACACTCGGTGGGGACAATTCTTTGCACTGGAAGACCAACAAGTTTTGGGCAGACCAAAGGGTGTCCTTCACCGAGCTGATGATCCTCCAGCTGCAGTTGATGTTTGTCTTGGTATGTGTCCCTGGGAACAGCCCATAGAGCACAGAGTCCTGTGTCACAGAATGGCTCAGTATGAACCTCAACAAATACCACTGCATCTCTCTCCAGACCTTCTTTGTAAAGGCACATTCCACAAGGAGGTGAACAAAGGTCTCTTCCCCATCACAGCCACCTCAAGGGCAGCATGCAGAGGGAGTGAGACTCCTGGCATGTAGGAAAGATCTGGCGGGGAGGGCCTTTCTCACCACCAGCCAAGCTACATCTTGGTGCTTGTTGGAGAGTACTGGCGATGAGGCATTCTGCCAAATGACCTAGGCAGTCTGCTTGGGGAATCATCCGACAGGATCCACCATCTCCTTTCCCTGCAGGGCCTCTAGGACGTTACGCGCCGACCACTTCCTGTTAGACTTGTGGTCAAAAGTGTTTCTCCGCATAAATTCTTCCATGAGGGATAGGTGGTACTACTTGGAGCATTCTGTGGCAGGGTAGCCAGACCCATCCTTCGCAACACTGGGGACAGGTAGAACCTCAGCACGTAGTGACACTTGGTGTTTGTGTACCGACAGTCTACGCACAGCTTGATACAGCCGCACACAAAGGTGCCATCAGGATGAGGGCGATGTTGGGCACATTTTTACCCCCTTTATCTAGAGGCTTGTACATCGTGTCCCTGTGGACACGATCCATCTTTGACCTCCACATAAAGTGAATGGTGGCCCGGGTGATTGCCATCGTGCAGGAGTGAAGAATGGACCAGATCTGCGCTATGTACAGCAACACCAAGAGTGCCTCACACCTGATGACCAGGTTCTTACCCACAATGGAGAGGAAGCGTTGCTCCCACATTCCCAGTTTTCTTTCCAACATAGCCACTCACTCCTTCCAGTTTCTAATGCATGTCCTGGTCCCTCCGAACCATATCCCCAGCACCTTCAGGCCATCCGCCCTGATGGTGAAGGGACAAAGAATCGGTCAGCCTAGTTCCCAAAGAACATGGCCTCGCTCTTGCCACGATTTACCTTGGCTCCCAAGGCCAGTGCAAACTGGTCACAGATGTTGATCAGTATGCACCGACAGTGGATCCGAGCAGAAGACGGTGACATCATCCATGTACAGGGAGGCTTTGACCTGAGTGCCTCCACTGCCTGGGATCGTCATTCCTCTTATGCCCGGATCCTTCCTGATGGACTCAGCAAAGGGTTCTATGCAACAAACAGGACAGGGGAGAGAGGGCAGCCCTGCCTGACTCCAGATTTAATTGGAAAGCTTTCTGATTCCCACCCATTGATTGAAGCTGCACTACTGATGTTTGTGTAGAGCAGTTGGATCCAGTTGCGGATTCCTTCCCCAAACCCCATTTTGAAAAGCACATCCACCATGTAGGTGTGTGAAACTCTGTCAAAGGTCTTCTCCTGGTCCAGGCTGATGAGGCAGGTGTCCACACCCCTGTCCTGTACTTAGGCAATCGTATCCCTGAGTAGTGCAAGGCTGTCAGAGATCTTCCTGTCGGGTACAGCGCAGGTCTGCTCAGGGTGGATCACCAACTCCAGGGCAGACTTGGCCCGAATGGCAATGACCTTGGACAGAATCCTACAGTCCACATTCAGCAGTGAGATGGGTCACCAATTTCTAAATTCCTCCTTTTCCTCCTTCTTCTTGTAGATGAGGGTGATGATGGTTTTTCTCATGGATTCTGATATGCTGCCAGCCAGCAGCATACTTCTAGCAGGCTGGGCCGATCCAGTCCCACAGAGCCAAATACAACTCAGCCGGTAAGCCGTCACTTCCAGGAGTTTTACTCTTCTCGAAGGACTCAAGGTCTCCTGTCAGTTTGACAGGAGTTAGCGGTCTGTCCAGACTCTCCCGTGTACTGTCATCTAAGACCTGCATGATAGAGGACAGGAAGGACTGGGAGACCGTGCTGTCTGCGAGCTTCATGTCATACAATCCAACATGAAAGGATTTGCTAATCCTCAAAATGTCAGATTGCGATGACTTTACTGAGCCGTCTTCTTCCTTCAAGCTGCTAATTACGGAGCTCTCTGTGTGTACCTTTTGGAAGAAGAAACATGAGAACGTCTCATCCTGTTCCACGGAGCGATCGGACCGGAAGATGATCTTGGACGCCTCCGAGGGCAAAGAGCAAGGCTTGCTGGCTCTCCACCTCTTGGAGTTCTTCCTTGACATCAACCCCCATTGACTGCAGCCGAAGCGTTTTCTGCATGTTTTTCTGGAGTCGGGATATTTCCCTCTGTTCCTTTCTAGCTTTCTGGACACCTTTGAGGATGAAAAACCTCTTGATGTTCTCCTTGATCGTTTCCCACCGGTGTGTCAGGGACTCAAAGAGGGGTTTCATGGTTCTCCAACCTTTGTAATCCCTCTTGAGCTCCTCAATGTTCTCTGGGGTCAGCAGTTGCACATTCAGATTCCATGTCCCCCTGCCAAACCCCTGATCTTCCCTTAAGTGACAGTATCTTTGGGCAACCGATCAAACGGTGCAAATTGGGAGTGATAGTCTTAACAATGCTACAAAGACTGGGGAACTGAGGTCAACTCCTTCTTGGGTTCGTGTTCCTGCACAGTCAGGCTCAGAGTTGTGGACAGTTGTAAAATCAGCCATCAATTCCCTTACATCAAAAATAAGCATATCAATAAATTAGACTAATAGGCTGGCTACAAGAAAGAAGGAGGCCATTCGGCCGTCATGTGTGTGTCAGCTCTCTGCAAGAGCAAAATACAAACAAATGCAAATTATGGTGGATGCTGTTTTCTTGGAGTCCGATTAACCAATTCTCAAAACAAACCACATTAAAGGTCCTTGGGCAACACCTCAGCAGCTGTCACAGGGAGTCCTCCGAGATGCCGGCGCTGTCCAGAGCACTTTGTAATTGGGGGGACAACCATCTTGTGCTTTACTGGCTTCTTATTGTTACATTTCATGCGAACCCATAGCCTGATTGGCGTCCAGTAACCAGGGGCAACAGCGGCAACCATTTTGTGCCGGGTGGTTTTGAACCGACCAACCGACCGTTAAGAGGTGAGAAACAGTTGGGGGGCAAAACAGAGGCCCAGGGGACGGTCAGACACAGACTCTCCCCCGGAGAAGGGGCAACCACAAAACACGATGGGTGCGGGGGTGTTGACACAGGCCACCGCGGGTGGCAAACACAGCTCATCAGAGGGGGGCAAATACATGTCTCGCCTGTGGGTGGTGAGAGGGCAGTTCAAACACATGCTCCCGGAGGAGGAGGGGGAGGGGCAAACACATGCTCCCGGGGGAGGGGGAGGGGGATATGGGGGGCAAACACATGCTCATGGGGGATGGGGGGGGGTAAACACATGCTCATGGGGGAGGGGGATAGGAGGGGCAAACACATGCTCCCGGGGGAGGGGGATGGGGGGGGCAAACACATGCTCCAGGGGGATGGGGGGGGGGCAAACACATGCTCCCGGGGGATTGGGGGGGGGGGGCAAACACATGCTCCCGGGGGATTGGGGGATGGTGGGGGCAAACACATGCTCCCGGGGGAGGGGGATGGTGAGGGCAAACACATGCTCCCGGGGGAGGGGGATGGTGGGGGGCAAACACGTGCTCCCGGTGGAGGGGGGGCAAACACGTGCTCCCGGGGGAAGGGGGGCAAACACGTGCTCCCAGGGGAAGGGGGGCAAACACGTGCTCCCAGGGGAAGGGGGGGGGGCAAACACGTGCTCCCGGGGGAGGGGAGGCAAGCACATGTTCCCGGGCTGTGGGGGCTAGCGTATGTTCCTGGGATGTGGGGGCAAACACATGCTCCCGGGGGAGGGGGGGTGCAAACACATGCTCTGGGGAGTTGGTGGGGGCGGGGGAGGCAAACACATGCCTCCGGGGGAGTGGGGGGGCAGCAAACACATACTTCATCAGGAGGGGGGTTGAACGTATGCCGCAAATGACAGTAATTACAGGGCTACTGGTGTAGTGGGTTGGGAAACAAAGACGACTCCCAAGGTGGGGGAAAACACAGGCCCTTGGGTGGGCAGACACAGTTCCCCCCATTCCCCCTGAGGCAGGTGGGCAAACAAGGACCCCCAAGGTGGTGGGAGGGGCAAATACAGGCCCTGATAGTGTAACACACAGTCCTGGGACAAGCAGGCCTGGGGTGGTGGGGGTGGAGAGGGACTGCAAACTCAGGTCCAAGATCTTGAGGAAGGGCTGGTGAAACAATAGGCCCTAGTGGGGGAAAACACAGGCCTCCAGGTGGTGGAATACATAGGCCCTGAATGTGGAAGAAACACTGACCCAAGGAGTGAGAAACACAGAGACAGGGGATGAAGTGGGGCCCTGGTTTGAAGAGAATGAGAGGAAACACCAACTGTGGGGTGAGGGGCTGTGAGAATGCAGGCTCAGAGGGGAACACACCTGGAGGTGACAACCTGGTGGTGTTTTGCATTTTTTGCACAAAGGAACTCTAGAACTGAATCCCCCAGAAGACTTTTGATTCTGGGCCAATTGAAATTTTTAAGATAGATCTGTAAGATTTTGTTGGGTAAGATCATCCAAAGGCAGGTAAATCAAGTTGAGGTACAGATCAGCTATAATCGAATTGAGTGGTTGAAGGTGCTTGATGAGTTGAATGCTGTCCTCCTGTTCATTTGCTGCCATTTTAATCCTCTTTCCTGATG
This sequence comes from Carcharodon carcharias, assembly GCF_017639515.1. Taxonomy (NCBI): domain Eukaryota; kingdom Metazoa; phylum Chordata; class Chondrichthyes; order Lamniformes; family Lamnidae; genus Carcharodon; species Carcharodon carcharias. Next base: position 30,833,495 of record NC_054481.1, on the reverse strand, counting down.
TATTTTCTCATTCCACTGGATATGAATTTACTCCTTGTTTATAGTAACTCCTCTAACTGGAAGAGGTTGTATGAAAGATCTTTCCTTTCACTCCTGGGTGAATGTATCTTTCACAATCTGACTGACCGGAGAGCCTTTGAGTGTGTCCTGTTATCCTGGTTGGATTAATCACTAAGAAATGTAAATGATCCAAACCATTTAATTGTTTCTGTTTCCAGATTCCTACTATATGAGCAAGCAGGGCCCTGAATAAAAATGACTTCAAATAATCAGAAACCAGCATTATTTGATGAAGGCAACTGTGAACTTCAGAGAACATATGACAGCTCAACGATTGGTTGTGATGGTCTCAAATCGTACTGGGATAGGATATTCGCTCATGTTAAGGATGAACTTCCCTCCATTGATTCAGACTTTTCATCAGTAAGTCTCAGCTTTAGAATCCCACAGTTAAATGTGCTTCTTACTGAATTTGGGAGTGAATTCCCTAAGCCTGCACTGATGGTGAGCTACCTCACCTGTCACCAAACATCAACCCAACTCCTTTTATTCTTCAGTCTTACTGCAATCCGATCTAAACCCTCATGTTCTGCATTTTTTTTGTTGCACAGTCTGGTTCAGAAGATGGTGAAGTTCCTATTTTCCAACGTGGTACCATAGGTCTAATTTCCCACCTGCCCGAGGATCTGAGGGAGTTATCACTCGATGATCCAGTTCTTGAGGTAAAGTGCAACTGTTCAACATATATCACATTCCTTTAGCAACCCTGCAAGGTATTTTAATACCTGTGCTCTTCTCCATTTCATTCTACACTAGAATCTGGCTTAGGATTTTTCATTGTAGCCAATGCCTCAGCACTGACCCAATTTCAGCTGATTCCATCTTGATTCAGTTCTGTTCACATATCTGTGATAGAGCTCCGGGTCACCTGACACTGCACTGATTTGAAATGCATGTGCTTTAGGCTGCATGTTGAAGTGCATTGTAAGTCATTCTATTGAATCAGTGAAACAACAACTTTAACCTGTTACAGTTATTTTATTCATTAAAATGAATGCAAAGCTGAGTCTGTCATACATCACTATCCGTGAATTGCCAGCACAGGCAGTATGACAGCAGTCCAGAGATGTTCCTCCCTCTCCTACAAAAAAATAGCTAAGATGAATTTTTCAGGCTGAAATAAAATTGGGCATGTGCCATTCTGTCAGGTGCAAGCTAGGATGGGAGCAGAACTGCCAAATCTCCTGAATAAAGGGACATCTGATTCACACTATATTTTATATGGGACACAAAGTGCAAGGTTTTTGTGCTGGTGCTGAGCCTGCTAAACATCAATAGTGAATGAAGAATTGTGTCCACCATGTTGTAGTTCTTTCTCTGACCCACATTCGTATCAAGTACGGCTTTCCATCCTATTGATTTTTAAAATGTTTTTGTCACCTCTCTTCTTGAAGCCTTAACTCTCGAACATTAATTCTCCATCTTGGTGACAATGTCAATGATTTCTGAATGTTCACAGGAAATGCTGGAATCTGCAAGATGCCCACGTGAGGCTTGGGCACAGGACTATAAAGAAAGACCATTCGAGGATCACCAGGACTTTAGGAGTGAAAATTCAAGACTCTCCGAAAAATCGACCACCACTAATAAATTTATGGCAGCTGAAGCTGGCCCATTAATTGGTAACAATGTTGAATCACTGGGGTTATCAGCAGCTTTTATCACTGGTGAGAGTGAGAACTCACTGGACTTAGAAACGGAATCCCGGCCTGGTGAAAAAGAGCACCTTGTGGATCTAGGAAATAATGGTGGAGGAGACCCTCAATCATCCATAACTCCAAAAGTCATTAACAATAAGAAACCGAAAATTCTAAGGTGTCAAGGCAGTGGAGATAGGAACTTAGATTCAGAATTAACAACTGAAAAATACTTCATGCAAAATATCCCAGAAAACATTCTGGAAACGGTGCTGAACAAGAACAAGGCAACATTCACCAAAAGTCATTTAATTAATTCCAGTAGAGACCAGGAAACTATACAAGTGCCAAAGGAAGGGCTAAATGGAAGGAATTCAACATGTACTGGACAGCACACCCACAGACCACCTATACTCTCTTTAGAGGTGAGCAGATAAACATTCTTCTCACTGCTGCAGACACAACTGCCTCCTTAAGATGTTCCTGAAGAGGGCAGAGCGGTGTTGAGTTAGAATACTGACCATAACTGATTTGTAGAAGGTATTTACTGCCCTTCACCTCTGGGTAAGATCCTGACCAGATATGAAAGAATCATGGCAATTATTTTGATTTTTAAAAATGTTGGTCAAGTACATTAAGAGGCGGATGGAATTATTCTCAGGGGCTTCCCTTTATGGATACATTTTCTGAGCATTGTGTCAGAGCGGAGTCGTCCAAGCACTTCAGGTCCTCCATAGCTTCCTCCGGTATTCATCGGTAGTGAGCTGGACCTTTAGGTTTATCTGTTGGGCTACTGCTATCCAACATCAATACCAAATGAGTGATAGGAGCATCCAGTTCTCTGACTGACAGTCAGCTGATCTCCTCTCCATCTCCACTAATAGCATTTGGTAAATCTGAAGTAATGTTCTCTGCTCCAGCCCAGGCACCAATATCAGTCTCAAAGACCAAGTCTTCCTAATGTTTGTCCTCAGCTTCTGAAAGCTGCCCTCGAATTATATTCTTTAAACAGATGTTCTCCTTTAATTTTAAATCTAATAATATTTAGTGTAAGCTGACAAGCTGACCTCCAGCTGCTGTTGAACTTGTTTGTAGTGTATAGAACAAGTAAACCTGGATGGGATCTTACAGAGTCTGCAACAGGTGGAAAACTGGAGCAGTGATTTAGACAACATCATGAATAGAACTTGGTCTGCTTCAGGTAAGTAGAGATCAATTTTGCATGTTTACAATCTATTAATATTTGCTCTTTCCCCATTGCCTCTGGCAATCTGTTCACCACTAAAATCCTCCCAACCATGGAGCAAGATAGTTCGAGCTGTACTCATTAGGATGGGACACTCTAGAGGTTGGGGAATCAGTCGCCCCACAGACTCTCCTCACCAGCATGAAAGTATTTAGGGTGGATTCCACGATTCTCCCTAAAGCAGGGAACTAGGTTATTTAGATACTCATTATAATTTAGCCTCCTCCAGCTAGGAGCTCTGAATTGTCTGCATATTCACCATTGTGTTTCTTTGCTGTGAGAAGGTTCAGCCTGAGACTGCACTGCAGGAGTTCCTCAGGATAGTGTTACGGACAGGAGGGGGTTTAATTTAGAATAGCCCTGATTTCTCCACTCACTAGCCATCCAAAGGTGTTTTGATTTTTGATGACCTTTTATATAGATGGCATATGTTACCCAACCCTTCGGTTTGGAGTGATCCAATCCTGTATTAATAACACCCACCCCCCACCCTCCCCCCTTCACCACACACACACACACACACACACACACACACACACACACACACACACACACACACACACACACACACACACACCACCCCCTCCCCCAGATGAGGCTAGTTGCTCAACCTGGTCAGAGCTTGCTTCTGCGTGGCCTCCCAATCAGATGTTAAACAGCAGACTGAAGATGGAATCTGAAAGCTATATAATTAAAGCAATTAAAACAGTTCAAGTCGTAGTCACATGACAGGATGGTTTTGGGTTGAACTATTCAGTTAATGAAGCTCCTTTGGTTAAAACCCATTGTGTTTTGAGCAGGTAACTGTAGAACCATTAGCACAGTGTTGGAGATGAGTCATAAAAAGCTCTGCATTTGTGCATAGCTGGTGCAGACATCTCATCCATTGTCCTTTGTTGGCTAGGCTGAAATGTTTATAGAATGCAAGGAGTTTTACATTCCAGGGATTTGATGTGTTAGCCCTTGTCCACTTTTAAACTGCTCAGAACTTCCAGAGCTACCATCATGTGGGGAATGGCGGTCATTTATCCGTCCAGCCATTTGCCTATTTTAAAAGAAAAATAATAAAGTAGCCAGGGTGACGTAGATAATGTCCTAGGTTCAACCATCTTCAGCTGCTTCATCAATTACCTTCCCTTCATCAAAAGGTCAGAAGTGGGATGTCCGCTGATGATTGCATAATGTTCAGCAACATTCGAGACTCCTTAAACACTGAAGCAGTCTGTGTTCATATGCAGCAAGACCCGGACAACATTCAGGCTTGGGCTGACAGGTGGCAAGTAACATCTGTGCCACAGAAGTGCCAAGCAATGACCATCTCCAACAAGAGAGAATCTAACCATCTCCCTTTGAGCTGGATCATTAATTTTATTCAAGGCTGAGTTAGACATATTTTTGATCCACATGTGTTATGAGGAGGCAGGCAGGAAAATGAAGTTAAGGGCACCATCAGATTAGCCATGATCTTATTGAATGGCAGGGCAAGCTCAATGTGGCCAATTGGCCTTCTCCTGCTTCTATTTCTTATGATTTTATGATCGTAAAATGATGAATGGGGTGCCAATCAAGCAGGCTGCTCTCCCTAGATGGTGTTGAGCTTCTTGAGTGTTGTTGGAGCTGCATTCACCCGGGTGAGTGGAGAATATTCCATTACATGCCTGATCTGTGCCCTGTAGATAGTGAATAGGCTTTGGAGAAAGTAAGGAGTTGAGTTAATTGACACAGAATTCCCAGCCTCTGACCTGCACTTGTAGCCACAGTATTTATTTAATTGATCCAGCTAAGTTTCTGGTCAATGATAACCCCAGGATGTTGATGGTGGGAACTCAGCAATGGTACTACCATTGAATGTCAAGGGGAAATGGTTAGATTTTCTCTTGAAGGAGATGGTCATTGTCTGGCACTTGTGTGGCGCAAATGTTACTTGTCACTTATCAACCTAAACCTGAATGTTGTCCAGGTTTTGCTGCATATGGACACAGATTGTTTCAGTATCGGAGGAGTCGCGAATCATACTGAACACTATGCAAACCTCCTCACCTCTGACCTTCTGCTGGACGGAAAGTCATTGATGAAGCAACTGAAGATGGTTGAGCCTCCCTGATGTCCTTGGGCTGAGATGATTGGCCTCCAGCAACTACAACTATCTCCCTTTGTGCTAGATATGATTCCAACCAATGGAGAATTTTTCTCCGTTTCCCATAGGCTTCAATTTTGCTAGAGCTCCATGATGCCACACTTGATTAAATGCTGCCTCATGTCAAGGGCTGTCACATTCATGTCACCTCTTGTTAGGACCAAGGCTGCAATGACGTTTGGAGCCAAGTGGCCCCAGTGGAAACCAAACTGAGCATTGATGAACAGGTTATTGCTGTGTAAAAGCCACTTGATAGCATTGTTGACACCATCCATCGCTTTGCTGATGGTTGAAAGTAGACTGATGGGGTGGTAATTAGCCGGATTGAATTTGTCCTGCCTATTGTAAACGGGACATACCTGGGCAATTTTCCACATTGTTGTGTAGATATCAGTGTTGTAGCTGTACTGAAACAACTTGGCTAGGGCTATGGCTAGTCCTGGAGCACATGTTCAGTGCTACTGCCAGGATAGTTGTCAGGGGCCATAGTCTTTGCTGTATCCAGTTCCTTCAGCCCTTTCTTGATATCACGTGAAGTGAATTAAATTGGCAAAAGCCTGGCATCTATGTTGGGGATCTCTGGAAAGCCAACATGGATCATTCACTCACCCCTCCTGGCTGAAGCTGGTTGCAAATGCTTCAACCTTGTCTCTTGCACTGACATACTGGTCTCACCTAGCATTGAGAATGGAGATATTTGTGGAACTGATTTGTCTGTTTAAGTTGTTTAATTGTCCACCACCATGTACGACTGGATGTGGCAGAACTGCAGAGCTTTGATCTGATCCATTGGTTGTGGGATTGTTTCACTCTATCGCATGCTACTTCTGCTGTTTGGCATGCCTGTGGTGTAACTTCACCAGATTGGCACCTCATTTTTAGCTATTTTTAAGTGCTGCTCCTGGATTGCCCTTTTGCACTCATCATTGAACCAAAGATGATACTTTGGCTTGACGGTAGTGGTAGAGTGAGGGCCATGACATTACAGATTGTGGTTAAATAAAATTTTGCTGCTTCTCATGGCCAAGTGCAACATGGTTGTCCAGTTTTGAGCTGCTAGACCTGTTCTGAATCTACCTCATTTAGCACGTTGGTGGTGCCACACAACATGATGGATGAAATCCTCAGTGTGAAAACCGGACTTTGTCTCTGCAAGCACCACAATGGTAAATCCTACCAATACTGCCATGGACAGATGCATCTCTAATGGGTAGGAGGGCAAGATCAAATAGGTTTTTCCCTCTTGTTGGTACCTTCACCGCCTGCCGCAGGCCCAGTCTGGCAGATATGTCCTTCAGTAAGTTTTCGGTAGTGGTACTAGTGGGCACTTTTAGTGATGGGCATTGAAGTCCCCCATCCAGAGTACATTCTGTGCCCTTGCTACCCTCACTGTCTCTTCCTAGTGGAATTCAACATGGAGGAGTGCCGATTTATCAACTGTGAAAAGGCAATAGGTGGTAATCAGCAGGAGGTTACCTTGCCTATTTTGGCCTGATGCCATGAGACTTCATGGGGTCCAGAGTCAATGTTGAGAACTCATAGAGCAATGCCTTCCTGCCACCACATCTGATGGGACAGGTGTAGCTATTTTATATATAGATTATTTTAATTTATCTTAATTCTTAATTATGCAATTATCCGACTTCAAATTAACCGAATAAAATCCAATAAAGGTTTTGGTTCAAACAAGACATGACCATAAGGCAAAGATGGTCTTCTCGAATAGTAAATTAAAAGAGAGAGTTTATATTAAAAGGAAAAAATGTGTCTGTGTAATTCCATAATTGGTTAATTTAATTATTGCTTTATTTTAATTGGAGTTTGACTACTCACAGTGTCTTTTGTTATCTGACTTAGTATAATTGTCTCTTGTCCATTTGTTCAAGGCTTATGCAGAGCTTAGCACAAAATATCTGATTTGATACTCATCCATGCAGAAATCTTACAGTACTGTTTAAACTTATACACTTTTAAATCCAGCCTCAATATAGCTACTTGATTAATTACTGTTTCTTCAATTACAACTTAATTGAGGTCCATTATTTGGTCATCATCTGTTCCTGGCTGATTCCTAATTATATAATAACCCTTAATTATTATATGTAAGTGATTATAAAGTACAGAACACAAAATGGCTTTTTATCTCAGTGTTAGCACAAGAATAGTATTTTGACATTGTCAGCTTATTGTGAATATAACATGAAATTAATCTATAAAGAGTAATAGATTTTAAAGAAACAGTTCTATCTTGAATGGAACATAAAAAGGTGAAATAATACTTATAAACTTAAAAGCCTGAATGTTTAGTGTCAGCTCTGCTGATTAGGGTTAATTCTTCGGCTTACCGCCAAAGCACATTGCTTTCAATTAATCTGTTTCTTCTAGCATACATTTTAGTATGTTATCATAGTTATGGGCATATATATCTCTATTGTTTCTGCAACTAAATATATTAATTATTAAGAGTACATATTGTTTTGCTGGCTGACAGAAATGCAAAAATCCTTTCTAAGGTACCCTCTAGGTCACGTGCTGAACTTAGATGATTGTTTCTAGCTGTGTTGACATAATTCACTGTAAGTTAGGTGGATTGGCTTAAAACTAGCCCTAAATATGACTTACACAGGACATACCCAGGAATGGTGATGGAGAAATCTGGGGCAGTGGCGGTAAGTTATGATTTGGTACGTCAGGCCGTTGCTTGACTAGTCTGTGAGGCAGCTCTCCCAATTTTGGGGAGGAAGATTTTGCAGGGTCAATTGGGCAGGGTGTGCCATTGTTGTTTCTGCTGCCTAGTTGATGCCAGGCGGTCTTTCCAGTTTTCTTCCTTTGTAACTTTACTCGAGCAATTTTGTACAATTGAGTGGCTTGCTGGACCATTTCAGACGGGAATTAAGATTCAACCACATTGCTAAGCGTCTGGAGTCACGTATAGGCCATACTGGGTAAGGACAGCAATTTTTCCTTAAAGGACATTAGTGAACTAGACATGTTTTAACAACATTCTGATGGTTTCATGGACACCATTACTGAGAGTAGTGTTGAAATCCAGACATTTTTTTTAATTAGTTGAATTTTAATTGCACCAGTTGCCATGGTGGGATTTGAACTTGTGTCCCCAGAGTATTAACCTGGACCTCTGAATTACTAGTCCATGATATTACCACTACACCACCATCCCCAGAAGCCCAATAATGAAATTCTACCACCTGTTTCACATTCACTGCACAATTAGTCTTTGTTACAAGGGTGACAAATTGGAGAGTTTTTAATTCACTGACCAATGCGACACCATAAAAAATTGTTATTCAGTGTGCCAAATATCTGATGACCCTTACAAACATATTTCTAAACAGGATTAAATAAAAAATAAAGCTTATTTGCCACTTTTTTATATTTAATCGTTATACAACTGAAGCTTGTGTTCTAGTCCTCTAGATATAAAGACCAGCATTATTATCTCTATGTGATTATTATCTGTATGTGATGAGCACAATATACGTCAGTGATTTGTAGCTTGACAGCAGTTGGAGTGAAGCATTTATAAAAGATAGAAACTTTTTTTCCAGCAATTCACTATGTACTTGGTGTGAACAGTGTCCCATGATTCTCCAAATTAGCCATTCTCACAGGGATTGTGGTCTGAGCTTGAGAAGCAGCCTTGTAGAGGCAGCAGTAGATGAGTGAATTGATGTAGTTTAGCTGCTGGTGAGAAAGGCCCTCCCTGTCAGTTCCTTCCTGTATGCCCAGAGTCTCACCACCTCCGCGTTACCCTTGAGGGGACTGTGGCAGGGAAGAGACTGGTGTCCACCTCCTTCAGGAATGTGCCTTTGCAAAGAAGGTCTGAAAAGAGTGCAGTGGTTTTGTTGAGGTTCATCTTGATTAGCTCTGTGACGTAGGACTACAGACTGTTCCCAGGGATGCATATCGAGATAAACATCAACTGTGATTGGAGGATCATTAACTTGGTGAAAGATGCACCTTAGACTGCCTGAAACTTGCTGGTCTTCCTGTGAAATGAGTTGCCCACAACCGAATATTGCAGACTGGCGCATTCCAAGGTCCAGGACATTGTGCTGAGTGATGCACTAAAGCTTCATGCAGCCACTGCAAAGCTGCATTGGAGAGAGGCCACCCTCTGAGGCCTTTCAGTCATGGTAAACTGAGAGGCTGGAAACTGGGTAAAACCCCTTGGGCTGTATGTTTGATATGTAATGAATATTGTAAATAGTAACTGCAATTGTAAATGTAGTGAGTAAAAAAAAATCCAATGTACTTTTATAAATTTTATGAATAAAGTCTATTTTTGGAAAAAAAGATGTAGATAGGTGAATTTAATTTTTCTGGTGTATGTGCTGATCAAAGTGAGGAGTGGAACACCTACTTTAAGCACTCTGTGAGTGTCAGGCCAGGTCAGGTCAGGAATTGGCTAAATCAGATACAGACAAATGCTTCCTTTCCACCTCTTGTAACATGCCTTCATCCCATATAATTAGATAGGGTACAGTTGACTTGTTAAAGATGCATGGCTGATTTTTCTTTAGTTCATTAGCATGCATTATAACTTCGATTTACCGATTGTAAAAGTTACAATGGATGACAACGTTTCCTGGGTGACTGCACATACTTAATTACTGCTAAGAATACAGAGCGCTCCTCAGTTACAAGCTGTAAGGAACCATATACTAATGGAACTATGTGCTACATTGTCTCAGAGTTGCACCTTAACTAGCTTTTGTACAACTACTTGTTTTATTGTGTGAAAAGAAATGCAAATCTGCATCTAGTGTAAGCGGATTTCACTCTGTGTTCTCATTTTGCTATACAGTACCTTCTCGTGTCAATAGAGAACAGAGCCTAATGGAACAGCTCACCTCACTGTCTGTCAAGCAGTCAGGGGGAGTTGTCACGTTGACCAACCAAACACCAGTGTGTAATGGAGAGCACCAGCCTGACAGGGCGAGATGGACCAGGCTTGATGGAGGCAAAACCAATGACCTCAAATATTTCCTGAGGTATAAAACAAGTTAGTAATCAATAATATGAGAGTTTAATTTGTTAAAAATATGGTTTCAGAAAATGTGCTTTTAAGTTTAAAATGTGCTTTTAGTTGAAAATCAGGGAATGGGAATCAGAAACAAAGCTATTTGGCAGTCATTAGGAACTTTGGATAATATATTAAAAATGAATGAATTAAGTTCACACCTAACAATATATATATATTTCATTCAGTGATTAAGATATGTAAAGAACATTTCAGTAAGTGTCTTACTGTCAATTAATTAATTTTGATATTCAGAGTAGTTGTAGGCAAAAATAGATCAATTTGCACACTACAAACTCTCACAAATAGCAAATGAGAAAAATGCCAAATTAATTTGTTATTTTGGGTGGTGTTGATTGACGGTGGAAAATTAGCCAAGACATCGAGAGAACTCTTTTCCTCTTTGAATTTTGTTGTGGGATCTCTAATGTTCATGACGTTCTGAGAGACTGATTGCATTTTTAAAGCGCCTAATCATTTCTTGACCTACCAGGTTCTGGAAACCACATTCTGTCAAAGTTATGATGGCGAAATAGGAATAACATCAAGGAAATTGCCAGCCATGATTTCAGATCTGCATAGGGAGGTGTATTTGTTACCTCACAGTATAGCTTTTTGTTAAACAATAGCCTTAATAATCTTTTCTATTTTCGCATTTCATGCTCTCAGTCCTGAAGCAAACACATGTACCAGGTGGATGGAAGAAAAGCTGACAATGAGAAAGGATTCTGAACCAAAAACTGTTTTCATTGACCTACGGAACTGGGAGCAGGAAAGAAGGACATCACAGACAGACAGCAGAAACAGTAAGGAGAAGCTCACATGTCTGCAGAATGAAAGGTAATGGGCAGTAATCCAGGGTAACATGCTGTAAGTGTGTTTAGGAAGAAGTATTCAGTCTGTGCTAACAGGTCTGCTGAATTGGTTCCCAGTGCAAAACAGTTCCTATGTAGATGGGCTACACACTCCATGAATTCTGAATATTGAAAGATAAGACTTGTCTTCTCCATATCTGTACAAATAGTGTGTCACTGAAGTATTTATTTCATAGCAGATTTTTGAGATCGAATCCCTGTCCGTTTTAAAGGGGTATTTAATTTAAATTTAGATCCAGTTTTATTTAGTTGTACACGGCATGATTAATCGGTTCCGAATTGACCTTCTAAAATGGATTAGTTTGAATGAGACTCAACAATAAAGCAAGACAGGACTCTGAATTAGCAAATAATATGAAAGCTTATTTAAAAAGAAAGGAAAAGATATACTTATCAATGTACGACTGACCTTTACATCTGCAGTTTGGGTAAACACCCCAGGTTGAAGTGTAAATTTTCCTCTCGTTCTCTCTCTGGTAGTGGTTTCCCACAAATCCTGCCCAGGAGGCACTCCGTATCACCATGACCTTAGTCCAACCTGCAAGCAACAAAATGGCTCTTGGAACCCACTTTTAACTCTTGAAATAGCCTTACCTCATCTCAAATTAATTCTGTTGTAATTATCCGATTGGTCATTGTTGTTACCAGGTTAATTTAGTTGGATTTAGTCAATTACGTACATTGTTCCATGGAGAAGAACAATGGAACATTTCTTAATCTTTGTTTTATTTGAGTTTGGACAATTCTCCATTCATTCTCTTATTCCTTGATAAGCAAAGAGGTGAAAGGTTATTTGGGGCAGGCAGGAATGTGGAGTTGAGATTGCAATCAGATCAGCAATGATCTTATTGAATGGTGGAGCAGGCTGGAGGGGCCTGCTCTTAACTTGTATCTTCATATGTACTTGCTTCAGACAGCCATAGACAGTGGTATTGAGTGCTCTCTGTTCCCACAGAGAATGCTTACAGCAGCAAATTAATACTTTAAACTTCAAACATTAGCATATTATCTAGCCTTTAATGAACTACCTGACTAATTACTTTTCCTTCAATTATACACGGAGGCTCACTACTTATTTGATCTTTTATTGCTGGCTGGTTACTATCATACAGTAATTAATTAATTAATACATCTGAATTAATATAAAGTATTAAGTAGAAAATAGCTTCTTTGGCCCTATATTAGTACAAAATGGTCTCTTGGCCTTGTTAGCTTACTACAGTCAATGTAATGTAAAAACTTTCTTTTCTTCATTTATGAGGTGTGGGCATTGCTGGGTAGGCCAGCATTTATTGTCCATCCCCAGTTGCCTTTGAGAAGGTGGTAGGGAGCTGCCTTTTTGAACCACTGCAGTCCCTGTGGTGTAGGTACACCCTCAGTGTTGTTAGGGAGGGAGTTCCAAGATTTTAACCCAGCGACAGAGAAGGAACAGCGATATATTTCCAAGTCAGGATGGTGAGTGGCTTGGAGGTGAACTTCCAGGTGATGATGTTCCCATGTACCTGCTGCCCTTGTCCTTCTAGATGGTAGCAGTCGTGGGTTTTGAAGGTGCTGCCTAAGGAGCCTTGGTGAGTTTCTGCAATGCACACTGCTGCCACTGGTTGTCGGTGGTGGAGAGGGTGAGTGTTTGTGTGGTGTCAATCAAGCGGGCTGCTTTGTCCTGGATGGTGTCAAACTTCTTGAGTGTTTTGGAGTTGCACTCATCCAAGTAAGTGGAAAGTATTCCATCACACTCCTAGTTTGTGCCTTGTAGATGGCGGACAGGCTTTGGGGAATTAGGGGGTGATTTACTCGCTGCAAGATTCATAGCCTCTGACCTGCTCTTGTAGACACAGTATTTATATGGCTAGTCCAGTTCAGTTTCCAGTCAATGATAACCCCCAGGATGTTGATAGTAGGGTATTATGTGATGGTAAGCCCATTAAATGTCAAGAGGCGATGGTTAGATTCTCTGTTGTTGGAGGAGGTCATTGCCTGGCACTTGTGTGGCGTGAATGTTACTTGCCGCTTGCCAACCCAAGCCTGGATATTGTCCAGATCATGCTGCATTTGGACATGGACTGCTTCAGTATCTGAGGAGTTGCGAATGGTGCTGAATATTGTTCAATCGTCAGCGAACATCCTCACTTCTGACCTTATGATGAAAGGAAGGTCATTGATGAAGCAGCTGAAGGTGGTTGGGCCTAGGACACTACCCTGAGGACCTCCGGCAGTGATATCCTAGAACTGAGGTGATATATATATATATATATAAGTGGCCAAGTTAAACTAAAATTTACTATCCAGGTCTTCTTACAGCCCACTTAAATGGTTAACAGGCATTATTACCCCTCATGGCTTAATAGCTTTAAGAAAATTATCCATTTCTTTCCAAAGTGTCCACACTGTTACTGAAATAATGACAGCTTACCCATGATCCAGCACTTACAAAGGGAAGTAGAATTTGCAGGCATGTGTGTTTTCCTGAATTACACTCCCTGTGAGTACTTTGTACCTTGGGAGCACTGGATTTCAAAACCCGCCCAAACTAAAGGAAGCTAGGCCAAGCTGAAGTTGTTACCTAATCTCTTCAATATGTAACTTCAAACTGTGAGCCTACCTGTGTCCTGTTGGTTTCTTGTTAGATTTACTGGGTTCATCACCATGGCGACATGTTCAGTCATTTCCTAAGGTCTTGCTGCTGCCAGTTGGCAGTGGGTATGAGGGTAATATTTATCTTTAATTCCTGTTCCTGTACCTGTTGCTTTACATAGTTCTACAGAATCATCCTTTGAGGAAGACAACCAGAACAGCATGTCAACCCAAGACAGTGACCAAGAACAGAAAGAGCCACAGAGTGACTCGGGGTAGGAAGGTTAATCATTTTGTGTGTGAATGAAAATCATGCTATTTGAATGGTTAACTGGAATTTGAGCTCTCTCAATTCAATTTAATCCCATCAAACCAGAGACACAGTGGCTGAAGGAACTTTGTTGTTCATTGGTGTGGTGTGAATGAATTGCGACCTATGTTTATTTGTGGGACTGAGATTACATCGTGTGACACAGATTGGTTATTATATCCATGTGAGTTATACCACAGTGATGCTTCCTGTTAAATTTTCTTCCTGAAACTAAGATATATACCACTTTGTACTGAAATTTAAGGAAACTGTTCAACTTGTACAGAGATCAACATACACTGGTTACCATAGGGGCTTTATGGAGAGATATGCAATACTAGTGGGAGCCTTGACTTCCAGCTCTCATGCTGGGTGACTCAGGTGCATATGCAGCAGGGGGAATGGGGCAGACTTTTTTTTATTCATCCTTGGGCATTGATGTCAAGGTCAGAATTTATTGTCCATCCCTAGGTGGTCCTTGAGCAGGTGATAGTAAGCCATCTGCAACTGAGTGGCTTACTAGGCCAGTTGAGAGGGCAGTTAAGAGCTAGCCACTGTGGGCCTGGACTCACATGTAGGCCAGACCGGGTCAGGACAGCAGATTTCATCAGCTGAAGGACATTAGTGAACTATACAGGTTTTCAAACAATCCATTGGGTTCATGATCATTATTAATGAGACTTGATTTTTTATTCCAAATATATTTAATTAATTGAATTTAACTTACCCCAGCTGCTGTGATAGGATTTGAACTTACCCCCGGAGCATTCGCCCAGACCTCTGGATTGAGAGTTCAGGAGCATTACTGTCCCTCTTGCAAAATTATGGACTTACTACACTTGATTTTAATGTCATTCATGCATCTGATTCTATTTTTCTCTACCAGATACGGCAACTGTACTGGTAAAAGCATGTTACTGAAGCAACTGCGAAAAGCCTCTGTCAAGTACTTAAAAATGCCATACAATGATTCTAAATGTACAGCTGGACAGGCAGAAGCAACTGGTGAAGCAGCCAAACCAACCCAGATGAAGAGAAGGAAAGCAAGAAGTGAAATCAGGAAACCTGTTGGTGAACGACTTGGAGTGTCTGTGGCTCCAAATACCAACACGGAGAGAAGAGCCCTAGAGGAACTCAGTTCTAGTTCCAGTGAACAACTTGCCCTCACATCTGCTCCCACACTGAAAAACTGTGCTTCAAAAGTCACAATACCATCTGTTAGACAGAGTGAGCCAACACTGCCTAGGTTGGAGCAATATCCTGCAAATATAAACCGGTAAGGAAGGGCGTATGTCTGAGACGGGGTTACTGCATAGATGCTCTAACAAAATATCAATCTATTCTTCAAAACAAAAGCAAAATACTGAAGATGCTGAAAACCTGAAATAAAACTGAAAATGCTGGAAATACTCAGCAGGTATGGTAGCAACTACTGAGAGAGAAACAGAGGTAAACTTTCAGGAAGATGACCTTTCATCAAAATTCAAACTGTTGTTTCTCCACTAATTTCCTTTCTCTTCTGATTTTTCTTTCTCTCTCTCTCCTTCTATCTCTCTCTCTCTCCCTTGCTCTCTGTGATTTATCCCTCCAGTTACAGAAGAGCAATGTGCCTTGGCTGACCTCAGTGATTCTACAGACCACCAATGACCCAACTTGGCTATTGGTCCCTCAACACACCGAATTTAAAATTGTCATCCTTAACTTTAAATCCATTCATAGCCTCACCCATGCCAACCTCTGTAACATTCACCAGATGACAACATATTAGGCAATGGGAGAAAAGCAGGGCAGTGGGATTAATTGGATAGCTCCTTAGAAGCCAGCACAGGCACAGTGGGCTGAATGACCTTCTGTTCTGTAAGATTCTATGATTCTAACACCCTGCAAACTCCCCATTTCTCAGACCCTATCTCTTGTGCATTATCCCTAGCTCATGACATTTGCTCTTTCACCCTTTTAGACTCCACATTCTGGAATTCTCTCCCTAAACCTCTCTGTATCTCAATCTTCCTCTCGTCCTTTGAGATTTCCCTTAAAATCCACCTTTTTGGCCAAGTATTTGGTCACCCCTCCTAATCTTTCTCTCTTATCTGTGAAGTGGAAAAGGTGCAGTATAGTTGCAAGCCATTATGGTGTATTTAATGCATCAAATCTATAACTACCTCAGTGACTTGTTGGTGTTCAGGTCAGTGGCTTTCAGGAGCCCCCGGTACCTCAGTCAACAGACCACTCTTCTGTGAACCTGATGGGTCGGCTGACCATCACAGAAGAGCCTGATTGTGTCCTCATCCCACAAAAGTTAGGTAGAGATTGGTTCATTTTTGGTGCATTTGTTACCTCTGTATATCTCCTCTCCCAGAGAATTAAGCTCTGACGCAGAAGAATGGGGAAAGATCACATCGCCACTCAGTATGTGAACTTTTTAAAGGGCAAGTGTCTAACAATATTTATCAACAATAATTTATTGAGGCAGAACTTTGTTCAAAGAAAAAGCCTACATTTATGACAAGTAATCTAACATTCCAGTCAGTGAACACCAACCTTCAGCAAGATGTGATAGAGGTTTAACTACTGTTAGTGAATAAATTGGATGTAATTATTTTTTTCCCTATTGTAAAGTCTTTTGATTTAGAACATAAGATATAGGAGCAGAAGTAGACCATATGGTCTTAAGAGCCTGCTCCTCCATTCATTGCAACCATGGCTGATCTTCAGCCTCAATTCCACTTTCCCACCTGCTCCAATATCCCTTGATTCATTGAGTCACCAAAAATATGTCTATCTTAGCCTTAAATATATTCAACAATGGAGCATCCATAGCTTTCTGAGATAAAGATTTCCAAAGATTCACAACCCTTCGGGTGAAGAAATTTCTCTTCATCTCAATCCTAAATGATCAGCCCCTTCTCTTGAGACTGCCCCAGTATTCTATTTCCACAGCCAGGGGGAACAATCTCTGTCTCTACCCTATCAAGTCCTTTCACAATCTTGACACAAAGATAGGTAGGAAAGAATGTTGTGAAGAGTACATGAGCAGATTGCAGATGGATATAGATAGGTTGAGTGAGTGGGTGAAGATCTGACAAGTGGAGTATAATTTAGGAAAATGTGAAGTTGTTCACTTTGGCAGGAAGAACAAAAACCAGAGTATTACTTAAATGGAGAACGGCTGCATAATTCTGAGGTGCAGAGGGATCTAGATGTTCTCGTACGTGAGTCACAAAAAGTTAGTATGCAAGTACAGCGATTAATTAAGAAGGCTAATGGAATGCTATCCTTTATTATGAGAGGGATTGAACATAAAAATAAGGATGTTATGCTTCAGTTATACAGGGCATTGGTAAGACTGCACCTCGAATAGTGTGTGCAGTTTTGGTCCCCTTATTTAAGGAAGGAAGTAAATGCATGGAAGCGGTTCAGAGGAGGTTTACTAGATTGATACCTGGAATGAGTGGGTTGTCTTATGAGGAAAGATTGGACGGACTGGGCTTGTTTCCACTGGAGTTTAGAAGAGTGAGGGGTGATATGATTGAAGCATACAAGACTCTGAACGGCCTTGACAAGGTGGATGTCGAAAGGATATTTCCTCTTGTGGGTGATTCCAGAACTAGGGGGCAGTGTTTTAAAATTAAGAGTCACCCTTTAGGACAGAGATGAAGAGAAATTTTTTCTATCAGAGGTTTGTGCGCCTTTGGAACTCTCTGCCTCAGAAGGTGGTGGAGGCGGGGTAATTGAATATTTTTAAGGCAGAGGTAGATAGGCAAGGGAATCAAAGGCTAGCAGGAGTAGATGGAATGTGGAAATCGAAACACAAGAAGATCAGCCACGATCTTATTGAATGGTGGAGCAGGCTCGAGGGGCCAAATGGTCTACTTCTGTTCGTATTTCTTATGTTCAATGAGATCACCTTTCATTCTTCTAAATTCCGGAGCGTTTTAGCCCAATTTACTCAGCCTCTCTTCCTAGGAATCAATTTAATGAACCTTCACAGCATCGCTTCCAGTGCAAGCATATCCATCTTTAGATGTGGAGATCAAAACTGCCCACAGTATTCCAGATGTGGTCTCACCAAAGTCCTATGCAATTGTAGCAAGTCTCCCTTCTTCTTGCTGTCTAGTCCCCTTGCAGTAAAGGCCAACATGCTATTTACCTTCCTAACTGCTTGCAGTGCCTGTATGCTAACTTTATTTGTTTTAAGGGTACATCCAGACCTTTTGAACATCAACATTTACAAGCTACACGTCTTTTAAAAAATATTCTGCTTTTCCTTTCTATTTAATTTTGAAACAGTAATCTATGCTGCAGTCGCAGTCTGGAGCCAAATGACCAAAGGCAGAGAGAGCACAAGAGGAAAGAGCAGCAGAGCCGACAGCGGCTGCACAGGCAGCTAGACAGCCTGAAGCCCCTGAGGTCTGTGACAGGAAAGCAGCGTGGTGCAGAGGGAACGCCACTCCTTTTCCACACGGTTAGTGTGTGCAGTGCAGTATGGAAGGGCATCATTCCTCTTCCACATGGTTATTGTGAGCAGCATTGCACGGATGGAATGTCACTCCTCTTTCACAGGTTAGGGTGCGCAGTGCACCGTGGAGAGAACGCCTGGAACATTTTCTCATCCATTTTTTTATACCCACTCAGCTCCTTTTTGTTGAAATCTGTGAGAACATTAAAAAAAGAGCAGGAGCCTCTTATTGTCCAATAAGATTGTAACTGATCTTCTATCTCAATTCCACTTTTCTGCACTATCCTCCTATTTCTTGATTCCCCTAGTACCTAAGAATCTATCAATCTCAGCCTTGAATATGCTCAATGGCTGATCATTCACAGATCATAGGGTAGAGAATTTCAAAGATTTGCTCTGAGTGAAGAAATTTCTCTTTGCCTCATTCCTACATGAGTGCAAGATTTAGAAAGGAAAATGAAACAAGAATAGAATTTTCCCTGGTTGTCAATGAACACATCTGAAGGTGGGACTGGAGCAGAGATACTGTGTGAAGTATGAACTGGAGGGTGACGGTGAGAGATTGAGAAACTGGATGGATCTTGCAGCCTTAGATTTTGCATGAACGGCAAATTTTTCTGGGCGATTTTTCCAAGTCAGGAACCCGGATGCCCAAGTGGTGAACCTTCCAGTTGAACTTTCCAGAAGTCTAATTTGGAACGTGTCTCTGGGATCACTGTCCAATTCTTGATAGCAGGTGGAGTGATGGGTTGGGATTGCAATTGAGCAAGCAGGATTTAGTGGGCCACCAGCTGCCTTCACAGTGACTACCCAGAGATTTGTGCTGTGGTGACTTGAAGGAGCTACTTCAGAAGAAAATGGAAAGGAGACAGGAACATCTGTAGCAATGTTGAATTGTGAACATCTCCTGCAGTAACTACCAGCAATTTCCTTACCAAAACCACTATCATTAGTATTACCCTCAATGACCTGCTCCTGTTATCGCACAGCGAGAGGTGTGAAGTATTAGGTATCAGTGGGGGGACAGTGATACTGTGTGAGATATGAGGTTTGAAGTCTCAGATTCCTTTTATCTTTTGGATAACTGGGCAATCAACTTCCATTTAAAACCAGAGAAAACTCTGCAGCCTTTGGCTCATTCTCTTCTCTTTGTTTTCAGGAGGCCTCCTATTTGCCCAACATCAGCACTTTACCCCAGAAAGGAAGAAGTGACATGCTTCTACTGACTGTTCAACTCTCCAGCTGTGGTCAACTTGTGACAAGTGGACAGCAGGCCGGACACTTGCTGGACAGTATGATGACCACATCCAACTTGTATAATGCACTGGTGTCATGGTTCCTTTCCCTGGTGAGTTTCTGGCTAAAAAGGGACAAATGAGATTCTGAACTCCAGTATTCCTAGGCTGAACAGGGATTGTGGTCTCCAACTAGACACAATCTTATTTTAGTTTCTTTCACATCACCTGGACAGGAGTGTGTTGGTATTTCATAAACCACTTCTTTCCAATATGGTGGTCCATTTCTTCCAAAAAGAATTACAAGTGTTTTGTGTCTGGCTTTCACGGATTTCAGCCTGTTGTTTCCCATTACTTCAATGCGTGGAAGATAGCTGACTACAAGATGATAGCCAACTGAGGAAAAAAAAATCCATCTAATACTTTGAATTAACTGATGTTTCCAACTTTCGAAATGTTTATTTATAAACAAACTGTTTTTCCTGTTGACCAGGTGCCCACTCAGCTGGTTCCTGTGAATGCATTACATGGAGACTGTGCTGAGGTTGAGCTGAGGGCACCGTTTCAGGTGGTGGGTCTTCAACAGACCTGGCAAGAAGATGGTCTGGCTCTTTATGTTTGTGTGGTGCCAGTGAGTCAAGGTCCAAGCCCCAACAAGCCCACCTACAATAAGAGCCGGAAAAACAAGGTCAGTAGTGTCTACTCTTACTATCCATGCTGAGTCTTTCTAATCTGAATGCTGGTTTATCCAGAGGATACTGAATGAAGAAAGATTAGTACTTTGTAGTGTCCTTCATTTGTGCAATGATATGTGTAGCCCACAAGCTACGTTCCGTCCCTCCCATCTCAGCTCTCATAACTTACAGGGGCACACTATGCTGTTTAGGATTTTGACTTTTAAGTTGCTTGGAGATGAGAAAGAACTGTAATGCATGCATTTTGTGAGTAGGAAGACATATTTACAGCATGAGAATAATGTGAATAGGACATGTATAAGGTCCTGGAGCAGTTAACATCACAAGCTGTGCATCTTCACCTCTTGTTCTCCCTAGGAAGTATCCAGGGCTGTATGAATTGCACTGTCTGTGGAAGACGCCCGTCATTTTAAAGAGTGAAGACACTGCAAGGCCGTAACCAGTGCTTTAGAGCCTTGGCCAGATGTGCTAACCAGCCCTACCTATTCTCAATGGGATGCCAGAATAGCTGTTGTTCCTGGGTGACTAAAGGGACAGACACTATCATGGGGATATTTAGTTGGAGAACTGATTACCCTAGCCTCCTTTCTTTGGTTATTCACAGACAAAGGAGGAACTGCGAGGAACGTCAATATTTTATCAGCTAGTTGTGAAATTCTTATCCCAAACATGCCTGAAAGCAGTGACATGGTGGAGTAAGCAACTGAACAATTCTCTTCAAGAACAAATGTTCCCTCCACATATCTACATTCCCCCAGTTCGTCTCAATTCCATGATCTCTGTCAACCCAGATCTCAAGGTGAGCTTGAAAAAACTGTTTTGTTCACACTGAGCACTCGCGGGTCTGTTTATTGTTTAGTTGCACTGGAGGATGTGAAAGATAATATAACAAGCACAGGATCTTTAAATATGTGACTCTGATCAGATTTTGAATTTGTCCTTTGGTTTTTACACAGATGGTTAAGAAAATATTTGAAATTGAGATGGGGTTTTATTGGCAGACAGTAGAGACAGACGAGAGCTATTGTCCCTCAGTGACTGAGATTGGTGAGAGCTGTGAAGAGAAACCAGAGGTAAGGACAGGATCACACACTGCTGTCACATATCAGCGACAGTGTTAGAATGGAACAGGCCTGTGTGAATATCCAGTCAGGTCCATAGCTAATGATGGGCCACAGGAATAAAGAGACTTACATCCCAAGTGTTGGGAATGCTAAAAACTTACTTAAAATTATGGGAGAAATGCCGTTAAGGCATACAGCACTTGTACACAATATCAGTACTCCAGCAAATACTGACTGGAGGAAACACAATAGTAGACCATGCCCACCACCGCACACAACAGGAAGTTGTGGGCAAACTCTTGTATATAAGTTTCTCCTTTCATGTATGGAGGATAATGGATTGCATTAGATGCTTACTGAGAATTAAAGTGCCATTTGATTGGTTAATTTCAACATTACTTTGTTTCAGGTTACCATGGCGTTAGTGTTTGAGAACCTATTGATTAATCCTATGGCCCTTCATCACACACTGCAGCTCATCCTTGGCTATGGTATGGATATCTGTGGCCTTCGACTACTTTACCCTTCACACAGACTCCTGGCTGAGAATGCAGGTAAACAGAATGCAAAGCCAAACGTGACCAGTAGGATGTGTATTCTAACTTAGTCTGAGCAGCAGAATCACTAATTAGTCCTCCTGAAGAATCAGCCAGCAAACCCTGGGCTGGATTCAACTCACTCTTGTCAGCCCCCAGGAGGGAGGGGGTGCAGTGGTATTGTTACCAGATTAGTAATGCCGAAACCCAGGGTAATGTTCTGAGAACCTGGGTTCAAATCCCACCATGGCAGTTGGTGGAATTTTAAAAAAAGTAAAAAAACAGGCAGTTAGTTCAGGAGTCCCCTGGGGTCCAGCTCGCAAATCGGTATTCCATTTTGGAGGCTGATGAGGGCGCTGGTTCCTCCAGGGAGTGCGGACAGAGCCAAGCTTCTGGCATCATAAGCAGCCTGTCTGTACAGGAAGGGAGGAAGAGCAATAGTAATAGGGGATTCTATAGTCAGGGGAACAGATAGGTGCCACTGTGGCCGTCAACATAACTCCAGGATGTTTCGTTGCCTCCCTGGTGCCAGGGTCTGGGATGTCCCTGAACAGCTGCAGGGCATCCTAAAGGGGGAGAGTGATAAGGCAGAGGTCATGGTACATGTTGGTACCAATGACATAGGTAGAAAGAGGGATGAGGTCTTGCATCAAGAATTCAGGCAGTTAGGCAGTAGATAATAAGCAAGACCTCTCGGGTTGTAATCTCTGGATTACTCCCAGTGCCATGTGCTAGCGAGCTCAGAAATAGGAGAATAGCATAGATGAATACGTGGCTTATGAGTTGGTGCAGGAGAGATGGTTTTAGATTCCTGGATCACTGGAACCGTTTCTGGGGAAGGTGGGACCTGTACAAGCGGGACGGTCTACATCTGAACCAGTGCGGGACTAACATCCTTGTGGGCGTGTTTGCTAGTGCTGTTGGGAGGAGTTTAAACTAATTCGGCAGGGGGAGGGGACACAGAATGTTAGCAGAAGCGGGACACACCATAATACAGTAAAACAATCAAGCCAGAGGGAGTACAGCTGCAATCTTCAAGGGAGTGAGGCAAGGCTGGATGGCCTCTACTTTAATGCCAGGAGTATTACAGGTACAACGGATGAGTTAAGGGTGAGGATTGACATGTGGAATTGTAATATGGTAGCCATCACTGAGACGTGGCTGAAGGAAGGGCAGGATTGGCAGCTCAACATTCCGGGATATAGAATCTTCAGGCGAGACAGGGGAGGGGGTAAAAGAGGAGGAGCCGTTGCATTATTAGTTAAGGAGTCAGTTACTGCAGTAAGGAGAGATGATATCTTGGAGGAGGCATTGAATGAAGCTTTGTGGGTAGAGCTTAGGAATAAAAAAGGGGCAACCACAATATTAGATGTTTATTATAGACCCCCAGATAGTCAGTGGGAAATTGGGAGCAAATATGTGCACAATTTGTGAGGTATATAAAAACAATAACAATAGGGTAATTATATTAGGTGATTTCAATTTTCCCAACATTAATTGGGATAGACATAGTGTTAAGGGCTTGGATGGAGTAGATTTCTTGAAATGTGTACAGGAGAACTTTTTAGGTCAATATGTAGAGGGTCCAACAAGGGACGGTCCATTGCTGGACCTAATTCTGGAGAATGAAGCTGGACAGGTGGCTGAGGTGGTGGTGGGCAAGCATTTTAGTGATAGCGACCATAACATGGCACAATTTAAGTTTGTTATGGACAAAGAAATCAACAAGTTGCAAAAAAATATTTTGGATTGGGGAAGAGTGGATTTTAGTAAAATAAGGCAGGATCTGGCCAAGGTAGACTGGGGACAGTTACTTGTGGGGAAATCTACAGAGGAATGGTGGGGACATTCAAAAAGGAAATGGGGAGGGTATAGGCTCAACATGTTCCCTCTAGGGTGATAGGAAGGAGTAACAAGCCCAGAGAACTATGGATGACCAGAGATATTCAGGTTACGATGAGAAGGAAAATAGAAGCTTTTAGCAGGTACAAGGGAAGCAAATCAGCAGAGGCATTACTGGAGTACAGACAGAGCAGGGTGGAGCTTAAGAAAGCAATTACGAGAGCAAAGAGGGGATATGAGAAAGCTCTGGCTGGTAAAAGTGGGGAAAATCCCAAGATATTCTATAAGTATATCAATGGGAAGAGGATAACCAGGGAAAGAGTAGGGCCCATAAGGGATCAAGGGGGCAATCTATGGGTGGAGCCAGAGGACATCGCTAGAGTGTTGAATGAATACTTCATGTCCGTCTTCACCCAAGAGAATGAGGATGAAAGTATCAAACTCGGGGAGAGAGACTGCGAGGTTCTTAAGCAAATTGATATAGGGAGTGACAAGGTATTGGAGGTGTTGGCAGGCTTAAAAGTGGACAAATCTCCAGGTCCGGATGATTTGTGTCCGACTGTTGAGGGAGGCAAGGGAGGAGATCCGTAGGGGCTCTGACCCAAATTTTTAATTCCTCTCTGGCCACAGGGGAGGTGCCAGAGAACTGGAGAACAGTTAATGTGGTTCCGCTGTTTAAGAAGGGTTGCAGGGATAAGCCAGGGAACTACAGACCAGTGAGTCTCACGTCAGTGGCAGGGAAACTATTGGAGAAATTTCTGAAGGAGAGAATCTATCTCCACTTGGAGTGGCAAGGTTTGATCAGGGATAGTCAGCATGGCTTTGTCAGAGGGAGGTCATGCCTAACAAATTTGATTGAATTTTTTGAGGAGGTGACCAGATGCGTAGCTAAGGGTAGTGTAGTTGATGTAGTTTATATGGATTTCAGCAAAGCCTTTGACAAGGCCCCACATGGGAAACTTATAAATAAGGCAAAGGCACATGGGATACAGGGTAATTTGATAAGGTGGATTCAAAATTGGCTTAGTTGTAGGACACAGGGGGTGATGACAGAAGGCTGCTTTAGTGACTGGAAGCCTGTGTCCAGTGGCGTACCACAGGGATCTGTGCTCGGTCCCCTATTATTTGTCATTTATATAAAAGACATAGATGACTATGTGGGGGGTAGGATTAATAAGTTTGCGGATGACACAAAGATTGGCCGGGTGGTTAACCGTAAGGTTGAGTGTCTTGGGCTACAGGAAGATATAGACGGGATGGTCAAATGGGCAGATAAGTGGCAGATGGAATTTAACCCTGAAAAGTGTGATGTGATACACTTCGGAAGGACTAATTTGACAAGGAAGTATTCAATGAACAGCATGACACTAGGAAGTTCTGAAGAACAAAGGGACCTTGGTGTGTGTCCATAAATCTCTGAAAGCGAAGGGGCATGTTAGTGGGGTGATGAAAAAGGCATATGGGACACTTGCCTTTATCAATTGAGGCATAGATTACAAAAGTAGGGAGGTCATGTTGGGAGTTGAGTAGAACCTTGGTGAGGCCCCAGTTGGAGTACTGTGTGCAGTTCTGGTCACCACATTATAGGAAGGATGTGATTGCACTGGAGGAGGTGCAGAGGAGATTCACCAGGATGTTGCCTGGGATGAAACATTTAAGTTATGAAGAGAGGGTGGATAGACTTGGGTTGATTTCGTTGGAGCAGAGAAGACTGAGGGGGCGACCTGATCGAGGTGTACAAGATTATGAGGGGCATGGACAGGGTGGATAGGGAGCAGCTGTTCCCCTTAGTTGAAGGGTCAGTCACAAGGGGGCATAAGTTCAAGGTGGGGGGCAGGAGGTTTAGGGGTGATGACGGTCTGGAATGCACTGCCTGGGAGGGTGGTGGAGGCGGGTTGCCTCACATCCTTTAAAAAGTAGCTGGATGAGCACTTGGCACGTCATAACATTCAAGGCTGTGGGCCAAGTGCTGGTAAATGGGATTAGGTCAGGTGTTTCTCACGTGCTCGTGCAGACTCGATATGCCGAAGGGCCTCTTCTGCACTGTGATCCTGTGATTCTGAAATTTTTTTTATTCATTTATGGGATGAGGGTGTCACTGGACATGCCACCACTCATGTGCCTGCCTCTAATTGCTCTTGAGAAGGTGGTGGTGAGCTGCCTTCTTGAACTGCTGCTGTCCCTGCGGTGTAGGTATACCCACAGTGCTGTTAGGGAGGGAATTCCAGGATTTTGACCCAACGACAGTGAAGGAACAGCGATATATTTCCAAGTCAGGATGGTGAGTGGCTTGGAGAGGAACTTCCAGGTGGTGGTGTTCCCACGTATCTGCTGCCCTTGTCCTTCTAGATGGTAGTGGTCGTGGGTTTAGAAGGTGCTGCCTAAGGAGCCTTGGTGAGTTGCTGCATTGCATCTTGTAGATGGTACACACTGCTGCTACCGTTCATCGGTGGTGGAGGAAGTGAATGTTTGTGTACGGTGTGCTTTGTCCAGGATGGTGTCAAGCTTCTTGAGTGCTGTTGGAGCTGCACCCATCTAGGCAAGTGGAGAGTATTCCATCACACTCCTGACTTGTGCCTTGTAGATGATGGACAGGCTTTGGGGAGTCAGGAGGTGAATTACTCGTCACACAATTCCAAGCCTCTGACCTGCTCTTGTAACCACAGTATTTATATGGCTATTCCAGTTCAGTTTCTGGTCAATGGTAACCCCTGAGGTGTTGAGAGTTGGGGATTCAGTGGTGGCTATGCCATTGAATGCCAAGAGGCTATGGTTAGACCCTTCTCTGTTGGAAATGGTCCTTGCCTGGCACTTGTGTGACGCAAAGGTTACTTGCCACTTGTTAGCCCAAGCCTGGATATTGTCCAGGTCATACTGCATTTAGCCATAGACTGCTTCGGTATCTGAGGAGTTGCAAATGGTGCTAAACATTGTGCAATCATCAGCAAGCATCCCCACTTCCAACCTTTTCATGGAAGGAAGGCCATTGATGAAGCAACTGAAGATGATTGGGCCTAGGGCACTAGTCACAGAGTCACAGAATCACACAGTGGAGAAGTGGCCCTTCAGCCCATCGAGTCTGCACCGACACGTGAGAAACACCTGACCTACCTACCTAATCCCATTTACCAGCACTTGGCCCATAGCCTTGAATGTTATGATGTGCCAAGTACTCCATCCAAGTACTTTTTAAAAGATGTGAGGCAACCCGCTTCCACCACCCTCCCAGGCAGTGCATTCTAGACCATCACCACCCTCTGGGTGAAAAAGGTTTTCCTCACAACCCCCCTAAACCTCCTGCCCCTCACCTTGAACTTATGTCCCCTCATGACTGACCTTTCAATTAAGGGGAACTGCTGCTCCCTATCCATCCTGTCCACGCCCCTCTTAATCTTGTTCACCTTGATCAGGTCGCCCCTGTTCCAATGAAAACAACCCAGGTCGACCTAACCTCTCTTCATAATTTAAATGTTTCATCCCAGGCAACATTGTGGTGAATCTCCTCTGCAGCCCCTCCAGTGCAATCACATCCTTTCTATAATGTGGCGACCAGAACTGCACACAGTACTCCAGCCGGGCCTCACCAATGTTCTATACAATTCCAACATGAGCTCCCTACTTTTGTAATCTATACCTCGATTGATAAAGGCAAGTGTCCCATATGCCTTTTTCACCACCCACTAAAATGCCCCTCCACCTTCAGAGATCTATGGACACACATGCCAAGGTCCCTTTGTTCCTCAGAACTTCCTGGTATCATGCCATTCATTAAATACTTTCTTGTCACATTACTCCTTCCAACACTTTTCAGGGTTAAATTCCATCTGCCGCTATCTGCCCATTTGACCATCCCATCTATATCTTCTTGTAGCCCAAGACACCCAACTTCACTGTTAGCCACCCGGCCAATCTTTGTGTCATCTTCAAACTTACTAACCCTACCCCCCACATAGTCATCTATGTCGTTTATATAAATGATGAAGAATAGGGAACCCAGCACAGATCTCTGTGGTACATCACTGGACACTGGCTTCCAGTCACTATAGCATCCTTCTGTCATCACCCCCTGTGTCCTACAACTAAGCCAATTTTGAATCCACCTTATCAAATTACCCTGTATCCCATGTGCCTTTGCCTTCTTTATAAGTCTCCCATGTGGGACCTTGTCAAAGGCTTTGCTGAAATTCATATAAACTACATCAACTGCACTACCCTCACCTACACATCTGGTCACCTCCTCAAAAAATTCAATCAAATTTGTTAGGCAAAGCCATGCTGACTTTCCCTGATCAAACCTTGCCACTCCAAGTGGAGATAGATACTCTCCTTCAGAAATTTCTCCAATAGTTTCTCTACCACTGACGTGAGACTCACTGGTCTGTAGTTCCATGGTTTATCCCTTCAACCCTTAATGCGGAACCACATTAACTATTCTCCAGTCCTCTGGCACTTCCCCTGTGGAATTAATTCCCCAGAGAGGAATTAAAAATTTGGGTCACAGCCCCTGCGATCTCCTCCCTTGCCTCCCTCAGCAGTCTGGGACACAAATCATCCAGACCTGGAGATTTGTCCACCTTTAAGCCTGTCAACACCTCCAATACCTTGTCACTCCCTAAATCAATTTGCTCAAGAACCTCGCAGTCTCTCTCCCCGAGTTCCATACTTTCATCCTCATTCTCTTGGGTGAAGTCAGCTGTGAAGTTTCTCACTACCCTGAAGATCTCCTGCAGTGATATCCTAGAACTGAGATGATTGACCCCCAACAACCACAACCATCTTCCTTTGTGCTAGGTATGACTCCAACCAGCAGAGAGTTTTCTCCCTGATTCCCATTGACTCCAGTTTTGCTAAACATATCATAGAATTCAAACTCATAGTTACATTAATTATTTGATAGGTAATTTTTTACGTTTGCTGGTAGATATGGTTACAGTGTTTTCTTTCTCCATAGGTAAGCTGCCTTCTGCTTACACTCCAGATGATGCTGACTCAAGACCTGTTTTGGCATTAGCACTGAGAGGTGTGAATGCTGGTGCACTGTGGATGGACATTGTTGGGCCCTCTGATCCTCAGCTGGCCAGTGTGACAGACCAGCACTCCATCAATGCTCTCTATTGCAAGCA
The DNA here is from genome assembly GCF_017639515.1 of Carcharodon carcharias. Lineage (NCBI taxonomy): Eukaryota > Metazoa > Chordata > Chondrichthyes > Lamniformes > Lamnidae > Carcharodon > Carcharodon carcharias. The sequence continues at coordinate 30,804,661 of NC_054481.1, read as the reverse complement.
TCGTGATGAGCCAGTCCTCTACTCCCCACACCAGGAAAGCCGTATCCACTGGGAGCTCTGTGTGTGGTTTGGTGGAAGGATTCCTGAAAATGGGATTGTACGAGTCGGCATTCAGAACCCTGGCAGGAAAAACAGTTTGAAATCCAGGTATGTTATACACTGAAATGGAAGTTACAATGAGGAATCGGGTACTCCACAGAGGTTTTACCACAGTGCAGCCCTCCTTCAGTACTGCCATTATTGCATAAGCAATCCTATCCTATTGTATTAGGTGTTAATTCCTGGAGTGCAGCTTGAACTCATGACTTCTGACTCAGGTAAGAGTCCAACTTAACTCAGCCAAGCTGACAAAAGAATCAAGAGAAGTCAATTTTAAAATACTTTCCTTTAAAACATGCACTTGTCAAGGATTTTGATATACAGCCTTATTCTATTTCTGCTGTACCAATTCTTCATCCACAGATCTCATAGTCTCCAGTCTACAGGAACGCACATAGACCCCAGAGAGACCTGCAGACCTCCTGCTACACTAGTTGCAACCGTTCGAGGTAACTCTCACCACACAGACAGAATAATGTGCAATAACTCCCAATCAGGAGGCTGTGGTTTAGACTGATTCTTGGTGTAAGGCTACAGATTCGGGTTCTAGACTGGCTCATGAAGAATAATATGTATTGTACCATTGTTGCAAGGGATGACACACTGTGCTATTCCTATAAGAACCCTTTAATGATACTCTTTGTTAAGCATTTTCTGCCAGTCACTCCAGACCTGAGGGCAGCAGTCAGTTCCAGTGACTGAGATTCCTGAAGTACGGAGGCAAGCCCTGGCAGCAGCATGTGCTGACCTTCAATGACCCAGTGCTTTCCTGCCTAATTGTGCTGCTCCGTTGTTGAGGAAGGGGCTACTCCCTGCTAAGAACATGCAAGGTAATGGGGAATGGATGTTTTCAAGCTGAATTGGCTGCTGCTTTCTGCCCTTGGCACTCTGTCAGTCAGTAACATGCAAATTGCAGGTTCCACTATAAACAAATATCATTCTATATTTTGAAAGAAATACTGAATTTCTCACTTTTCCTTGTTTCCCAGCTGATATATTTCTGCTAGTATCTCCTGCTGTGCCACCTTGTTGCTATGGAGATATAATGGCCATCTGTACTAAGCGAGGATTCAGTCTACAGGGCATGCGACGCCTTCGATTGTCTCCAAAGAGAGCAGGGAGCCTTGGGATTGCAAGTATGCAGGTACAGCACAGCAGGCGAAGGTCAGGGGTCATTGTAAAAGGGTTATGGCATTGTGGGACAACATCAGAGGTCGTGGTAAAAGGGTTATGGGAGAAGGTCAGGGGTCACAACAAGAAGGTACTGTACAAATTATTCAAGGGAGAGAGATGGTAGAGTTGAGGTACAAATCATCCATGATCAAATGTTAACAGGCTTGAGAGGCTGAATGGTCTCTTCCTTTTCCTGATAATGACTTAATCAAGGAGAGCCAGAATGAATTTGTTAAAGTCATCATTGACAAATTTAACAAAGTTTGAGTATATAAAGATAATACTGTGGATCTGGTAGAAATTTGCTTTAAAAGGGTTTTCTTAAGTTCACAGAAATCTAGTTGGAATGCTTTACCACAGGGAGTGATTGAAGCAAAGACCATTGCATCTTTTAAGTGAAAAGTTGACATATTTAAATAGTTCCTATTTCACATTTAAAGAGACCATGAGATGGGACTTTCCCATTATAAAAGGAAGATTGGGGTGGGACCTTGCCGGTTAGAGGTGAGTGAAGGATGAAATTGTGAAAGTAGTTTTGGAGAATATGTGATTTAGTGTATCAGGTGAGAATATGTTTAGCGAATTGTGCAATATTTGATAATGGACAGTTGAATAACTTGCAACCTACTGTTTATTGGGAGCTCTGAACAGGAAATCTCCTTTGCTGTTGCAGATCCCAGTGTTTTGCCGAACTGGAGCCCTAATTCCTCATGATTCTGCTGGTGGCCCCTCCACTGTTGAGCTGCCCTGTCCCTGCTTCTTGCTACTTATAAGAAAAGAAAATGCAAGTCACCACATTGTCAGCTTGCTGAAAGGTACAACAATCAGAATATTTCACCAGTACGGAACTACTGGTTGTGTTTTTGCAGTAGCGTCCTACCCTAACTGAGGTACCAATTCTTCTGCAGTCACTGGTCTGTCACCATTATTACAGCTCTTCATACATTATGTTGTATTCATGTTGTGCTTCTGTCCTGCTGTAGGTTTAGCGAATGAGCTGGCAGAACAGGGATTACTCGGAAGTGTTCGGAACAGGCTTCCTCCCAATGCCGAATTTGAGGTTGAATCATGTTTTCACGTGGTACCCTACACTGAACAAACACTGCAGGGCTTAGGTAAGGTTTCACAATAGATGATACATTGTGGAAGTCACTGAGAAATGAAGTACCAGTCAGTGCCAGGGATCCTAGAGTCTAGTGGCTTGAGCTTCTTTCAGACTTTCAGATCAGTTTTTTTTTTGTTCATGGAACGAACCACTGCAGTCCATGTGGTATAGATACACCTATAGTGCTGTAAGAGAAGGGCTTCCAGGATTTAACCCAGCAACAGCAAAGCAACAGCAGTTCCAGTCAGGATGGTGTGTGACTTGGAAGGGAATTTGCAGGTGTTGGTGTTCAACATTCCATCAATTCATTTAAGTGCACAGGCCTTTAAAATATTTGCATGGCTGCATATGCATGCTAACTTAAAAGAGTCAATTTGTGTGCAGCATGCATGGGAATTTCTGGGCCACTCAGCCTAAGAGCAAATCTTTGTGGTGTTCCCATGTGTCTGTTGCCCTTGGTTTTATAGGTGGCAGAGGTCACAGGTTTAGAAGGTGCTGTCAAAAGAGCCTTGTCAAGTTGCTGCCATGCATCTTAAATATGGTACACACTGCTGCCGCTGTCACCGTGTAGTAGTGGTGGAGAGAATGAATGTTTAGTGTTCCGGATGAGGTGCCAGTCAGACAGGCTGCTTTGTCCTGGATGACGTCAAGCTTCTTGAGTACAGTTGGAGTTGCACTCAACCAGGCATGTGAGAAGTTTTCCAACACAATCTTGAATTGTGCCTTGTAGATGGTGGACAGGCTTCGGGGAGTCAGGAGATGAGTTACTCATTGCAGAATTCCCAGCCTCTGACCTGCTCTTCAAACTAAGTATTTATGTGGCAGATCCAGTTGAATTTTTGGTCACTGATAACCACCAGGATGTTGATAGTGGCGGATTCAACGATGATAATGCCATTGAATGTCAAGAGGAAATGATTAGATTTTGTTTTGTTGGAGATGATCATTGTCTGGCACTTGTGTGGTGCAAATGTTACTTGCCAATTATCTGTCCAAGCCTGAATGTTGTTCAGGTCTTGCTGCACGAGGACATGGACAGCTAAGGAGTTCTGAATACAACTGAACACTATGCAATCATCAACAATCATCGCCATTTCTGACCTTATGATGAAGGAAAGGTTTTAATGAACCAACTGGGCCTCGGACACTGCCCTGAGGAACTGCTGCAGTGATGTTCTGAGGTTGGGATAATTGGCCTCCAACAACTGCAACCAACTTCCTTTGTCGTAGGTATGACTTCAGACAGTGGGGAGATTTCTCTGATTTCCATTAACTTCAATTTTACAAGGCCTCCTTGATGCCACAATCGGTCAAATGCTACTTTGATGTAAAGGGCAGTCACTCTCCACTCACCCCTGGAATTATGCTCTTTTCTTTTTGTCCATGTTTGGACTAAGGCAGTAATGAGCTCTGGAGCCAAGTAGTTCTGCTGGAACTCAAACTAATCATCATTGAGCAGGTTGATGGTGAGTAAGTGCCACTTAATTGCACTGTCAGTAACTCCTTTCTTCACTTTGCTGATGATTGAGAGTAGAGCGATTGGCTTGATTTGATTTGTTCTACTTTTTGTGGACCTGGACAGTTTACCACATTCAATTGGATTACTGGAACAGCTTGTTCACGGGCACAGCTAGTTCTGGATCAAAACTCTTGAACACTGTAACTGGAATATTGTTAGGGCCCATAGCTTTTGCTGTATCCAGTGTGCTCAGCTGTTTCTTGATAGCACATGGAATGAATCTGTTTCCTGAAGACTGGCATCTGTATTGCTGGGGACCTCTGGGATCATACACTTGGCACTTGAAGATAATTGCAAACAATTTAGCCTTGTTTTTTGCACTGAGGTGCTGAGCTTCCTCATCATTGAAGATGGAGATGTTGGAGGCGCCTCCTCCAGTTAGTTGTTCAATTGTCCACTACCATTCTGGGACATTGGTTGTAAGATATGATTTGTTGAGTATGACTATTTCAGGCTGTTGCTTGAGAACTCTGTGGGACAGCTGTCCCAATTTTGGCAAAGTCCCCAAATGGTAGTGAAGATGATTTTGCAGGGTCAACTAGACTGGGCTTTGTCATGTCTGGTACCTAGGTTGATGTTGCATCCAGTCTTATTTTTATTGTTCCTTGTAGCAGTTTGATATTTCTTGCAGCAGTTTGATGCAGCTGATTGACTTGCTAGACCATTTCAGAGGACGGTTAGGAGTCAACCATATTGTTGTGGGTCTGGAGTCATATGTAGGCCAGATTAGGTAAGGATGGCAGCTTTCCTTTCCTGAAGGACATTAGTGAACCAGGTGGGCTTATAAGCCAATTACTGAGACAAGTTTTTTTTTATTCCAAATTTATTTAATTAATTGAACTTAAATTCACCAGGTGGGATTTGAGCTTCATATCTGGATCATTAGTTTAGACTTCTGGATTACTATTCCAGTAACATTACCACTTCTGATGAGTTCTGATGAAAGGTCATTGACTTGAAACGTAACTCTGTTTCTCTCTCCACAGATACTGCCAGGCTTGCTGAGTATTTCCAACATTTTCTGTTTTTCTAACATTACCACTATCACCTATGAAGTTGTTTCTTGTGGGGCCTGCATATATTCCAGAACTCTACTTAGAAGTGAAAAGCATTAGCAAGTAATTTTGTGTACTGTGGATTGAGGTGATGGAATTGCTTTCTGCCTGTGTAGGAGGATCTCTCAGTGCCGTGCCCCATTCTGCCAATCTGATCCTGGGTGTGCTGTATAAACACAGCTTTGTGTCCAACCCTGAACTGGAGCAAGTTGTTGTTCTCACACTAACTGGACCCACTGCCATGAAAAATTCTGGGAACTGTCTGCGGGACCTTCTACGACCCCCATTAAACAAGTCACGCAACACATCAGGTGAGGCCATTTATCATTTTTTTGCATTTATTTTAGCATCTTTCATGTAAAGAATTATCCAGGGTGCTTCACAGAAAGGCATAAGGAAAACATACACTGAGCCAAGAATGGAGTGAGCAGGAGAGGTGACCAAAAACTTGCACAGCGAGATGGGCTTTGAAGTTTTTAAAGGAGTGCAGCATGATGGAGAGGTCTAAGCAGAGAGTTCCAGAAAGTAGGGCTGGGTTGGAATACAGTGCTACCAATTAGTAAAGGTCGATCAGAGGATCAGAGAATTCAGGTACTAGAGAGAATTGCAATTGTGTCATGTGGCTGTGCCCATTGAGGGGTTTAAAGATGAATTGAGAATTTTAATTTATTATACATAGGGCTGAAGAGCCCATGCAGGTCAGAGAGGGCAACAATGGCATGTGAGTGGGGCAGGACGAGGATAAGCTAGAATTTATGGAAGATGGAGGGTGGGTGCCAGCAAGAACAATGCTAGTGTTGACAAGTTTGGAGGTGACAAAGGCATGTACAAAGCCCCTGAGTCAGAGATGCAGCATGGTGTAGCATTGAAGTAGCCTTTGTAATATAAATTATGTGAAGCTCAGCTCAGCATCAAACAGGACTGCAAAGTTCAAAGACAGTAGTTGAAATCATTGGTACAGGCGGTGGCTAGAGCTGAAGACAAATGGTTTGGTCCTCCTGAATTTAAGCTGGAGTTAAGTTAAGGTTCATCAAAGTCTGCATATCAGATCAAGCCTGAAATTAAACAAATTTTCTAGAATGAGCATATTTTAATTCTGGTTTTCACACACCATGGCTATTCTGAAATTGAGGGCTTTTTTGGGGCTGTGAAAGCTGTTTTGAATCAGTTGGTCAGGTTTTACTGGTAGTGCAGGAATGAGCTGTGAGTGTGTGATATACAGGCATACATGGGACATGTCCCTAACCTGTAGTTCTCTCCTCAGGTGAAGATCTAATGGATGGAGGCTTTGAGCTTCTGGGTTTGAAATGGCTGCCACATCTAAGCCGAAGCCAGGCCGAGGAATTGACACCATTTGAAGTGGGTGACAGACACTGGCAGGCGAGCATTGACTGCCTGGTGTCCAGCTCTGCCCTGGTGTGTGTGCTGCGACGTGTGGGTGCTTTCAAAGCACTGGCTGCAATACTCAGCACACCCAAACCCAGGGCCAGCCTGTTCAAGGAAAACCACAGAAACTTGGAGAAAGTGATGTCACCAACCCCGGAGCTGGCCTTCAGACAGGCAGCTTTGTTCTTCACTGACAGGGAGCTAATGTCAGGTATGATGCACATTTCATCTCAAGTCAGTCTTAAAGGCACAGAAACATGTTTCTCCCTCTTCCTGAAGAGGGAATGTGTAGAAACTAAAGTCAGATTGAAATTAACTTTCATATCCATTTCTCATTTGCATTCTCCAGATATGACATTTTATGGGCTGGCTTTTCATTTTAAAACTATGTTCATTTCTTCCTCATACAGTCAACTTTCATATCACCTGTACTGCTGTGCCTTTAAGGAGGTTTGTGCCCCAGGAATCAGACAGTCATTTTCCCTCATGTGTGAGGCAGTCAGTCATTTCTCTTTCAATATGAGCCTCCTCCTCCTCTGACAGAGTCCGAATGATCACTGTCTGTTGGCTTTGCTTTAGCTAACTTCTTGCTGATAGAATGGAGTTAGAAACAATTTAGAGAGTTTGGGATTTTGACTTTGAAGTCTGAGAAGAGATTTTCCCAGTTCACCTGAAGACTTCTGGGATGAAACCAATCTCATTGGATGTCAGGCCCAGTCCACTGCCTGGGTTCAGTCTTTACATTGAGCCCTATGGATCCTGGCCTCCAGCTGACTCTGGCTTTCTTGGTTTTTATTAATTCATGGGATGTGGGCATCACTGGTGAGGCCAGCATTTATTGCCCATTCCTAATTGCCATTGGGAAGGTGGTGGTGAGCTGCCTTCTTGAACCACTGCAATGCATTTGGTGTAGATACACCCACAGTGCTGTTAGGGGAGGAGTTCCAGGATTTTGATTCAGCAACAGTGAAGGAACAGTGATATATTTTAAAGTCAGGATGATGAATGACTTGGAGGGGAACTTCCAGGTGGTGATGTTCTGATGTATCTGCTGCCCTTGTCATTCTAGTTAGTAGTGGTTGTGGGTTTGGAAGGTGCTGTCTAAGGGGGCTTGGTGAGTTCCTGCAGTGCATCTTGTAGATGGTATACACTGCTGCCACTGTGTGTCGCTGGTGGGGGGAGTGGATGTTTGTGAATGGGGTGCCAGTCAAGCGGGCTGCTTTGTCCTGGATGGTGTAAAGCTTCTTAAGTGTTGTAGGAGCTGCACTCATCCAGGCAAGGTGGAGAGTATTCGATCACACTCCTGACTTGTCCCCTGTAAATGGTGGACAGGCTTTGGGGAGTCAGGCAATGAGTTACTCGCCGCAGGATTCCTAGCCTCTGACCTGCCCTTGTAGCCACAGTATTTATATCTCTAGTCCAGTTCAGTTTCTGGTCAATGGTAACTCCTAGGATGTTGATCGTGGGGAATTCATGGGACGATGGTTAGATTCTCTCTTGTTGGAGTTGGGTATTGCCTGGCACCTGTGTAACATGAATGCTACTTGCTACTTGTCAGCCCAAGCCTGGATATTGCCCAAGTCTTGCTTCATTTGGACATGGACTGCTTTAGTATCTGACGAGTTGTGAATGGTGCCGAACATTATGTAATCTTCAGCAACATCTCCACTTCTGACCTTATGATGGAAGGAAGGTCATTGACGAAGCAGCTGAAGATGGTTGGGCCTAGGACACTACCCTAAGGAACTCCTGCAGTGATGTACTGGAACTGAGATGATTGACTTCCAACAACCACAGCTATCTTCCTTTGTGCTTGATATGACTCCAACAAGCGGAGAGTTTTCCCTCTGATTCCCATTGATTCTAGTTTTGCCAGGGCACTTTGATGCCACACTCGGTCAAATGCTGCCTTGATGTCAAGGGCAGTCACTTGCACTTCATCTCTGAAGGTCAGCTGTTTTGTCCATGTTTGAACCATGGCTGTAATGAGGCAGGAGCTGAGTGGCCCTGGCGGAACCCAAACTGAGCATCAGTGAGCAGGTTATTGCTAAGCAAGTGCCACTTGATAGCACTGTTGATGACCTTTTCCATCACTTTACTGATGATTGAGAGGAGACTGATGGGATTGTAATTGGCCGGCTTAGATTTGTCCTGCTTTTTGTGTACAGGACATACCTGGGCAATTTTTCCATATTACCTGGTAGATGCCAGTGTTGTAGCTTTTGTTGTAGTTTCTTTGCCAATATCTTCCATTACTGCAAAATGTGTGGCACCTGGGCCAGGTTCAGCTCACAGGCAGTGTGATAGTGACTGAGTCTGAGACTATCAGGCAAACCTGACCTCCAGAATGTCCAATCTCAATTGGTCCAGGGAGACCTTAGAATCTGTGCACCTGGCCAATCAGAGCTATGGCCCCAGGTCTCTTCCTCCCTAACGTCAGTCCTGTATCAGGCTGACCTTCTGGTTTGGTCACCAGTCCACAGCCTGTCATCAGTCAGCAAAACTGCAGAGATGAACAGAGCATTTGGGTTCCCATCTGACTGTGTCCTTTCAGAAGTACCACATGGTCTGCAGTCATACAAGAAGACAATTCGTCACCATCTTCTCAAGTGCAATTAAGGTTGGTCAATAAATTCTGGCTTTGCCGGCGCTGCTGAGATCCCATGAACAAATAATTTTTTTAAAAAAAAGAACATTGGAGAAATTGGAGAAGGACTGAATGCCCAAGCTTGTACTTCCACTATTTATTACACTCAAAACCATGGGTGATTTTCTCATGGCCCTGGGTCTTAGCAGTTGAAGAGCTGCCTCTAGTAGTCATCTTCCTATAGTAAAAGTTGGACAAATGGTTGTTAGATTACAAGTCTTTTAAGCTGGGATTTTTCTGCTCCTGTTTGTGGCGGGCATCATGTTGGACTGGAGCAGAAAATATTGGGAGCTTGCAACAATCGGTTTCACGTCACCGTAAAAGCAATTTGCGATCACCTGCTCCACTTCTGAACGGCGGGCCACGTTTCCCACCGCCATATGTCGGGAAGTTAACTTCAGTACATTAGAATCTCATTTTAAACCCTGCTTGCTGGAATCATCCCCCTGCCACACTGGATCATGAGCTCACAAATCACGCTGATGTATTTCACAATAGTACATAAGCGACGTGCACCTGGCGATCTGCACTTTGTTTGGGACTTCAAGGCTTGTTTGCCAACCTTGCTTCAGGTAACACTCATGGTCATCAGCACCAGTCTTCACAGGCAGCACCACATTGGTTTTAGGAGGACTCACAGGCAAGTCTCTACCTACCAGACCTGCGGAAAATCCGGGTAGCCTTTCAATGGCAGCAGGACTAGGGCTTGCTTGGGGAAGGGAGAGAAGTAACCTCAACCAAGGGAAGAGGCTGCAGGGCAACGGCTGTACTGGGGAAATGGGTATTCCAGGGTGTGGGCACATATTGATCTGTGCAAGTGGTCTGAAAATGGTTAGCGCTGAGGGGGCAGTCTCCAGAGGACGTGAGGCTAGATGGAGATGTGAGGGTGTGTTTGAGAGAGTAAGTGGTGATGTCCCTTGATCTGGCAGTGAATGAGATGCCAATGAATGTGTGATGGGCTTGTGAATATGTGAGCTTAGAGTGATGAGAAGGTTAACTTACCCTGTCAACGGATGAGATAATTCATCCTCTTTCTGTACTGGATGGCCAACCTCTTCTGTGCACTCACCACCACTGCTACTGCCTTCCAAGCTGAACTGGTGAAGCTGCAGCCAGGGCCTCCAGAAGGCATTCCAGTGACAGGTCACTGAACTCTTCTTGGCTTTCAGGGCCATGTCTTCACTTGAGCAGTCCTGGGCTGCAAGCTTTGAGAACTGTGTATACAGGTGTAGTTCACAGAATGACAGAATCTCACAGTGCAGAAGAGGCCCTTCGGCCCATCAAGTCTGCACCGACACGTGAGAAACACCTGACCTACCTACCTAATCCCATTTATCAGCACTTGGCCCATAGTCAAGTGCTCATCTAGGTACTTTTTAAAGGATGTGAGGCAACCCGCCTCCACCACCCTCCCAGGCAGCGCATTCTAGACTGTCACCACCCTCTGGGTAAAAAAAGTTTTTTCTCACATCCCCCCTAAACCTCCTGCCCCTCATCTTGAACTTATGTCCCCTTGTGACTGACCCTTCAACTAAGGGGAACAGCTGCTTCCTATTCATCCTGTCCATGCCCCTCATAATCTTGTACACCTCGATCAGGTCGCCCCTCAGTCTTCTCTGCTCCAATGAAAACAACCCAAGTCTATCCACCCTCTCTTCATAACTTAAATGTTTAATTCCAGGCAATATCCTGGTAAATCTCCTCAGCACCCACTCCAGTGCAATCCTATTATGTGGCGACCAGAACTCCAGCACACAGTACTCCAGCTGTGGCATCACCAATGTTCTATACAACTCCAACATGACCTCCCTACTTTTGTAATCTATGCCTCAATTGATAAAGGCAAGTGTCCCATATGCCTTTTTCACCACTCCACTAATATGTCCCTCCGCCTTCAGAGATCTATGGACACACATGCCAAGGTTCCTTTGTTCCTCAGAACTTCCTAGTGTCATGCCGTTTATTGAATACTTTCTTGTCAAATTACACATTCCAAAGTGTATCACCTAACACTTTTCAGGGTTAACTTCCATCTGCCATTGATCTGCCCATTTGACCATCCCATCTATATCTTCCTGTAGCCCAAGACACTCAACCTCACTGTTAACCACCCGGCCAATCTTGGTGTCATCTGCAAACTTACTAATCCTACCCCCCACATAGTCATCTATGTCGTTTATATAAATGACGAAAAATAAGGAACCCAGCAGAGATCCCTGTGGTATGCCACTGGACACTGACTTCCAGTCATTAAAGCATCCCTCTGTCATCACCCTCTGTCTCCTACAACTAAGCCAATTTTGAATCCACCTTATCAAATTACCCTGCATCCCACGTGCATTTGCCTTCTTTATAAGTCTCCCATGTGGGACCTTGTCAAAATTTAGATGTGACACTCTGAGTGAGGAAATGGTGAGATAACAGCATGCCGGGTGATTCAGAGGCTGCCCGCCAGTGATACGGTGTATTTCCTGTGGCTGCATAATTAATGAGGCAGGAAGCAGATGATATGCGCAAAAACCCACCCTTGTGGCTGGCGGGACAAACGTCTTTTTTCACACCCACCACCGCACTTCGTGCAACTCAGGGAAAATTCCACCCTTTAAATCAGGCCAATGCCGAATCTTCAGGATGTATTACATATCTTCTCGTGGTGTGGGCATATTAAAAGTAGAAGCTGCTGACAGCTAAAGTCTAGTCCATTTAATTTCTGTGAAATACAGCTTCATTCCCATCCACTTCCAACAGCTTAGAGGTGTTGGTCTGATTGTTGAATTGCTCCTATAACTATAGGCATATTGTATCATCCACAGATTCAGGGGCCCGACCTTTACTGAAGTACCTCTCTCCCTCTCTCAGGTCTGGGAACACCAAGCTGGGTATGTATAACCACATGGGCATGAATCTATTGTTCATTTTGTTTGTATCTCTGGTATAAGGTTCAAACGCATATCACAGTCTGTCTGTCTCTTATCATTCTTCATTCTGTTTCAGATAAAGATACACAAACTGTCAGCACAGAATCCATTTTCAGCTACATGCTGCTTGGTAAGTCCTGAGTGTCCACATCTATCACCTCTAGGGAGGTCACGTTATGCTCTCCGTACAATTCATCTACACATATCCTTTACCTCACCAAAAAAATGAACGAAGATCATATTACAAGCAACAGACCAAAAGTGTTGTCGTGAACCTTGGTAGATCTTCCAGAGTTGCCCTACACATCTTCTGCCGGCGGGTTATACATCCCTAAGCCATCTGTGTTTAATAGCATGTCATTGTTGTAGTTGGTGCAATGTCTACAATTGTGTTGCTGTTGGTTGCAGGTGCCCAGCCTTTGTTTACAGTGCTGGTTATCAAACCCTCTGCTTGGCCACAACATCACCTCAAGATACTCCGCAAGTTAGACTGGGAGCATTTCTGTGTTGTTGGAATGAAACTTATCAGTCTAGATACAGAAAAGGCCTCACTTCTGACTCCACAGAGCATTCAGCAGGTCGGTAGGGTTGAAAGAATTTGTCTTTATACTAAAGTGTGCTAATGACATAAACCCCTAGGAGTCCCCAGTGTTTCCAGTTGGGGATCACTCTGTTTTGACTAACAGCAAGTGAAAGTCTGCAGTTACAGATTGTTTAACCTGTCGAGGATACCTCTATAGCAGCAGTGGTTTCAGCTCTGCCAGTAGATATGAGCACATAGTCTTGCACTCAGTTGTTAACCACTCCCTCCAAACAGCACAGCTGGTCAGGCAGCCAGGTTGGTTTATCACCTGAGCCTATTCCTGGTACAGTGACTCCTCAGATACTGTTGCAGTCCATGCCCATTTAGGACTGAGATAAGGAAAAACTTCTTCACTCAGAGGGTGGTGAATCTATGGAATTCTCTACCACAGAAGGCTGTGGAGGCTATGTCACTGAATATATTTAAGAAGGAAATAGATAGATTTCTGGACTCTAAAGGCGTCAAGAGGTATGGGGAGAGCACTGGAACATGGTGTTGAGATAGAGCATCATAATCATATTGAATGGCGGAGCAGGCTTGAAGGGCCAAATGACCTATTCCTGTTCCTATTTTCTTTGTTTCTATGCCCGTGTGTGGCAAGACCTGACAACATTCAGACTTAGGCTAATAAGTAGCAAGTAACATTCATACCACACAGCTGCCAGGTAATGATTATCTCCAACAAGAGAGAATCTAATCTTCTGCCCTTGACATTCAATGGGATTATCATCATTGACTCCCCCCACCATCAACATCCTGGGCTCACCACTGTCCTGAAATTCAACTGGACCAGCCATATAAATAATGTGCTACAGTGTGGGTCAGAGGTTGGGAATGCTAGGGCTCCTTGATGCCACACTCAGTCAAATGTTGCCTTGATATCAAGGATAGTCACTCTTACCTCACCCCTTGAGTTCAGTCCATATTTGGATTAAGGCTATAATGAGTGCAGGAGCTGAGTGGCCCTGGCGGAACCCAAACTGAGCGTCAATGAGAAGATTATTACTGTGTGAGAGCTGCTAGATAGCAGTGTCGATGACCCCTTCAATCACTTTGCTGATGATCGAGAGTAGACTGATGGGGTTGTAATTGTAATTGGATTTGTTCTGCTTTTTGTGGACATTTATTTTATGGTACATTTCACCATTGGTGTTCTATACTCAACACTGACACTGGTTAACGCACTCTTGACCTGCAATAGCTGAACACTTTTGCAGGATCCATGGCTGGTGAAATGCAGCATTGATTCCCTGACCTCCGGTGCTTCCATCATCTTGTGTGTTCAACGAGATAATGCTGTGAAAAAGCTGCTTGATTTGCTCGGCCCTGAAGATCCCCGGGTGGCCAGAAGCCTGGACCAGTTCCTATGGAGAGGTCACTGTGGAACAGACATAGTCCACAACGGCTTATATGGTAAGCCATTTAACACATTAGCACTAGGCACTTTGGTAGATTTAATGCAACAAATCCATTTTACCAAACGTGTAGGATGAATAAACTGTGGATCCTACTTTGCTGCTGTCATTTAAGAAGCACTTGTGACATTGGACAGCTCCAGCATTCAGCTCTTATAGAATCATAGAATGTTTACAGCATAGAAGTAGGTCACTTGGTCCTTCGTGTACATGCCGGCTCTGTGCAAGAGCAACTCACGTAGCCCCACTCAGCCCCCACCTTTTCCCCGCGACCCTGCAGTTTTCTTTGAAAAGTTTTCTTTTCAGATAATTATCCAATTCTCTTTTGAAGGTCTCAATTGAATCTGTCTCCACCACACTCCCAGTCAGTGCATTCCAAATCCTAACCCATTTGTGCATTAAAAAATGTTTTTCCTCATGCCACCATCGTTTCATTTGCCAGTCAGCTTAAATCGTTGCCTCTGGTCCTCGATCCATCCGCTAACAGGAAGAATTTCTCCCAATCCATACTCTGCATGGACTGCTCATAATTTTGAACAATTATATCAAATCTCTTCTTAATTTTCTCTTCTCCAAGGAGAACAGCTCAATACAGGGCCAACACAATAAAATTTGTAGGAGTAAACAGGTGTGACAATTTTGCAGAATTTAGTAAGGTATATCCCAATTCAGTAGTAGTTGGTATTTGTAACCTTGAACTGAAAAGTTAATATGTGAGAGCATGCAACAAAGCTTTGAGAGACCATCTTAAGGACTTGAACAGCGTTTGTGCGTATTTTGTTCACAAAGTAAATACCATTGTTATATTTGTGTGACATAGACAGTGATTCTAGAGTAATCATCTGGAATGCTCATAGAAAACATACTTCCAGTTTGATTAGGATTTCCCTTCATTTGGAGCTGCTCACTTAGTGTTGAAAAATCCTAGCGATATGCTCCCTAGAGACAGGACATGGGTTGAGACACCAAATAAGATTGAATTTAATGTATTATAGATAGTGGAAATTTATTGGCGTTTACTTGCACGTTCTCTGTGTCTGATTCTCTCCTTTACAGGTTCCTCGTCCTTTGTGACAGCAATCCGGGATGTAAAGGCATTTTTCCCAGAAGGACTTTGCTGTGAAGAGTCACAAATGATGCAGGATGAGCAGGTAAAACCTGACATTTGCTCTGAAGAAATGTGTTTCAGATGCCCCATTATTTTGTAAAGATGTCTCTATATATAGCACCAGATGTCTGTGTCATGCCCTATGAACTCAGTGTGACCTATCATGTTATAAAAAATGGGAAGTGATCTAAACTCAGACTGAAATCCCTTGGTTTTTCCAAGACCACTGGAGTAAGCATGGGGAGCCCTAACTTGGGAGTTTGCATGTTCTTTCCCTCATTTAGAGCACAGGGAGTAAGATTTTCGGGTCATCAGCGAGCGAGACAGGCAGGCCTCGGGAACGGTTGGGAAACAGCCCGCCACCCGCAATCGGCCCCTATCCGCGATTTCTCACTGGCTGGCCAATTAACGGTCAGCCAGTGTGAAAGGTGCACTGAGACGCTCAGTGCTGCCGAGGTGAGGGCAGGAGGAGGCCGAGCACAAAAGCCTGCGCATGCGTGGGGGAGAGCGCATTGAAAGCTTCCTGAAAGCAGGGAGCAGCCTCAGGGAGCTGAAGAATATTAAAATCAAAAATAAAGATTTTGAAAATCAGAAAAAATTGTCCCCACATAGGACTCACTCACATGAACAGAAACATTATAAAAATTATGTCGAAATATTTTTTTTAATTAATGTTGGAAACCTCATCCCACCCTTGGATGAGGTTTCCTCAAAAATTCAAAGGCTGCCTAGCCGATTCGCCCGTCTGCCAACCATAAGGTCGGACGGGCAGCGAAACATAGCAGTTAATTAAGACTTTAATGGCCTTAATAGGCCTCTTAATTGTTGGCAGGCTTGCTGCTGACTCTCGCGTGCGCCCATGACCTGAAATATCGCACGAGTGCGTGATGGTGTCGGGATGCTCGCTTGACGTCATCGCATGCTATTTCACACTCGGGCGAGTCAGGCATGCGCCGGCATGCTGAGCAGAAAATCCTGTCCAGAGTGGCATCAGCAGTGATGTACCCTAATATCATCAGATGTACATGAGCCCACCTGCGGGTCCAGGCTGGGATCAATAGCCCAATCTCAAAGTTGAAGGCAAAATACTTCCATAACGTTGCAGCAACTGCCGACACTAGTAGTAGCCTCACACTCTCTGGAGGAAGGAAAGCAGCACCAAATCCCTGGCCTCCTCCCCCAGACTTGGCAAAATCCCATCTGTGTTTCCAGTTTCTTTAGTGAGGTCGACATTCCTGGTATAAACCACAGAGGATTTGCCTGGTTCATCTTAATATTCTCAGTAGATCTGTTGGTAAAGTGTCCCCACCTCTGAGCACAGTAAAACCATAGGGGAGGCCTGGTATCAAATGACTTGTTTTATAAGCAGACATTTTTGAGTTTCACCTTCATAAACACAAAGTCTGTCCTAAATCAACATCTTAATTTAATTTGAAAGATAGCGATATGTAGGATGTGTTTAGCTTGTTAAAGTTTGGTGCTAATGTCACCTCTTTCTCTAGATGACAGTTCCTAGGAGCCCCGGCACACACCAAGTATAGACCTGGCCCTACCTGGGCCTTGAGACTGACCATTGAGATGAAATTGAGATGCAACAGCTTTTCTGGTTCACTCACCAGGGCCTGGCTGCTGCTAGAAAGCCCCAGAGCCTGTTAGAGACCTCTGAAGGTGCACAGTGGTTATGTGACAGCTAAATAAGGCAGAAAATCAAAAACCTGTCACTTCATCTCATCAGCACAGAAGCACTGGGAAAGCACCAGGACTTCACGGGACCATCAGATAGGAGCACTGAGAAAAGGCCAGGACATCCTGGGACCCTCGGGCAACAGCACTAGAAAAAGATCAGGACCTCCTGGGATCTATGGGTCACAACACTGCTCCTTTAACTTCCCCATAGCTGTCACTTAAATGCATTCCTCAAATTTCCAATTTTTGTTTGCAGATTGACAGTAACAGAAAGGACTGGCTCATAAGCCCTGAGTTCCCAAAAAAATTCAAGCTGGTCAAGTCTTTAACTCTCACCCATTTGGATTCAGGAGCTCCCACATGGCAGCAGCAGCAAGGTAATCCTTACAATATGTCCTAGCCTGAATAAATAGGAGCTCCATGCTTTCAGTCCCAGCCATAGTATTAGGACTCTTCAATCTAAATATTACATCTACCTTCAAATGATTTACCATTGACACTAATTTCCACAAAAGAATTATTGATGCTGCCAACTAACTCAGGAACAGTTCAGAAATTAGTGAGGAAGCCCCTTCCCTCAGTAATCAGACCAGCTACTGCAAAAACCTTCCCTCACAGTAACAATACCAGTTTGAACCACAGTGCCTCCCTTAATGACAATACTAGTCTGCATCACAACCTCTCCCTCAATAACAATACCAGCCAATAATAACAATCATTACCACAGCACCTTCCTTCAGTAACAATACCAGCCACTACTGCAAATAATGTTGCCAGTGTGAGGGTGGGATCTATAGGAAGGAGCCAATCCTGGGAATTGTGTATATCTGATTGATGGGGATCTTGCCTGTGAGGTAACTTTAAAACTCTGCCACCTGTGTCTTACCTTGCAGCAAGTCTCATTCGCCTATTACCCCTCTGCTCACTGACCTACATTTGCTCCTAGTCAAGCAATGTCTTGATTTTCAAATTCTCATCCCTGTTTTCAAATCCCTCTCTATCTCTGTAATTTTCTTCATACCCATAATCCTCTGAGATATCTGCGCTCCTCTAATTCTGGCTTCCTGTGCACCCCCCCATTTTAATTGATCCATTATTGGTGAATGTGCCTTCAGTTGACTAAACCCCAAGCTCTGGAATACTCTCTGTACACCTCTCTACCTCTGTACCTTCCTTTCCTCCTTTAAGGCACTTCTTTGACCAAACTTTTCTCATCTGACTTAATTCTCCTTATGTGGCTCAGTGTCAAACTTTGTTTTATACTGCTCTTGTGAAGTCCCTTGGGACAGTTCATTATGCTAAAGGCGCTATATAAATACGTTGTTGAGAGCAGTTCATATTAAGTGCAAGTCTGTAATTCCCTCTGCCTCTGGAGTTGGAACATCACATTTGAAATCTCAGTTTCCTAGCATAGTGTCAGATTTAATCTACTGCTCTTTATTTTTCTTTGCCCCACAGACCTGCTGCTGCCCAGACCACTGTGCCAGACCATGTGCCTGCTGCTGGCCTCTCCACTCATCAGGAGGTGTCACCACCCACCATACATTGAAGTGCTGGACCAGTTGGAAAGCTGTAATTATAGGCTAATGGGGGCAAGGATGAGTGTCCTGGACCAATCACAGGCTCAGCATGTGGCAGAGCTCATCACTATGGACAATATCTCAACAATAGTACGCCCCTTTCACTGATCTTCTCAGGGGCATTCACATGAATACTGAGCACATTTTATACCCTGAACATGTGCTCCATTAAAATTAATGATCAGAAAATTGCTTGGAAATATACGTGAGATTTGCCTATACTCACCCCACTGCAATTGCCTGTGTAGAATATCAGGCCTTTGTACAATTGAACAGTGTGTAAGGAAGGAAGTGAGGAAACAAGTGAAAACAGTCACACAATAATCATAGGGGAACTTTACAGAAAGACTGTTATTTCCACTGTGTTTATCATTACTGCTTCATTCCCATTGCACCTATCAGACAAAGTTTCATAGAATTACATAGAATGTGTTCCACAGAAACAGGCCATTTGACCCATCCAGTCGATTGCAGGTGGTTAAGCTCCACTCGAGCCTCCCACTATCCTTCCTCATCTAAACATATCATCAGCATACCCTTCAATTCCAGGACTTTTGAAACTATTTTTCAATACACGTTTTAACACATAATTTAGCACAACTCCAGACGTCAACAAAAACAGCAATAAAGCAGCATAGTAACATTATGTATATAATTATTAAAGTCCAGATATTATAGAACATGATAAAAATATGAAGATTTGTGATGAAAGTCCCAAACCCTCAGTGACTGGGCTGTCACTGGTCGCTAAATCTGCATCCGCTTCCATCACCCTCTCTGGAAAACATCTAACATATTTACGTAGATGCATAGTTACTTAAGCTCATGCATGATCAAAGCTGCCGCAGCCAATCAAAGTGTCCATTGCCAGGAGTTCTACTTATGATTGGTTACGTCCCACTGCCAGGACAATATGAGGGTTGGGGGATTAACATGATCTTATTTCTTGTGATTCCATTCGTTGTTTCTGTGACCCCAATTGGAGTCGTGACTCACAGTTTGGGAACCACTGTTCTATTCCTTTCTCCTTCGGGTGCTTATCTAGCTTTCCCTTATATGGATCTATGTAATTTACCTCAACCTGTGGTAGTGAGTTCCACCTTCTCAACCTCTCAAGGTAAAGAAGTTTCTCCTGAATTCTGTATTTGATTTCTTGGTGATTATTTTATATCGATGACCTCTAGTTAAGCTGATGCCCACTAGTGGAAACACACTCTCTGTATCCAATCTATCAAACCTTTCATAATTTTAAAGGCTTCCAATAAGTCACCTTCATCCTTCTCTTTTCAAGAGAAATGAGATCTACCCTGTCAGTCGTTTCTTGTTAGTTGTAATCTTGTCTTTTTGGCATCATCCTTGTTAATCATTTTGCACCTCTCCAGTGCCTTTATTTTCTTCATTTAGTATGGCGACCAGAACTCTTCAAGTGTAGTCCAACCAAGGCTTGAAATAAGTTTAGCATATTTATTTTTAATTCTTTCCTCCAGCTATTATGTATAGTCAGTTTGTTGCTTGGTAAGAGTTTACACAGTTGTGTATCCTTAGTTAATTGTCACTGTTCTTCCCTTGCTGTTTTGGGTGTGTGCTTAGGTTCACAGTCATGCTGATAACAAGACATTGAATATAGGGAACAAGTTAGAACCCACCCAAGGGAGTTTGCTGTTAACAGGAATAGACACTCAGCCAGGCAGTTCATGCAGTATTGCACATACTAGGTTTTCTCCTTTTGTCTATTTCTATCTACCTATTCATGCACAGTCTATCCTGGGGATGTGTGAGGTAGGAATATAGCACTGGGTAGTTACGTGTATTTTTATTTCATGCTATCTCTTTGCCAGATATCTATAGCTGTGATTCTTTTTCCCCAGTGCTCACTGCTCACTAGTGGTCCTTGCCTGATGCTGGCTCTGGAGAGAGATAACGGAGTCTGCTGCTTTAGTACACTGCTGAATAGGTGAGTAAATCTGTCACATCTTTAATTGCTCACTGTGTATCCTTTTACGTATACCTTAGGTTATTTCAGTAGAGAGATGGATGGAGAGATAATGGGAGGGATTCTGCAAGATGAGAACATTTCCATTTTTCAGAAGTGAAAAGATAAATTAGCAATGTTATTCTCAATATTTTGTATAGCTGCAAAAATTCCAGCCGCCAAATCATCAGTTATCTGTTACAGCACAGGAGGAGGCCATTTGGTCCATCATGTTTGTGCTGGCACTCTGCAAGCACAACTCAGCTAGTCCCTGACCTTGTCCTTTCCCCATAGCCCTGCAAATTCTTTCTCCTCAGATAATTACCCAATACCCTTTTGAAAGCCATGATTGAATCTGTTTCCACCACACACTAAGGCAGTATATTTCAGATTCCAAACATTCACTGCATTTTAAAGTTTTTTCTCTCATCTAGCCTTGGGTTCTTTTGCCATTCACCTTAAATTGGTGTCCTCTGGCTCTTGACCCTTCCACCAATGGGAAAAATTCCTCCCAATCTACTCTGTCAGATCTCTCATGATCTTGCACATCTCTATCAAATCTCCTCTCTACCTTCTCTACTGTAAGAAGAACAGTGCCACCTTTTCCAAACTATCCTCATAATGTAAGTTCCTCATCCATTCTTGTCAATCTTTTTTCTGCACCCTCTTCAAAGCCATCACATCCATCCTAAAGTGTGGTGCCCAGAACTGGACACAATGGGCAGAATTTTGCCCTTGATGGACAAGCGGGCCTGACTGGCTCGGCGGCAGGTGGGCAGCCGATTGCTGCTGCCGAAGTGGGCCCCGCCACCATTTTGAGTGGGCGGGCCAATTAAGTCCCACCCAGCAGGCTGCCCGACAGGAAGGGGGGAGGGATTCCCCAACTGTCAAAGTGCACTCTTTCGCGCATGCGCATGAAAGAGTGCACATCTCCCTGAGACTAAGTGCTGTCTCAGGGAGATCGGTGAAAGCTTTATAAACATCAAAAATAGAAAAATAAAAAAAATTATTAAAATGTCCCCCTCATGTGACAATGTCACATGAGATGGGACATGTTAATAAATATGACTAAAACTTTATTTAATAAACTTTTTAAAAACAGACATGAAACCTCATCCCGCCAGTGGATAAGTTTTCATGTTTTTTCAGAAGCCCACTGGGGCTCCTGGCCTGCCCGCCAACCTTAAGGTTGGACGGGCAGGTCCTTTAATTGGGTTAACTATCTTGTCAATTGCCTCAATTGGCCATTGACAGGTCGGCGGCCGGACAGCTGATTTCGCTGTCCACCCACCTTCCTGAATATTTAACTGGAGCTGGATGACGTCTGGGGTTTTCCCCAACGTCATCCCGCGTCATTTTCGCATCGGCGAGCGTGCCCCACTCCCAACTCGCCGACAGAAAAATTCCGGCCAATATTCCAGTTGAGGCTGGATAGAGCAGCAGCAAAACCTGCTGCCACTCTCAAAGGCATACCTTCAGGAACTCCAAGTTTGACTCAGTGTGAATTTCCCTCATTTAAGATTCAGATGGATGTATTACCCGATTTGGCCCAGAAATGCTGTTAATGTAGTCTAAGGGTTTCTGGCATAGGCAGTGGCTCTCACTGAGGTTCAAGATCACCTCTCCACCCTCCCGGAATATCAAAGTATAGTTGTTCTGAAACTTCTGTAGTTGCAGCAACTCTTTCATTTATTATTTTGTAATATCTGCCGTTCTCCAGAATATCTTGTTGCAATATCCAGGACTGAGCTCATTTTAACATTGCCGGTTTATCTTATAACAGAATCACTGGGCAGAATTTTATGTTTGTCGGGCGTGTGGGCCTGACCCAATCGGCAGCAGGCGCGTAGCCAAACTCCACCGGCAAAATGGGCCCCACTGCCGTTTTGTGCAGGCGGGTCAATTAAGGCCCGCCCTGCGCGTTGTAGACTCCAGTATACAGTGGCAATTTCAAATGTGTGACGAGCGTGTACAGACCGTCGGTTCCAATGGGGAACCAGCAGTCTGTATAGAGAAAGGCCAGGCAGCCTCCTCTTGGCTGTTCACCGACCAGTCTGCACAGCAGGCTCTAGAGGAGGGCAGGGCAGAGGAAGAGGGGGGCAGGCTGCAGGGTAGGCCAGCGGGGAGCCAATGTGCCCCTTGGTTCTCTGATGCCTGCCTTGCTGCCCTCCTTGAAGAGGTGTCACATTGTTGGGAGGTGTTGTTTCCTGAGGATGGGAGGAGGAGAGCCTCCCACGTTACCAAGCAGGCGTGGCAGGAGGTGGCGGAGGTAGTAAGCTCTCAAGATGCTGTGCGGCACACAGGATCCCAGTGCCACAAACGCTTCAATGATTTGTTGCGCTCTGGAAGGGTGAGTACCATGTCGGCCTTGGCCATTTAACCCAGCAGGTAGCCTTAGCCTTTGACGCCACCCCCCCAAGTCTTAGTGTCATTACTGCATTGGGCATTTGGCGCACGCTGGGTGGGCAAACAGATAGTGACCATGCTTACATCAGCCTTAGTGGTTGAGGAGAAGATGGATTCTCCCCACAGCATATGTTGGTGTTTGTCGCATTTGAGTAGTCTGGGGGCAAACTGCAGGGGAGGCAGCTAGGCACATACTCAGAACTCAGATGGCGATGAGATGGTGGAAGGGGAGCCTCAAGGTGTTGTGGCCAAGAGCCATCTGCTGGCCTCAGCGCCGCACTTAGTTGCGCCTCCTTGCCACGGGCGCTAAGACCCGTGTGTTATTCAGTGATGGACGCCGAATGTGTCCAAGGTGGCTGTTGGGGGAGGGGGTTGGGAGCAGCCGTACTATCTTCTGGTGACTGATCACCAGTAGTGTGGACAGGAGCTGCTGGAGGCCTCAGATGGGCCACTGTGGTTGGGGTGCGGCATGCGCGTGCAGAGTACATGAGCGATCAGCCCCAATAAATGCTCTATGTTCTGCAGGCAAAAACAGAACACAATCTCAGGGAGCACCAGAGGACTGGTGGTGGGCACACTGTGCTGCAGCATCTCACCACATTTGAGGAGTAGGCTATGGAGCTGGGGAGGAGGCAAGCAGCCAGGTCGGCAGGTGTCAGTGAGGCTGGGGTGCAGCAGCCAGGTATTTGAGGCCCACAGTCCCATCCACTCTGTCTCTCCACCATCCAAAGCACTGATGATTGCTGCAATCGTTAATGTAACAACACTGCTCATTCACAGACTGATACAGTCAGACATGTGGTTCATACACAAAGGTCCCTTGGCCCCTTAAGGATGCGCATCTCTAGCACCTTCCAAAGTCACCTTATCCCATTTGTGAGCACTATCCCCATGGCCTAACCTGCCATGGCATCACAGCTGCACATCCAAAGACTTAGTGCATCGTAGGAAGGTTTGTACCTCCACCACCCTTTCAGCCAGTGCGTCCCACATTACCCTGTCCAAAAGGTCCTCAGCACCTCATCTGTCAACCTCATGGCACTCAACTTAAATAAATGCCACCACGTTAGTTATCCCTGCACCAAGGGGAAATGTTGCCTTCTGTCCGCCTGTTCTATGCCCCTCATAACGGTATGAAGGTCAATATTGTGACCTGTCAATCTCCTGTGCTCCACGGCAAATATCGCAAGTGTACGCAATGTTTCTTCATAACTCCAACTCTCCAGGCCAGCAAGTATCCAGGTCAGGAACCTCTGCACTCTCCCTACTCCAATGCTACCCCTCCCATGAAGCACAGGACACAACTGAACGCAGAAGTGTAGATGTGGCCTTGACAGCTTTTTCTGTACTTGCAACATGACCTCCCTTTTCCTACATTCTATTCTTCGTCTAATAAAGGCAATCTGGCTTTGACCTTGTTAAGCGCCTTATGTTCCTGTTCTGCTACCTTAACGGGTCTGCCCAGCAAGGTCCCTGTAATCGTTGTGACTTACGGTCCTACCATTAATCATGTATTCCTGTACTTTGTTTGTCTTGCCCAAGTGTTGAACCGCACACTTATCCACATAATATTCCATGTGGCATTCCTTAGGCCATCTGACCAGCCTGTCCGTATGCACGTGTAACGTTTGGGCCTCTTCTTGACTATTTACCAGCCCACCAATGTTTGTCTCCTTAGGTTCTTGAAGGTTGAGCGCATTATGAGCCTGGGGGGGGAAGGGATGAATGGTGTTACTGACTGAACGCTAACTGATGCACTGTCCTTGTTGTTAATTTCAGCATTACCACTGCATGGCTGCCAGCAACAAGTCCAAAATCTGCCCCCCCTCCACACCTGAGGGGCGTCACTTGCAACTTGCGTCACATCATTTTAGTGAGGCAGGCACCAGCACAGCGACTACCACATCATTGGGGATTATAGCGTCGGCTCGTGTCCCGGGGCACAGTGGAGAGGGCATTTCACAATCGCTGGAGGAGATGGCACGGACAGAGAGTGCCGATGGCGCCAGCAGCCGAAGGTCTGCAGGGGACCAGGCACATGCTGAGTCGGGCAGTGATGATGTGCCTCTGGAGATGTCTGCCATGCAGCAGCTACAGGACAAACGGCAGGGTGCGCGGGAGCATCTGGCAGGGTTGCATGAGGGTATGCTTCACTTGGTCTCTGTGGTGGAGGAATCCAGGCAGAGTGTCAGTGATGGCATGAACCTCAGGACAGAGCTTCAGGCTTCCTCCATTGAGAGATTGGCGACTGATGGAGAGGGGCTTCCAACAGATTGAGAATCATCTGATTGGGTTACACTCTGACCTGCAAGCCTTCACAGCGCTAATGGCCTCAGGTGGTCATTGGCAATGTGGGAGATGTTCTGGGCACCAAGTGTCCCAGCTCCGTACCCATCCATCTGTGGTGAGCAGGGAGGTCCAATGTGACCTCATGTCTGCGCAGCAGCTGCCTATCGTCGCTACGAGCTCCTCTCAGGGCGTTCCGGATGAGGGCAGCAGCTCCTCCGCCCCTCTGACAGTGACCGTTGTATCAGTTGTGGAACTGGCCACTCCCTCCCAGGCGGGGCCAGCACAGGCTCTACTGGCCAGAGGACGGCCGCCAAGGTCATCGAGGCCAACAGGACAGCAGAATCAGCAGGCTGTCTTACAAGCCACTCCAAGCGATGGGGCGGCACCAAGACGTAGCACCCGCAAACGTAAGCATAAGGCAGGTTTGTCACTGGTGAATTTGTGTTGGCCCTAGATTAGGGAATGTTTGATTATCAGCGTCAGAGCAACGTTTGTTCATTTTTTTGGTAGCAATAAAGTCCACATTTTTGACCAAGGCTGGGGGTGTTTCCTTTGTGCTGCATTTGTATGTTTCACAGACATATCGTGAGTGTTTGAGTGGATATTGATGTTTATGTACTAAACCCTTAGTTGCAGCTGATGAGGCGGAAGATGTAGCACCTAAGTGCTGTGTGTGGAAGTGCCAGGCAATGCTGGTCCTGCAGATTCATGTGTGTGGAGCTATCTGAAGGTTCGTTGTATTAAAGTGTCCCGGATGTCCCTGTCTCCTTGATGTAGTAGCGAGTCTGCATGCTGCCCCTCATCATCGCCCTGTGCTTCCTCATCCTCTGAGCCACTGCTGGATTCATCATGTGCAGCCTCATCCACTGCGTCAAGGTCTTCATCATCAACTGCATCCCCCCTTTCCCAACGCAAGATTGTGCAGAGCGCAGCATGCTACCACTATCACAGAGACATGATCTGGAGGATACTGGAGTGCGCCCCCTGAGTGGTCCAGGCAACGGAAGCGCATCTTGAGAAGACCGATGGCTCTTTCCACCACAGCCCTTGTGGAGGCATGGCTCCTATTGTAGTGCTCCTCAGCTTCTGTTCTTGGACGGCGGAGTGGCGTCATGAGCCAACTTCAGAGGGGATAGCCCTTGTCACCCACCAGCCAACCATCCAGCCGAGCGGGAGCACTGAAGAGCCCCGGCACCTGGAAATGTCTGAGGATGTAGGCGTCGTGGGAGCTGCCTGGGTACCTTGCACAAACTTGCAGAATCTGCATCCTGTGATCACACACTATCTGCACGTTCATGGAGTGGAAACCCTTCCTGTTGACGAAGGCACCGGGCTCACCTGCTGGTGCCTTGATGGCCACATGTGTACAGTCTATTGCACCCTGGACACAGGGGAAGCCAGCAATGGCTGCGAAGCCTCTGGCTCGCTGTGCCTGACTTGCCTGGTCACAGCGGAAGTGGATGAAGGTCAATGAATGTTTGAACAGAGCATCTGTAACCTGCTTGACACAAGTGTGGACAGCTGATTGGGAGGCACCATAAAGATCACCCACCGAGCCCTGGAAGGAGCCAGGTGCATAGATGTGGAGAGCAACTGTGATCTTCAGAGTTGCTGGCTTGGGGTGTCCACCCACACAGTTAGGGGAGATCTCAGGGCCAATCATTTGACAGACATAATTCAGTGTCCCCCTTGACAGTCGGAGCCTCCTTCGGCACTGCACCTCAGTCATATTGAGGTAACTGCTTTGCCACCTATACACCCTAGCAGCAGGATAGTGGCGTCTTCTGCGGCCCCTTCCACCTTGGACAACCTCTTGGCCCTGCGCCCCTTGTACCTGCGTCTGGCCTCCCAAAGGTGGCTCCCCTGGAGGCTGATTGTCCACTTCTGGCCTCCTCCTTATCCTATCCCTCCCTTCCTCCTCAGAGGAGCTGCTTCCAGTGAAGATGTTAGAACCCATACCCCCAGGCTAAATGGAGGTCTCTGGAAAGCTGCAGGCCCGATAAAGATTACTGCCTGCAGACTGGTGAGCTGAAGCTTCAAAGTACAGGGAAAGCTGTTGGAAGTCGATCTGAACTGCAAACAATCACACAGGCAAGTTTAAAACGCTTTCTGCAATAAATACTTCAGATAAAACATTAACAACCCCTCTGAGCCCACATATTCCGCCCGTGTATGAGGTTTGTTAAAAAGCCACTTATCCACCTGCCTGTTGCGCCCGTGCGCCGAGCCAAAGATCGCACGGGCTCCTCAAAATCAGTGTTGATTGCTGAGTTAAGGGCCTTAACAAGGCCTTTAATTAATGGCGGGCGCGCGTTGCACTTCATCGCGTTCCCGCCCAGCTAAATATCGCGATGGTGCGTGCTGACATCACGCTCACCTGACATCAGTGCATGACATTTTAAGTGCTGACGTGCGTGGTTCGCCACCTGCACGTCATACATAAAATTCTGCCCACTGTCTCTTCTCCTTCTAATCTCCTCACTGTCCCAAATCAGGCAAAACTAATAACCCTCCCCCATTCGCCCAAATCAAAGGATTTCCAGTTTAGATTTATCCCAAAAACACAATTGTCTAATGTTGAAATCTGCAGGATTGCCAATTGATGCAATCCTCTTCATAAATCAAATATAAATGGATTTGTCTGCGAAGGACAAGCTATGATTTAAAAACAAAAAACTGCGGATGCTGGAAATCCAAAACAAAAACAATTACCTGGAAAAACTCAGCAGGTCTGGCAGCATCAACGGAGAAGAAAAGAGTTAATATGATTTGTCAGAGCAACCCCTCTGTGTGTCTCTCTCTCTCCCCACCCCTTCCTTTAATTCCTTTCTTTCTCCCCTCCCCCCGGCACACACCCCCCCCCCCCCCCGACCCGGTGTGTCATGGAGTCAGACTCAAGACATATGCAATGAAAATGGCAGGCTTTCTATACATTCTGTTCTTTGAATGGAAATATTTCCAAGTGGCAGTAACTGTTGATCCAGCCTTCAGGCTCTCTCCGAGTTTATTGTATATAATGGGGGAGATTTTCACAACTGTCACTAAAACAAGTTTTAACAACCCTACAACAGTGTGAAAAACCTTGCCACTTGGCCCTGCGTCCCATTTGGCCAATGTCAGCTTCATATGGGCTGGAGACTTCCCCCCACCCTGATTCTGCCAGTAGACTCTACATTATCAACATTTGGGTTTAATGATGTGCATAGGATCCCAATCATCATTTTGGGACTCACCTGGGCAGAGCCTGCACTGAGCTCACCCCACCAAATACACATGGCACTCCAGCTCAAGGGCAGCCAGAAAATTTTTAATCACTGTTGTGGGGCTAGGAGGACCAGGGATACCATACAAATAATGTGGGCTGCTAGCATATTAGAATTGCCCCATCACCCCATCCAGGTCAAGTCAGGATGTGGGCCTCCAAATATTGAGTCGGCAAGCTGTGAAGTCCTTTTGCCAGCTGTCCACTATTTGGTATATCCAGCCCGGCCCTGAATATGAATCAAGCCTTCAGTCAGCACTACTAAGCAGCTGACCATACAATCGTTCAGTCTGCCCCAGCAGCATTACACCAGCAAAATAGCTAAAACATCAACATGGGAGTGAAGTGGGTTTATATGCTGCAGGAAGTTTTTTAGTGGCTACCTCTGATTTTCCCAATGGCCAATCTGGACTACTTGTACTTAATGATTAAAAATTATAAGTTGGGTCTTCAAACATTCAAGCAAAAAAATCCACGAGTGGAAAAGTTTAGACAGATGTCTAATTCTTTTCATAAATAACTTAAATGTATATGACAAAATTCCCAAATTAACTGCCCCTGTCTATTCCAGCCTTGCTTGGAAAAAACTGGAGCTTGAGGATTGTCTGCAGTATTTCATCTACCCAAAGAGTGAGCCACAGGTAAGTACTCAGTCCATTGCTTCCTGCAGGCTGCCACTTACATCTTATACATATCGATGTTCTAGAACTTTCACACAATTTGCCTTTCTGTTCTTTTTGAAAATGATGTAAAATTTGTTCACTTATGAATATTATGTTTTATGTAAAATAACAAATATCTTCGCTACTTTACCCATTCTTTGTGGACTGGGACTGGGCTGTGCTAGTCATTCTATACCTGAACTGAACTGGAGATTTTCAATAACTTGATAAATCCTAATTTGAATCAAATAATTGAAACAATTTAACTTCCTTTAATATTTTCTAACCTAATTTTGAAATAATTGTAAAGAATGTTCCGTTCCGGTTTCAGTACAGTGGCAGAACCGGCCAAAGCAATGATCTCTAGACCTGCCCATATAACCGCTACAGCCACATTGAACATGAAAATTGCTTCCTGAACTTCAATCCTGTGGTTTTCAACAACAACTTTTATTTCTAATGCATCATAAATCTAATTAAATATGCCAAGGTGCTTCACGGGAGCATTATAAAGCAAAATTTGACACATGCACAGAAGGAGATATAGGGGCAGATGACAAAAAGCTTGGACAAAGGTGGGTTTTAAGGAGTGTTTTAAAGGAGGAGAGAGAAATAGAGAGGCAGAGAGGTTTAGGGAGGAATTCCACTGTTTAGGGCCTTGGGAGCTGAAGAGCATGGCCACCAATATTGGAGCAATTAAAATTTGAGCATTCTCAAAAGCCAGAATTAGATGAGAACAGATATCTCCAAGAGTTGCGGAGCTGGAGGAGATTACAGAGATAGGATGGAGTGAGGCCATGGAGGGATTTGTAAACAAGGATGAAAATTTTAAAATCAGGAACTAATGTAAATCAGCGAGCACAAGGCTGCTGATGGGTGAATAGCCCTTGGTGCAAGTCAGGACATGGGCAGCAGAGTTTCAGATGACCTCAAGTTTAAGGAAGGTAGGATAGAAAAATAGCAAACTTGCGGCACAAAAGGAGGCTATTCAGTCCATTGGTGTCTGTCGGCCATAAAAGAGCAAATTAGCTTAATCCCACTTTTGGTCTGAAACCCTATAGGTTACAGCACTTCAAGTGCATATCCAAGTATTTTTTAAATGTTATGAGGGTTTCTGCCTTTATCACCCTTTTAGGCAGTGAATTCCAGGCCCCCACTACCCTCTTAAGTGAAAAAGATTCTCCTCACTTCCTCTCTAATCCTTCTGTCACTTATTTTAAATCTACACCCTCTGGTTAATCACCCCTCTGCTAAGGAAATGGGTCCTTCTTATCCACTCTGTCCTGGGCCCCTCACAATCTTAATTAAATCTCCCCTCAGCATCCTTTATGCCAAAAAAACCCCAGCCTTTCCAAACTTTCCTTGTATCTAAAATTCTCTGTTCCTGGCAACATCCTCATAAATCTCCTCGACAGTGACCAGAACTGCACGCTGTACTCTAGCTGGTGGCCTAACTAATGTTTTTGCAGTTCTAGCATAACCTTCCTGCTGTTACTTTCTTTTATAGGCATAGAATATATCCCCCATATGGCTTTTTAACCATCTTTGCTACCTGTCCTGCTATCTTCAGAGAGGTATGGCACATACTCCAACGTCCCTCTTTTCTTCTATAGATCTCAGTAACCTACCATTTATTGTGTATTCCTTTGCCTTGTTAGACATGACGAGACGAATGGCCTCCTTCTGTGCTGCAACCATTCTGTGATTTCGTTAGCCCACCCCAAGTGCATTACCTTACGTTTCTCTGGATTGAATTATATTTGTACCTTTTTGCCCACCTGATGTAGGAACATAGGAACAGGAGTAGGCCATTCGGCTTATTGAGCCTGCTCCACCATTCAATTAGATCATTGCTGATCATCTACCTCAATCTACCTGATCATCTACCTAACTTGATATCTTCCTGCAGACTACAGCTTTCTTCCTCTCTTTCAACCACACAGATAATTTTTGTATTGTCTGCAATCTTCTTAATCATGTCCCATTTATTTAAGTCTAAATCATTGATTTATACAGTGAAAATCAAGGGACCGAGTGCCTAACCCCGCAAAACTCCCCTGGAAACAGCCTTAATCATCCTCTTGCTGTTTTTGTACCTATAAAATATCTTTGGGATTTTCTTGATTTTACTTGCCTCTCTTTGCTTTCCTAATTTCATTTTTAATTTTACCTTGCATTTTATTTACCTATCTAGGCTTTCTGCATTATTGAGCTCTTGACATTTGAGATTTCTCTTTTTGCCTTATCCTACTCTGTGTGCTCTTTGACATCCAGAGGGATCTAGGTTTGAGAGTCCCGCCCTTTTTCCTTGTGGGAACATATTTGTTCTGATCCCTCATTATCTCCTCCTTGAATACCTCCCACTGCTCTGACATTGATTTACCGGCTAGTAGCTATATCCAATCCACATTTTCCAAATTGCATCATAGCTTAGTAAAATTGACCTTTCCCCAATTTAAAATTTTTGCACTTGGTCTTTCCTTATGCTTTTCTAAACTACTCTGGATCTAACTGAATTATGATTACTACTACCGAATGTTCTCCCACTGATACCTTCCATCTGCCTAACTTCATTTCTTAAAACTAAGTCCAGAATTGCCCCTTGTCCTTGTGGGACTTGTTGCATAGACAAAAGAAGTTCTTCTGAAAGCATTTAAAGAATTCTGCACCCCCTGTGCCTTTTGCACCGACTCTATCCCCAAACAGGTCGAAAAGGACAAGGGATTGTATATCTTTGTCACAGTCAGAATAAGGTCCTTGGAGAGGACATGGTGGGAGATAGGAAAGAAAGTTGAGAACAGTGTAAATTCAGGCCAGGCAGCAGATCTTTAAAGGAAGTTTGGCCTGGTGGACTAGTGCAAGAGCGGGACATGAGAGAGGCAGCTAATTAGATGGTCTTGATCTCGGAGGTAAAGAACTCCATAAGATCCTCACACTTGTTGGTGAAGGTGGAGGAGACGTGAAATAGGGGTTTTAGAAGATGCCTTCCACCAGGGAAAGAAGCCGGGGTTATTTTTACATTCCAGGATGTTCCTGGAATTGTGAGCAGTTTTGGCAGACAAGAACAGGACCTGATAGTCCTTTATCTGGTCCAACAAAACCTGGAAGTAAATAGCTAAACCAGTTCACCATATCCGTTCAAGTCTGTGTCTGTTGGACTTAAGGTAGCAGAGATGAGGACCCTGGTAGGGGAATGGCCAGGGTGAGAGAAAGCAATGGTTTTTGTGATGACTAAAGTTTCAAAGATGGAAGTGAGGGTGCAGTTCACTTTGATACTTCTGCAGCTGAACAAATCAGTAGCTGCACAATTATCATAGTAAACAGAGGTTAAACAGTTGGTTAAACGGTTGGGATTTTGAAAGTGCAATTGTAAGTAAGTTGGGGGGGTTTGCTTTTTCTGGGTTGGGCTGGGGGAAGATACATAAATACAGAGATACAGGGAGATACAGAGTTGGGATGGGATAGTTGAAGTGGGTAGACAGCGATACAAGGAAGTGATCAGAGATGACCATATCTGTGACTCACAACGGGAGGAGTGAGGTCACTTAAAATAGCAAGGGGATGGAGGTGAATATGGTTTGGGGAGTTCACATGGAGGGAGAGATTTAGGGAGGATAAGAAGACAGTGAATTCAAAGGAGAGAGAGCACGAAGATGTCTTTCAGTGCAGAGGCTGAGGGAGGAAAGAAGTGCTGATACCTTGGTGCGAACATTTTTATCTTACTTGGGTGGGAAGTAGAGAATGTGGATTTTGAAACAGAGGTGAGGGGGGGAACGGTTGGAGATGTTCAAAGAAGGATAAAGTGCCGGAGGAGTAGGTATGATTTTGTGATAAATGCCACAATACCACTACAACTGTCTGGGCAAAGCAAATGGTGGAATGTATAATCAGGTGAGGAGGCTTTGTTTAGGGGAAAGGTGTCATCCCCCTCAGCCAAGTTTCCATTATGGCCACATTGTGGATACAATCATCCTCATTAAGTTAATTGATGGCAAGGCTTGTTCACAAGAACAGACAATCTGGAGGGAGATGTGGAGAGGAGTGGTGAGAGCTGATTTACAGGGTGAGTGATTATTCCCTGAACTTTAGCCCTGCGGTTTATGAGATGAATGATTACTCTTTGTTACCTTGGTTTCTTGAACAGGTGGAACGATTGATCTGCTGTCTGTTTGACTCCCTTGCTCCTCAAAGTATTCATCAGATCGTGCTCCAAGATTCTTAACCTGCTGCAGTAACAGCATTTACATCATCACCTCCACAGCTCCAAACTCTTAAAACAACACACTGCTGCTATTTCAGAGAGATGAGGCAGTAGTCAGTGCAACAAAAAGCAATTTAGCATTTTTTCCTCAAACTTCTGTTTTTTTTCCATGTTTAAAAGTTTTTCTTTCCACATTTGTTATTCTGTAACCACTAATTTGCTGTGTATTGAAATAACCCTGACAAAGCAGTTTGAACTACACTTGACTGGTGCTGCTTACTTCTCAGGGTGGGATCTGATTAAACCATAGAAGTTTTCTACAGAATCTTCTTTCATCTCTATTCCTGATGGTTCCTCCCCATAGTCTCCTTGGGGATATGCTATAGGATAAATCTCTCCCCAGCTGCTAATGATACAGATTCAGGTTGGTCGACAGAACTATGTTCACTAAGTAATTTTAGTCCCCTAATGTAACACAGCGAGCTCAATCTGCTTCATCTGGAGGCCTGGATAATAAATGGTCAGTGAGTTTATCAATTAAACATGTAGGCTGCAGGCGTCAAAGCTGCATTTGCCCAATTGTATCAGCCTACGATTATGCATTAAAGATAGATATTGTTGCATTCAACTTCTTCCTAATCTACATCAAAGATAGAGATATGAATCCAATTAAATGCAGAACCAGTGAGCTGTAGGCGCTCTGACTCCTCCAGACAGGCATCCATGTGAGATTCAGGGCTGTGCCAGGCATTATTCCTTTTAGATAAAATGGGCTTTTCTTCAGCTCAATACAACAAACAGCATTAGCCCATGACTCCACCTCAACGCAGATGAAAGATGGGCAGTGTCTCTACATTTAACACAAGTCACAGTGGAAATTGGCTTGGAAGTCCCTCTGGGAACAAAGTAAGCAGTTGGGGTTAGAGTTTCTACTCAATACAAACTTAACACTGCGCTGTGCAGGATAAGATATAGGAATTCATCAGCATATTCCACCTGTAATAGCAGCCTCAAACATCGAAGCGTTCTCCATTTTACAGATAAATGTGTCTCTTGCAAACTTGTTTTAATTGTATTTATTCAGAGTTTATTTTTTGCTTCTGATTTAATATTATACAACTAGAGATCCAAATGAAACAGATGCTACTATCCTGGTAAATATATATTAAATATTTCAGTGTAAATGATTCCTTATCTTGCATTGCCACCTCAGAAGTAAAATAAATCTCAGCATGTTGCTTGGTACAGTGTGCTAGTTTCATTCCACAGTGATGCAGGGAAGGGTTTGGTCTAAATTGTGTACTGCATCCCTGGCCTTGACCAATACTGTGCAATTGCTGAGCTGCAATTGGAGAAGTCCAGAATTTTATCTGGAGCCCAGTGCAGTGCTGACCTTAAGGATTAATGCCTTTTTAGGGACCGCTTGCATCATTTGAGGGGTGGGTGTGGGGGGGAGGGTAGTGGGTGACAATGGGTGGTTGTGGAGGATCTGCATGACTGTCCCGTCCGCTGAGGCACACCATGCCCCTCACTAATCAGGCCGACTGTATTCAACACACAAGCCTGGATTCCAGTGCATTGTAGAATATTCAACCTGTAGCTATACCAAGCCCATAGTTGATTTCATTAATCTCTCATTGAGGAATTGGATCCTCCCACAGGTGCAGAGACAGATGGTTTATTTGAACTATAGGATTGTTCTCATTCACATGATCATGGCCTTCGAAACTATTAACAGTTCCTGGTGGATGTTTTTACATCTGCATTGGCAGGATGTGACGAGTGCATTTTTGGGAAGGGCACACAGGAAGTGTAACACATCAAAAACACCATTTCAGAAGATGCACAGCCTTGCAATCAGAGAATGCTACCACAGAAGTACCACATCCTGAGATTCCAACCCACACATCTTTGTTTTGTTGCCTATATCACATTCCCAAGTCACTGAGAAGGTTTTATTCTTGAAGGTTGTCTTTAAGTGTGTCACTATCAAGGTTGCAGTGCTTAGAGTGCTGCACTGTCAGAGCTGTTTTGGGTGAGATGCTACAGTGAGGCATGTGTTATGGGATGGGCTGTTTCCCAAAACCTTTCCTCATATACACAACTGCTGACAGTTTCCAGGAGCTGACCAATGTTTCTAAGAACACAAACCTCTATTCAATCAGCTTTGTGTGGGTTAGTGCAGCCCAAATCTAAAAGCAAATCCCAATCACAATAAATTTCTCCCTGGAACACTTAGACCGGGATTTTCCAGCCCCATTGTGGCAGGACCCACTGCAGGAGATTCGGCAGACCAGCCAAAAGTCCATTGATTTTCGGTGGGACCGGACAATCCCAGCACTGGGCGGGACCAGAATATCCCACCCTTATGGTGCTACCTGGAATCTTAGAATCATTGCAGAATAGGAGGAGGCCATTTGACCTGTTGATTCTATCCATGCAGGCTCTCTGCAAGAGCAATTTAGCTAGTCCCACTCTCCCTGCTCTTTCCTTGTAGCCATGCGATTTCTTTTCCCTTCAGGTGCTTATCCAATTCCCTTTTGAAAGATTGAATCTACTTCCAGCACACAATCAGGCAGTGCATTCCAGATCCTAGTCTCGTGTAAAAAGCTTTTCCTCATGTTGCCTTTGGTTCTTTTGCCATTTACTTTAAATCGATGTCCTCTGGTTCTCGACCCTTCCACAAATGGGAAGTTTCTCCTGATCAGACCCCTCATGATTTTGGACATCTCTATCAAATCTCCTCTCAACCTTCACTTCTCCAAGGAAAATAACCCTAGCATCTCCAATTTATTCATCAAAGTGAAGTCCCTCATCTCTGAAACCAGTCTCAAATCTTTTCTATACCCTTCCCAATGCCTTCACATCCTTCCTAAAGTGAGGTGTCCAGAATTGGATAGAATACGCCAAGTAAGACTAAGTAACGTTTTATAAAGGTTCATTATGACTTCCATGCTTTTGTAATCCATGCATCTATTTATAAAACCTAAGATCCCAAATTCTTTATTACCTATTTTCTCAACCCTGCCCTGCTACCATCAACAATTTGTGCACGTATAACTCCAGGTCTCTATCACACTGTTAGCCCACTGTGTACTGACTAAAATACTATTATTTACAAGTCATTCATTCATTCATTCATGTGTGCTCTGCCCAAAGCCCTTTGTCTGCTGATGCTTCATCCTGAGCCATTTCCTTAGTAGTTTTTTTTCAGGGGTAGTTTGCCATTCCTTCTACTCTCAGTGGCAGTTCTAGGAGGTAGGTCCCAAGTCTACCTCAGCCGGAACATGGTGTTATTCTGAACCATGCCCTAGCCATCTAAGCTAATTGGCCCCTTATTTACAGGTAGAGTAGTGTAGAGTAGAAATATTTCACACAAGGAACATGGGGCAAAAACACAGCTGTAGCTTTGGAGTTCCAGCTCTCTGAATTGTTTTCCCTAGTACAGCTTGATCAGATAGGCAGAACACCTGTTGGCTGAAGGAAGCAGATACCACATGAGACAGAAACTTTTATTGGTGCATTTTCTGAAAAAAGATAAATAGAAACTTATACTGTAAATAACGTATATACAAACAGAACGACCATCCACACTAGCCTCCTACCTATGCTCTGCTACTCCGCACAGCTCGGTCACACAATAACTGCTTAGGACACTTCTGGTGCTGAGTTTCACAGAAAGCGGCATGATTAGAGGAAGGAGATGGCAAAGTGGCCTGTGATAGACCGATTAGGGAATTACAGGCAGTTACAATCCTCAAACCTGAAAGTCTTGTCTATCAGGAGTTAGTGATCAGCTCTGTTTAGAATGGAGTCATAGAATGGTTACAGCAGAGAGAGAGGCTATTCAGCCAACTCTCTGCAAGAGTGGTTGACCTTTGCCATTTCCCTGCCCTTTCCCCATAGCCCTGCAAATTATTTCTCTTCTGATAATGATCTTTTGAAAGCCACGATTGAATCTGCCTCTTCCACACTCTCAAGCTGTGCATTCCAGGTCCTAGCTGCGTAAAAAAACATTTCCATATGTTATTGTTACTTCTTTTGCCAATCATCTTAAATCGGTGTCTTCTAGTTCTTCACTCTTCCCATAGGGACAGTTTCTCCCTAACTACTCTGTTTAGACTCCTCACTGATTTTGAACATATCTATCAAACCTCTTCTCAACCTTCTCCCAGGAGAACAGCTGCAGCTTCTGCAATCTAACCACATAATTGAAATCCCTCATCCCTGAAACCATTCTCTTGAATCTTTCTGCACCCTCTCTAATGTCTTCCTAAAGTATGATGCCCAGACCTGAATGCAATACTCCAATTGAGGCTGAACTAGTTTTATACAGGTTTACCATAACTTCCTTCTTATGTACTCTATGCCCTTATTTATAAAGCCCAGGATCCTGCATGCTTTATTAACCATGCTCTCAACCTGCCCTGCCACCTTCAACGATTTGTGTACATATACCCCCCAGATCCCAATTCTCCTGCACCCCTTTAGAATTGCATCATTTTTATATTGCCTCTCCCTGTTCTTCCTACCAAAATGAATCCAGGAATCTGCCTCATCATTACTGCTGACCCTGTGGAATATTCCCTGTAATTTATCTGTAAATAATAATTAGCCACATCTCTGCCCTCTGGTCTACAACACCTTGGTCTACAGCAACATTTCTAGGTTTGTGGTATCTAAGCACAGTTCCAATGCTGTAGGTACTATGGGGCTACAGGTGGCATCAACACCAGCCATATGATGCCCAGCAACAAATAGGAACAGCCCAACAAATTAAATAATCCAGTCAGGTTCTAAAGGTGTCACTGGAAAAAAATATAGTAGTCTGCCTTAGGTACAGTACTGGGTTAGTCTCTCTTCAGTACAGTGCTTGATTATCCTTTTCACAGGGATTGGATTTAAAGTAGATTATTGTGTATTCAGTCACTTCAAATACAGCCTGTGAGTGGAAACATCCCTACACTGTAGCTCATCAGTACTGCAGTAAAGACAAACTATAGCCCTGCTTGGGGAGGTCATCACACCCTGTGCACACCTATCAGAGACTTTGAGAGTCAGAGATCACCACACCCAGTACCTGCCTTTCAAAAACCCCGAGGGCTGTCCAGTTTAAAGTGTATGAAACATTTGAGTGAAATGGAGTGTATTATATGAGGAAGGGGGCATTCTGAGCCAGTCACTACTGCTGTAGATTCCATTCCAGATGATTTGGTTCACATTTCAACAATGCAGTGTGGAGATTTGCTTCTGATTTCAGTAGCGATGACCTTTGCCCCTGATTCACCAATCCTGTTGCCCTGGAGACTGTAAAAGGAAAAGAGTCAATGGGATGAAATGTCACAGTGTTATGCTCTTTAATGTTTGGGCTGCATCTGGAAGGAAAACCTAATTCATCACAGAACAGATGTCAGACCAGGTGACAGATAGAGGGAGCATTGACTAATCAGATACCATCACATCATCACTGTCACAAGTATATTCATGCTCAAAATTACTTCCCACAACACCAAGGAAAACAGGAGGCCTGAAAGGCTGTTAATGATTGGCATCTGATTATTTAACTGCCCTGTTGGCCCTGATGTTGATGATTCTCTCATGTGGAGCCAAATATAAACCACTTCAAAAAGGTGCACTGGTGGTTGGGTTACTAGTGAATCACCTGTTATCTTTGGGGGTAACTTTACTCTTTGGCTAATGTAGGGACTTAGAAAAGGGCAAAGGGACAAAGCAGACTGTGAAATAGACCAGAACAAGAGCAAAAGAGACACGTACTTGATATGACTGAGGCAGTGGTTGTATTTCAGTGCAATTGCAATGCACATTGCCCCATCCAGACCCAAGGAATTTTCTTGAAGGCTGCAAAACAGCAAATGTGAAAACTGAATTATTTATTTGAGTAAATGAGCTACGGAGCATTCCAATTGGCCATGAAGCCCACAATGCATCATTCATCTCAGAGCCAAACTGATGGATTGGATTTTAGACCAAGACTTCCAGGTCTAATTTGCTCCATGTGAAATTAACTCAAGATCCTGAGTCAAGGCTAAACCCCACTCCCACAGGTCATTTCCATTGCCCATCACTGAAATTTCCACATTTCCTTAGTCTCCAACTCAACATGTCAAAAAAGAATTCTGGGAACATACAGCAGCCAATCAGCAACTGCCTTCGGACTCTAAAACATCAGCTTTCCTTTTCCCTTTACAAATGCTGACTCAGTTTGTGCATTTTCAGCATTTTGTGTTTTTATATATTGAGTAATCTTTATACGTATAGTCCTGGGCCTGCAGCCACAGGTCCCAACATCACCAGTTGCGACCACAAAGCTGTTGGATTGTCATAAAAGATCAACTCGTTCTCTAATGCCCTTCAAAGAAGGGAACCAGATGTTCTTACCTCATTTGGCCTGCATGTGACTCCAGTCTAACATTATTTGGTTGTCTCTTAACTGCCTCAGGATGACTAAGTATGGATAATAAATATCCACAAGTTAGTACAAGTGTCAGCTTGATTTGATTGGTGGCACTTTCACTGCTGAAATCAGAAAGTCACTCAGATTTGAGTACAGAATCCTGGCCAGCCCTTCAGTGCAATACTGAGGAGGTGCTGCACTGTTTCTGGTGCTGTGATTTATTAAACTGAAGCCCAGCCTGACTCTCAGGATCTGTAGACACTATTCAAAGAGCAGAGGGTCCAGGTATCCTGGCCTTCATCCCAATTATTCACCTTATTCTGTTTGTGGAATCTTGCCATGTTGTTGACATAATAACTGTCTCTGCCCTTTCTGAGCAAGTCAGGATATGTGGAACAGATAAGTATCCATCTCCCTGTCACTACCCAGTATTGCCCATCTCCATTCCGCTGGATCTATTGTCCACCATTCCCTCCCATACTCCTCTCACTCTGGATAATATCAGGATGATTGCATTCAAGTACCATAAACACACTTTTCCAACGACGTTAGTTAAACTGTGGAACATGAATGATACACATACTTGAGAGTCCGGAGGCTGTTGTTCACTTTCAGACCAGTGGCGATTGCCTTCGCCCCAGCCACACACACCAAGTTTCCTCGAAGACTGAAATAGACAAGAGACACACTAAATTCACAGTGACCGGGCATTGTCAGAGTACTTAAACACTCATCACACTCTCATTGACACTTACACACACACCCAGATACTCATGTGCACTGGCACATACTTTCTTAATATTCTGACAATGTGATGAAACACTAATAGAACTCTAGGATAAACTTGGGGTGGGGCAGGGAAAGTCAATCCTTCCATATCTCTCAACCCACATTCTCTCCATATCCCCCCATCCCATCTACCCATCTTCTTTCTATATCCCCTGATTCCCACCTACCCCTTTTCTCCATATCACTCAATCCCTTCATTTTACAGGAGCACATTTAATTATCTCATGACCCCATATATTGTATTGGATTCAATTGGAATTTATTCCATAACTGTTTTCATGCCAGCCCTGCACCCAACAACTTCCCTTTGAAATCTTAGCATCCTCAGAAATTTCAACCCTTCAGGACTGGACAATTCCCTTTGATCATTCCCAACATAAATCTCCAAACTTCCAATGGACACCTCCAAGTTTCCAAAGAGAATGAGGCAACTTCCTGAATCTTCTATCATGAATTGAATTCCTGATCCCCAACCCTTTGGAGAAAGTTTTCTCCTGTCATCCAGTGTCCAGAACTGGACTCAGTGTCCAAGCCAGGTTTCAACCAGCCCTTGTACAGCATACAGAAAAAGGTCACTGTGTAAGTGAGTGGCACCGTTCAGCAGTAACATCAACTGTACTCACTCCAGAGTCGTCAGGCTGTTATTCACCAGCAAGGCATCAGCCAAGGCCTTGGCACCTCTCACACCCACTGAAGTTCCCTGTAGACTGGAGTGAAAGGGACTAATTAACAACAGCCTAGGCTCATATTTTTCTGAATAAACAGTGCAATCACAGGACAAATCACAGCAGCGGCAGGATACATTCTCCTCAGATGCAATATCAGCTCCTGGAAGTAGTTCCAATTACATGGGGATTGGGTGTCACCATTTCACAGTGGTGTCATTGGAACCGTGACAAAATCAGGGACACAAAATTCCATCCCTGACAAAATTCAAATCCAATGTAACTTTCATCATTTTAACCTGACTTGTGCATGAATTAAACATATTACAAGGAGCTGATCAACACCTTCTCCAAAGATCAAGTTACGTGGTTAGATTGGAGAAGCCAAGATTGTTCTCTTTAGAGCAGAGAGGAGATTTAATAGAGGTGTTAAAAATCAAGAGGTCGCTGTTTACTCTGCTGTCACAACAGAACTGGGTGGTGACCATGCAGCTCCACAACCCGTATATTCCTGTTGTGCATGTGCTTACCTTCCTCGCCACGTATGTCGACAAGATTGGGACTGCACCAAAATCAAGGATGTTGGAATTTGGACCAGCAAACGGCATGTCAAGGTGACCCTGAAGGGATCAATCCTCCATCCTCCTTCCAGCTTAGCTATTGGGTGAAGCCTTAGCTACCTTGTCTACACCAGGCAGCCCAGCTCTGGAAAACCGAGAGCAGCAACAACCTCAAGGGGAAAGGATGGGAAAGATTTCTCCAACGGGGAACAGTCCAAACCTCACTTCTTGCATGAATCTACGCCCACCCCGACGTCACCTGGATGGAACAATTCTAACAGGATCGACCAGGATGGTTTTCTCAGCCCGTCACAAGCAAGACAAATTGTGAACACTATGGGTATGCAGTAGCAAACCCAAGGACTGGAATTGTCAAAGACAACAAGTCTGGTAAGTGATAAAATGCTTTAAAATGGGTATAAAGATCCCTTCCATTAACGTGCGGTGCATTAAATCTGCTACACGATGTGTTTCAACCTTGTCATCTCCTTGCCAAGGTTA
The DNA here is from genome assembly GCF_017639515.1 of Carcharodon carcharias. Classification (NCBI taxonomy): domain Eukaryota; kingdom Metazoa; phylum Chordata; class Chondrichthyes; order Lamniformes; family Lamnidae; genus Carcharodon; species Carcharodon carcharias. The sequence continues at coordinate 30,762,665 of NC_054481.1, read as the reverse complement.
AAGCTGACCTGCTGTTTCTGCAGGAGTGTGGATACCACACCTCAGCTCCTACAGGCAATGGTCATGACGGTAGTCCCATGGGCCATCAATCTGGTTGGGAAGAAATAACTCATGTTCCTCCGCCTAGGTATTCTGGTGCAGGGAAGCAACTTCACCATATCTGAAATTAAGGAGATTGTGGGCGGCACATTATTGTAGCAGATCTAAGGTATGAAATACTCAGCTCTGGTTAATTAATGTGTACGCCCTGGCTCAAACCAGCAAGCAGCTAGCTTGCTCTCACTGCTGCTGGAAATGTCCAGGCCAGTTGTTCTGGGCAGTGACTTCAGCTACACCATCACAGAATCACACAGGGCAGAAGAGGCTCTTTGGCCCATCGAGTCTGCACCAACACGTGAGAAAAACCTGACCGACCTACCAAATCCCATTTACCAGCACTTGGTCCATAGCCTTGAATGTTATGACATGCCAAGTGCTCATCCAGGTACTTTTTAAAGGATGTGAGGCAACCCGCCTCCACCACCCTCCCAGGTAGTGAATTCCAGACCACCCTCTGGGTAAAAAAGTTTTTCCTCACATCCCCCCTAAACCTCCTACCCCTCACCTTGAACTTATGTCCCCTCGTGACTGACTCTTCAACTAAGGGAACAGCTGCTCCTTATCCATCCTGTCCATGCCCTTCATAATCTTGTACACCTCAATCAGGTTGACCATCAGTCTTCTCTGCTCCAACAAAAACAACTCAAGTCCATCTAACCTCTCTTCATAACTTAAATGTTTCATCCCAGGCAACGTCCTGGTGAACCTCCTCTGCAGCCCCTCCAGTGCAATCACATCCTTCCTGTAATGTGGTGATCAGAACTGCACACAGTACTCCAATTGTGGCCTCACCAAGGTTCTATGCAACTTCGACATGATCTCTCTACTTTTGTAATCTATGCCTCGATTGATAAAGGCAAGTGTCCCATATGCCTTTTTCACCACCCTACTAGCATGCCCCTCCACCTTCAGAGATCTATGGACACACATGCCAAAGTCCCTTTGTTCCTCAGAACTTCCCAGTGTCATGCCGTTCATTGAATACTTCCTTGTCAAATTACTCTTTCCAAAGTGTATCACCTCACACTTTTCAGGGTTAAATTCCATCTGTCACTTATCTGCCCATCGATGAGGCTGGATGATCCAGCAGGGCCGACAGCAGACTGGCTGCCAGTTCCAGGCTCCTGATGGAAATGGCAAAAGATGCCAAGCTACATAATGTCTTCAGCAGATGGAGCGCAGTGTAGGTACACCCGTTCGTGGACTGATGGATCAGTCCATTTTAGGATAGACTTCCTGTTTGTGTTCCCCACGTTCACGGTCAGATCCACCAATGTCAAGTTGGTGTTCGTCTCTGACTGCTGTCTCCTACTGGCCGATTGTCACTAACAGGAAGACCAGGAATTTAGCAGGGGACATGGAAGCTGAACGGGAGTTTGCTGATCCCAGAAAACATTGAGAAACTAAAAAGGAGTTACAAAGGTTGGAGAACTGTGATACCCTTCTGAGTCCCCGACACTGTGGTGGAAAGAAATCAAGGCAAACATCAAGAAGTTCTTCATCCTCAAAGGTGTTCAGAGGCTAGAGAAGAGCAGATGGAAATGTCTCGACTCTAGGAAAGCCTGCAGAATCTGCTCTGGGCTGCAGACAATGGGTGTCAAATGTCAAGGTGGATTTCCAAGAGGTGAAGAGCTGAGAGCCAAAAACATTTGCCTCGGAGGCCTCCAAGATTATCTTCTGGTCTAGAGGCTCCTCCATGGAGTAGGATGAGAGTTGCTTGCATTTATTCTTCCAAAAAGTACACAGAGAGCACTCGATGATCAGCAACCTGAAGGAAGAAGATGGCTCGGCAACATTATTGTCGTCTGACACATTGAGGATCAGCAAAGCCTTTTTTGCCAGATTGTATGACATGAACCCCACAGACAATATGGTTTTCCAGTCCTTCCTGTCCTCTATATTGGAGGTCTTAGATGACTGCAAGCGGGAGAGTCTGGATAAACCGCTAACTTTGGATGAGCTGACTAAGGCCCTCGACTCCTTCGAGAAAAGTAAAACCCCTGGAAGTGACGGTTGTGTTCGACTCTGGGACTGGATTGGCCCAGGCCTGCTGGAAGTGTTCGAGAGTGTGCTCCTGGCCAGCAACATGTCAGAATCCATGAGGAAAGGCATCGTCACACTCATCTACAAGTTGAAGGGGGAAAGGGAGGAAATTAGAAATTGGCAGCCCAGCTCATTACTGAACATGAACTACAAAATCCTGTCCAAGCTCATTGCCAAAACCAGAAGGAACAAGTAGCTATAGTGAAACAAAACTGAGCATGTGGGTGTGACGCTCCCTCTCCAGGTAAGAACCTTGTCATCAGGTGTGAGGCACTCTCGGTGTTGCTGTACGTGGGTCATGTCTGGCCCATTCCTCATTCCTGCATCAGGGCAATCACTCAAGCCATCTTCCGCTTTATCTGGAGGTCAAAAATGGATTGTGTTCGCAGGGACATGGTATACAAACCTGTAGATAAAGGGGGAAAAAATGTGCCCTAACATCACCCTCATCTTGGTGGCCATCTTTGTGTGCAGCATATTAAGCTGTGCATAGACCCTCAGTACACAAACACCAAGTGTCATTATGTGTTGAGGTTCTACCTGTACCCCGTGTTACGAAGGATGGGTCTGGCCACATAGCCGTGAAACGCTCCAACTTGTCGGATCGTGCCATATAACCTGCCGTTCAGAGAAAAGTTTATACAGAAAAAAACCTTTACCACAAGTCCATCAGGCAGTGATCTGCACATAATGTCCTAGGAAAAGGAGATGGTGGATCCTGTCAGATGATTCCCTGAGCAGACTGTCAAAGTCATTTGGCAAAATGCTTCATTGCCAGAACTTTCAAACAAGCACCCAAAACATAGCTTGGCTGCTGGTGAGAAAGGCGCTCCCTGTCAGATCCTTCCTACATGCCCGGAGTCTCACCCCCTCCGCACGTTGCCCTCGGGGGGCTGTGGTGGGGAAGAGACAATTCTGCACCTCCTTCTGAAATGTGCCTTTGCAAAGAAGGTCTGGAAAAAGATGCAGTGGTTTTTGCCGAGGTTCTACCTGAGCAGCTCTTTGACACAGCTGTAAGGTCTGTTCTCCGAGATGCACACCAAGCTAAACAACATCTGCAGCTGGAGAACCATCAACTAAGTGAAAGATGCTCTTTGGTCTACCTGAAACTTCCAGTGCAAAGAGTTGTCCCTGACCAAGTGTGTCAGACTGGCACATTCCAAGGTCCAGGACTACGTACTGAGGGATGCATTAAAGCTTGGAGCAGCTGTCGCAGATGTACAATGGAGAAAGACAGCTATCTAAGGCCTTTCAGCCATAGCACACTGAGGGGCTGGAAACTGGGTAAAACCCCTCATGCTATATGACTGACATGGAATGTACATTGTGATTATGAAAAATATTGAAATTGTATTTAGGCACCCCAGAGTAGAACATGCTGTATAAAGAAAAGTTAAATTCTATTGCACTTTCTGTAATGTTCCACTTGAAACATTTTGCCCTCAGGTTGTATGCTTGACATAGAATGTACATTATAAATATCAAGAGAATTACAATTATACTGAAGCACCTAAGAGTGAAATGTGCTGTGTGAAGACAAGTTGAATTTTATTGCACTTTCTGCAATTTAAGTTGAAATGATTTTAATGTACTTTTTACAAATTGTATGAATAAAAGTATATGTTTGGAAAAAAAAGTTCTCCCAGGACGAGCCTGTTGCACTTTTTATGCTGATGTCTGCAATGTCTCCAAATGTGGGATACTCAGCTGCAAAATTTGTGGTAGTGGGGGGACTGTGTCCGTGCTTTCCTCAGATTACAAATCAAAAAATAGAATTTAATCATCCGTCTGTCTTCTTCTGTAGCGTTTGCAGTGCACCATCTTTCCCAAATATGCCTTTCTTTGCTCAATTGCACCTTCTGCAAACATCAACTGCCGCTGGAGGACCATCAACTCTTAGAGACGCTCTTTGGTTTGCACGAAACTTGGTGGTCTTCTAGTGCAAAGAATTTCTCTCGAGCAAGTGTTGCAGACTGGCACTCCCAAGGTCCTGGACTACAAACTGATGGATGCACTAAAGCTTGGATTATCCACCGCAAAGGTGCAATGGGGAAAGTCTACTGTCTAAGGCCCTTCCTCCACAGTACATGCAGATGGAAATTGCAAAAAAAAAACCCCTTGGGCTGTATGGTCAACATCTAATAACTATGATAAATATTTATTGTAATTGTAAGTGTAGTGAGTACAGTATTGGAAGAAACCAATTTGGTTTACACCTTATTTAGTATCAACTTTGAACAGTCATGTAATGCAGTTTTAGAAATGTTATGATTAAAGTATATTTTTACAAAAAAAATCAAGAGGGGTTTCAGATAGCGTAAGGTGAAAATATTTCCAGTAGCAGAAGGCTCAGTAACGAGTTACATATCTCTAAACAACCAGAGGGAGATGAGAATTTATTTTACACAGTGAATTCTGGTGATCTGGAATGCACTGCCTGAAAGGGCAGTGGATGCAGATTCAATAGTAACATTCAAAAAGTGAATTGGATAAATACTGGAAAAAGAAAAATTTGCAGGGCAACGCAGAGAAAATTGGATAGTTCTTTCAAAGACCCAGCACAGGCACGATCGGCCAAATGGCTTTCTTTTGTGCAATATGATTCTGTGATAGTCTGACCTGCAGGTTTTGGATCCACACTGGGTGGGTGGGTAAATTTCCCCAGAGAGCAATGACTATCTGGCCTATTAACCCCCAAGAGATTTTTATTTCTTCCTGTTTTATGTCACAGGTGGAGGACAAGGTCATGAAATTAATTCAACTGTTAATGTATTCCATGACCAGGAAGTGATCCACCACATAGCCCACTCCATGCAACAAATCCATATGCATCAATCATAAACCTACATAAAAACAAAGTGATAATGCTCAGCACCCCCACAATCTGTAACTAAAAGTGTGATTTATATCTCTCCATTCAATAATACAGTGCATCCTCTTTCAGCCAACAGGAGGTAAGGATGGAATATTGGGATAAATTCAGTGCTCCAAATGGAGAGATGTGTCAGAGGATGTGCAGATTGTAGGATTATCACGTGTTGTAGCCCTCTTTCCAACTAAGCCTCCCTCAGAGAAAGGATCCCCCTGGGAACACTGAATTTACCTTCTAGCATTTACCCATATAAACACCATTGCATGAGCGTTATTAGGCTGGTTCTGCACTGGTGAGATCGCTTCCTGTACCCTGTACACAATAATCCTTTTCACTCCAATTTTCTAGCTTAGATATGACTTGATTTTTAAATTGAACCCATTATTTCAAGGTAGCTGAAGTAAATGGGTAACAGCAACTTACTACAAGGAGGTCAACACCGAGTTACATTTGAGTGCAGCTGAAAGAGCGATGATTCCTTCATCTCCAATACAGTTTTCTTGAAGGCTGGAAATAAAATCAGATCAAAAATTAATGTTGAGAACATCAGCAGAAATGTAAATAGTGTAATGGTAGGGGCATAGGTTGTAATTCTAATCCTGGTGTCTCACTCTCTCATCACCTCCATGCTCACTCACCTGCACTGGCTCAGATTTAATATTCTCATCCTCATGTTTAACTCCTTCCACAGCCTCACCCCTAGGCAAGGAGCCAAAGACACCAGCAAGAAAAACATTAGATAGGTCGTGTGTAGAGGTGACCAGAGCATGGAAGAGGCTTTCAGCAGCAGAGGGGCTGATATAGGTTGAAACGCAGCAGTGTCCCAAGGCCCTGGCAGTTGGTTGGTGATTGAGGCCTAGAAATTGGAGAGGTGGCTGAGATGTATATTTGAGGGTTCGCCTTTGACACGTGACTCGCTGGCCTCGATGAAAGAGTGGAGGATTTTTTTTTTTTTATTTGTTCATAGGATGTGAGCGTCGCTGGGAAGGCCAAGGTTTATTGCCCATCCCTAATTGCCTTTGAGAAGGTGGTTGTGAGCTGCCTTTTTGAACTGCTGCAATCCATGTGGTGTAGGTACACCTAGTGTGCTGTTAGGGAGGGAGTTCCAGGATTTTGACCCAGTGGCAGTAAAGGAACGGCAATATATTTTCCAAGTCAGGATGGTGAGTGGCTTGGAGGGTAACTTCCAGGTGGTGATGGTCCCATCCATCTGCTGCCCTTGTCCTTCTAGATACTAGTGATCATGGGTTTGGTAGGTGCTGTTGAAGGCGGCTTGGTGAGTTCCTGCAGTGCTTCTTGTAGATGGTACACACTGCTGCTACTATGCATCGATGGCAGAGAGAATGACTGGTTGTGGATGGGGTGGCAATCAAGTGGGCTGCTTTGCCCTGGATGGTGTCAAGCTTCTTGAGTGTTGTTGGAGCTGTATTCATCCAGGCAAGTGGAGAGTATTCCATCACACTCCTGACTTGTGCCTTGTAGATGGTGAACAGGCTTTGGAGAGTCAGGAACTGAGTTACTCACTGCAGGATTCCTAGCCTCTGACTTGTTCTTGTAGCCACAGTATTTATATTTCTAGTCCAGTTCAGTTTCTGGTCAATAGTAACGCCCCAGGATGTTAACAGTGGGGGATTCAGCAATGGTAATGCCATTGAGTATCAAGGGACGATGGTTAGATTGTCTCTTGTTGGAGATGGTCATTGCCTGACACTTGTGTGGTGCGAGTGTTCCTTGCCACTTGTCAATCCAAACCTGGACATTGTCCAGGTCTTGCTGCATTTGGACATGGACTGTTTCAGTACCTGAGAAGTCACGAATGTTGCTGAACATTGTGTAATCATCAGCAAACATCCCCACTTCTGACCTTCTGATGGAAGGAAGGTCATTGATGAAGCAGCTGAAGATGGTTGGGCCTAGGACGGTTTCTGAGATGCAGCAGTAAATAAAATGCAGCTGGTAGTGTGTGACGGAGACAGAGACTTACTCGAGGCTGGTGATGCTGTGATTGGACTGTAGTGCTTGAGCTAAAGCTTTTGCAGCTTCTGAACCAATGAAGTTCCACTGAAGACTGTAAAAAAGAGAAAATGGACAGATATTAAATGGTGAATGCCCCATCACCTCATATCTGTATTATGCAGCTAATTCAATAATTACTCAATGTCACAGAGTACAGCACAGAACAACTTAAATTTGTCATAGTTAAACTTTTTCAATCATCATTGGTTGTAGGACACTGAGTTTGATCTCCAACTTTACCACCTTTTTAAGGTAAATATGACCTCTTATTCAAAATAAATGCAAATTTAAATCCATTACTTTGTATTCTCTTCTGAAATTTAATGACACAATCAGTGGCAGAAATACTGAGACCACATATTGCATTGTGAAGATTTATTCATTGAACCCTCACGCTATAATTAATCACTCACTCAATACTCATACTGCCATTAATGCTTACTTCACACTTTGCCATTAACGCACTCACGCTGCCATTAATGCACTCTTGCTGCCAACACACTCATGCCACCATTAACACACTCTCTCTAACATCTTACTGCCTTAACACACACTCTGCGCACTGTCTGTTAATACACTCAATCCACACTGCCAGTTAATGGAAACTCCAGTCTTATGTTAAACTTCAATATAGTTCAATATAGTATTGAGCATTTGAAATTCCTATGTATGCTCCTTCTGTTTCTTGGTTGCTCTGCTGATTCTACACTGGTCAGAAGTGGAGGAATGCCCTGTATGTTTGCATCAGCCTCTGAGTCAAGAAGGAAAGGCCATGTGACTGGGATTGGGGCAAAGAGCATGAAATATCACAAAAGTGGGGCAGAGATCAATGTACTTACTGCAGAGATGTGAGGGTTTGGTTTTCTCGGATAGCTGAAGCAATGGCTGCTGTTCCTTCATCATGTAACAAGTTCGCTGTTAAACTGAGAATGAGAGACAGAGTATTCAGCGGCCCTTATACCAGAAACAGTATCTGCCTGAAGGGGTTCTCCTGATGGGACTGTGCAATCTAATATTGAGGTGAAGTAAAAAAATCTCTCACAAAAGAGCATTGAACTGAAATGTTAATTCCGTGTCTCTTGCCATCTGCTGTATATTTGCAACAAGTTCTGTTTTTACTTCAAATTTCCAGCATCCACAGTATTTTGCTTTGTAAAAACTATTTATGTAGATGTTGCATCAGGTGGTGACTATGCTCCTGAAGGCTCCTGCTGGGCAATGCTGGCAAGGCCACATTTATTGCCCTTCCCCAGTTGCCAATGATTGTTTGTACAATTGGCTGCCACTTGGTCCCTTCAAGCATGTAGTGTGGGACTGCAGTCACATGTAGACAGACTGGGCACATTCCCTTCCTGAAGGACATCTATGAACGGTTGGGTTTTTACAACAATTCAGTAGCTTATATGCCATAAATTGCCAGACTTATTGAATGCGGTCTCACAGCTAGCCCTGGTGGGATTTGGACTCATAGCCTCTGGGTTGCAGGCCCTGGACAACAGCCAATGTTTTTTTCATATTCGTTCATGGGATGGGGGCATTGCTGCCAGCTACTATACCACACCATTCTCAGCATGAGATTGGTGCACAACATTAAACCTGCAATTGGGCCATTGTTGGTCCTTCTCACCCCTACTTTCATCTCTTTTTACCACTTACTCAGTTACTAGTGACAGTTTGAGAAAGATTGGAGAAGAAACCTCAACACAGAGCTAATCCCCTCTGTGTTTATCTTAAACGTATTTTGATATTTAAACTGATAATTAAGGGCAGTGCCCATAATCACTTTCTGTCAGAGTATTTGTGATAACATCAGCAGCAATGTAAACCGAGGTCAATTATTCTTGACTGAGTGACATGTTATTGTATTGTAGGAGCTGAGCCTAATTGGGATGTGAATCATAACCTTATGAGATACAAACTCACAAGTTCTTTGTAAGCAGGAAAGTACTTCTAAATGATGGATTTTAAAGAGCCCTCACTCTGTTAACACACAGTACAACCCATGAGGACAGCTTAACGCTGCCCTTTGAAGTAAAGTTGATTTATTAGGGTTAGACTTACTCCAAGGTCTTGAGCACCTTGTTCACACGTAATGCATTCGCAATTTCCCTTGCACCATTGAGGCCAATCGAATTTTCTCGAAGGCTAGAAACAGAAACACAATTTAATAAAATTGGGACTCATTCTGCTCTTCCTACAGCAGCAAACAACACGGCTATCCATTAACATAATAGAGGAACAGAAAAGGTGATGGGAGAGTACCTAGAGGGGCAATTGGAAGGTATGTAGAGGAGCAATGAGAGGCGTTATGATCCCAGCCGATGTTACTACTGGACAAGTCAGAGTGCAGGGTGGAACCTGGCTTGATGGATCCTAATTTTTATTTTGTGGAGGGTGGCTACTGAACAGAGTCACAGGAGCTGATGAACTTTTAACAACAGAATAAAACATTTATTAAACAAGAAAAGATTAACTATATTACTATACTCCTTCACCCACAACTGTATCTTTACAGATACATACAGATTTGTATGGATAACAAAAGTGACAAAAGCAATCTTATACTCTAATATTCACAGTGAGTACACAGTGCATGTAAACTAATAGGCAACCGGTGGTCAGGCACACTACACTCTGAAACCAAGTGACACATGTCACCCCTAACAGACGCTATGGATCTTTCAACAACTCCCCATCAGACATTTGCCACATCGTGAGCCAACCGGTCTCACTGAACTCCATCTTTCAAACGAGAGTTTCCAATCTCCACCCTTCAAGAACTCACTTTGGAATCTTCTCCTGAACAACGTTTTCTCTTGGACGTCATCCACAAGGGTCCATCTCCAGGGTTTTGAACTCTCCTTCCGATGTTCCTCTCCCCTGGATTGCCACGTACATTCAGGCTTCCTTCCATGCACTCTCTCTAAGATACTCAACCATGCCAACAGAACACCAATGCTTCACATGCCCATAGTAAGGAGTCACCATCCTTTTGGTTTTCTCCTCGAATCTCCTGGCTTCTTGCAAGCCTATTTTAGCCTTGAGTATGCTTCCTGCAGCTTTCTCACTCTAAACTTGGGCCTTCCTCTCTGCTCCTTGCTTTCATTTCCACTGAATAGGATCTTGTCCCAGATTCCTGTCCTTGTCTTTTGAATTAACTTAAAAGGCTTCTTGGGACCTCTCTCTTTTTCCATTAGGATCTGCACCCTGCAGTTCCCTCTCCCAGTAGACTGCTGACAACTTGGTACCGCCCTTGAGATCCAGTTGACATTCACTGTTATTTTAATTTTAGAGCAACTCATGTAAGATTCTTAGACTTATTTTCCTCAGCAATCTGCTAGTATGTCCAGCTAGAGAGAAACTTAAACTGCTTCCTCCACCTTAGAGCAACTGAACTCAAACTGCTTCCAGTTTCTGTGTCTGCAGGTCCCTCTTTCTGGACCCTTGGCACAGTTTTTTCTACCTTGTGTTTGTTTTAACTTCCCTTCAAGAGATAGAAAACCTCATTAAAATGCAGGCACCTTTTACCTTGAAATTAAAACTCAAGTTCCTCCCCTTCCTTAATACACATATACAGAAATACAAATTAAACTTAAACTTAAAGGTATGCCTTATTCCTAACACTCATATATACAAGTACAACTTACTTAAACCATCTTTATTTCCTAACAGAGGTATCTACAGGTGGAATGGAGAAATATCATTACTAAAATGAACCCCATCTCCATAACTGTCTGTTGTGTACCCACATTTTTTTTACTAGTTTAATAGCTACACAAAGCATGTTTTTTAAAACTTCACATTCACTCTGTTGCATTCATAAGAACTTAATGAATGTAAAGTATCAGCTTTACATAGCGTTGTACATCGTATATAATTTTCCATGTAAAGCCCAATTCCATTCACACAGAAACAATGAAAACCTGGTGTCCAGCATCTGGTCACCTCCAACAGATTGAGGGTAGAAGCATGGAGTCTTACTTCAGGTCAATGAGGCCTTCGTTCAGTTTGAGAGCCGCAGTCAGGGCAGTGGCACCATTGTTACTTATTGAATTACTCTGGAGGCTGCAAAAAGGAAAATTACACCAGTCACCGTGTGAGGAAAGTTTTGTTAGCTAATCAGTAATTAGCAGCAACCAGTAAATATATTTGTACTTAATTATCACAGTAAGCAAAACTTCAAACCATCTATTTAACTGTTTGCAACTGAGAAAGTTAGTGTTACCCAAGCAGCGATACACCTTGCAAAGGTGTGGGCTTTAACATACCTGGGCATCTAAAAGGGCAATGGGAGGGTATCCAGAGACACTGCAAATGTAACACATGAAAACCGGCACCAAGATGAGTTGTGATGGAGCAAGGGACTGGAGCCTAGGGGCAAGAGACTTGTTGCCCATCTTACAACAAGTCTTTTCAGGAATGTGACAGGAGATTAGAAGGTTCCCCAGGTACAGGAGCAGTATATCTGGACAGACCTGATAATACAGTCAGGTGCTGAGGGGAAATGATAACCATGAAAATCCAGGAGCTGCAATCCTGGCAGTTACATTTCAGATCATGCCTAATGGTTGTTGCCAACATTGAGCCCACCAGAGCTTCAAGAGTGTCCTGCACCAACAGTGTGATTGTGCCATGATCAAGGCCCACTGCATCAAACATTGGCACTGTGAGACCCAGACAGGTGAAGAATTTCACATCTGCAATTTGCCTTTCCAGTACCAGTAGGGGAGGAAAACGTCTCCCTTAATCTATATGTTTAACCCACAACTCTTCCTACAACAATGTTCTGTGATAAACCAACTGTGCTGAAAAACTGGTGAGATGTTGTGAAGAGATTGTTGATGGTTAGGACACAGAGATGGACACTTACTTGAGTGTTGTGAGACTTTTGTTCACTTTCAAGGCTTCAGCTATGGCAGTGGCTCCGATATCACCCACACAGTTACTGGACAGGCTGGAAAAGAAGGCACAGATCATCACCACAGAGGGAACTTTGCTAATGGGTACTGTTAATGGGAGGTGGTTGATAGCCAATGGGGATAAATTGGTACTTAATGGGTACTATTAATGGGCTTGAGATGTTTAAAGGAGATGAGCTGATGGTCGATGAGGAGAGGCAGATGGTTAATGGAAAATTTGTAGCTTTAGTTGGATTCCTTGCTGGCATTGAGCTCCATAATAAATTTTTTTTGAAATATTTAAAGACTGCCTCCCCACCAACCATTGCCCACAGTACAAGGAGAGAACTAGAAGCTGGGACTCACATGAGTTCCTTTAAGTTCCCGTTATTCTTTAAGGCACTCGCAATCCGCTTTGCGCCTTCGGGGCCGATGGAATTCTTTTGAAGGCTGCAATGAAAAGAGAGAGAAGAGTTCATTTGTGTAAAACAAATACAATGAACACCTGCTATTCCACCATGGTAAACCTCACATTTGAACACATTCCAACTCTACACCACCTCCCACCCACACTTCACTCTATCCAAAAACTTTCCAATAAGGCTCGGTGATAATGACTGCTAAATGGGAGGAATGGGAGATGGAAGTCTGACTGACTGTCACTCTCCCTCATTTGCAGACTGAAGTCAAATTTTAACCCCCTTTCCCTGCCAACTCCCCATTTGGTTAAGTCAGCTAATGTGGCACAGGGCAGGCAGGGATCAAAGTTGGCCTGTGAAGATAGGAATTTACTCACTGAGCAATTTCTATCATTGCTCAGGCTCAATCAATTCAAACTACAGCCTGCTTACAGTAAGAATCCCAATGGCATTCACTCCAAGTTCACTCCAGGAGCTAGATCTGATTGTGTCTTTCAGCTGCCTAGTCACTGCCCTTTAACCCAACTGGTCTGGGAATTCCAGGACAGGCACAGCTTCCTAGCTGAAGCAGAAAGGCTAAGCTGCTTGCACCTACAAAATCCTCACCCTCCACCTGCTCACTATGGTGGATGACAGGGAGAAGCCTGCCCCCTCCAGACCATAGTGACTGTTTCACCTTGACCAGAGCAGTGGAATCACAGGACATGCCCTCTAGTGGGTAAACACAAAACTTATTCATGGGAACAAAATTCAGTGAAAAATGGTCAAGGCTTACTTCAATACGGTCAGCTTGCGATTCACATGAAGAGCTTCTGCGGTGAATCTTGCTCCATCTTCAGCCACAAAATTATTCTGAAGACTACAGGAAAACAAAAGGATATGTTGGAACAGTGAGAAATCAGTCAGATATCATCAGTGGCTGAATAAAAGAAAAGAAGAAAGGCTTGTATTTATAGAACACTTTCCATGACCACTGGACATCTCAAGAGTGCTTTACAGCCAATGAAGTATTTTGGAAGTGTAGTCACTTGAATTTATAATGTAGAAAAAATAAAGAAATTGAATAGAATAGAATAAAAATAGAATAAGGTCAGTTCCTTTCACTTCAACAAGGGATCCCAATTGCTGCACCTGAAATCTTCTTGTGCTCTGATCAAATTATTTGAATTCAGTGATATGACAAATTTCTAAGCCCACTGTTCCCTCCAAATCTCTAATTTGGCAGCTCCTGCTATACCAGGGACCCGAGTATGATGTCAATGAATTAACTGTTCTGCTGCAAATTGTCCCATTCACCAAAATCTGCTCATTTATGGCAGCTCCTCAACTCACTTAATTTAGCCCCTCAGCCCCTTACCCACAATGCTAGGTCTAGGACTCCTCATGCTGTAGGCCCAGGACAGGGTTCTTTGAGACAAGGAGGGGCTATGTCATCTATTGTAAGATATCATGTGCAATTTGGTAGGTATCATGAAGAGGTTTTGAGTCTTGTATAGTTTAATAGTAAGTGTTTAGTAAATATTTGTAACTATATGCATATATACAGTATAAGGTTTAAACTAGGAGCTATCTCTATGCTTTCCTCTACACAAATCTCTGTCTCATACAAGACAGCCCTCTAGACTTGGGTCATGTGTTCCTTTACATCAGAGTGTGACCAGTAGTGTGCCCAGTCCCACATTAACCTTTTCTATGCCAGATCCTTATCCTACACCTTCCTTCCAAGCCTTTATCCAATGTGTTTACAATGCATTCCTGTTTACCCAACATATTTACATTACTTCTAGTCCCCCTTCCCACACCCCCCCACCCCCCCATCAAGTCTCTGTGTTTACAGGTTCATTCGGTCTGGAGGCTTTATAATTCTTCCAGATCTTGTCTTTACAACAGCTGGAGGATTGGTAGACTCTGTTGGACTGGGTAAACCTTGATGAATAGGAGGTCATTTTGGGTGTGGTCTTTCTGGGATTTGGTTGGTTGATCTTAATTTTCTTTTCTCGTCTTTGGAGTTGAACCGCTCCTTCTCAACTCCCCATCTGGTGTTATCGGTGGTCATTGGTTTATCCCAATTCTTACAGGGAGAATGGACTCGCAGCTCATCTATAATGCTCATTCTGTTTTTCTTACTACATATGGTTCATCATGATGCATGTTGGGATGGAAGATGTCTCTTCCTATTGTGTGAGTGTGACTCATCAACGAGCTCAACTTGCAGATTAGCTTTCTGTGCAACAATGTTCTCATTGGTTTGTTTCCTTGCCTCACTGAGGTGTGCTACAGTCAGATGATGGCTGCTTCTCTGTTCCAGCATAGTCTGGTTAACGGTTATACTGGCTGGAGGTTGCAGCGTCTGAGTTGTGGTGTCTTATAGTATCTTACCAACAAATATCAGAGCCAGAGGTTGAGGCTCTTCTTGCTGCTCATTCATCTCTTGGCTGTCTCCCACTCGAGGTGTGGAAACCATCTGAGTGGTTGGCTGGTCTGAGCAACGATGAGCTTCTGGCACCTGCAAAGAAAATGGACAAACCGGCTCCGCTATGAGTGAAGACAATTCAGGGCTGAAGTCCCAGTTGAGAGCATCTTTTCTGTTGGGGTTCTCGGGAACTTGCAGTTCTATGTAATTAATGAGAGAGGTTGTTTTGACATCTTCTGTCATTTTAAGAAGGTTCAGGGCTACACAGGCATCTCTGCTTAGAAGAGAAAAAGATTGGTTACAGATGATGTATATGACTTCAAAGATTTGTTTGCCTCCATACCTTGAGGTTCGAGAATCATGCTATAACCGGAAATCAGATTCCTCTGGGCTCATTAGAGTGGTGTGTCTGTCGCTCATAGCCAGAGGTCTCTCAGCCACAGCTCCTTGTCCAAGAGGACCATAACACTAACTCCCATGTCCAATTTAAAGTTTGTGAGATGGCCATTAACCGAGATATCCATTTTCCAGAATAAAAATCCCTGATTTTTGACCTCACCCAAAAGCACAGTTGTGTTTCCTTTTCTCGTCTTTGGAGTTGAACTGCTCCTTCTCAACTCCCCATCTGATGTTATTGGTGGTCATTGGTTTATCCCAATCCTTACAGGGAGAATGGACTCGCAGCTCATCTATAGTGCTCATTCTGTTTTCCTTACTACATATGGTTCATCATGATGCATGTTGGGATGGAAGATGTCTCTTCCTATTGTGTGAGTGTGACTCATCAACAGGCTCAACTTGCAGATTAGCTTTCTGTGCAACAATGTTCTCATTGGTTTGTTTCCTTGCCTCACTGAGGTGTGCTGCAGTCAGATGATGGCTGCTTCTCTGTTCCAGCATAGTCTGGTTAACGGTTATACTGGCTGGAGGTTGCAGCGTCTGAGTTGTGGTATCTCAACCTTTTGGATCGTCTTGGGATCGTCTGTGCATCTGCTGTGTTAGCTTTGCATAGCTTTCTGAGCGTCCTATGTGATTGCAATTAAAATACTCTTCTGAGCCTGCTGGACATTGATCATGCCGGGCAGGGCGTCACTTGGCTCCACAGTACTGGCATAGTCTCCCACTCTCTCATGGTCAATTAGGTTATTGCTTCCCTTGGCCTGTAGTGTCCCTGCTCTGCTGTATTACCAGCTGGACGGTGGGATTTGCTCTGTACATTGGCTTGCCTTCACCCCTTAAGATGAATCTGTGCTGTAAACGGATTTTGGAAATTGCTTGACATCTGAATGGCCTTTTCAAGGGTAAAATCTTCCTTAGCTTGAAGCATGTCTGAGAGTGCATTGTCTGTAACTCCAACAATAATTCTGTCCCTAATTAGCTCTGATTTCAGATCAATGTAGTCACAGCCTTCAGCCATTCTGTACAGTTCATTAATGACGGAGTCAACAGGTTCTCCTGGCATTGACACCAACACCCATCTAGGACCCTCCACTCCTGCCTGTCCCTCCGTCCCCACCCCATCTTCCAATCCCAGCCCCAGCCGTGTATTCACTATACCCCCTGACCTTCCCCTCTCCGATGCTGAACTTTCAGTGCTCAGCAAAGGACTTAGTTTCATACCCTTACGCCCTCAACTCAATGAATTTCGGGCTCGGCATGATGCTGAACTCTTCTTCCGCCGTCTTCGTCTCCGGGCTCACTTCGTTAGGCAGGAGTCCTCTCCCCGTTCAACGGATCCTTTCACCCAACTCCAATATTCTCCCTCCACCTGGACCCCTCCCTCTGGATTCTTACCTTCTCTTGATCTTTTCATTGAGAACTGTCGGCGTGACATTAGTTGTCTCAATTTCTCTGCTCCTCTCACCCATTCTAATCTCTCTCTCTCTGAACTTACTGCACTCCATTCTCTCAGGTCCAACCCTGACATTGTCATCAAACCCGCTGACAAGGGTGGTGCTGTTGTTGTCTGGCGCACTGACCTCTACCTCACGGATGCTGAGCGTCAACTCGCAGACACTTCCTCCTACCTCTCCCTGGACCATGACCCCACCACTGAACATCAAGCCCTTGTTTCCAGGACTGTCACTGACCTCATCTCCTCTGGGGATCTTCCTCCCACAGCTTCCAACCTGATAGTCGCCCAACCTCGGATGGCCCGCTTCTACCTCCTACCCAAAATCCACAAACAGAACTATCCCGGTAGACCGATTGTCTCAGCTTGCTCCTGCCCCACAGAACTCATTTCTCGTTATCTTGACTCCCTTCTCTCTCCCCTTGTCCAGTCCCTTCCCACCTACATCCGTGATTCCTCCTTACGTCACATCAACAGTTTCCAGTTCCCTGGCCCCAATCGCTTCCTCTTCACCATGGACGTCCAATCCCTCTACACCTCCATCCCCCACCAGGATGGTCTGAGGGTCCTTAGCTTCTTCCTCGAACAGAGGCCTAAACAATCCCCATCCACTACTACTCTCCTCCGTCTGGCTGAACTTGTTCTCACACTGAACAATTTCTCCTTCAACTCCTCTCACTTCCTCCAAATAAAAGGTGTGGCTATGGGTACCCGCATGGGCCCCAGCTATGCCTGTCTCTTTATGGGTTATGTGGAACATTCCTTGTTCCAGTCTTACTCTGGCCCCCTTCCACAACTCTTTCTCCGGTACATTGATGATTACTTCAGTGCTGCTTCATGCTCTCGTTGAGACTTGGAAAAATTTATTAATTTTGCTTCCAATCTCCACCCCTCCATCATTTTCACATGGTCCATCTCTGACACTTCCCTTCCCTTCCTTGACCTCTCTGTCTCAATCTCTGGTGATAGACTGTCCACCAATATCCATTACAAACATACCGACTCCCACAGCTACCTCAACTACAGCTCCTCACACCCCGCTTCCTGTAAGGACTCCATCCCATTCTCTCAGTTCCTTCGCCTCCGTCGCATCTATTCCGATGATGCTACCTTCAAAAACAGTTCCTCTGACATGTCCTCCTTCTTCCTTAACTGAGGTTTTCCACCCACGGTCGTTGACAGGGCCCTCAACCGTGTCCGGCCCATCTCCCGCGCATCCGCCCTCACGCCTTCTCCTCCCTCCCAGAAACATGATAGGGTCCCCCTTGTCCTCACTTATCACTCTAACAGCCTCCGCATTCAAAGGATCATCCTCCACCATTTCTGCCAACTCCAGCATGATGCCACCACCAAACACATCTTCCCTTCACCCCCCCCTATTGGCATTCCATAGGGATCGTTCCCTCTGGGACACCCTGGTCCACTCCTCCATCACCCCCTACTCCTCAACCCCCTCCTATGGCACCACCCCATGCCCACACAAAAGATGTAACACCTGCCCCTTCACTTCCTCTCTCCTCACCGTCCAAGGGCCCAAACACTCCTTTCAAGTGAAGCAGCATTTCACTTGCATTTCCCCCAACTTAGTCTACTGCATTCGTTGCTTCCAATGTGGTCTCCTCTACATTGGAGAGACCAAATGTAAACTGGGCGACCGCTTTGCAGAACACCTGCGGTCTGTCCGCAAGAATGACCCAAACCTCCCTGTTGCTTGCCATTTTAACACTCCACCCTGCTCTCTTGTCTACATGTCTGTCCTTGGCTTGCTGCATTGTTCCAGTGAAGCCCAACGCAAACTGGAGGAACAACACCTCATCTTCCGACTAGGCACTTTACAGCCTTCCGGACTGAATATTGAATTCAACAACTTTAGGTCTTGAGCTCCCTCCTCCATCCCCACCCCCTTTCGTTTTTTCCAATAAATTATATAGATTTTTATTTTCCCACCTATTTCCATTATTTTTAAATATTTTTAAATCTTTTATGCTCCCCACCCCCACTAGAGCTGTACCTTGAGTGCCCTACCATCCATTCTTAATTAGCACATTCGGTTAGATAATATCACCAACTTTAACACCTATGTGTTCTTTTGTTCTGTTGTCTGTGACATCTTTTGATGATCTGCTTCTAACACTGCCTGTTTGTCCCTACAACCACACCACCCCCCTCCACTTCTCTCCCCCCCCACCCCCCCCAACTTAAACCAGCTTATATTTCACCCCTTTCTTGGATTCACTCAAGTTCTGTCGAAGGGTCATGAAGACTCGAAACGTCAACTCTTTTCTTCTCTGCCGATGCTGCCAGACCTGCTGAGTTTTTCCAGGTAATTCTGTTTTTGTTTTAGGTTCTCCTGGCTATTGGACACATTTGTTAAATTCTTTCAAGGATCTTGTTAGTTTCAGATTAAAATATGCGTCAAATGATTTTAAAATATAGTCAAATGTTGCTGAGGGTTCATTGATTCTTTGTCTAGCTATTATAGTGTTGGCTATTGAACCTACCGAATAAAGCAGTGTGTTAACCTATTCAACTTCTGTCTTTTTGTCTAGACCTGAAGCAATCAAGTAAGAAAGGAATCTCTTTCTCCAGCTTCCCCAATTTTGTAACTGGTCTGGGCCTTGGATGAGTTCAAAGTGGCTTGGTAAGGTAGATTTTTGATCCATGGTCATTTAAAATTTAATAAGTGTGTATAGCTCTAAATGTTGTTAGGAAATCCAAGATGGCGCTGCCATATGCGTCTTCTCATTGAGGTTTCCTGTGCTTGTCAGTTTTGGCGGTCTCCTGTAGAAATGGCATTCACAATTTCTGTGTTTTAAAATTCTCAACAGCAATTCCCTGGATCGACCTTTCTGAGTCTTTCCCACAGTATCTAAATATTTTCAGGTCGTGAATCTGTCGATTCCCAGCTTTTATTGGGTTTTTTAACTGCTGATTATTTGTTTAATTATATATATTTTTCAAGCGGAGCAAGCTCAGCTGCCACGTGGCCAGGCACCGACTCAGAACTCAAGCTGCTCGTGGTGTGTTTTAAAACGGCAATTCTGACTGCTGCTAATTTAAAAGCTTTTCAAAACTTGCTCTGGCCAAGAACTTGAGTTTTTTAGCTCGCCCCTGCTAGGCCTTCTGACTCTGTAATCTTTGGGTATTGAAGCTGGTTTTCCACAGGATTCAATAGAGTCTTCTGCTGTAGCATGGAGTTTTAATTCTGCTTCTGCTTCCAATCCTGCTTTGGAACTTTCCTCAGGCAACATCCTTCTGTGCTTCCACTTCTGGTGCTTTTAGTCAGGTCAGAATGCTGTTTCTTTACTTTTTTATGCTTGTGGGATTTCGGGGTCCATCCTTCACAGCTACCATGTTGTAAGGTACTGTGTGTAGTTCAGTAAGTCTCATTAAGAGGTTCTGAGTCTTGTATTGTTTAACAGTAAGCATTCATTAACCTCTTGTATAGTATATACCATATATACCGTATAAGGTCTAAGCTAAGAATTGTCTCCATGCTTGTCCCTACGCACATCTCAATCCAGTACAAGACTGCCCTCTAGACTTGGGTCATGTGTTCCTTTACATCAGAGTGTGGGTGGTACTGTAACCAGACCCACGTTAACCCTCTCCATGCCAGACCCTTAAATCACACCATCAACATCTCCCCTTTATCCACCAAAAATTGGGATGTAGGAGGTAGTGATAGAAGATGGACACAAATGTCCAGCTTCTTTTTCATTGCTACTGTCCTTGTTGGGAAAGATGTGATTCAATTTTGCAGTAAAAGCTGGCCTTTCAGTGAATTGATTCCAGATGTCTGGATTCCGCACAATACAATATGAAACACAACAGCCACCTCAAGAAGCAACAGCCAAGCCAACAATCACTCACTGAGCAGGCTCATTAAACAGAGTCACTGTTCAGCTCCAGGTGACAGAGGTACTTATTGTCCAGCTCCCTTACACCAGGGGGCAGAGGCACTGACCTCAAATCAAGCACCGCAGTCCCTGCTACACTTCTGTCCTGGCAGCTTCTATCTGGGCCAAATGCATTCTAATGCAGAGCACACAGACCCAATTCCCCTAGAGTCTGGGCTGCTCACATTAGCTCAGGCCCTGAAATGCTGCTTTTATCTCTGACACTTACATATTTTTAGATCGTTTTCCAGATAGGCATCGCAGCATTCAGAGGCAGATAGTCTGCCTGCTGGTCAAGGCACACGTGACAGGCATACTATTTCATATAACTTCCTGTTTGTGCATAGTCCACGGCTGAATTTATTTTGAAATTGTTTCCATTTAATAGTATTTCCCCAAACATCAAATCAAAGTGTGTCTCCCAGCCTGCTCTCTCTCACCCCTCCCTCCCCAAGCCTGGGCTCTCTCCCTCCCCCAGCCTAGTCCCCTGCCCCCTCCACCCAGCCGGGGCCCTTTTTCCATTTCCCTTTCCCTGCCCCAGTCTGGGCCCTGAGAAATGGCCTGACTCAATCTCAGACTGGGCATTCTTCAGGCATTTATGGGATACAGAACATTAGTCCTTGAAATTCAGCCTTGTTACGCCCAAATATTCTTCTGGAAGTGGAAACACTCATCATGCGTCTACACTATCAAAACGTTTCATAATTTTAAAGAACTGACTTAAATATGTCACTAATGAGGTCTATAATTAGATTGACAGTTGGTTTATGTTCGGAAAAATAACAATTTTTAATTTTTGTACAAAACCTCTTGGTTTTTAAGAGTTTGTCTTCTGGTTTATGAGACAATGGGGTTGGCATTACTGTTCCCTTGTATTAGTGTTGTGTTTTTTCACTGTGTCCATTTTGAAGAGGATATAGAGAGTTTAAAAGCAACTTACATGGATGATACTAGAATTATGAGCTGATGCCTAAAAAGAAGGATGGACAGGCTGGGTCTCTTTTCTCTTGAAAAGAGAAGGCTGGGGGTGGTGACCTAAAAAGAGGTCTTTAAGATTATGAAACGTTTTGATAGATTTGACACATAGACTAGTGAATGTTTCTACTATTGTGAGGAACGGCAAAACTAGGGGCCATCAATGTAAGATAGTCACCAAGAAACCCAAAAGGGAATTCAGAAGAAGCTTCTTTACCTAAAGAGTGGTGAGAATATGGAACTCGCTACCACAGGGAGTGATTGAGGTGAATAGTATGGATGCATTTAAGGGGAAGCTAAGTAAACACATGAGGGAGAAAGGAATAAAAGGATAAGCTGATGGGGTGAGGTGAGGAAGGATAGGAGGAGGCTAGAGTGGGGTATAAACCAGCATGGATAGGTTGTGCAGAATAGCCAGTTACTATGCTGTAAGTTCTATGGGCAGAATATTAAGTTCAGCAGGCGGGTGGGCGCATGCCTGACCCGGCCGAACATAAAATGATGCACGGTGACGTTGGGCGAGTGTCCCGACATTATCACACAGTCCCGTGGTATTTCGTTCAGCGGGACTTAATTCAAATTAAAATTCAAAATTAAATTCAAATTTATGCTGCCCGGTTGGCAGGAAGGCGAAAAGGCCAAGCAGCCTTTGCACTTTTTAGGAAACCTCATCCACGGGCGGGATGAAGTTTCCTAAAGTAAATAAAAATCAAATAAAAATTTTACACGAGTTAGAAACATTTCCCTGCTCATGTGGCAGAGTCACATGAGGGGGACATGTTTTATGACATTTTTATGTTCTTTATTTTTTTTAAACAGCGCTTCACCTCCCTGAGGCAGTTCCGTGCCCCAGAGAGATTATGCAGCGCTCTCACGTGCGCATGCGCAATGTTCGCACTCAGCCTGCTCGCCCTCCTCCCACCCAGCCTGCCCGCGCCTGCAGTGCTGCCGCTCGTGTTTCACACTGGGTGGGCCTTAATTGCCCGTCAGCGTGAAATCGCGGTCCGGTGCCGATCGCCATCAGCAGTCAGCTTCCCGACTGCCCCAGCATGCCAAGCACAAAATTCTGCCCTATGTAATCACTTACTTCAGTGAGACCAAGCCCTGGTTTATCTTCAAGGCATCAGAGAATGCTTTTGCTCCTTTGGGCCCAATCGAATTGCTCCTGAGGCTGTTGAGGAATAACAAGCAGTTGAAGAGTGGTGAACGTACGTGAAGGAAAACATTTTGAACAGCACCCGGTAAAAATACTCACTCTAAAGCAGCCAGAGTCCTGTTCACCATCAGTGACCGAGCAATTGCCTTTGCCCCTTTGTTGCTAATTAGGTTTTCAGCTAAACTGTTCAAAACAAACAACATCCATAACCAGGGTTAATACAACAGTCACCATCACCTGTACAAATCAAAGCAAGTGGCTGCAACCTCACAACTCCCATTGCCCTCTCAGCCCAGTCCCAACTCCCGCTGCCCTCCCAGGCCAGTCTCAACTCCCGCTGCCCTCCCAGGCCAGTCTCAACTCCCGCTGCCCTCCCAGGCCAGTCTCAACTCCCGCTGCCCTCCCAGGCCAGTCTCAACTCCCGCTGCCCTCCCAGGCCAGTCTCAACTCCCGCTGCCCTCCCAGGCCAGTCCCAACTCCCGCTGCCCTCCCAACCCAGTCCCAACTCCCGCTACCCTCCCAGCCCAGTCCCAACTCCCGCTACCCTCCCAGCCCAGTCCCAACTCCCGCTGCCCTCCCAGCCCAGTCCCAACTCCCGCTGCCCTCCCAGCCCAGTCCCAACTCCCGCTGCCCTCCCAGCCCAGTCCCAACTCCTGCTGCCTTCCCAGCCCAGTCCCAACTCCTTTACATTCACAGTCCAACAAAAGATGGGCTATCAGGGTTATTAAATATAAAAATACACCAGGCTAAGCTGATAGGGAGTTGGATAGACCAATTATCTATTGAAATGTTTGAAAATTGTTACTACTATATAGATATACATAGGTAGAATTAGATAGAATATGCAGCACAGAAGCAGGCCACTCAACATGTTAGCGTTTATGTTCCACCTGAGCTCCTTCCTATTCTCATCCTTCCTCATCTCACTGTATCAGCATATCCTTCTATTCCTTTCTCCTTCAGGTGCTTATCTAGTCTCCCATTAAATAATCCATGCGATTTACCCCAACCACTCCCTGTGGTAGTTAGTTCCATGTTCTTACCATTCTCTGGATAAAGAAGTTTCTTCTGAAACCCATGATCAATTTATTGACAACTGTCTTTCTCTCAATGGCCTCTTGTTTTGCTATTTCCCACATACACTATTTTAATATATTTGGAAACCCAGGAAGGAATGAATGGCTTTCTTTCTGTTTCTGTATTTCTTAAAATCACAGCAAAAAAAAATAACTTAATGTTTACACAAAGTATGATGCTATTGTTGCCTGTGGTGTGCTCCCTGCTTTGAGTAGCAATTAGATTGTGTAACAGTAGTTTGAATTTATATAGAGTTTTAAGTATAGAGAATGTCCATAGGTGCTAACCTGGTAATACATTTGGAAGCAATTAAGAGAAAGGCATACCTAATCTTTTTGATCTGACAGTCCTTCGCACTCAACAAGCTCCCCAGTAGATCCATCACATTGTCTTTGAACTGGTTGTTTTCCAGCCTTCAATATATAAATAAAACACAACAGTTTTATCCTGAGACCAGCACTGCCACTGGATATCTGGCTATTTAGCGACTCCCAACTTGTTACTTATCAAATGCTATGAAGTTGACAATATATGACTGTTACAAGTCTATAATCTGTATTGGAGTTTGGGAAAACACACGACTCCCCACCCCATTTCAGGGGTAAGTAAACAGGCAGGTTTAAACAGGTGCAGACAGCTACCAGGATGTGGCCACAATGGTGTTTGCACTCTCCTGCTGCAGGTTAGATGCAACCTCTCACTGACCACACAAACTCCACTGGGTCAGCATAATCATCAAGGTCATCAGCTGAGGAACATCAGGGATAACATCTCACTCAAAATGCAACTAGCAATGGAGCACTCCCTCAGTTTAACATTTCCAGCCATACAGCATTCCCTTAGTCCAACACCAACCATAAAAGCTCCCCAGAGCAATACTAATAAGGCATTAGTCCCTCTAGCCCAACCACTCCAACTATGCAGCTCTCCCTCAGGACCGCATCTCCAGCAATGCAGCATTTCTTCAGTCCAATACCAACAATGTGGCAGTCATGTGTCCCTACAACAACAATGCAGCCCTCCCTCAATGTAGCAAATCCAACTATGCAGCACTTTTTCATTCCAACATGAACCATGCAACACTCTCTCAGTTCAACATCAAAAATGCAACATTCCCTCAGAGCAACACTTCAAACAATGCAGAACTCCCTCAGTCCAATACCAGCATTGCTGGGGATATCATACCAAGGAAGTGCAGCAATGTAGCACTCCCTCAGTGCATCACACCTCAGTACAGCGCCTCAAACGATGCAGTACTCCCCCAGTACAACACCTCTAATGATGTAGTACCCCCAACAATGCAGCATTTCTTCCATCAAACACCAAATATACAGCACTCTGTCAGTTCAACAGCGTCAATGCAGCACTTGCTTGGTTTTTAGTGCCCATGGATCTATCCTTAATATCCTGCTGTTTCTCACCATGTGACATAGGGACATTTAGTGAACACTTGCTGATGACACCCAGCTCTACCTCCAACATTCCTGTCAACCTGATAACCACCGTTATGCTGTCAGACTCTCTGGTTAACATTGTGATGAGTGAATTTTCCAGCTGAGTAAAAGGAAGACAGGAACTATTGCATTAAATCCCCTGTCACTGACTGCTCCCTTGCTACTGCAGCCTTTCACTCTGAATGAGCAGACTGGGCTAAAGTTTCATGTCATGTTCAACCCTGAGTGGAGGTTCACATCCACACATCCTTTCCCTGCCCTTCACCAAGACTACATGCCCAGAATCTTCGTTCATCTGATCCTGAAGCCCAAACTCCAGCTGCCTGTATCATAGTCTGTGCAATCACCCATCCTCTCATTGGTCTAGACTGGCTCCCTATCACCCGACACATCAAATCCTTATTCTTTAATCCCTCCAGAGCTTCACCCCACCTCAGTGTTAGCAAGCTCCTCCTATCCTAAACCCACTTCCCTCTAACCTTTACCTGGCGGTGAATAATTCCACATTAGTCTAGAAATAAAAGTAGACTTTCAGCACAGGGTCAGCAATACTGACAGCAAAATTGGTTTCAGAGCTGAGAGTTGGTAAAGAGCAATGGAGACTGCTTGGTACAACTTGGTGGTTATTACATAAATAGCAAGTAGTCAAACTGCGGCTCAGGATATCATCATTCTGGGTGGCAATATAATGGACTAATACCTAAATATTATTTATAGAATCATACAGCTCAATAAGGAAGCCATTTGGCACATCATGCCTGTACTAGTTATTTGAAAGATCTATCTAATTAATCCCGCTCCTATCTCTTTCCCCAGAATCCATGGCCTGAATTTCACGCTCCCTCGTCGGCAGGTTTTTAGGTGGGGTGGTGGGGGGAGGGTGGGTGAGTGAGGAGTATGAGATAGAATGAATGGGCTTACCGCTGGGTTCCCACCCACCCTGACTTCTCAGCGATTTTACACCAATTATTGGCCACGCAGGAGCTGTTTCCCATCTTGCCTCAATATTTAGGCTGGCAGGAGGATTTCCCGGGTGTTTGGAGGCTCAAAAATGAATAGGCTTAGGCCTTGGATGGGAAGAGATGGGGGTGGGTTCGCTTCTATCAGAAGCCCCCTCCTAACTTGTTAAGGTTATGGTCCGGTAACTGCTGGACCTCCTCCCCCCCAACCCCAATCGCCCACTATCCATCCTCCAGGCCTCCCCACCTTGAGACCCTGAAAGCTCACCTGTCATTCCAGTCTGGGACTTAGGCACTGACGTCTTCAGGAAGTTCCTCTTCCGTCCGCCACAGCTTCTGTCACTGCAAGGACTAGAGAGCTGCTGGCCAATCAGATTGGCTGACAGCTTTCTATGCTGGGGCTTGTTCTTGATTGAGGGGCAGAAGTCCCACCTGCAGCCAACTGACACTCATTTGAGCGTGAATTGGCTGCGGGGCAAGAAGAGTCAGTGGGGGACCATCATCAGAAGGCAGGACGGGAAACTCCGCCATCCGAAATATCCTGGCCCATGTATATTTTTTCCATTCAAGTATTTATCCAACTCCCTTTGAAAGTCACTATTGAATCTGCTCCTAGTACCCTTTCAGGCAGCATACTCCAGATCATAATAATTCATTTTGTGAAAAACTATCCTCCTCCCTGATTTTTTTGCCAATTACCTTAAATTTGCCTCCCCTGGTCATTGGCCCTCCTGCCAGTGGAACTGGTTTCTCCCTATCAAAACCCCTCACAATCTTGAACACTTTTATCAAACCTCCCGTTATGCTTTTCTAAGGAGAACAATCCCAGTCTCGTTGTCTCCTTAATAGTATCTCCATGAGTCACAGTAACCCAGGATACTCCAAAAGATTTTTACAGTCTGAGTATCTATTGTTTGCATTCTGTGTATCTCAGGGGACAGGGAGCTTTGCCCAGTTACTCAGTTTCTGAGTGCAGCCCATGAATCAAAAGGGAGCAATAGGTGAGGTCCCAAGCTCAATCCCTTTCTAGAGGAGCAGACCTCAGCTGCTGGCTCCAGTTTTTTTTTTATTCATTCATGGGATGTGGGCTTGGCTGGCTGGGCCAGCATTTATTGCCCATCCCTAGGTACCCTTGAGAAGGTGGTGATGAGCTGCCTTCTTGAACCGTTACCCAACACTAAGTTGGGATCCACCACCTACACTCATAGAGGTTGGGTTACAGAAAAGGACAAGTACCTGAGGTTGTGGCAGTACAACAGGCGGGGGAGCAAGCTTTTGAAGATATTGTAGCTCAGGCAGTTGGAGAGATTGGTCTCTTCCATGCATTCTTCAGACACTTGCAGAAGGTAGGCCAAAGCGGAACAGTTGATAGGAGTCAGTCTCCCAGCCAGACTCCCCGTTCTGAGAGCATCTGCCACCCCCTTAGCGATCTCAGTGTCCTGCAGCTCGTGGAGGCAATGCATGATGTTGACCGTTCTCGACGAGATGACGTAATCGGTGTTGAGGCAGCACTGCAGGTGGTGCATCACTGGTGCTCGGTAGCTGTTGTGTTCATCTTTTGTCAGGAGCAGGCCCTGCAACAATCTGTTCACTTCTGGTGAGAGCAGACCAGAGAGAAAGCGCACAAATATGTCCAAGTGACCATCTTCTGACTGGAGGGACTTACTGACCGCATTCTTAAAATGATTGTGGAAACCTAACTTGGGCCAAGACATGGCACTGTCAGTGAAGAGGTCAAATATGGCCCTTTTGGCTGCGGTGTAATAATAAATGGCAGCTAGGTACTCCTGCATTGTTATGTGTGTAAAGTAGTAAACTGTACAGATATTGGAGTCATCTTTGGTGAAGATCCTAGTGCACAAGCTTCCCTGTAGTGAGATGAGGTCAATGCCATATGCCTTCATGTCCTGCTCATAGAAAACAAACTTACGTTTGATTAACCCATAAAATGCCAATCTGCTTAGGTTAACAATCAGTTTCTTGTTATTGCTGAAAGTTTGATCAATTTTTGGTGCCTCCTGTTCCTTTTCTTGCCAGTCCCCATTGAGAATCATTTTGAAGAAATATGTGTAGATTTCTGTCATTGTCCTGGGGAAATTTCCAGCCTTATGACTGTCATTACTGATTCTGAGGTAGTATGCAAGGGACAGCCCAATCATCAGACAAAAGGACGGGACAGAGCACATTATGTAGAGTGACTTGTGGGCTTTTATATGCGAAAAGACCCGCATAGCCATTGGTCTTTCTTCAAAGACTGATTCCAAGAAGTCCTTCATCTCCAATTCCCCAAAGCCCCTGAGTTCTGTCATTCTGTCTACAATTCCAGCTGGGATTTGACTTGCTCCTGTTGGGCGTGAAGTGATCCATACTGTTGCCTGGGAGAAGATAGTGCCCCGTATTATGTTTGCGATTAAGTTGTCAATCTGGATATCTTTTTTTGGGTCAGTGCATGTCTGGGGGTTTGAAAACTCAAGTGGATACTTGAACTCATCCAGTCCATCAAAGATCAGCACCACCTTTGCTGTCCCATTCAGAATGTGGTTGGTTTCAGTAATGTGGGGAAAGGTCAACTTGAGCAGCTTTTCCGCAGAGATCCTTTCAAAGGAGTTCAGCTCTCGAAACATGAAGGGGAATATGAAAGTGACATCTCTGTACAAGTCCCCCTTCAGCCATTTGTACACCAATATTTTCACCAAAGTGCTTTTACCAATTCCAGCCACCCCAACTGTTACTAAAATGCGTGGCGGGTTATTAACCTTTGAAAGGGGCAGGAAGAGTCTGTCCAATGGGATATGTTTTGGGCTGTTCTTCATCCCTCTGGTGGCCTCAGTTTGCATGACATCATGCTCTTTCTGTTGGATGTCTGTCAGCCCATCAATTAGCAGGAGATTGGTGAGTCTTTCCAGGGAGGACTTTTCACACACACCACTGATTTCATTCCCATTCCCAAACTTGCTCTGCAGGACTTCAATGTGTTTCTGTACCATTGGCTCTTGAAACAAAAACAGAAGAGAATGAAATGAAGACCTGATGTCCAACATGCACAAGTAACTAACCTGCTCAAGACACACTGGCATCAGCTATTACTGTCAGTGACCCTACCAAACAACTTAAAGCACTCAGACCTGCCTCTTTAACCTGTTTTAGAATAAACACATTGACCCAACATTCAGGGTGTCTATAGGTGGGAGAATTGGGGAAACAGATGAAGCAAAAAAGGAGAAATAGATGGAAAGGAGAAAGGGGAGAAGAAGCAACAAAATTAGGGATGGAGGGGGAGGAGAAGGGAAGGAGAAAGAGGGAATGAGGAGGAGGACGTGCCATCTAGAATAAACAACGTTGTTCTCTTGATATGTTATCTGTGATATATTAATTTTCCACTGTGCTTGACCTCCCGTTTAGCCTGTTGTTCAGCATTGGGAATAGTACAAGATGCCAGAAAATAAATGGAATTCAGTTCCTCCATTGATGAAGTACCCAATTGCTGACTATGCAATGATTGAAGCTCCTCATAGTACATTTAAAGGACTCCATTTCGTCAGCCAGCCCCAGGCTCAAAATTAGGTCAGTGATTACAGCATTTCGTCAGCCAGCCCTGTACAGGCTCCTTCTATCACTGCATGAAGCAGTGTCCTGATTGCAGTGTCTGAGAGAGTGCTGTCTGCTTCATTAGTCTGTCTGGCAACTAATAGTCAGTCAAGACACCCAGTCAGCTCCTAGTCCGCATGTCCTCTAGGTACAGTGACTACTTTTGCAGCAAATCAATCTTTGACCATAAAAGATCCACACTATTAAATGATATTGCAACTCCTTTAATTTAGAAAACCCCAAATTGTGTGAGTGGTGCCTCTATTTATAAATTCAGTATTCAGAAAAATGCTGAGTTGGATTTGCAGGAGCACCTCCTTCGCAAGTCCACCCCTCCTCTTGTCCCCTCTCTCCTCCTCCCTCTGTCTCTTCCCCCTTTTCTCTCTCCTTCTTTACTCCATTCCCTGGGATCCACAAATTTTAATGCCTCTTTTTGCTGCCTTTCTGCTTTGCTGTGGGGAGATACTGATCTGAGAACAAGTCCTCCCAGACCCTATTGATACAACATGCGCTGGTAGGAGCCTATGATCATCTTATTCAGCCCCTATGATTAAAGGAGACCAGAGGACAACAGTTTGGAGAAAATATGGATGATTCATGTTAAAAAAACATCTTACCATAAATTGTAATTGAAAGGTACAGCTGCAAGTTAGTAGTTTCTATAAAGGTCTGCAGTGACTCAGAGGCTGTGTTCCCTTTACCAGCCAGAACATCAATGACTGCCTTCACTTTGTCTGATAGGGCACTCAGTTCCTGAATCTGATTCACTTCTTCAGCACTGATCAGATCCTGCCTCTTCATGTAACGGATTATAGTCTCCAGAAAGGGCCCACTGATGGATTTTACCAGTTGCTTCCGATATCTGTTGATCCAAATACCTACGATGCATACAAGACATGATGGAAAATGAAAATCCAGACTCTCAGTGGTCATGTCACAAATAAGGTTTAAGGTCAGTGGAAAAGATAAGGCTGAAGCATTTCCAACCACCTTCAGCCAGAAGTGCGAAGTGGATAATCCCAACTTTTATAGAGACCAGTCTTCAAACAATTTGATACAGTCCAAGTGATATCAAGAAATGGCTGAAGGCACTGTATAGAGTAAAGGCTATAGGCCCTGTTCACATCCTGGCTTTAGTACTAGCTGCCCCCCTAGCTAAACTGTTCTAATACAGCTACAACATTGGCATTTACCCAATAATTTTGCCCAGGTATGACCTGTCTGCAAGAAGCAGGACAAGTAAAATCCAGCCAATTGCCACCCCATCAGTCTATTCTCAATCTCAGAAAAGTGTTGGAAGGTGTCAATGACAGTGCAGCACTCACACAACAATACCCTATTCACCAATGCTCAGTTTGGGTTTTGCCTGGGCCACTTGGCTTCAGACCTCATTATAGGCATGATCCAAACATGGACAAAGAGCTGATTGCAGAGGAAAGAGTGCTTGCACTTGACATCAAGGCATTGCTTGACTGAGTGTGGCATCAAGAGGCCCTCGCAAAATTGAAGTCAATGGGAATTAGGGGAAAGCTCTCCACTGGTTGGAGTCATACCTAGTACAAAGGGAGATGGTTCTGGTTGTTGGAAGCTCAACTATTTTCAGCTTCTTCATCAATGACCTTCCCTCCAACATAAGATCAGAAATGAGGATGTTTGCTGATGATTGCACAGTGTTCAATTCCATTCTGAACTCCTCAGGCACTGAAGCAGTCTGTGCCTGCATGCAGCAAGAACTGGACAACATTCAGGCTTGGATTGATAAGTGACAAGTAACACTCATGCCACACAAGTGCCAGGCAATGACCATCTCTAACAAGAGAATTTGAAGCCTGCCCACCTTTTTGGAACTGACTTTTGTAAGGGGTCATGGCAAGCAATACGCCCCCCACCACCACCCATTAAAATTCTGCCCCATGGATTGAAGTCCTGCTCCACTCCAGTACTTGAGCACATAATCTAAGTTGACACTTCAGTGCAGCTCTGAGGGAATGCTGCATTGCCAGAGGTGTTGTCTTCCAGATGAGACATTAAACTGAGGCCCTGTCTGCCAGATCACAAGATAATTAGAGATGGGGAAACCATTCAGCCCATATAAATTGTTGAGGCCCTAATATCCCTTCATTGTGCTATAAATTGTTTCTTCAGTTATTCCAGAATTTTTGCCTTTACTGGTCTTTTTGAATGTTCATTCAACACATTGAGCATTTTTTGGGAGAAGAATTTCCTGGGGTCAATCTAAAATTACCTGTTACTCATTTGAATCTGTGACCCCTTGTCCTACTGTAGCTATTTAACCTAAAGTAATACTCTGAATTGACTTATCCTTCACTATGTGTTGTGACTCTATAAAATCACACCTCAGATATCCCAACTCTTTCCCCAAAGCTCAGACCTGATCCTGGGGGTGAGCTCTTCTCTGGGACATCCGGTCCTTGAATGTTTCTCTTGTTTTTCAATGAACTGAGCTCAAGGTGACCAGAGCACTCTACAGTTTAATCATAATGCCCTCTGACCTGTCCTCTACATGGCCATGTAGTTGAACTTTCCATCAGCTTCTTTGATTGCTGATCTACATTGACACTAGTGGGTCCCTCGGCACTATGGGAAGAATGAGAATGAGAGAACATCTTCAAAACCTCCTTCTGTGCATCAGGACAGAGCGGGGAGTTCTCCCAGTGTCCTGGACAGCATCCCACCTCTAACAGCCCCATCAATCATTTCATTTACTGTTCGTGAGATCCTACTGTGTGAAAATCAGCTGTTTGTCCAGATAACAGTGACGGCCTTGATGCACAGAAGGAGGTTTTAAAGATGTTCCCTCATTCTCATTAATACTGGTCCCCATTTTTGCCATTCATTTACTTTTGACTCACTGGATTTAAACAGGTCGTACAATAGGGATAATGTTCATTCTATACTCTGGTGACACAGACAGGTTTTGCTTGCTTTTACTGCCAATTACTCCATGTCGATTTAGAATAGGTGGGGTATAGGGCATGTACGGTCCCTGAGAACTCCCATCCTAACATATGGAATCCCACCCCACAGCACACCTCACACCTCTGATCAGCACACCTTGTACAAAGTTCCAGTGGGAGCAGAAGGAAGCTCAATTCCCACAAGGTGAGGTGAGAATGACTGCCCTTGACATCAAGGAAACATTTGATGTATGGAATCAAGGAGCTTAGCACAAAGGAAGATGGTTATGGTTGTTGCAGTCCAATTATCTCAGCCATAGGATATTGCTGCAGGGGTTCTCAGGGCTAACCATCTTCAGCTGCTTCATCAGTAATCTTCCCTCCATCAAAAGGTCAGAAGTGGGAATCCAATGAGGATTGCACAATGTTCAGTGCCATTTGTGACTCCTCAGATACTGAAATAGTCTGTGTGCATATACAGCAAGACCTGGACAACATTCAGGCTTGGTCTGTTAAGTTGGAAGTGACATTTGCACCACACAAGTGCCAGGCAATGGCTACCTCCAACAGAGAGAATCTAAGCGTCTGCCCTTAACGTTCAATGGCATTAGCACCATTGAATCCCCCACCATTAACATCCCAGGGGTCACTATTGACCAGAAACGTAACTGAACCTGCTACATAAATACTGTCTCCACAATATCAGAACAGACACTGGGAGGTCTGTAGTGAGTAACTCACTTCTGACTCTCCAAAGTCTATCTACCAACTACAAAGCACAAGTCAGAACTGTGATGGAATACTCTCCACTTGCCTGGATGAATACAACTCCAACAACACTCAAGAAGCTCAACACCACTGAGGACAAAGCAGTCCACTTGATCAACAACCCAAGTACTGTATTAAACATTCAGTTCCTCCACCACCAGTACACAGTGGCAGCAGTATGTACCATATACAAAATGCACTGCAGAAACTTGCCATGCTCCTTTTGGCAGCACCTTCCAAATCTGCGATCTCTACCACCTAGAAGAATAAGGACAGCAGGGACAAGATCCCCCCACAAACCACACACCATTCTGAGTTGCCATTCCTTCATTGTCATTGGGTCAGAATCCTGGAACTTCCTCCCTAATAGCAATCTGAGTACCTACATCACATGGACTGTGGTGATTCAAGGAGTTGGCTCACCACCACCTTCTCAAGGGCAATTACAGATAGGCAATAAATGCTGGTGTTGCCAGTGGTGCTCAGGTCCCATGAATGAATAAAAAGAAACCTCCCTGTCATTGACCCGTGGCCTTTCCAGTGGTTCCTGGTGTACATTTGATATGAGCATTCCTGAAAGTTCCTCCCCAGGATGCTGATACTCTGGCTGTTATTGGATCAGCCAGCCACCATGCACAGCGCTTGATAATTCAGTTCCACTGCAATCAATGGAATTAAATATCAAGGACGATGTATATGGAGTTGATTTGATAGTGCTTATTTTGCTCCAAACCCAAGGCAAATTTTTAATCCCCAAGTATCTAGACCTCTCGAGGAGGACTTGAAATGTTTCAATGATGGGATGGATCCTTATTGCTCATTAACTCTCCAAATGTCACATCTCAGATTTCATACACCAGACTTACCTTCCATTATCTCACACAGCAGCTACAATACTGAGGGGTGCAACTGGCTTCTTCCAATGCCCTGTGACATCATCTGTCAACCTTTGTGCTGCCAGTTCCAGTCGGGATAATTTTGACCCTTCAACTCTGCTCGTTCTCTGACACCAGCTCCAAAACATACCATCCAGGGGTGGTTTGAAGCTGCGATCTGCACAGCACCATCCACAGCTGCCCCTCAGGTCACCCTTTCTCCATCCTGCTGTAAGACAAATTTGTATTTTATTCAATGTTCAAAAGTATGGCACTGAGGCATTTTGTGTAATTTGCTTGATTTTCCTCTAGTTTAGGTCTACCCACTGTTACCTCTCTCCCTCAATCAAAATGACAGTTGGACAGCTTCTAGGGTCAGCAAAGCAATGAATTGAGGTTCTGGAATAAATATATGAGCAAAGTAACTTCACTCCAGTGCAGGTGCAGGGAACAAGTTTAGTCTGGAGTTGTCCAGTACATATATTACTGTTCCTTTAGCATCACTTGGATGAAATCCTAGAGCACCATCACTACTGCAGACTGCAGTAGTTCAAGAAGTTGACTCACCAACACTTTCTCAAAGACAATTAAGGCATAAACGCTCTGAGTTCTGGAATTCCCTCCCTAAACCTCTCCAGCCCTCTCTCCTTCTTTAAGACACTCTTTAAAACCTACTTCTTTGGCTAAGCATTTGATTACCAGTCCAAGTATGTGGCTCAGTATCAAATACTTATTTGGTAACATTTCTGTGAAGCACCTGTGAAGGACATAAAAGGCACAATATAAAAGCAAGTTATTTGTGTTGTTTTTGTTGTGTGTAACAAGTGAAACATCATTACTGGTGTTTATTGACCTGTATGTTCA
Organism: Carcharodon carcharias; assembly: GCF_017639515.1. NCBI lineage: Eukaryota > Metazoa > Chordata > Chondrichthyes > Lamniformes > Lamnidae > Carcharodon > Carcharodon carcharias. Next base: position 30,727,520 of record NC_054481.1, on the reverse strand, counting down.
GATCATCAGGGGCTGAATCCCTTTTACTACTGCGTAGCTAAGAGAGAACACTGAAACAATGGTAGAGGTGGAGCTTGATGATATAACTTTATGGGCTAGATTTCGAGTCAGAAGCCCAGCTCAGGACTGAGCAGGACTTCAAGGCCACATTACAAGAAGGGCATAATTGGTCTGGTACAGAGGAGATTTACAAGAGTGTCGCCAGGGCTAGGAAATTGCAGCAATGAGGAAAGATTGGATAGGCTAAGGTTAGAACAGAGGAGGCTGAGGGGTGACCTAATTGAGGTGTACAAAATTATGAGGGCCTAGATAAGGTAAGACCTTTTTCCCACAGCTGAGGGGTCAATTACCAGGGGCCATAGATTCAAGGTGATTGGTGGAAGGATTAGAGGGGACATGAGGAAAACCTTTTTCACTCAGAGAGTGGTGAGTGTCTGGAATTCACTGTCTAAATTGGTGGTTCAGGCTGAAATACTCAACTCATTTAAAAGGTACCTGGATCTGCATTTGAAGTGTTGTAACTTGCAAGGCTACAGACCAGGTGCTGGAAAGTGAGATTAAAAATCTGCGGCTGTTTTTTTTTCTCTTTTTTTGGCCGGCACAGAAACGATTGGCTGAATGGCCTCTCTGTGCTGTAGCTTTTCTATGCTTGTCAGAAAGGTGGTGTGTAAGCCCTTGATCTCCAAGGCACTCTCAGCCTCATTTGCTGCTTTGCCTTGGGATTCTGATGGTCTCCGCTTTAGAGTTACAGAAGGAAACCCCCCTCCCACCCCTCATTCCCCCTGAGAGTTTCAGGACACATATGTTAAACAACATTACCGTATGCAGAAGTGACAAATCTGTGCCAATGTCAAAGAAAGATTCAGGAGAAAATCATTTGTTTGATGGGACAGTATAGAGGGAGTTATACTCTCTATCTAACCCTTTCTTTTGACTGCCCTGGGAGCATCTGATGAGGCAGTGTAGAGGGAGGTTATAATGATTATGTTTAAACAGTGGAATCACTCAGTTTGATTTTGGGATTGTTAACTGGATATCACATCCCTTAAGAATGTTTCAACGTGTCTAAGAGGTTTGAATTAAACACAGAGGAAGCTTGGGGTCATGCTGCAGATTCCAGTTATCAGGAGAGTGCCTAGATGACCTAGGCCACAACTCACAAGTAGACAATACATTGAAAGCTGTGGTCTTAGAAACTATCAAACCACACTGAGTGCAGCAACATGCAAACTTACATAGCACCCTGCAGCTACAGTCTCAGCTGGATATCTTCACTCAAATCAGCCACTAGCTCAGTTCGGTTCTGCAACAGTTTTTTAAACTATTAAAGCAGAGAATAAAAAAAATGTTCTCCATCTCCACTCATTTATAAAATCCATCTTCACCTCTCTCCACTGCCCCATCAAACACTCCTAGAGCAGGTAAAACACAGGTTAGATACAGAAAGAATAAAGCTCCCTCTACACTGTCCTGTCATAGCAAGAAAATGTTCATGTCCACAGCACCTTTCACAACCTTAGGATGTCTCAAAGTGCTTTACAGTCAATTATGTATTTTCGAAATGTAGTCATTATTGTAATGTGGGAAACACTGAAGAGAAGCCTGACACGCAGACATTAACGCATGTGATTTAGAGAACCTCAAGGAAATAAATCGCCTTTCTGCTTAATCCATATACTGACCACCTTATCTGTCCATTGGATTTGCAGCTTTCCCAGCACAAAGTCAATTTAGAGGAAGAGAAGAAGCGTAAGAGATCTCTGTTCCCAGCCTATCTTTTCCTAGTAACGCTGTTATTCATATGCTGTAGCTTCAGAAATTGACAATGTGTTTTTGGGGAACATGGAGACACAATGATCTTTAAAATGAATGGTTTTGTCTCAATTTTTTGTGAGCCCAGTTTGACATACAGCACAAAATCCTGAACAAATAGCACATTGACATTTATGAACAAAACTCATGCACATACGATTCATGGCTACAAAATTGGGAAGTGTAGGCTAGAGGTTGTATAATACCAGGAATGGGAGCTAAGTTAAACAACAACAACCTCAATGATTATAAACTCTGGATTATTCCCTGACCCATGTGCAAGTTAATGTTAATGCGATAAGCAGCTTTCAGAGGTGAACACGTGGCTGAAGGAGTGGTACAAGAATGAGGGGTTTCATTTCATGGGACACTGGCACCAGTACTGGGACAGGAAGGAGATGCACCACTGGGATAGGTTCCACCTGAACAAAGCTGGAATTAGGGTCCTTGTAGAAAGGATAAATAGGGTGGTCACAAGGATTTTCAACCCTTAAACTGGTTAGACAGGTGGGAGTGGAGTGCTCAGGAGGTCTCAGGAAAAGACTGTAACTTCCGAGCTCCAGGGCAGTATAACTGCGGGGTACCCCAATGGTGTGGTGGCGAACCCACCCCAGAAGTTCCCAGTTAGGGTTGCACGCCAATTGCCCGGGAAGTACAAACTTCCAACGGGCAATTGCCCTGCACTGGAAAGCATCCAAAAAAGCAATTTAATCGCAAAACTTCAGATGGTTCTGACCAATAGTTACCCAGAAAAAGTTAGAAGAATTAAAACCACTCCTAGCTTCTGGGTAACTATTGTACAGACCCAAACCGAACACCCACAGGACTCTACCCACACCCCCAAGCCCCCAGGGGACTCCACCATCAACCCCCAACTACCCACGCGCCCCCCATGAGACTCCTGACCCAACTAGCCCCCCGCCATGGGACTCACCCCAATCCCTAAACCCTCTACAGGACTCCACAACCCCCCAAATAATCCCACCTCGCAAGTCCCCTCCAATCCCACCGACTACCTCCACGCCAAGGCACTCCTCCCTCCATGGGACTCTCCCAAACCCCTGAACCCCAGGGAATCTCCCCACCACACCCTTCACGAGACTCCCCCCCAACACCTTCCCTCTTCCACCACCAGTACTCCCCCCAACTAACACCCCAGGCCTGACCCGATCCAACTTGCCCCGACCTACAGCTGTCCAACCCACACCCCACCCCCTCTGTCTGTCAGACCACATCCTCCCTCCCTCTGGCTATCCAACACCCCACCGCCCTCTGACTGACCCAACCTCTCACCCCACCGGCTGCCCGTCCCCTGCCCAACCCCCTATTGGCTATCCAATCCACCCCACCAAGTGTCTGAACCCCCAGAATGCCTGCCCCTTCCCCCAAATTTCTGACACTTTCTGAAATTCTGAACCCCCCCCCGACAAAATTTTAACCACTTACCTGACAAACCTACCTTCTCCCTGGCTGGACCTGATTTACAGCAGCCAGTGCCATAAAAAAGGGGGCATGGCCTCCTTCCCTCCAACTCTCCAGAGCTCAACTGAAGACATCTGGAGCATGCTGCCCTGCACAGTTCTTACCCAGCCTGAGTCGGAAGGTTGAGCAAGACAGAGTTGAAAAGATTCTAAGGTAAGAAAGTAGGAGCAGTGTGGCAATCTGACTCTGTTTGCCACTCTGCGGAACTTCAGGCTCAATAGTTCGTAAACAAATTAAAGGGAAAAAAGTAGCTTAACAGTCAGAAATCATGCTTTAGGCACCGCAGGTGAAGGAAAACTAAAAACAGTAAAATCATTTCACCAGGCAAGAGAAATAAGAAATGTTTGAGTTAAACATTAGTGCTGAAAGACAGGTATGGATGTGTGGTCCAAATAAGCGTCCTACATACAAATGCATAGGGCAGATTCATCCCAGATTTGCACTACGTATGGTAGCGGGTGTGAAAGATGATGTTTTACCTGCTGGCCACAATGGTGGATCTTCGCACTCTAGCGTCCTGTTCCCAGCACATCGCGCTTATTAATAATGCATTCACGGGAAACACACTGGATCGCTGGCGGGCGGGCTTGGATTTGCCCACCACGCCATGACCTCAGCACTTCCTCACTCCAGGCACCACATTTAAAGTGCACCAGAGTGCAGCCTACTTCATGTCTGCAGACCAGGACTGCTTCAGGTGACAGTTGGCCCCAAAAGCAAAGGTGACGGTAGCCCTCTCTCTGGGGTGCCTGCTGGATGCAATGGAAGGCTGCCACAAACTCCTCTATCCCTGCTCTGGCCGCAGGAGGTCCACCAGAGTCACCAATCTGGCCTGGGAGAAAGTGGCAGCAGTGGTCAGTGCCAACGGAGCACAGAGGAGGTCAGCTATCCAGTGCAGGAAAGGATGAATGATCTCATCCACACTGCCAGGGTAAGTCAATCACCTCATCACTCTCAACTCACACACTCACAAACCCATCACACATCCACAGGGATCTCACACCTCAAGGGACAACACCACTAATTCTCACACACGCCCTCACATCTCCATCAGGCTCATATCCTTTGGAGCTAGTGTCCTCAGCCTGTCCATGATCACCACACAAACATTCCACACATCCTTATCTTTTGCTGTGGCATGCATTCTGCTCACACTCTCTCCATCCATTTCCATGCAGGCTCATAATAGAAGCTGGCTCATAATAGGAGGGAGAGGTCCCAGACCGGGGGTGGAGTGGCCCACATTAGGCTCCTCATTCACTTAGAGGAGCATGCCATCACACTGACTGGTGAGGACATGGACTGTGCCTGTGATCCTGCGCCATATCAACCCTCTCTCAAAGCAACTTTGAGTGCTCTCTCTCCTGCTTTTGACTCTGCTGTCAAGCACTAATTATTTCTACTTTGGTTCAAAGAGAGCTCTGCCAAGCAACCGATACCCTCAGCCAGACAATCCCTCAGCCCCACCCAGGACTTGGCCTCCAGCGAAGAGGACACTTCCTCCATCAAAAAGCTGGAAATAAGCAGCCTGGAAGACCTGTCACAGCGCTTACCCACACCCTCCACCAACACAGAGACACAAACCTTGGTGGGACCTAGATTTAGAGCAGGCTCAGGTTCATATCCTGGTGGTCACTGCACGGACATGTCTGCAGCAGGAGGAGGCAGATTCAGCCAAGCTCCCCGGCACTCGGAGGACTGCTGGGAAGAGGCATCTGTGAGGTCGGAGTCAGATGACGAGCCTCTGGATTCGGCCTTCCAAATCATCGTGGAGAATCAGTAGATGGCAGGGAACATCACACGGAGCTGTTGGAAGCTCTCAACAGAGTGACATGAGTCACTCTGTGTCCAGGAGGAGTGTATCTACCTGCACTCTGATGAAGTGGTGCCCACATGTGCAGGTATGGAAGTTTCCATGGGAAGGATGGCAGATGCCATGGAGACCTTGGTCCAGCAGAACATGGAGATGCACGCAGACCTGCACTCCATCATGGTAGCCATGGGTGATTTCCTACAGTGGTAATGTGAGGCGAAAACTGGGCACCTTGACATCCCTCCAGGTGCTTCTTGCTCTCAAGGAGTCAGGCTTGGACACTTGGGCACCTGAAGGGAGGAGCAGCAGCTGGACACCCCTGTGTCAACCAGTCAGGAATCTCAGAAGCTATCTTAACTGTCCAAGTTCCCTTTGCCTGTGATCTCCTCAACCTCATCCTCTGTCACCACAGAGGGAGCAGCTGGCCCAAGGGAGGACAGCCAAAGCTCTGAAATAGAGTCATACAGACTCAAAACATTAATTATGTTTCTCTCTCCACAGATGCTGCCAGACCTTCAGAGTTTTTCCAGCATTTTCTATTTTTATTTCAGATTTTCAGCATCTGCAGCATTTTGCTTTTATCCAATCATCGCACAGGCTGTCTCCACCCCTGCTGCAAATGTCAGGGCAGAACCTAGAAGAAGCTGCAGGCCTAGAAAAGTTAAGAAATTCTGATCACAAGTGGTTGCCAGGTGAACACATTTTGTTACTTTATAATCTGAAAATACATTCACTTTTGCTGAATAATGTGTAACTTACAGTTTCATTTACAGGCTTTGCGAGTCATCACCCTGCATCCTCCAACATCTAGCAGTTCAGCTGCACGCAGCCAGACCAGGAGTGAATCTGGAGGGAGAAGTGTGCTTGTGGCAGGGTCTTCTGGAACCTTGTGAAAACACTCTCCCACGCATGCGGAGCCTTCACCCATCACACTCATTTCACTGTCCTGAGCCTTTACAATGCTGCCTGCTGGAGTTTGCTTTCAGTTATCCACCTGAGCTGACCTGCATCCATCCATTGACCACACCTCTTTGCAGCATCTGTGCCCATCCAACACGAAGCTCCACTCACTTTGGATTTGCACGGCATGGTAGTTGTTAGGTTTTTGATTAGTTCCCCTGTCCTTTCCCCTCCCCCAGTCACCCTTGGCCTTTCTCCCATCACAGTCCACACCTCTGGCATCACTTTCAATCTCCTCACTGTTAGCCTACAGCCCAACCCCTTTTCCTTCACGAATGTCCAGGTGAACGTGCACATTCCCTCCCTTCCTGAAAATCCCACCCCCATACACATTGACCTCTCCGACCTCCTCCTTCCAACCCCCAGGGTCTGTATTTGCCTCTGTGTCCCCACCAACCACCCTCGTGGCCTCTTCTACCGGTACTGAAGCACCCTCACCCTCCCAGCTTCCTCTGCCCCCTTTCACACTCGCCATTCCATCATACCACGTCCACCCTGAGTTTGCTCCTCAGGAGGCAGTCGTTGACTCCACAGACCCCTCCCTTGCATGTTCATCTGGACATTCCACTCCACCCCCAACACTTTCCTCCACCCTTACTCCTTCCTCCGCCCTTACTCCTTCCTCCCCTGAACTCCCTATTCCCCTGGATGCCTTCCCCCCTCTGAACTCCTTCCTTCCCTCCTCTCCCTGAACTCCCTCTTTTACACCTTCCTTCCTCTTACACCTACCTCTCCACTTGCATCATTCTCCCCCATTCCTCCCTCCTCCCCCCATACTCCCTTATCCCCCCCAGACACCTTCCCCCTCCGAACTCCCTCCTTCCCTCCTCCAAACTCCCTCTTTTACACCTTCCTTCCCCCTTACACCTATCTGCCCACTTGCACCATTCTCCCCCATTCCTCCCTCCTCCCCCAATACTCCCCAGAGACACCTTCCCACCTCTGAACTCATTCCTTCCCCTGGACATCTTCCCCCCTCTGAACTCCCTCCCTTATACCTACCTCCCCACTTACACCTACCTCCCCAATTACACCATTTCCCCCCATTACGCCTACCACCCCCCTTACTCCCTCCTCTCCCCGTACTTTTTACCGGTGTACATGGGCATTAAAGGTAGAGACAACATATGCAGCTCTCAGATAATTAATTCTCTTGGAAGAATTTAAAGATTCCATCCTTCAGTAGTTACAACTCATGTGGAAGAACAGAGAGTTAAAACGGCTAGGCAAGCAGCAGAGATAGCTGATGGTTATGAGCTAGTCCATAGATCTAAACCTTTTTTTGTCACTCGTTTAAACCCGAGAAGGATAAAAAGTGGGAAGGTGAAAGGAAGGTAGCTAGTCAGGGAAGAGAGGAGCAGTTGGAAATTTTCAGGAAGTTTCTCCTCAGACCAAAAAGGAAGGTGCTGAGGGTAGAAATAACACTCGAAAACTTAGGTGTTTTCATTGTAATAAGGTTGGGCACACAAAGTCAATGTGTTGGAGGTTGCAGGGAAAACCTATTGCAATAGTTGGAATGCAGAAAAGTTCTGGAGATACGAGTATTGTGGATTCAGAGATCTAGAAGCAGGAAAAACAGTGGTTTGTGTACAGGTGAAACAGGAATTATCAATGATAGGTAAAGAAGTGGGGATGTGTTTACAATTTACCCAAGGGAGTTCAGAAGGGCAGGTTACAGAAATGTTTAAAGATTTTGTGTAATTTTGTGTAAAGGGAAAATCTTTCCATGTGCACAGGGTGGAGCAGGCAAAGATATTAAAATTTTAAGGGATACAGGGGCTAGTCAATCCTTAATGTTATGGGATAGTGCTATTTGTTGTCCAGAGGGAGTATTGCAGAAAAAAGTGGTAATAAGTGGAATTCATGGAGATACTAAACCTATTCCATTGTGGAAGGTAAATTTAAAAAGTAAATCGAAAAAAGGTGAGGTGATTGTTGGAGTGGTGGAGTAATTGCCCATTGCAGGGGTTCATTTTATCTTAGGTAATGATATAGCTGGGTCACAGGTGTTGGTGATGCCTACTGTAGTTGAGCAGCCTGTGGAGGTGCATTCAACAGAGGTGTTGCAGAAATAACATCTTGGATTGTTTTCAGATTATGTAGTAATGAGATCACAAACTCACAGGTTGAAACAGGAGGAGGAGGAATCTAAAAGGCACGGAAAAGATGCTGATATCCAGTTAATGCTGATATCCAATTAGCTAGATCTGTTTTTGAAAAGATTGTGCTGGAAGAGAAGGTTGAAGAGAATGAGGTGGAAGTGTTTAGTTCAGTTGGATTGGTAGAGTTACAGCAGAGGGATTCATTAGTAAAGAAGTTATATCAGACAGCTTATTTGGAAGCAGAGAAGTGTTATTACCTTAAAGGTAATGTGTTAATGAGGAAGTGGAGGCCATCTCATGTTTCAGCAGATGAGAAATGGGAGGTAGTACATCATAGTTATACCGTCTGGCTTCAGAAATGAAATATTGAGAATAGCTTATGAAATTCCAATGGCTGGATATTTGGGAATTAGGAAAACTTAGGCAAAAATAGAAAAACATTTCTATTGGCCTGGATTGCATAAAGATGTAGTCAAATTCTGTAGATCATGTCCCATGTGTCAGGTGACAGGAAAACCTCAAGCAGTAATTAAACCAGCACCTTTAATTCCGATTCAAGCATTTGAGGAACCTTTTATGATGGTCCTGATTGATTGCGTAGGGCCCCTCCCTAAGACTAAAAGTGGAAATCAGTACTTGCTGACAATAATGGATATGTCTGCAAGGTTTTGGAACCAATACCTTTATGAAATATTACAGCAAAGTGAGTTGTAGAGGAGTTGACTACATTTTTTTTTGCAAGATATGGTTTACTAAAAGAACTACATTTAGATCAGAGTTTGAATTTCATGTCACAGCTGTTTAAGGAAGTAATGAACAGCCTGGGGATAAATCAATTTAAGTCATCAGCTTATCATTTTGAATCACAAATTGTTTTAGAGAGATAGCATCAAACTTTAAAAACCATGATGAGAGCTTATAGTCAAGACTATCCACAGGATTGGTAACAGGGGATTCTATTCTTGTTATTTGCTTTTAAGGATGCTCATAATGAATCAACAAAGTTTAGCCCTTCTGAATTAGTCTATGGTCATGAAGTAAGAGGACCACTTAAGGTGATTCAGGAGAAACTAGTGGGTCAGAATTCAGAAACTGCTCTCCTGGATTATGTAACAAACTTCAGAGAAAGATTGAACAGAGCATGTGAGTTAGCTAAGGACCATTTAAAGATATCACAGCAGGAGATGAAGGCAATGGTAGATAAGAGGGCCAAGGCCTACACTTTTGTTGCCAGGGAAAAAGTGTTAGTTTTGTTACCAATGTTAGGTGAACCATTAAAGGCAGGGTTTAGTGGGCCTTGCTGGATTGAAAAGAAACTGAGTGAGGTAAATTATTTAATAAATACTTCAGTTAGAAGAAAGAAACAGAGGATGTGTCATGTAAATATGCTTAAAAAGTACTCTGACTGGGAAGATAACCAAAGGAGGTATTAGTGATGGTAGATAAAGAGAAAGAGGTAGAAATGAAAGACTCTGAAATTGATTTTCTTCTAATCAAATTGGACAATGAGGGGGTACATAAAAATGTGAATGTAATATTGAGTTACCTTCCAGACAAGTGTCAAAGTGATTTGGAAAAGCTATTGCAGTCACGCAAAGCTGTTTGTGTGAATAAGCTGGGGAAGACAAATTTAGCTACACATGATATAGATGTTTCAATGAGGCAACATCCTTATAGATTAAGTCCAGTGAAATTATCTCAAGTACAGAAAGAAATCAAATCCAGTTCAGAATTACATCACAGAGTCTAGATGCAGTAACTGGAGTTCACCTATTATGATGGTACCGAAGCCAGGTAGAACACAAAGACTGTGTGGATTATCGAAAAGTAAATGCAGTGACAAAAGTGATTCATATCCTATTCCATGGTTGGAAGATTGTATTGAGAAAGTGGGACAGAGTTTATCACAAAGATTGACTTGCTGCAAGGATATTGGCAAGTACCATTATAGGAGCGAGCAAAAGAAATATTGTTTTTGTGATGCCAGATGGACTATATCAGTTTAAAGTAATGCAATTTGGTAAGAAGAATGTACCAGCAACATCTCAAAGACTGACAATGTAATTGCAGGACTGAGCAATTGTGTTGTTTATATTGACAACTTGGTAGTTTTCAGTCAAACGTGGGAGGAGCATTTATAACATCTGAAAGAACTGTTTGGTCGACTGCGAGAAGCTAATTTGGTGGTGAACTTGGTTTAGAGTGAATTTGCAAAAGCGCAAGTTACATATCTAGGCCATACTATTGGACAATGTCAGATGGCTCCAAGAGATGTGAAAGTAAAAGCCATCATGAATTTCCCAGTGCCTACAACAAAATGAGAAATTTTGAGATTTCTGGGCATGAGTGGATTTTACCAGAAGTTTGTACCAAATTTTAGCAGTGTGGTTGCTCCATTGACTAAACTACTAAAAAGGAACAAGAAGTTTCAATGGACACAAGAGTGTCAGAAGGCATTTGACAGTTTCAACATTGCACCAGTTTTGGCAGTGCCTAATTATGGCAAGCAGTTTAAATTGTTGGTGGATGCAAGTGATTTGCATATTGGTGCTGTGTTGTTGTAGGAAGATGAAACTGGAATTGAGAAGCCAGTAGGATATTCTTCACGGAAGCTGAATGTACATCAGAGAAAATACTCAACCATTGACAAAGCGACTCTAGGTCTGGTGTTAGTGTTGCATCATTTTGAGGTTTATGTTGCAAGCAATTCGTCAGAAACAATTGTTTATGGAGACCAAAATCCTTTAAAATTTCTGGACAAATTTTGAGACTGTGAGACTATTCAGATGGAGTTTACTATTACAATCATTTAATTTACAGATTATACATGTGGCTGGATGAGAAAATTGAATAGTGGATGCAATGTTGAGAGCTTAAAGTTCAAAAGAGATTGGACATTTAAAATGTGATACAAAGAATGTGTATGGATTGTTATGTTAATGCATGCACCTTTAATGTAATAGTTTCTGTATACAGATAAATACAGTAAATAATGTAAGATGGGTTGAGAAAATGAAATTCTTTTAAAATTATAATGGTTAATTTTTCCATATGGATGGAGGTGTCACAGAACTATCATATTTTTCATAATATTATTGGGGGATATTGTAAAGTAGGCTTATGTTTGTGCGTGTGGATGATTCTGTCTGTGTGGCTGATTTACTTAAAGTAGAGACGATAGGCTGCAAGGTTGAAATTATCAAAAGAGTTAAGTGTAAAAGGACACGTGAAATGCCAATGAGTGAACTAGGGTAAAGTCTCAGCAGAGAATAAAGGAAATTAATTAATTTTGCATTTGAAATTAAATTTGCATTTTAAGATAAGTGGAGAGGTGTTTGGTTTTCAAAGATACATGGTAGGATGTTTACAACTAACAAAATAAATAGGGCAGCTTATTATGTTGATTTTTCCCAAAAGTGCTGGCCATAATGACAACATGGAAGATTTTTATATTATGGGCAAAGTAAAGACATAGGAGAACAATGGGATTTACAGATTAAAGAGGAAGAAATATATTTAAAGAAGGATTAGTAGGCTTTGTATGGATGGCCATGTAAGATCTGAAAGATACAACGTGTGAAACAGATTGGGGAAAAGCCTCTAGCCACTTTGCAGAAATCTGCTGTTCCAGTAACCAAAGTTGTGTTAAAAGTCTTTGGAATTCCACTGTCAAGTCGGTGCTTGTGGTAACCTTGCTGGATTGTCTATATAAATTTAAAATCTATTTTGGACTGTTGCCTTAAAGGGGGTGTGTTGTTGGGAGTCTGATTAACTAGCAATTTTGGGAATTGTTATAATATTAAGTAACCGTGTAATTGTAATCTTATGTATGTGTTTTATTTTGTTAATAAGCATTTTTAATTTAATTTTTAAAATCTCTAAAGCTGTTAGTGGACTCATTACTTCTGAATTCAAATCTTCTTGTAATAAATACAAATTGCAAAACCGTTGTGATTGCATGGCCAAGTTTGGATTTGGTCAGCGTAGCAAATACCACCTGCCGTATCATGACAATTGGGATAAGGAGACTTGCATGTATCAGAAAGGTAGTAAATTTCTTGAGTGTGTCTGGGATAGTTCTCTGCGGCATTTTGTCCTAGATCAGCAAGGGGCAGGCTATATTAAAATTAGTAATGAGAAATGAGCGAGATTCAGTGAACAGCTTTACAGTGCTTGAACGTTTACCTGATATTGATCATAACATGATTGATTTCAACATAGTGTTTGAAAGGGAGAAATACAAAACAGCTACTAAGTATCTAGATTTAGGTAAAGTGGACTTCAGTCAGATGAGACGGACACTGCCCACAGTAAACTGGGCAAATCTGTTAATGGGCATTCTAGAATGGCCAGAAGGTATGTTGAATAATTATTTTGTGTCAGTATTTACTGTAGAGAAAGAGGTCAGCATGCTAGACATCCCAAGGAAACAGGGAAATCATTATTCATGCTAATGAGATGCTAAAGTATTGAAATTAAGTTCCTGATGTATGGTGGCGGGAAGTGCAGCCCGCTATTGACGGGTGGAGCAGACAATCACAAACTGGTTTCACGATGGCATAAAACCAATTTTTGGCCTTCTTGCCAAACTTAATTTCAATACTTTAGCATCTCATTTGCATGAATCAGGCACAGCCACTCATCCAAATTAACATAAGCAAAATAACAGTATTAAAGAAAATAACAAATCTCCAGGACAAGATGGTTTCCATCCCAGGGTTTTACAAAAAGCAGGTGAAAACATTGCAGATGCCCTCATTATAATCTTCCAAAGTTCTCTTGACTCGGAAGCCATACTTTTAGATTGGAAAATTGTGCATCTCACTCTGCTAATTAAGAAACATGGAAGAGTGAAACCAGAGAATTATGGAGCGGTTAGCCTAATAACTACTGTATCTGCTGTAGGAAAATTACTAGATTCTATAATTAATGATAGGGTGCTTGAAAACTTGATAATTTTCAGCTGATCAGAGAAAACCAGCATGGATTTGTAAAGACATGAAAACAAAGAATGCTGGAAAATCTCAGCAGGTCTGACAGTATCTGTGGAGAGAAAGACAGGGTTAACATTTCGAGTCCATATGACTTCTTCAGAGCTAAAGGAAAGTGGAAATTCTAGAAATATAGAAATGAAATGAAGAAATGTAAAACTGAAAGGTAGAAATGGTAGTAGAAAAATCACATTTCTGCTTCCCTTTAGCTCTGAAGAAGAGTCATACAGACTCAAAACGTTAACACTGTCTTTCTCTCCACAGATGCTGTCAGACCTGCTGAGTTTTTCCAGCATTTTTTTCTTTTTGTTTCAGATTTCCAACATCCGCGGTATTTTGCCTTTATATTATGGATTTGTAAAGGATAGATCATGCCCGGCGAACCCAATTTAAGTTTTTGAAGAGGTGGCTAAATTAATGGACAAGAAAAAGTCTATGGATGTAATTTATCTGGACTTCCAGAAGGCATTTAATGAAGTCCCTCATAAGAGGCTGTTAACTAAAGTTACCTAGAAACATAGAAAGTTTATAGCACAGAAGGCCACCATCCAGCCCAATGTGTCTGTGCTCGGCAAAGAAGAGCTGATCAGCCTAATCACACTTTCCAACTCTTGGTCTGTATCCCTGTATGATATGACACATGGGTTGGAATTTTCTGGCTCAGGTTGGCATTGGGCATCATGGCAGGCAAGGGGACAATATGGCAAGAAGGCCAAAAATTGGTTTTATGCCATCGTGAAACCAGTTTGTGATTGTCTGCTCCACCCGTCAATAGCGGGCTGCACTTCCCGCCACCATACATCAGGAACTTAATTTCAATACTTTAGCATCTCATTATAAGCCCTGCCCACCAGAATCAACCCCCCACGTCAAATTTACCAGGCGTCGGTGTAACTTCAGAACAGCTTCACAATTGCCTTTAAAAGGATTCCACCTGGCTACCTGAACTTCGAGGGGAGCTCGGAAGTGAGTGCACACAATCTTGTGCAGCACTTGCTTGCATCACCTGTAGGACATCAAGGAAGAAGCACCATGCATCCATGAGGAGCACAATCAAGTCGTTTTTTTCCCAGCTTGGGGTAAAGTTCTCCCAGACTTTGTCCTACTCACTCACCCCCCCCTCCCCTGGCCCTTGCCCACCCGTCATGCCACCTCATCGTCCATGCCAACTTATAACCCCCATCCATCCCATGCCCCCATATACCCATAACCCCTCCATGCCAACTCACACCCAATGCCCCCTCCATTCCATCTCATAATGCCACCTGCAGAGCCATTCACTCAATATCCACCATAAGCAAACTTCAGGAGCCATGTCAAGATGAAAAAAATTAAACTTCTAATAATCTAATACAGCTCTTACTCATTCACACTTGATACTGAAAATAATTCTCATTCATGAAACCCATTCAAAGAATTTAAAATTCCCTCAAGTGTTCAATCCATCATAAAAACAAACAGTAATCACATCAAAGACAACTAATCATTTAATATCCTCATTAAACTATAAATCAAAATATGAACTCAGCATCACCCCTTTTGTAGATTTTGAAACTCAGCCAAGCATTCATAATGACCTCAGCTTGTAATATCAGCCCTTGAGAAATGTCAACAAAAAACTTCATAGAAACTGCAGATACAGATGGTCATTTCTTTTTCTAACCTACACCAGATGCCCTGTCAATCAAATCGCTCCAGCAGAAAGCTTTTTAAAACTCTAACAGCTTCACCCTGTATTTTTTCATGTTTAAAGGGCTTGACATGAGCATGACACTTAGACAGACCTTACACGCCCTTCAAGAGTAGTTACATGTGGTTCATCATTTCATGACTCCCACACTGCAGGGTAAGGCCCTTAGAACAGCCAAAATGGGCCTGTTTGAACTCAGCACTAAATTCAAATGTCTTTGCAGGGTTCAGGTTTCTGGCCTGTAGGATTCACATCCTGCCCCCTCCCCCCTGCCGGCAAAATGGGATCTGCTTGGAATGGGGGTGGGACTTCTGCATCCGGGTCTTGCTTGTTATTTTTAAAGATTTCTGGAGTCAGCCTAACTCCATGAAAATCCATCCTAGGCAGTAAGATGAAGCAGAAAAAGGGTGCATATGACAGATGTCAAGTGGATGATATAATTAAGAACTGGACTGAATATAGAAGATTCAGAGTCAAGTGAAAAAAAAATAAGAGAAGCAAAGAGAGAGAATGAGAAGAGACTGGCAGCTATCTTAAAAGGGAATCTGGAAGTCTTTTATAGGCAAATAAATAGTAAAATGGTGGCAAAAGGAGGATTACTGCTGATTAGGGACCTAACAGGAGATTTACACACAGTGGCTGGGGGACATGGCTGAGGTACTAAATGACTACTTTGCAACTTTCTTTACCAAGGAAGAAGATGCTGCCTAAATAGCAAAAGAGATAGGCTAAAAGATGATAAAGAGGAAGTTGTTAAATAAGCTGGACCAGATGAGATTAAGATATTGAGAGAAGTACAGCTGGAAATTATCTTCCAATCCACTTTAGATACAAGGGTGGTGCCAGGACTGGAGAAATGCAAATGTTACACCCTTGTTCAAAAAGGGTGTAATGATTAACCTAGCAACTTAAGATCAGTCAGTTTAACTTTGGCGGTGGCAAAGCTTATAGAAATGATCATTATATACGAAATTAACAGTCAATTGGACAAACGTGGATTAATTTTGGAAAGCCAGCATGGAGACAGGATTGATAAAGTTAATACAGTTGATTTGCTGTACCTGGTCATCCAATAGGCATTTGACAAAGTGCCATGTAACAAGTTTGTTAACAAAGTTGAAGCCCATGGAATAAAAGGGACAGTAGCAGCTTGGATACAAAATTGGTTGAATGACAGGAAACAGAGAATAGTGGTTAAGGGCTGTTTTTCAGACTGGAGGAAGGTTTATAGTAGAGTTACCCAGGGTTGGTATCAGGACACCTGCTCTTCCTGATATATATTAATGACCTAAACTTTGGTGTACAGAGCACAATTTCAAAATTTGCAAACAATACAAAACTTGGAAGTACTGTGAACTTTGAAGACGATAGCATACAACTTCAAAAGGACATACTCAGCAGGTCTGGCAGCATCGGCGGAGAAGAACAAAGTTGATGTTTTGAGTCCTCATGACCCTTCAACAGAACTAAGTAAAAATAGGAGAGGGGTGAAATATAAGCTGGTTTAAGGTCGGGGGGGTGGTGGGGGGAGAGAAGTTGGGGGGGTGGTTGTAGGGACAAGCAAGCAGTGATAGGAGCAGATAATCAAAAGATGTCACAGACAAAAGAACAAAGAGGTGTTGAAGGTGGTGATATCTAAAAGAATGTGCTAATTAAGAATGGATGGCAGGACACGCAAGGTACAGATAGCTCTAGTGGGGGTGGGGTGAAATAAGACTAAAAGGGCATAAAAGGTATAGATTTAAAAATAATGGAAATAGGTGGGAAAATAAAACTCTATATAAATTATTGGAAAAAATAAAAGGGAGGGGGAAGAAACGGAAAGGGGGTGGAGATGGAGGAGGGAATTCAAGATCTAAAGTTGTTGAACTCAATATTCAGTCCAGAAGGCTGTTGAATGTGTTGATGATATTCAATGTTGTGCTTGTTGTTCAATTTTTTAGTGTTTTTTAGGAAGATGAGGTGCTGTTCCTCCAGTTTGCGTTGAGCTTCACTGGAACAATGCAGCAAGCCAAGGACAGACATGTGGGCAAGAGAGCAGGGTGGAGTGTTAAAATGGCAAACGACATCAAGGCCCAACACTCCTTTCAAGTGAAGCAGCATTTCACTTGCATTTCCCCCAACTTAGTCTACTGCATTCATTGCTCCCAATGTGGTTTCCTCTACATTGGAGAGACCAAATGCAGACTGGGCAACCGCTTTGCAGAACACCTTCAGTCTGCCCGCAAGAATGACCCAGACCTCCCTGTCGCTTGCCATTTTAACACTCCACCCTGCTCTCTTGCCCACATGTCTGTCCTTGGCTTGCTGCATTTTTCCAGTGAAGCTCAACGCAAACTGGAGGAACAGCACCTCATCTTCCGACTAGGAACTTTACAGCCTTCCGGACTGAATATTGAGTTCAACAACTTTAGATCTTGAACTCCCTCCTCCATCCCCACCCCCTTTCCGTTTCTTCCCGCTCCCTTTTGTTTTTCCAATAATTTATATAAATTTTTCTTTTCCCACCTATTTCCATTATTTTTAAATCTATACCTTTTATGCCCTTTTAGTCTTATTTCACCCCACCCCCACTAGAGCTATCTGTACCTTGCGTGTCCTGCCATCCATTCTTAATTAGCACATTCTTTTAGATAATATCACCACCTTCAACACCTCTTTGTTCTTTTGTCTGTGACATCTTTTGATTATCTGCTCCTATCACTGCTTGCTCATTCCTACAACCACCCCCCTGCAACTTCTCTCCCCCCCACCCCCTGCCCCCCACAGCTTATACCAACTTATATTTCACCCCTCTCCTATTTTTACTTAGTTCTATTGAAGGGTCATGAGGACTCGAAACGTCAACTTTGTTCTTCTCCGCCGATGCTGCCAGACCTGCTGAGTTTTTCAGGTATTTCTGTTCTTGTTTTGGATTTCCAGCATCTGCAGTTTTTTGTTTTTATTCAAAAGGACATAAGCAGGTTGGTGGAATGGGTGGACAAGTGGCAGATGAAATTTAATGCAGATAAGCGTGAAGGTATCTTCCTGGATTCATTTTGGTAGGAAGAATGTGGAGAAACAACATAAAGGATACAATTCTAAAGGGGGTGCAAGAGCAGAGGGACCTGGGGACCAGAGTAATGGAGAGAAACTGTTCCCACTGGTGAAAGGATTGAGAACCAGAGGACACCGATTAAAGTTGATTGTCAAAAGAAGCAATGACAACATGAGGAAAAACCTTTATACACAGCAAGTGGTTTGGATCTGGAATGCACTGAGTGAGAGTGTGGTGGCGAAAGATTCAATCGAGGCCTTCAGAAGAGAACTGGATCATTATCTGAAGAGAAAAAACTTGCAGGGCTACAGGGAAAGGGCCGGGGAGTGGGACTAAGCTGCTCTTGCAGAGAACAGGCCAAATACCCTTCTTCTGTACTGTAACCATTCTATTATTCTCCATCTAAGCATCTCATAATTTTATGACCCCACTATTTAAAAAGGGAGGCAGAGAGAAAACAGGGAATTATAGACCAGTCAGCCTGACGTCGGTAGTGGGGAGAATTCTAGAGTCCATTATAAAAGATTTAATAGCTGAGCACATGGAAAACAGTGGCAGAATTGGACAGAGTCAGCATGGATTTATGAAAGGGAGATCATGCTTGACATATCTACTGGAATTTTTTGAGGATGTAACTAGTAGAGTTGATGGGGGGAGCCAGTGGATGTGGTTTATTTGGACTTTCAGAAGGCTTTAGACAAAGTCCCACACAAGAGATTGGCGTATAAAACTAAAGTGCATGGGATTGGGGGTAGTGTATTGAGATGGATAGAAAACTGGTTGGGAGACAGGAAACAAGGAGTAGGAATAAATGGAAACAAAAACAGAATTACCTGGAAAAACTCAGCAGGTCTGGCAGCATCGGCGGAGAAGAAAAGAGTTGACCTTTCGAGTCCTTATGACCCTTCGACAGAACTTGAGTTCGAGTCCAAGAAAGAGTTGAAATATAAGCTGGTTTAAGGTGTGTGTGTGTGGGGGGCGGAGAGAGAGAGAGGTGGAGTGGGGGTGTGGTTGTAGGGACAAACAAGCAGTGATAGAAGCAGATCATCAAAAGATGTCAACAACAGTAATACAAAAGAACACATTGGTGTTAAAGTTAAAGTTGGTGATATTATCTAAACGAATGTGCTAATTAAGAATGAATGGTAGGGCACTCAAGGTATAGCTCTAGTGGGGGTGGGGAGAGCATAAAAGATGTAAATAAATAAATAAATAAATAAATAAATAATTTTTTTTTCTTTTTCTCTTTTTATAATGGAAATAGGTGGGAAAAGGAAAATCTATATAATTTATTGGAAAAAAAAGAAAAGGAAGGGGGAAACAGAAAGGGGGTGGGGATGGGGGAGGGAGCTCCCCCTTCCTTTTCTTTTTTTTCCAATAAATTATATAGATTTTCCTTTTCCCACCTATTTCCATTATAAAAAGAGAAAAAGAAAAAAAAATTATTTATTTATTTATTTATTTACATCTTTTATGCTCTCCCCACCCCCACTAGAGCTATACCTTGAGTGCCCTACCATCCATTCTTAATTAGCACATTCGTTTAGATAATATCACCAACTTTAACTTTAACACCTATGTGTTCTTTTGTATTATTGTTGTTGACATCTTTTGATGATCTGCTTCTATCACTGCTTGTTTGTCCCTACGACCACACCCCCACTCCACCTCTCTCTCTCTCCCTCCGCCCCCCACACACACACCTTAAACCAGCTTATATTTCAACTCTTTCTTGGACTCGAACTCAAGTTCTGTCGAAGGGTCATGAGGACTCGAAAGGTCAACTCTTTTCTTCTCCGCCGATGCTGCCAGACCTGCTGAGTTTTTCCAGGTAATTCTGTTTTTGTTTTTGTTTTTGATTTCCAGCATCCGCAGTTTTTTTGTTTTTATTTTTGTTTTTATCTCTAGGAATAAATGGATCTTTTTCCAAATGGCAGGCAGTGACTAGTGGGGTACTGCAGGGATCAGTGCTGGAACCCCAGTTATTCACAATATATATTAATGATTTAGATGAGGGAATTAAATGTAAAATCTCCAAATTTGCAGATGACACAAAGCTGGGTGGGAGGGTGAGCTGTGAGGAGGATGCAGAGATGCTTCAGTGTGATTTGGACAAGCTGAGTGAGTGGGCAAATGCATGGCAGATGCAATATAATGTGGATAAATGTGACGTTATCCATTTTGGTAGCAAAAACAGGAAGGCAGATTATTATCTGAATGGCTATAAATTGAGAGAGTGGAATGTGCAACGAGACCTGGGTGTCCTGTACACCAGTCGCTGAAGGTAAGCATGCAGGTGCAGCAGGCGGTAAAGAAGACAAATGGTATGTTGGCCTTCATAGCCAGAGGATTCAAGTACAGGAACAGGGATGTCTTGCTGCAATTGTACAGGGCCTTGGTGAGACCACATCTGGAATATTGTGTACAGTTTTGGTCTCCTTATCTGAGGAAGGATGTACTTGCTATACAGGGAGTACAGCGAAGGTTTACCTGACTGATTCCTGGGATGGGAGGACTGACATATGAGGACTGATTGAGTCGATTAGGATTATATTTGCTGGAGTTCAGAAGAATGAGGGGGGATCTCATATAAACCTATAAAATTCTAACAGGACTAGAGAGGGTAGATGCAGGAAGGATGTTCCCGATGGGTAGGGGAGTCCAGAACCAGGGGTCACAGTCTGAGGATATGGGGTAGACCATTTAGGACTGAGATGAGGAGAAATTTCTTCACCTAGAGAGTGGTGAGCCTGTGGAACTCGTTACCACAGAAAGTAGTTGAGACCAAAACATTGTATGACTGAATTAGATATACCTCTTGAGGCGAAAGGGATCAAAGGGTATGGGGAGAAAGCAGGAGCAGGCTAATGAGTTGGATGATCAGCCATGATCATAATGAATGGTGGAGCAGGTTTGAAGGGCCAAATGGCCTACTTCTGCTCCTAGTTCCTAT
The DNA here is from genome assembly GCF_017639515.1 of Carcharodon carcharias. Taxonomy (NCBI): domain Eukaryota; kingdom Metazoa; phylum Chordata; class Chondrichthyes; order Lamniformes; family Lamnidae; genus Carcharodon; species Carcharodon carcharias. The sequence continues at coordinate 30,706,680 of NC_054481.1, read as the reverse complement.
GTTTCTATTCACCTTAATTAAATGTGCCTTCAGCCTCCTCTCTTCCAAAGAAAACAACCCCAGTCTATCCAATCTTTCCTCCTAGCTAAAATTCTCCATTCCTGGCAACATCATCATATATGTGCTCTGTAGCTTCTCCAGTGAGATCACATCTTTCCTGTAAATACGGTGATCAGAACTGCATGCAGTACTCCAGCTGAGACCTAACTGGTGTTTTATAAAGTTCTAGAATAACCTCCCTGGTCTTACAGAATCACTGAATGATTACAGAACAGAAGGAGGCCATGTGGTGCATCATGTCCGTGCTGGCTCTCTGAGAGAACAACCCAGCTAGTCCCACCAGCCGCCCTTTCCCAGTAACCCTGAGCATTTTTTCACTTCAGATAATTATCCTCAATTGAATCTCTCTTCATCATACTCTGAGGCGATACATTCCAGATCCTAACCACTGACTGCATTAAAATGTTTTTTCCTCATGTTGCTTTTGGTTCTTTTAACTTAAATCGGTGTCCTCTGGTTCTCAACATTCTTACCAATGGGAACCGTTTCTCCCTATCTGCTCTGTCTTTCTAGACCCCCTCATAATTTTGAACACTTCTATCAAATCTTCTCTCAACTTTTTCTGTTGTAAGGAGAACAATCCCAGCTTCTCTAATCTATCCACACAACTGTCCTCATCCCAGGAACCATTCTTATAAATCTTTTCGCACCCTCTCCAAAGCCTTCGCATCCTTCCCAAAGCGTGGTGCCCAGAATTGGACACAATAATCCAGCTGAGGCTGAATGTCTGTTGTATAAAGGTTCATCATAAACCTTGTTTTTGTAATCTATGCCTCTATTTATAAAGCACAGCGTGCCTTTGGGGAGACAGCAGTGTAGTTGTAGATCAGTGGCTAAGCTAATGCTCAAGGGACGTGGGTCCAAATCCCAATATGGCAGCTGATGGAATTTAAATTCAATTAATAAATCTGGAATATAAAGCTAGTCTCAATAATGGTGACCATGATAGTTACCAAAACCCAACTGGTTCACTAATGTCTTTTAGGGAACGAAATCTGCCATTTTTATCTGGAGGCCTACATATGACTCCAGACCCATAGCAATGTGGTTGACTCTTAACTGTCCTCTGAAATAGCCCGACAAGCCACTCAGTTCAAGCACCACTAGGGATGGGCAACAAATTCGGGCCCTGCCAGCAATGCCCATATCCTATGAAAGAATAAAGTTCCTGCATCCCTTTTATATTGTCTCTCTTCATTGTTCCTAGCAAAATGTATGACTTCACACTTCTCTATATTAAATCTCACCTGCCACTTGTCCATCCATTCCGCCACCAATCGTCTTGAAGTCTATTGCCATTCTCTACATAGTTCACAATACTTCCAAGTTTTGTGTCATCAACAAATTTTGAAATTGTGCCCTGTACACCCAAGTAAAGGTAATTAATGTATACTAATATTCTAAGCCTTAGCTAAAATAGAAAGTATCCTGTATACCTTCTTAATCAGCTTATCTACCTGTACTGCTACCTTTGGGCATCTGTGGACCTGCACTCCAAGGTCCTTCTGTTCCTATATTCATGTCAGTATCCAACCATTTATTGTGAATTCCCTTGCCTGTTTGTCCTCCCTAAATGCATTCTCTCATACATCTCTGGATTGAATTCAATTTGCCACTTTTCTACCCAACTCACCAGTTCATTGTTATCTTTTTGCAGTCTACAGCTTTCTTCCTAACTATCAGCCACATGACCGATTTTTGTACCAAGTTAGTCAGACATGACCATCGCTTAAAAAAATCTCCAAGCTAACTGGCCTTGATTAACTTCTGCCTTTCTAAATGATGATTTATACTATCCCTCAATTTTTTCCAATAACTTGCCCACAAAGAGGTTAGGCTGATTGGCCTGTAATTACTTAGTCTATTACTTCCTTCTTTGTTAAACAACAGTACAACTTTAGCAGCCTTCCACTCCTCTGGCACCATGCCTGCAGCCAGAGAGGACTGGGATCTGATGGTCAGAACAATCTCTATTTATTCCCTTGCTTCTCCAGCAGCCTGGAATACATTTTATCCAGACCTGGTAATTTATCCACTTTCAAAGATGCTAATCACTTTGATATTTCCTCTCTCACTTATGTTCATCCCATCCAATATTTCACATGTCTCCTCCTTAATATGGTGTCTGTCTGCACTGCCTCCCTCTTTTATGAAGACAGATTCAAAGTATTCATTAAGACAGGACTTCCCAAATTGTGGGGTGCGACTGCAGATTTTGATGTCATGAACTCCAAGGCAGCATGGCTGCCATTTGGAGTTGGAATGAGTATGAACAGCTCGGTGGCCCCTTTAAATTCTTGCATTTTTTTCTATTGCTTGTCGTGGCCTAACAGAGAGATCTTTGAGGCCTGATTGTTGCTGCAAAAAAACCAATGAAAATGTAGCTGTTTGTTTTTTTTTTAAAACCCTGCAGTTTAAACAATTCCTGCCATGCTGATCTTCTCCGCTCTCCCTATTCAGGGGCTACTAAAACCCTTCCTCCATTCCTGAGCTAAATACCAGTGCTGCTCAGAAGCTAAACTCCCTCCCTGCTCAGCATTTGAAGTTAACTTCCTCAACCTGCTCAGAAGCTAAACCCCATCCCACTTCTCAGGGGCTAACCATGACCCCCGCACCCAACTCTGCTCAGCACCTAAAGCTAACCATCTCACCTTATTCAGCACCTGAAGCTAACTACCTCACTCAGCCCTGGAGCTAAAGTTTTGCTTCAACATTTTCCAAATGCACCCCCCTTTAATGCCTCAAACTTTGTGTGACTCTGGGGGAAGGGAAGCATTTAACTCCTCAGTGGAAGGGGAGTATTTAGTTCCTCAGTGAGTGGGAAGTGGGGGGGGTTAGCTGCTAACTGAACCCCCTCTCTGCTGAGGAACTAAAACATCTCCCACTCCACTGTCTGGGGTCACACAAAGTCTGGGGTATTAAAGTGGGGTTACGGGGAAAAAGTTTGGGAAGCACTGCATGAAGAACAATGCCCATGTCTTCTGCCTCCACACACAACCCCTGGTCTTTCTGGTCTACCTCTCTGGTCTTTAATCAGCCCTATTCTTTCTTTAGTTATCCTCTTGCTCTTTATGTATTTACAAAACATCTTTGGGTTTTCCTTGATTTTAGTTGCCAACAGTTTTCATGCCCTCTCTTTGTTTTCCTAATTTCTTTTATAATTCCACTCCTGCACTTCTTACACTCCTCTAGGCATTCTATTGTATTGTCCTTGGTATCTGTCATAAGCCCTTCTTTTGTGCCTTATCCAACTCTGTATGCTCTTTACCAGAATTATACCTGAACTCCAAGGGTTAAATTATGAGGGGGAATTTCAAACCGGGTTGTATTCCCTGGAATTCGGAAAGTTTAAGGGTTATTTTGTCAAAATTTGCAAGATATTAAGGGGAACATATAGGATAGATAGAGAGAAATTTTTTCCACTAGTTGGGGTGTCTAGGACTGGGGGCATAATCTGAAAGTTAGAGCCACACCTTTCAGGCGTGAAATTAGGAAACACTTCCACACACAAAGGTTGGCAGAAATTCAAAAATCTTTTCACAAATGGTAATTGAAACTTGGTCACTTGAAAATTTTAAATCTCAGATTGAAAGATTTTTGTTAACCAAAGGTATGAATAGGTATTGGGCAAAGGATCAGCTATGATTTCAATGAATGATGGAACACGCTTGAGGGGCTAATGGCCTCCTACTGCTCCAATGTTATACAAGTTACTGCCGAAGAACTGTACTCCAATAAAACTATTATAAAAGCAAAAAACTGCGGACGTTGGAAATCCGAAACAAAAACAAAAATACCTGGAAAAACTCTGCAGGTCTGACAGCATCTACAGAGAGGAACACAATTAACGTTTCGAGTCCGTATGACTCTTCACCAGAACTAAGGAAAAATAGAAAAGAGGTGAAATATAAGCTGGTTTAAGAGGGGCTGGGACAGGTAGAGCTGGATAGAGGGCCAGTGATAGGTGGAGATTGCCAAAAGATGTCATAGACAAAAGAACAAAGAAGTATTGACGGTGGTGATATTAGCTAAGAAATGTGTTAATGGTGACATTAAGGGTAGAAAGCAGGACGAGCAAGGGACAGATAGCCCTAGTGGGAGTGGGGTGGGGGGAAGGGATCAAAATAGGCTATAAGGTAGAGATAAAACAATGGATGGAAATACATTTAAAAATAATTGAAATAGTTGGGAAAAGAAAAATATATATAAATTATTGAAAAAGGGGGGATCAGAAAGGGGGTGGGGATGGAGGAGAGAGTTCATGATCTAAAGTTGTTGAATTCAATATTCAGTCCAGAAGGCTGTAAAGTGGAAGATGAGGTGCTGTTCCTCCAGTTTGCGTTGAGCTTCACTAGAACATTGTAGTAGGCCAAGGATGGACATGTGGGCATGAGGGCAGGGCGGTGTGTTGAAATGGCAAGTGACAGGGAGGTCTGGGTCATGATTGCGGACAGACCGAAGGTGTTCCGCAAAGCAGTCACCCAGTTTGCATTTGGTCTCTCCAATGTAGAGGAAACCGCATTGGGAGCAGCGAATACAGTTGACTAAATTGAGGGAAGTGCAAGTGAAATGCTGCTTCACTTGAAAGGAGTGTTTGGGCCCTTGGACGGTGAGGAGGGAGGAAGTAAAGGGGCAGGTGTTGCACCTTTTGCAGTTGCATGGGAAGGTGCCGTGGGAGGGGGTTGAGGTGTAGGGGTGATGGAGGAGTGGACCAGGGTGTCCTGGAGGGAGCGATCCCTGTGGAATGCCACCGGGGGGGTGAAGGGAAGATGTGTTTGGTGGTGGCATCATGCTGCAGTTGGCGGAAATGGCAGAGGATGATCCTTTGAATGCGGAGGCTGGTGGGGTGACAAGTGAGGACAAGGGGGACCCTATCATGGTTGTGAGAGGGAGAGGAATGTGTGAGGGCAGATGCACGGAAGATGGGCCGGACACGGTTGAGGGCCCTGTCAACCACCATGGGAAGAAACCCCCTTAAACCAGCTTATACTTCACCTCTTTTCTATTTTTCCTTAGTTCTGGTGAAGAGTCATACGGATTCAAATCGTTAACTGTATTCCTCTCTGCAGATGCTGTCAGACCTGCTGAGTTTTTCCAGGTATTTTTGTTTTTGTTTCCAATAAACTATTGTCCAGGAACTGTATCCAATACTATATCCCCAGTGTGAATCATCACATTTGTCTGACAGCAGTGCCCTGGATACCCACGATGTATCCCTATCACACTCTGTACAAAGCTCTGTTTACACAGTAGTGTGTGGGATTTTTAACCCCCTCATTCTTTACAGTGTACACATTCCCTAATTTTCATAGCTCTGACGTAATTTCCCTGCTTGCTCTGTTTTAAGTGGTTGGCTCCCACCTTTGAGAGATTTCAGTATCTGTCCTGGCATTAGTTGTATCAGCCCTATTTCTAACTTCAATTGGTATTGAGTCCTACTTGGCACTTGGTCACTGAAAATTTGGTTTGATTGAGATCACTTCCCATATAGCCTACTGCTGTGACATTAGAGAACGTTTTAGAAGGACATTTTTTTGGTGGAGAGAGTTCCAGATTTCTACAATTCTTTGTGTGAAGAAGTTCTTCCTGACACCACCCTTGAACAGCTTAGCTCTAATTTAAAACTTTCTGGATTGCCCCACCAAGGAAAGATAGATTTAAGCATCACAGAATCATAGAATTTTTACGATGCAGAAGGAGGCCATTCAGCCCATCATGTCTGCACTGGCTCCTCAAATGAGCATTATAACTTAGTGCCATTCTCCTGCCTTTTCTGTGTAACCCTGCACATTGTTTCTATTTAAATAATACCCTCTTGAATGCCTCGATTAAACCTGCCTCCTCCACACTTCCAGGCAGTGCATTCCAGACCTGAACCACTCATTTTGAACATCTCAGTTAGATCACCCTTTAATCATCACCTACACCAACTCAAGGCCTCTAAGCGAGATTACCATTATGACCAAATTAGGGCAGCAATGTGTTTCTGAGCCCAAATCCTTTAGGAACTGGTTTCAGTACACACACTTATTTCATATAGAACCCCCACTACTAGCAGAGAGATTAGACTGATTTAAACCTAACCTAGTCTCAAAGGTGGAAGGGTCATGTGCTAACCCACTCCACCAGTTACAGTTGACTCACTTCACCGGCCATCTTACTAAATTTGCTCCTTAAACCAATTATTTTCTCCAAAACTGTAAAGATTTGCACATTGCAGCATACAGAATAATTCCTTCCCTGTAACCATCAAGGTCATATAGCATCTACATTGTGTAGTTTCACGGAAACATTTTGCCTTGACTTACAAAGATGTTGAGGTTAAAGGATAACTCACCTCATGTATCCTGAAGTTTCAGAAATATAACCAAAATACTGGTAAAGATTAGGCAAAATCCTGGTATTTGTCCAACAGGCTTGTTATCGAGAGCAGGTTTCCCTGTAGCCGTTAAGATTATTTCCTTTCAAATGTTATTGACTGTTCAGAGAAACTGCAGACAGGCTCTTGGTAGGTAGAAGGAAACCACAAACAGACCCACACAAGGAACTCTTCTGATCAGACCTGTCTGTCACTTTTCTCTATATTTAAATCCTATGCAACTAAATTACTTTTCTTGAAGAACTCAGTAGCCATTGAGGAACGTGGTCCCAATTGGCGTTTTACTGCACCTGCCAAATCTTTACAGTTACTGCAATTTCTCGGTGAAAGAAACCAGTTTGTCTTCCATTTGTGACATCTCTTCCTGCTGGTTGAATTTTTTTTTTACCTTCCTGTTAGTATATGACAGACAACAGGATGTCGAGAATAATCAGCACATGGTAACTAATCACATTGCAAACAAAATTAGGACCACACAAAAGATGAGTTAGGCTGCAAGAGATACCATCCACCTCAACACAATACACTTGTCAGCTCAGGGGCTGGGCACAGCAAGAGTTACTATACAATGCAATGCAATATACGTGTTAGTGCAGCATTGAGTATGATCACTTGGTCCTTGTTCCCAATATATTTTTTTAAACACTCAATTTCAATTTTACAAGATGGTTCTTATAAATTTCTAATATAACCCAAAATGAAGTGTACCTTCTTTTACCCTTAAACAATAGTAAGAAGAAAATTGAACCTTTTATACTTTGCTCAGATTCCTGCTGCACTATCTTCACCTCAGGAAGATGGGAATCCATCCTTCCAGTCGCTTGTCACTTGAATTCACCATCCTGCTCTCATGATCACATTTCTGTCCTTGGCCTGCTACAATGTTCCGGTGAAGCCCAACGCAAGCTGGAGGAACAGTACCTTATCTTCCAATTAGGCACTTTACAGCCTTGTGGACTCAACATTGAGTTCAACAATTGCAGACCATGAACTTTGTCCTCCATTTTGAATTTGTTTTAATTTTCTTTTTCTTTTCTCCCCCTCATGTGCCAGTCTGTATCTTGTTCTATTTTTTACTTTTAGACAGTGCTGACCCTTTCTCTGCTATTAACACATTATGCTATTTTGCCTTCAGACAGTGCTGACCTTTATTTTGCTATCAACATCTACTCTGGACCAAATCTTTACATTTTAATACTATCACTACCACTCCCTTTGTCTTGTGCTCCATGACATCTTTGTCATTTAATCTCCCCAGCCCTCTAAGCTATCACTGACTTTCTATTTTGCTCCACCTGCCACTCCCCGCTTTTCAACAGCATAAATCCCATCATATTTCCACCTCTCTTCAGTTCCGAAGAAAAGTCATACAGACATGAAACGTTAACTGTTTCTGTCTCAACAGATGCTGCCAAACCTACTGAGTTTTTCGAACATTTTCTGTTTTTATTTCAGATCCAGCATCCGCAGTATTTTGCTTTTATTATATGGGAATCACAGTCTATCTTAATTCATCCACACCCCAACTGTAAGAGAATGCTTCTTCCCTCTCGCATAATTTGGGATTTATCTGCTCGATCTAACTTTCAGAAAAGTGTGTCTCCCTTGACAACTGCATCGCATGTGATCTTTGCAAGTCAGTACTGCTGAGACATTAGAGAACATTTTAGAAGGACATTTTTTTGGCGGAGAGAGTTCCAGATTTCCACAATTCTTTGTGTGAAGAAGTGCTTCCTGACACTACCCTTGAACAGCTTAGCTCTAATTTAGAACTTTCTGGATTGCCCCACCAAGGAAAGTAGTTTTGATCTACTTTAAGCATCACAGAATCACAGAATTTTTACGATGCAGAAGGAGGCCATTCAGCCCATTGTGTCTGCACTGGCTCTCCAAATGAGCATTATGACAGTGTCATTCTCCTGCCTTTTCCGTGTAACCCTGCACATTGTTTCTATTTAAATAATCGTCTAATACCCTCTTGAATGCCTCGATTGAACCTGCCTCCTCCACACTTCCAGATAGTGCATTCCAGACCTGAACCACTCATCTTAATCACCCCATTCCTAGTTGCCCCCAGTGCATTAAGTGTCAACCAATGGTAGCATGGGACTGGAGTTAGACCAGGGCAGGACATTAGAGAACTAGTTGGGTTTTTACAACAATCTGACATTTTGACAGTCATTTTCTGGTGCCAGCACACAAATTAATATGAGATTTGAACTCATAACCTACTAGAGCAGTCTCATAACCACTAGCCTACTGTTCCCTTTGTAAGTCTATCTGATGGCTGAGTCTGATTGAAAATATCTTCATCCACCTATCTAACAGGAGATTGTGAGCTAGCATGTGATACATTCCAATAAGGCATAGGCAAGGGTTCTCCAGTTAATCATTGGGTCTCGCTATATTTACATATCATGTAGGTAAAGGTCCACTCTCATTTATAGGAAAGGTAAGGTCCACTTACAGGAGTGGTCAGTGACACTATACCCGAGAACATCTCGCATGAAAGCCTGGGCTCCTGTACAGCTTATGTCACAGAAGTAGGATGCTCACCAGACACCAGAGATTGGTTACAATAAGGTGATTCAACAACAGTATGGTCCAAATTTCAACATCAACAGCAATTCATATTGTGGCCTGGCACTGAACTGTAGAGGGCACAGAGAATCCTAGACCTGTTCCTGGCCTATTACCCAGTTGCTGAGCTGTGCTAGAGTAGCGGTTGACATAAGCGGTGTCACAGCAAGAGGAAACAGAAGCAGCCGTCTGTGACGCCCCAATGGTTTATTAGCCTGTCAGTACTCTTGTCAGGCAAAGACACCTAGGAAGCCACCATCTTCAGAAACATAGGTAAAAATGTTTTGGGAGGGGCAGCAAGAAATATAATAAGCAATTAGATAACAAGTCAGCCTTAGAAAGTGAAATCTCAAAATATGTGTTACATCAGGGCTTCACCCTGAAAGAGATCATGTAATATTGACAGACTAACAATATAAACTTCTAAAATTTACAGTTCTACTGGAACTCTTGTGCGTGCAGCTTCAAGCAAAGTCATTTTTTCCACAGTAAGTCACCGGAAACACCTACAAGTTCTAAGAAACAGAGAGCTGATTGGTGCACATCTGGGTTTTGTGGTAGAGGCACTGACTCTATCTGCTTTAGATTCTCTGCCTAGTAGATGGGTTAAGTTGCTGATGGCAGCCTCCAAGAAATGTGCAGGGAACACTGGCTCACAGTTCATGACAGGAGATAATTACAGCTTAATCAAAACATCCCTTATCTGCAATTCAAATAATTGGAGCACAGGGAGCTCACATATGATAATGCACACCTTTTCTAAAAATGAAAAAAAATATAGGTTCATGAAGTAGCACCAAAATATTTAAAATGTTCCCTATCTTGCACTACCCCTATCAGATTGTATGAAGGCTTAATTTTATTTATTCTTTTGTGGGATGTGAGTGTCGCTGGCTAGGCCAGCATTTAGTGCCCATCTCTAATTGCCCTTGAGGAAATGGTGGTGAACCACCTTCTTGAATGACTGCAGTCTGTTTAGTGTAGGTATACAAACAGCTATTAGGAAGGGAGTTCCAGGATTTTGATCCAGCAATGAAAATGGTCATATAGTTCCAAGTCAGGAAGGTGTGTGTCTTGGAGTGGAACTTGCAGGTGGTGGTGTTCCCATGCATCTGCTGCCCTTGTCCTTCTAGGTGGTATAGGCCCCAAGTTTGGAAGGTGCTGTTTAAGGAGTGTTAGGGAGTTGCTGAGGTGCACCTTGCAGATGGTACATACTGCTGCCACTCTGCATTGGTGGTAGAAGGAGTGAATGTTTAAGGTGGTGGATTGGGTGCCAGTCTAGTGGGCTGATTGTCCTGGATGGTGTTAAACTTCTCGAGAGTTGTTGGAGTCATCCAGACAAGTGGAGAGTATTTTATCACACTCCTGGCTTGTGCCCTGTAGATGATGGACAAGCTTTGGGGAGTCAGGAGGTGAGTTACTTGCCGCAGGATTCTCAGCCTCTGACCTGCTGTTGTAACCACAGTATTTATATAGCTGTATTTATATATGTTCTGGGTGGGGTTAGGAAGAGTAGAGTGTCAGTATTTTTGTCTGTGATGTATCCCATTACTTACATTATATAACACCTTCCAAAGTTAAAAATCACTTAGTATGTGGTACAACCAACAACCAGGAATCCAGTAACAAGGGTCTTGTTTGTTTGTTTAGCTGACTACAGTTACCTACAAACAGCACAGTCTGAGTTATAGGGACTTGGGGCTTGCCTTTGGGAATCTTCTGAGATATTAAACCCAAGAGAAATATTGGGAGCAGAAACCCCAAAGCATACCTGTGGTGGCAGCAACATGTGAGCTCAAAATATCACTTAAAGACCATCAGGATACTCAATTTTAAAAAAAATTAAATGAAGTAGAGCCAATAGCAACAGTTAAAAACATGTACATAGGTTCAGAAAGACAAAATGAGCTAGTGGTGTCAGTCTTGGTTCAGTAGTAGCACTTTCGCCTCTTAATTAGAATGTTGTGGGTTCAAGCTTCACTTCAGAAGCTTGACCACATGACATTTCTACCACAAATACCACCATGATGATCTGACAGTCTGTCTCATTGCTTTTTTAGGACATTGTTGTGTGCATATATTCACTGCTGTGTTTGCTTACAACAGTGGCTATGAAGTGCTCTGGGATTTTCTGAGCATATGAAAGGCTACATAAATGTAGTTCTTTCATTTCCTTTAAAATTAGCCAATGTGGCTGCAGAGGAAGTAGCAAAGAAACATTGCAAAGCAGCTAGAATTGCTGTAACCCAAAGCTGTGAAGTTAAGCAGAAGGAGTGGCACAGCCAAAGACCGAGAAGAAGAGTAAATAGAATGGGCACAGAAATACAGAGACATAGAACATTTAAGGCATGGAAGGAAGTCATTTGGCCCATCATGTCAGAGCTAGCTAAAAAAGAGCTATCCAACCCATTCTGCTTTCCAGCTCTCGGACTGCAGCCCTGTAGATTACAGAACGAGATGTGCATGTTCAAGTACTTTTTAAAAATGTGATAAGGGCTTCTGTTTCTTCCAGACTTTCAAACAGTGAGTTCCAGACCTCCACCATCCTCTGGGTGAAAAAACTCTCCTCAATTCCCCTCTAATCCTTCTGCCGATTACTTCAAATTTATGCCCCTAATTTTTGACCTATCTGCTAAAGGAAATATGTCCTTCCTATCCACTGTATCTAAGGCCCTCATAATTTTATACACCTCAATTAAATCTCCCTTCAGCCTCCTCTGTTCTAAAAAAAAACACGAGCATACTTAATCATTCCTCATAGGTAGAATCCTCCATTCCTGGCAACATTGTCATAAATCTCCACTGCACCCTCTCTCGTGCGATCACATTCTTCTTGTAATACAGTGACCAGAACTCTATCAAATACTCTAGCTGTTGTTTAACTATTGTTTTATACAGTTCTTGCATAACATCCCTGCTCTTATAATCTGTGCTGCAACCAATAAAGGAAAATATTCCATATGCCTTCTTAACCATCTTACCTACCTGCCCTGCTACTTTAAGGGATCTGTGGACATGCACTTCAAGGTACCTCTGTCCCTCTATCCATCTTAGTATTCTACAAGTTACAGTGAGCTGTCTTGCTTTGTTTGCCCTTCCCAAACTTCCCTGGCTTGAATTCAATTTGCCACTTTTCTGCCCACTTGACTAGTCCAGTCCATTGAAATCTTCCTGCAGTCTGCAGCTTTCTTTCTCACTACCAACCACACAATTTTTGTATCATCTGCAAACTTCTTAATCATGCCCCTACATTTAAGACTAAATAATTGATATATACCACAAACAGCCAGGGACCCAAGACTGAGCTCTGCAGAACCCCAATGGAAATGGTCTTCCAGTAACAAAAACGCCCTCCAATCATTAACTTTTGTTTCCTGCCACTGAGCCAATTTTGGATCCAACTTGTCACATGCCCTTGGATCTCATGACCAGTCTACCATGTGGGGCCTTGTCAAAAGTCTTGCTAAAATCCATGTAGACTACATCAAACATACCCTACCTTTGTCGTCCCTCCTTGTTACCTCCTCAAGAAATTCAATCATGTAAGTCAGACACCACCTTCCCTTAACAAATCCATGCTGGCTGTCCTTTCTTTGCCTTTCTGAAAACAATTTATACTGTCTTGCAGAATCTTTTACAATGATAGTTTATGCATCTATAGCATTTTCCCCATTGTCCCTTTTAATTCTTCAGTTCAATCCATAAGGCCTCATTTGATGGTCCTTCAGCATATCATCTCACCTCACAGCTGTGATTGTTTCTTAAACCAATATTGTGACCCCCCTCCTTTTTTATCCCCTTCCTATCCTGTCTGAAAACCCTATTAACAAGAATGTAGAGCTGCCATTGCTGCCCTTCCTTAAGCCATGTTTCAGTAATAACTATGGGCTGGATTTTACACTCACCTGCCAGCAAGTTTGAAGATGAGAGGTGTCAATTGAGGCCACTTAAGGGATCATCCTGCCCCCTCCACTATTTTACTCACGGCAGGTAGCCCGGCAGCTTTAGTTGTGCAGGCTGGTGTTGGGCGGTGGTGGGGGTGGGGTGGGGTGGCGGGTGGACACCTCCTTTGCAGGTCTGCTGCGCCCTTTAGAGGCACCCCCACCAAGATCACACTCCTTCATTTATCCCAGCCTCCCCAACACTGCTCTCACCTCCCTCACCTGGGCCTGCCATCCTGATCCTGGCTGTTCACCCTCCACTTTCAGGATGCTCTGCAGCTGCTTAGTGATTGCAAACAGTAGACGAGAGTGGGCACTGAGTGCAAAGAATGAAAAGTGAATAGAATGGGAACTGAGTGTGAAAATTGGATAGAATGGGCACTGAATGTGAAGAGTAGACAGAATGAGCACTAAGTGTGTGGTTCTGTCCTGTGCCTAGTGACATGTGAGGTAGACAAAGCATATGCTTATGCCTGTTTGCATGGCTAGTTTTTCCTGGAACCGATCGCCAGCCTGAGAAGGGTGCCACTCTTCATCAAACATGCCTGACTAGGAGTCTCTCCCGTTCTTACCACCTGTCATAGGCATATTGGAAGGATTTACAGGTTGATAATGAACATTTTTTGGCCATGTTATAAACGCACCTTGTATAGCCATCAAGTCCTGGAGTAGGATTCGAACCTGAAGCATCTGGCTCAGGGGCAGGGGCACTACCCACTGTGCCACAAAACTTCTCCTCCCCACCAGCTGAAGTATTGCGTCCAATTCTGGGCACCACTCTTTAGGAAGGAAATGAAGGCTTTGGACAGGGAGGTTTACTTGTATTGTTCCAGGGATGAGGAACCATAGTTACATAGACAGACTGGAGAAGCTGGGGTTGTACCCCTTATAGCCCAGAAGGTTTATAGGAAATTTGATAGAGGTATTTAAAATTATGAAGAGTTTAGACAGAGTAAATAAAGAGAAACTGTTTCCAATGGTTGAAGGGTCATTAACCAAAGGACATGAATTATAGATGATTAGCAAAAGAATCATGTGTGACATGAGAAAAAACATTTTTTTTGCAACAAGTGGTTAGGTTTGAACTGCATTGCTGGTCTCTTAACTGCAGTGGTGATTGTTGCTTTAAGGCCAGCCTTACTGAGTAAGGGTCACATGGTCAGAACAGTCAATCAGCACCACAGGGCAGTTTATAAGGGAGTTTTCCTAATCTAGAAAATGTATTGTAGCCTTACTAAAGGTCTGCAGCTAATCCAGCAGCTCTGTAAATAAAGTTCATTGTACAAGCCTCTCAGTAATACACTATACTTATAGGTATATTTCACCTCATTTCTATATTTCCTCAGTTCTGATGAAGAGTCATATGGACTCAAAACATTAACTGTATTCCTCTCCACAGATGCTGCCAGACCTGCTAGTTTTTCCAGCTATTTTTATTTTTGTTTCAGATTTCCAGCATCCGCAGTATTTTGCTTTTATCTTAGAGTTTAATTGATTGCCACTTCTCTTCCAGGAATGCCTACCCTGAAGAAGTACTGCTCTTCTCTCCGACAGGATTTCCGCTTGTCTCTTTTGCCCTGTTCGCCTTCATTGCTTTCTATTTCTCTCCTGGTGTTTGACAAGGTGTTTACTAAAACTCGCTTTCACAGCCATATTTCCTTCCTCAGTGATTGTCTCCATCTCCAACTTGTCCCATGTGGATTCCAATTAAAGTTCCATCCCTCATGTTTTGAACCCTCCCAGGAATACAGGTATCTCTGGGACATACAACGCCCATCAGACTGCTGTTCTCGGCACATCCTGAGATCCACACTCAGTGCCATGCGCCGCCATATGAACACACTCGACCTCTCCCTCCAGCAGCACCGACTCAACCTATCTCTAAGCTGTCCTTGTCCCCGGTTTAATTTTATTCTTCGTCTCATGTGACACTTCAACAAGAAACTTTGTCTCTTTCTTTCAGGTGCAAAGGAACGCAAGCTTTAACAACTCAATGACACCAATGCCCATCCAGGGCCATCCACCCCTGCCCGTCCCTCTGTCCCGTCTTCCAATCCCAGCCCTGGCCGTGTATTCACCATACCCCCTGACCTTCCCTCTCTGATGCTGAATGTTCAGTGCTCAGCAAAGGACTTGGCAGAATTTTTCCGTCAGTGAGCCGGGGGCGGGGCCCGCTCACCGACGCGGGATGATGTTGAGGGGAACCCCCGACGTCATCCCACCCCATTTAAATATTCAGGAAAGCGATCAGCTGTCCACCCGCCAACCTGTCAATGGCCAATTGAGGCCATTGACAGGGTAATTAAACCAATTAAAGGCCCTGCCCATCCAACCTTAAGGTTGGCAGGCAGGCCTGGGATCCCAGTGGGCTTCTGAAGAAACATGAAACCTCATCCACCAGCGGGATGAGGTTTTCATGTCGGTTTTAAAAATCTTTAATAAAGTTTCTGTGATACTTATTAACATGTCCCATATCGTGTGACATTGTCACATGAGGGGGACGTGTTAATAATTTTTTTATTTTTCTATTTTTACACTTTCAAAAACTTTCAGCGCTCTCCCAGAGGTGGCACTTAGTCTCAGGGAGATGTGTGCTCTTTCATGCGCATGCATGAAAGACTGCACTCTGACAGTTGGGGAATCCCCCGCTGCCTGCATAGCACTTCCCGTCGGGTGGCCTGCTGGGCTGGCCTTAATTGGCCCACCCACTTAAAATGGCGGCGGGGCCCATTTCGGTGGTGGAGATCGGCCGCCTGCCCACCGCTGAGCCAGTGGGGCCCGCCCGCCCATCAAGGGCAAAATTCTGTCTTCAGTTTCATACATTTATGACCTCACCTCAATGAATTTCGGGCTCAGCACGATGCTGAACTCTTCTTCCACCGCCTTTGTCTCTGTGCTCTCTTCTTTGGGCAGGAGTCCTCTCCCCGTTCAATGGATCCTTTTACCCGCCTCCAAATTCTCCCTCCATCTGGACCTCTCCCTCTGGATTCTTACCTTCTCTCGATCTTTTCATTGAGAACTGTCAGTGCGGCATCAGTCATCTCAATTTCTCTGCTCCTCTCACCCACTCTAACCTATCTCTTTCTGAACTTGCCGCACTCCGTTCTCTCAGGTCCAACCCTGACTTTGTCATCAAACCTGCTGACAAGGGTGGTGCTGTTGTTGTCTGGTGCACTGACCTCTACCACGCAGAGGCTGAGCGTCAACTCGCAGACACTTCCTCCTACCTCCCCCTGGACCATGACCCTACCACTGAACATCAAGCCATTGTTTCCAGGACTGTCACTGACCTCATCTCCTCTGGAGATCTTCCTTCCACAGCTTCCAACCTCATAGTCTCCTAACCTCGGACGGCCTGCTTCTACCTCCTCCCCAAAATCCACATAGAGAACTGTCCCAGCAGACTGATCATGTCAGCCTGTTCCTGCCCCACGGAACTCATTTCTTGCTACCTTGACTCCATTCTCTCTCCCCTTGTCCAGTCTCGTCCCACCTACATCCGCGATTCCTCTGACGCCCTACATCATATCAACAATTTCCAGTTCCCTGGCCCCAACCACCTCCTCTTCACCATGGACGTCCAATCCCTCCACACCTCCATCCTCCACCGGGATGGTCTGAGGGCTCTCTGTTTCTTCCTTGAACAGAGGCCTAAACAATCCCCATCCACCACCGCTTTCCTCCGTCTGGCTGAACATGTTCTCTCACTGAACGATTTCTCCTTAAACTCCTCTCACTTCCTCCAAATAAGAGGTGTGGCTATGGGTACCCATATGGGCCCCAGTTATGCTTGTCTCTTTATGGGGTATGTGGAACATTCCTTGTTCCAGTCCTACTCAGGCCCCCTCCCAAAATTCTTTCTCTGGTACATCGATGACTGCTTCGGTACTGCTTCATGCTCTCGTCTGGACCTGGAAAAATTTATTAATTTTGCTTCCAATTTCCACCCCTCCATCATTTTCACATGGCCCATCACTGACACTTCCTTCCCTTCCTTGACCTCACTGTCTCAATTTCTGGTGATAGACTGTCCACCAATATTCATTACAAGACTACCGACTCCCACAGCTACCTCAACTACAGCTCCTCACACCCCGCTTCCTGTAAGGACATCACCCCATTCTCTCAGTTCCTTTGCTCCATCGCATCTGTTCTGATGATGCCACTTTCAAAAACAATTCCTCTGAGATGTCTTCCTTCTTCCTTAACCGAGGTTTTCCACCCACGGTGGTTGACAGGGCCCTCAACCGTGTCCGGCCCATCTGCTGCACATCTGCCCCCATACCTTCCTCTCCCTCCCATTACCATGATAGCGTTCCCCTTGTCCTCACTTATCATCCCACCAGCCTCCACATTCAAAGGAAGAATCATTGGAAATCATTGCCACAGAAGGCTGTGGAGGCCAGGTCATTGAGTGTATTTAAGACCGAGATAGATAGGTTCTTGATTGGTAAGGGGATCAAAGGTTACGGGGAGAAGGCAGGGAATGGGGTTGAGAAACTCATCAGCCATGATTGAATGGTGGAGCAGACTCGATGGGCCGAATGGCCTAATTTCTGCTCCTATGTCTTATGGTCTTATGATCATCCTCCGCCATTTCCGCCAACTCCAGCATGATGCCACCACCAAACACATCTTCCCTTCACCCCCCTAGCGGCATTCCGCAGGGATTGTTCCCTCCTGGACACTCTGATCCACTCCTCCATCACCCCCTACACCTCAACGCCCTCCCACGGCACCTTCCCATGCAACCGCAGAAGGTACAACACCTGCCTCTTTACTTACCCCTCCTCACTGTCCAAAGGCCCAAACACTCCTTTCAAGTGAAGTAGCACTTCACTTGCACTTCCCTCAATTTAGTCTACTGCATTCGCTGCTCCCAATGCCGTCTCCTCTACGTTGGAGAGACCAAACGCAGACTGGGTGACCGCTTTGCGGAATACCTTCGGTCTGTCCGCAAGCATGACCCAGACCTCCCTGTCGCTTGCCATTTCAACACTCCATCCTTCTCTCATGCTCACATGTCCCTCCTTGACCTGCTGCAATGTTCCAGTGAAGCTCAACGCAAACTGGAGGAACAGCACCTCATCTTCTGACTAGGCACTTTACAGCCTTCCGGACTTAACATTGAGTCCAACACATCAGATCATGAACTCTCTGCTTTATCCTCACCCCCTTTCCAATCCCCTTTTTTCCAATAATTTATATTTTTAAATATATTTTTCTTTTCCCACCTATTTCCGTTATTTTTAAATGTATTTCCATCCAATGTTTCATCTCCACCTTTTAGCCTATTTCGATCCCTTCTCCTTACCCCACTCCCACTAGGGCTATCTGTACCTTGCTTGTCCTGCTTTCTATCCTTAATGTCACCCTTAGCACATTTCTTAGCTAATATCACCACCGTCAACACCTCTTTGTCCTTTTGTCTATGACATCTTTGGCAATCTCTTCTTTGCTTCCATCTCTCACTGGCCCTCTATCCAGCTCTACCTGTCCCACCCCCCCTCAACCAGCTTATATTTCACCTCATTTCTATATTTCCTCAGTTCTGATGAAGAGTCAAATGGACTCGAAACGTTAACTGTATTCCTCTCCGCAGATGCTTTCAGACCTGCTGAACTTTTCCAGCTATTTTTATTTTTCTCTCAGTAATACATCTCTACAACTGCCTTTTGAAATGACCTAGCGAGCAACACAGTTATCAAGAAGGCAGCTGAGCATCACCTTCTTAAGCCAATTAGGGATGGGAAATAAATGTTGACTAGCCAGTGATGCCCACATCTTGCAAATGAGTAAAAAAACTTTAAGGAGAAAAAATTTAAGGGATATCGAGAAAGAGCAAGACTAAGTGAATTTGTCTTCAAAAGAGCCAGTTCAGAAGGCTGAATGGTCTTTCTCTATCATTCCATGGGTGGAATTTAATGCCTTACCCCATGGCAACTTTGGTGGTGGGTGGACATTTAATTAGGCAGGAGGGTGGTGAGTTGGGGATCTGCCCACCACCTTCCCACTTTCATCCTGATTAGGTCTGTGGTGGAAAGGCTCAAGGATGACCTTCCAGCCTCACTGCCAATTGAGGCCTAATCCCACCATCGCTGGTATTGACCCTGTGGCAGATGGGAGGCGCTTGCCGTGTGGGCAGCATGACAAGCAAACTTGTGTGGGGTTGCTTGCAAACTCCAGGAGAGGTATTCCTAATTCCTAGTTCAGAGGTACTCAGTGCCTGATTGAGGGAACCAGCATTGGGAAGGGGGAACACATGGCATTGAATGCAACCCCCCGTCCATGCTGCTGACCCCCCTTCCCCTGCAAACTCACCCACCATCACTCGTCTATGGCCTGGGATCCAGCAACAATACTAGGCCTCGGGTGGCTGTCATGCAAACAGCAGCCACTGCCTCCGTGGTAGCTCTGCTGTTTAACTGAACTGCTGGCCTCTGATTGGCCGGCTGTCAGCAGACAGGACTTCTTCACTACACCCCCAATCCTTCCCCGGGGTCTTCTATCCTGGGGAAGGCCCACCACTGTCCAGTTAAGTGCCTGAGTGCCATCTAATTTGGTAGGCCTTCCCTAAAAGAGGCGATGCAGAGCTCTCACCTGTTCTCGGACAAGACCGCCATTGCCTCTATTAAATACCGCACCATGACTGGGACCAGATTGTGAAGAATAGACAGAGTGAACACCAAGTGGGAAGGTCAAGATTAGGAAATGGGCACTGAGTGTGGAGATGATATAATGGATGTAATTGGTAGAATTGAAAGGGCAGTTGAAAATAAAAATCCTCAGATGGTATTTGAAAGTAAGGAGGGAAGGAGGAGGCATAGTGGAGGGACAGTTGGTTGGAGTTCCAGACAGATGAGCTAGGGTGGCTAAAAGAACAGCTATCAATGGAGTAAGCAGAGACATGAGTTTGAACATCACTGCTGTGGGGTGGAGACAAGGCAATGGTGACATTTGAAAGTGACAATAAGGATCTTAAGTTTGTGGAACCATGGGGACCCAATGGAACCTGATATGGGCTGGGATCATAGATGCGAAAGAATTTGGACAGAATTTTCCAGCCCCTTTGGCATCAGGAGTCATGACGGGTGGGGTGGGTGGTGACAATATGGTGAAACGGCCAAAAATCAGTTTCATGCCGTTGTGAAACCAGTTTGCAATTGTCCATTCCACCCATCAATGGTATGCCGTGTTTCCTGCCACTGCACATCAGGAACCTAAATTCAACACTTTAGCATCTCATTATAAGCCCTGCTCACTGGAATCATTCCCCCATGCTGAATCATCTGGACACCTCTTGCCAATGTGTTTCACAACTGTACATAAGTGATGTGCACTTGGCAAGCTGCACTTCGCTCGGGACTTTGAGGTTTGTTTGCCTACCTTGCTTCGGGCAGCACTTGTGGCCATCGGCACCAGGCTTCGCAGGCAGTACCATATCACTTTTAGGGGGGCTTACGGGCAGGTCTGTACCTACCAGACCAGCCATAAGGCGGAGGTGGCTTTTCAATGGCTGTAGGGCTAGGGCTTGCTTGGGGAAGTGGGAGAAGTGGCCTCAGGCAAGGGAAGAGGTTGCAGGGTGAGAGCTGTACTAGGAAAGGGAGGTATCCCAGGGTGTGTGTGGGGCACATGTTGATTTGTGCAAATGGCCTCAAGATTGTGAGGGCTGAGGAGGCAGTCTCTAGAAGAGGCCAGATGGAGATGTGAGCATGTGTGTGAGAGAGTGAGTGGTGATGTCTTGTTAGCTGGCAGTGAATGTGTTATGGCCTTGTGAGTGTGCAAGTTTATCCTGGCATCATGGATGAGATCATTTGTTCGTTTTCTGCACTGGATGGCCAACCTCTGTGTGCAGCATTGGCAATAACTCGCCTGTGCCACTGCCACCCAAGCCAGAGTGGTAAGACTGATAGGCCTTCTGCGGCCAGAGCAACCGGTAGAGGACATCATGGCAGGTCTCCACAGCATCCAGAAGGCATCCCTGGGATGGGTCACTGAATTGGGGGACTGCACAATGGGCCAAATAGCCTCCTTCTGCACCGTAACAATTCTGTGATAAACGTATTACTTCTGGTGACTCCGTTTGTTCTGCCATTGAAAGCTGTTGTCTTCAGCTACCTGGTTTTTGGAGTTCCAGCTCTCTTATATTTTGCACACTTTAGCTTGCCAGACACGTATAACGAGATGCTCAGATAGGGTGTGACCTGACATTAACGTAAAGGCTGTCGCCATCCATGCCCTGCAAAGAACATCCTTGACACCCACCTTGACCAAACTTTTGATCGCCCCTTCTAATGTCTACTTCTTTGGTTCTGTGTAGACTTTTATTTGGTTAGTTTCTGTAGGACAGTGGAATCTTCCCCTATGTCACAGGCGCTATATTGTTGTCAAGAAGGCAGCCGTTGTTGTGTAATCCTGCGGCCTGAGCCACATAAGGAAACCACAACAAGGCAGTGTTTGACATCTCAATGACATTTTCTTTAACACAGTGTGAAGTTGAATGGAACAGTCGAGTTGCGTTTAAAAAAGCTGTGGTGATGCAGCGCTCCAGCGGGGGGCACTACAGCGGGAGGGAGGACCAGACCGCGGCGGAGCCTCTTGCCTTCATTCCGAACTCGTTATTTAACCGCTGTCTGAGGCGCGAGTAGGGCGAGTTTAAATAATGAAGGTGAAGGAGGCAATCGCGGCTCTGTGTAAAGTGTTGGTTGGGGTATGGGCAGGAGATGGGGCGTCTCCTGCTGCTCTCAGCCCGGAGATATTCCGTAAGGCCAAGTTCAACCGAAATGAAGCGGTGAGAGACGGTGCGGAAGGGCGGAGCCATGATTATTGATGGATGGCGGCAGTGACCAATTAGAGCGTGAACCTGGTCAGGATTTTCTGTCTATCAAAGAGGGAAAGCAATCAGCTTGGAGAGGGCGGGACTTCTTATCCTTTCAATGATATCGGAGCGATGCTGTCGAACTGCTGCTTATTAAAAGGGGCTTTTACAACTGTCATGGAGGGGGGATCGAGGAGGAGGGGAGGGGGATCGAGGAGGAGGGGAGGGGGATCGGGGAGGGGGGATCGAGGAGGAGGGGAGGGGGATCGGGGAGGGGGGATCGAGGAGGAGGGGAGGGGGATCGGGGAGGGGGGATCGAGGAGGAGGGAAGGGGGGATCGGGGAGGGGGATCGAGGAGGAGGGGAGGGGGATCGGGGAGGGGGGATCGAGGAGGAGGGGAGGGGGGATCGGGGAGGGGGATCGAGGAGGAGGGAAGGGGGGATCGGGGAGGGGGATCGAGGAGGAGGGGAGGGGGATCGGGGAGGGGGATCGAGGAGGAGGGGAGGGGGATCGAGGAGGAGGGGAGGGGGATCGGGGAGGGGGATCGAGGAGGCGGGGAGGGGGATCGGGGAGGGGGGATCGAGGAGGAGGGGAGGGGGGATCGGGGAGGGGGATCGAGGAGGAGGGAAGGGGGGATCGGGGAGGGGGATCGAGGAGGAGGGGAGGGGGATCGGGGAGGGGGGATCGAGGAGGAGGGGAGGGGGGATCGGGGAGGGGGATCGAGGAGGAAGGGAGGGGGATCGGGGAGGGGTATCGAGGAGGATGGGGAATGGGAGAAGGGGGAGATCACGGGGGAGGGGAGAGGGGGGATGATGAAGGGGGATCATGGAGGTGGGGAAAGAGGGAATCACGTAGGAAGGGAGGAGGATCATGGAGTGGGAGGGAATCACAGATGGGGCAGGGGGATTACAAAGGAAGGGAGTATCAGCAAGGTGGGGATAGGTGACGGGGATCACGCTGGTGGGGAGGTGGGGGGAGGAAACCATGGACCGAAGGGAAGGGGAGGGCAGCCACGTAACGGGAGAAGGGATCACGGAGGGTAGGGAGGAATCACGAAGTGGGGGAGGGGATCACAGAGGTGGGCGGAGGGATGTGGAAGCGGGGCTGGGAATCACGGAGTGGGGAGGGGGAATCAGGGAGAGGGGCAAGGGTGGGAGGTGGATCACCAAGGAGAGGGGGGAATCATGGAGTTGGGGAGGGGATCAGGGAGTGGGTTGGGGGATGGGGAGAGGGGAATTGGCCGGGTGAGGAGAGGGTATGGGGGATGACGGAGGTGGGGAGAGGAGATGGGGGATCACGGAGGTGGGGATAGGGGAGGGGGGATCATGGAGATTGGGAGAAGGGTGGGGGGATTACAGAAGAGGGAATGGAAGATCGTGGAGGTGGGCAGGGAGGATCGTGGAGGTGGGGAGGGGGGATCGTGGAAGTGGGGAAGGGGGATCAGGGAGGGGGCATCATGAGGTGGAGAGAGGGGAGGGGGAATCACAGAGGGGATAAGGGGGAAATTAGGGAGGCAGGGTGGGGCGTAGGGGGAATTGCGGAGGTGGGGAGGGGGATCCTGGAGTTGGTGAAGGGGGAGGAGCAATCATGGAGAGGGGAGGTGGGATCATGGAAGAGGGGAGGGGGAAGGGGGGATCACGGAGGCAGAGAGGGGGATCCAGGAGGCAGGGGAGGAGGGATCCTGAAAAGGGGGAATCGCAGGGGCAGGGAGGGGGAAGTCACGGGGGAGGGGGAAGGGGAATCATGGCGATTGAGGGAGAGGAATCAGAGGTGCTGATGGTGGGTGGGGAAATCGGAGTTGGGAATGGGGGGGAGGGGAATTAAGGATATGTGTAGGGGGGAGTCAGGTATTGGGAAGGGGATCCCGGAGTTGGTGAGAGGGGAGGGAGAACCCGGGGCGAGGAGAGATCACCAGGGGTAGTCACAGAGGGGAGAGGAGGGTTGGTCACAGGGGAGAGAGGGAATCACGGAGGTGAGGAGAGGGGGTGTCATGGACGAGAGGGGAGGGGGCTTCATGGAGGGGGATCACGGAGGGTTGGAGAGGGGATCACGGAAGGGTGGAGGATCGTGGAGAGGGTAGGGGTCAACAGAGGGCTCATGAATGTGAGCAACGGGGGGGGTGTCGTGGTGCAGTTAGGGACGAGAGGGATAACTGGGAGAATGCATAGAGTGTAGAGGGGGTCACAGGAGAGAGAAGGGGACATGGGGATGGTGGTGGGAGCACAGGTCACACAGGATGGAATGTGGGTCACACTAGTTTCTGTTTATATTTTTTTGCAGACTGCTGAGTTCTGGAAGTTGCTATATTGGCTCCTGAAGCTGGTCAATCAGGACAGGCCCTGTGAGGTCACGGATTTGGGTAAGAAATAGTCCTTCTTTACAGTATTTTTTAACCTAGCAGAGACCTGAGAAATATTTGTGGTGCAATTTGCATCTTTATTGCAAAAGAACTTCTCTAAATCCCCATCCCATGGCATTCATCCTTCCAATGCCACTCTCTCATCATGCAGCTCTCTTGTCTTCTCCTTTTCTGGCAATAATGTCAACCGTGATGATAATTCTTCAGTGTCTTTTCCATAAAGTTGCCTATTTCATCTTCTCAAACTTGAATATATTAAAGAAAGACATACATGTATGTAATGTCTTTCATTACTTCAGAATGTCCTAATATTGCACTTTTGAAGAGTAGTCACTCTAGGAAATAAAGAGGATTCGTACACATTCCACTCCCACATCTGGACCCAATGTTGTACTTATCGACTATTATGTCTTCGCTGCTACTACAGCTTCCTCCTGTTATCTGATTGCAAACTCTTGTGCCTAAAACTATTACTTTGATCATTTCACTGAATCCAACTGTTGTCTGTTGCTCTCCTAACCCTGATAACAGATACTGCGAAATAATCTGCTGGGGTGGAAATTGGCCCTTTTTGTGGCCATTTTCTGGGTGGAGAATGTGTGGGGAAGGGAGAGAAAAAGGACCAAATTCAGGTGAAATGTTCTGTTCCCAATCTGGATCTGCTTTTACGGCAGTGTCATATTGGTAAAGGTGGCTTTTCAGACACCTCGGGAGGCTACCTAACATGGTCGTGAGGCATTACATTTACTTGAAGCCTTTTCAAGGTCCCATAACTGAAAGCATTTGGTCTTCTGCTTCGCAGATGCTCATTCCAGTAACAGTAACACTTTCACTGACTTCTAACCATTTGGGAGTGTTAGAGGGGGTACAGGCTTGATTCTCCAGACTTGGGCTTAGACAGTTAGATAATGAGGCCAGGTTTGTGTGTTCTTTGAATTTAAGGATTGAGGGTGAATTGATGGAGCTTTTAAAACGATAAAGGGATTTGTTGGGACAGATAGAGAGAAAATATTTCCTCTGGTGTGGGAATCCGCAGCAAGAGACATAAATGTTAAAATTAGAACTGGGTTGTTTAGGTGTAAAATTAGGAAACACTTTTTCGTAGAAAGGCTAGTGGAAATCTGGAACTTGTTCCAAGGCTGTGGTTTCTGGGAGCAAATTGAATCTTTCAAGACTGAGGTTGATAGATTGATTTGTATTGGCTCAGAGTGTCAAGGGATTTAGTTTAAAGGTGAGTAGATAGAGCTTAAGACACTGGTCAGCAATTATCTAATGGAATGATGGAACAGGCTTTAGGAGCAGAATGGTCCTAATTAATAGAATGGTGGAACAGCTTGGGCTGAGTGGCCTTCTGTTCCTATTTGTATTTCCAGAGTCATTTACAAATTCAGGAAAAGGTTTACATAGTATACCTGTAGAGTAGAGGCAGATCTGAAATCAAGGTTTGTTTAAACAATGCCAGCAATTAAGTGAAGGAATGCACTGTGCAACAAGCTGCCTTTGATGGTTTATTTTTCTCTCTCTCTCCCCCGCCCCGGCCTGGTACAGCTGAACAGATTGACTATGTGAAGGCTGCAGTTTGCTACTATGGTTATGGATTTATGGATTTCTACCAGCTGCCTGCAGACGGCACTCAGGGTAGCCAGGATCTCCTCCTGGCTTTCTCCTGGCTACTACAGAGAATCCACCTGTTGGAACAGCTGCTGAATCTGCAGAGGCTGCACGTGGAAGATCATGCATCACTTTGCACGGTAAGGAGACCATGCAGCACACAGCAGTGCATTCCTTAGTGGCAATATTTACAGATATTGCCACTTGTTCTGTATCGATGGCGAGCATTTATCTATTTTTGTGGATATTAAAGACTGGGACATGCCCAGGAATCACAGGAGATTATCTCTATGTAAACAACACCTTTAATGTAATGAAATGTCCCAAGGTGCTTCACAGGAACATTCTATAACAAAGTACAACAATGAGCCATTAAAGGAGATATTGAGTCAGATGATCGAAGGCTTGGTCAAAAGGACAGATATTAAGAAGTGTCTTAAAGGAGGAAAGCAAGGTAGAGATGGGGAGAGGTGTAGAGAGGGAATTCCAGAGCTTGGGGCCTAGGTAACTGAGGTCACGGCTACCAGTGGTAGAGCAATTATGATTGGAAATGCGCTAGAGGCCAGAAGGAACGCAGATATCTCTGAGGGGTTTGGGGTTGGCGGAGATTACAGAGGTAGGGAGAGGCAAGGCTACTCCTGCAAGCACTCATTGTCATTCTCTCTCACTCCCTTTGTCTCCATGCCTGTGGCTCCCATTGCCTCTGCCCATCTCTCTCTTTCTGTCACTTTCTTAGGCAGTCTTTGCTGTTTTCTGTCGAAGGGTCATGAGGACTCGAAACGTCAACTCTTTTCTTCTCCGCCGATGCTGCCAGACCTGCTGAGTTTTTCCAGGTAATTCTGTTTTTGTTTTGCTGTTTTCTTGCTTTCTCTTTCAGGTGCTTCCTTAAACACTCTCTCCCACACCGTCTTTTGTGCTTTCCCTCTTGCATTGGTTTATACTGCTTCACTCTTCACTTTTTCTTGTGCACTCTCTCACATTGGTTCTCTATATCTTGTATCCTTGTTTTCTTGTGCTTACTGTTGCTTTCTCTGCCTGATTTCTGCTGCACACTCCCTTTTGCTGTCTCTGTCTCGATCAGATGCTCTTTAACTTGCACTATCTCTAGTTCTTGCTTTCTCTTGCTCTCTTTTTCTTGCTGTTTCTCTCTTTTGCTCCCTCCATCTACTCTTCAATGAAAATACTCTTCAGAAAGATGGGATATTATTTTGATAAAAACAAAAAACTGCGGATGCTGGAAATCCAAAACAAAAACAGAAACAGAAATACCTGGAAAAACTCAGCAGGTCTGGCAGCATCGGCGGAGAAGAGTACAGTTGACGTTTCGAGTCTTCATGACCCTTCAACAGAACTGAGTAAAATTAGGAAAGGGGTGATATATAAGCTGGTTTAAGGGGGAGTTGGGGGGGGAGGTTTGTTGGGACAAGCAACCAGTGATAGGAGGAGATAACCAAAAGCTGTCACAGACAAAAGAACAAAGAGGTGTTGAAGGTGGTGATATTATCTAAAGGAATGTGCTAATTAAGAGTATAAGACAGGACAGATAAGGTACAGATAGCTCTAGTGGGGGTGGGGAGATATTAAAAGGTAGAAATAAACAATGGTGGAAGTACATTTAAAATTAGTGGAAATAGGTGGGAAAAGAAAAAGTCTATAAAAGTTCTTGGAAAAAACAAAAAGGAGGGGGAAGAAATGGGAAGGGGGTGGGGTTGGGGGAGAGAGTTCAAGATCTAAAATTGTTGAATTCAATATTCAGTCTGGAATTTTGGTTTGCTGTTTTTTAAGAACAGAAGGAGGCCATTTAGCCGCTCAAGCCATTTAACGCGATCATGACTGATCTGCGACCTAACTCCATATGTCTTTGCCCCATATCCCTTATTATCTTAGGAGAACAAAAATCTATCAATCTCAGAACTAAAATTTACAACTGATTCAGTATCAATTACTGTTTGTGGAAAAGAGTTCCAAACTTCTACCACACTTTGTTTGTGCAGCTATTCCCAAATTGCACCCTTGAAAAGTCTGGCTCTAATTTTCTCCAACCATCAGAATTTGTTTTTCTCTGTCTACCCTATCTGTTCCTCTTAATATTGAGCCATTACAGCATGCAAGGTGGCCACTAGCCCCATCGAGTCCATGAAATCTTTGATAAGATCACCCTCCAATCTTCTAAATTCCAGGAAATACAACTCTAATTTGTATAATCCTCCTTATAGTTTAACCATTGGAGTCCAGGTATCATTCTGGTGAATCCAGCTGCAGTCCCTCCAAGGCCAGTATATCCTTCCCAAGATGTAGTGCCCAGAACTGCTCACAGGTGTGATCTAAGCGGGGCTTTGTACAGTTGAAGCATGATTTGTATCCCCTGTTACTCTAATCCTGTAGATATAAAGGCCAGTCTTTTTAATTATTTTCTGTACCTGGACCTTGAAGTCTCTTTGGGCCTCCACTGTTCCTACTTGTTCACCATTTAGAAAGTATGCTGTTCTATCTCTTTTAGGTTCAGAGTGGGTGACCTGACATGTGCCTACATTGAAATTCATTTGCCACAGTTTTGCTCATTCACTTGAAAATTATCAACATGTCTGTAATCTTATGCTTACATCCACACTGCTTACGTAGGAACATAGGAGTAGGTCACCCGGCCTGATGAGCCTGCTCCGCCATTCAATTAGATCATGGCTGATCATCTACCCCAGCAACACTTTCTTGCGCTATCCCCATATCCCTTGATGTCATTAGTATTCAGAAATCTATTGATTTCTGTCTTGAACATGCTCAATGATTGAGCTTCCATAGCCCTCTGGTGTAGAGAATTCCAAAGATTCACCGCCTTCTGAGTGAAAAAATTCTCCATCTCAGTTCTAAATTGCCTAGAGGGATTGCAACGGAGTGCAATTGTCTTATGAGGAGAGGTGGCCTACCTTTTTTTCTGAGAATGTGTACTCTGGTTCTAGCCTCCCAGCCAGAGAAAATATCCTTCCTATATTCTACCCTGTCACGCCCTGTAATAATTTTGTAAGTCTCAATGAGATCACCTCTCATTCTTTGACAATCTAGAGAACACAAATCCAGTTTCCTCGATCTCCCTACATAAGGCAATCCTGCCAACCCAGGTATTAGTCTGGTGAACCTCCATTGCATTACCTCTATAGCAAGTATCTCCTTCCCTAGATAAGGAGACCAGAACTGCACACAATACTCCAGGCGCAGTCTCACCAAGGCTCTATACAATTGCAGCAAGACATATTTACTCTTGTACTCAAATCCCCTTGCAATGAATGCCAACATACCATTTGCCTTCCTAATTGCTTTCTGCAGCTGCAAGCTAGTTTTTAGTGACTCAAGAATAAGGACACTCAGGTCCCTTTGGTCATCAACATTTCCCAACAACTCACTATTTAAGAAATACACTACCTTTTTGTTTTTTCTACCAAAGTGGATAACTTCGCACTTATTCACATTATATTCCATCTGCCATGTTCATGTCCATTCACTTAGCTTGTCCAAGTCTCCTTGCATGCTGTTCACAACTTATTTTCCCACCTATTTTATGTCATTAGCAAATATGGAAATATTACAATTGGTCCCCACGCCCAAATCATTTATATAGATTATGAACAGCTGTGGCCTCAGCACTGATCTTTGTGGTACCCCACTAGTAACAGCCTGCCATCCTGAGAATTACAATGCTTACAGTGCTGACTATCTTTTTGTCATCAGCAAACTTGACATGTGTTTTCCTATCCTATTATCCAAGTTGTTGCTAAATAGGGTGAATGGCTGAGCACCTTACATGATCCTTGCATGGCACCACATGTCACAATTAGGGTGCCTGCCATTATCCCTATTCTCTGTCTCTTGTCACTCAGCCAATTTCTTAAACAGGTCAATAGTTTGTATTTAGTACCATGAGCCTGAATGTTAGCTTGCAGCCTCTAATGAGGGACTTTATCAAGTGCCTTCTGGAAATACATATATGGTAAATAATATCCATAGACATTCCCCTGTCCACTAATTTAGTTGGCACTTCAAAATATTCAATCAGATTTGTCAGGCATGCCTATCCTTTACAAATTCATGCTAGCTCTCTCCGATCAATTGAAAATTTTTAAGATGTTCAGTTGCTCTATCTTTAATTTTAGACTCTAGTAATTTCCTGACAACAGATGTTAGACCAACTGGTCTATAGTTCCCTGGCTCCCCTCTCTTACTTAAAGAGCAGAGTTAACAGGTGCAATTTTCCAATCTAAAAGAACAGATCCTGAAGCAAAAGAACTTTAGGACATCTGCAATGTTCTCACCTACTTCTTTTAAAACCCTGGCATGGAAACATTGGTCCTGATGATTTGTCATTCTTTAGGACCATTCTTCATTACTCTTACTTTGTTTTTGTTAATTTTGATGTGCCCCTGTCCCTGATTCAATATTAGTTTTTCTAGGATGACTGGCATGCTTTCTGTACTGTAACTACTGACACAAAGTAATTATTCAGCATGTACGCCATTTCCTTATTGACAGTCTCACTGATATCAGTTGTCGTGGGGCCCACATTATTCCTGAATTGCTGTTGATTGTAATGATTTTAAATGGCATTTCTAAAGTAATGCTTCAACATACAGCAGCACAGGACAAAGTGTTTGTGGGAATCTCAACAGCAATCACACCCAAGCCTGGCTATTAGTAAAGCATGATGGTACTAAAACTATTTCAGCATTTCAAAGCAATCTCACAATAAGAACTTGTTCTTTTTAAATCTGATATAGCATTGTGATAGAATGCTTGGACTGCAGTAATTGTGATGGCAACTTTTGCTTTCAGTGCAGACGGACTATACCTGTCAGCTCCATGGAGAGATTGGATATTCAGGATAGCAGGCACCCAGTGGGAATGGATGTGCGATACCTGCAGTGTTTACAAGGGAAGCTACGGTTCCGCTGGCGAAGTCTTTACAGTGCTCAGCAGGAGAGGTGTTCAGCCCTCTACAAGGTACACAACACTGACCTTTATATTGGCATCATTCCCAACCCCTTCACCAGCATTAGCACCCACTGGGCCTGAGTTGTGCTCCATCAGATAAAGTGCAGGCTGAAGTCTGTAAGACAGTGACACATTGAGGTTTGATTAATGCTGTGAACCAAGCCATCGCAGATTATCGGTGCTGCCTCAACCCAGACGAGTGTTTATAGTATGTGCACTGTCAAGGTGTTATTCAGGGTGGCCAGGCTCCCACAATCAAATCTGCAATTTGAATTAATATGATAAATAATTCACTGCCTATTGGAAGGGAAGGGAACTGGTTAGTTAGTTGACTAGATGGCTAGCGTGTGGTTCAGAATAATGCCACCAGTGGAGGTTCAATTCCCATTCTAGCTGAGGAAGACTTCGGACGTACCCCCTTGTCCTGTCTCTGAGAGTGCAAGGCAACGGCAAACCACCATTGACAAAAAATGCCAAGAAAACAGCTTAGGATGAAGCATCAGCAGACAACAAACCAAGGATCTGCCTTTGAGCAGAGCACATATGATGATAATTGGAAGGGAACAGCAGTTAATAATCTTGTTTGTCCTCAAGGAGAAGATGACCATGTTTATCATCTAGGGTGCGTAGCATTCAGGTAAATACGTAAGTGACTGCTAAGGCTAATCTGCATCTGGAAGGTTCTGCTGCAAATAGGACAGGATACCACAGACGATTGAGCTTTGGACAAGCTGCTGGCTTAGGATTTCTTCTTGAGTTTTCTCTCTTCCTCTGATCCTTGCTTGCTTTTGAAGGAGGCTACACTGGGTGACTGCTTTGCGGAACACCTTCGGTCTGTCCGCAAGCATGACCCAGACCTCACTGTCGCTTGCCATTTCAACACACTACCCTGCTCTCATGCCCACATGTCCGTCCTTGGCCTGCTGCAATGTTCCAATGAAGCTCAACGCAAACTGGAGGAACAGCACCTCATCTTCCGACTAGGCACTTTACAGCCTGCCGGACTTAACATTGAGTTCAACAACATCAGATCATGAACTCTCTGCTCCATCCTTACCCCCTTTCCGATCCCCCTTTTTCCAATAATTTATAATTTTTTTACACTACATTTTTTTCTTTTCCCTCCTATATTTAAATTTATTTCGTTCTATTGTTTCATCTCCACCTTTTAGCCCATTTTGATCCACGACTAGGGCCATCTGCCACTAGCTTGCTTCCCTTAATGTCCCCATTAGCACATCCTTTAGATAATATCACCACTGTCAAAACCCCTTTGTCCTTTTGTCTATGACATCTTTGGCAGTCTCTTCCTGGCCTCCACCTATCACTGGCCCTCTATCGAGCTCTCCTGTCCCACCTCCCACCCACTTCTACCGGCTTATATTTCATCTCATTTCTATATGTCTTAGTTCTGATGAAGTGTCATACGGACTCGAAACGTCAACTGTATTCCTCTCCGCAGATGCTGTCAGATCTGCTGAGTTTTTCCAGGTATTTTTGTTTTTGTTCTACACTGTTTTTATTTGGTTGCACCAAGTGCAGCAATCCTGGGCAAGCTTCTCCCAGGGCTCAGGGTTGATATGAAAACTCCAGAGTGAAGCCTGCAGAGTATCCTTGTAGGCTTGCTTTGACTGCCATGAGACCGCATCCCAGACTCACTTGGAAGACTCACTTTGGTAAGTGAGCGTCAGGCATTCTGGCTACATGATCAGCCCAACTCAGTTGTGACTGTCTCAATATGGTGTGGCTGCTTGGCATGCCAGCTCGTGTGAGCTTCTTGGTATCTGGTATTTTGTCCTGCCATCTGCTCTTCAGAAGCTTCCGAAGGCAGTTCAAGTGAAAGTGGTTGAGCTTCTTGGCCTGACGCTGGTACACAGTCCAAGTCTCTCATGCGTAGAGCATAGCGGGCAGGACTATTGCTCTATAGACTTACAGTTTGGTAGGCAACAATTAGAAAACCCTGGATGTAGCACAAAATCATACTCTATCCCAGCACAGAAATGGGCTATACTGCCTATTGGGCCTGTGCCAATGTCTTTCTTCACATGAGCCCCCTGGTTTTGGGGAGAATGCAGGAGAATGGGATTGTGTAAATTCATCCTGGGAGAGGCTTAAATTCAGTGCAGGCAGCAAGGGACAAATGGCCGTCTCCTGTGTTGAAGCTAGTTTCTGTTTACAAGTCCATTACAAGGCTAGTGAAACAAATCTTTTTCTGATCTGTGATGTTGGATTTCAGATCCATTTGTACACCAGAGGATGTGGCAGCAGCCAGAGCTTTGATCATTTGTCTGCGACTGAAATACGTCTGATTCAAGATCCCAAACAGTGTACTGAGGTGAGCTGGCTGTGGCCCAGACTGCATAAAACTCACCCTTTCTGAAGGAGTGGTACAGCATAATCCTGTGACTTTCTTTTTATAGTTTGTTACAGTTGGGTTGCAAATGCCTAGAACCTGGTCCCAGATAACTGACTGCCAGTGCTTTCTATATTCAGCTGGTAATAACTGCCAAGCCAAGACTTTCCTTTATTCCATGAATGCATCTCACATCAGTTAGTGAACCTGTTACCATTGCTGCTCTCTGATGCTGAGTGATAGCTACATTCTACACCACATTGAGATGATTGCTCTTCAGGCATTGCACTGCCATTGAATGCCAACTCCTGAGGGTGTTGACTCTCTCTGATGGAGAATTCCATGGGAACAGTCTGGTAATTCACCCACTCAACCGTTCACACAGGAACACAAGAAATTGGCACTGGAAGGATATTTTAGTGTGGAAACATCACAACTGAGGCTGATTTTGGCCTCAACTAGCTTATGTACAGGGTACTTCAGCAGGGATTGCTGGATAGTGATAGGAGATGGAAATCCTGGACAGTTTTCCACTCTCTAACATGGATCTGAGGCCAGTTCTAACGGCTCTGTAGCCTCCCTGGCTAAGATCAATGAACAGCCCATACTAGGGCTCAAACCTAAGATAATTTTGTTTGTGTCTTGCAGCAACTCACTGCCTTAACCACCTGAAGCACTGGGGAATGCTGCTCAGACTATTAATCCCAGTAGTGTTAATGCAGAATATAAAGATCCAGCCACTAGATTGGATCTTACAGCAATGGACAAACAATTTCTCCCGATTAGCTGTTTTTTTAGATCTCTCTTAATTGAATTTCTGATTTGCCTTCTCACTTTATGACATCTGCTAATTGTACCTGACTGTTATCTATGAGAATTCAGTTCATTTTGTCATTTAAGCTGTTCTGTCTTCTTTGCCTGCTATCCTCCTACCCTATAGATATAACCACTGCTTAGTTATCAAAACAAGTCTCAGTCTCTTTCTGATTCTTTGCTAATATAATTTTCGATGCTTTAGTTTGTGCAGCACCTGGAGCGTGAGAACATGCAATTAGAGGCATACCTGGAATGGAAGCAGCTGGAGCCCTTATACTGGCAGTGGATGGTAAGAGAACAATACTGTTACTGAGCAGTGCAGGCAGAAACATTACTAATGCTAAATCCTGCACAGTATGCTCATTGCAACAGTTCAGGCACAGTGTAACTCTGTGTTGTTGCACTTGTAGTTGAAATGAGTTTGCGTAGGTTTGCCCCACTATATTAAAAATCAAAGGGCTGAATTGACTCAATTAATTTGAATGGTCAGAAGTTCATGGGGAGAGTGCCCAAGATTTCCTGATTATGAGCTCGCAATGAGTGAGATTCCTCACCAGGAGCTCAAGTGTTCCAAAAGCAACCCTGAACATATCCTGAGTAAGTTGGCAGGCTGTACAGAACTGTATGAGTAACCTTAGAGAAGGGACAAAATTCACCCTCTGTTTTAAAGCTTGAAAGGCAGAGCAGCCATGTTTCACCTGCCATGTACCCCACACTATAGCTGTACCTGATGATGTAGAACCTGCACAAAGTACCAGCCACAATCTTGCTGACCCAGTCCTGCTGGAACCCACATTGAGGCTGAGGGTCATCACAATTGATATCTTCAAATGGAGGGCATTGCCTACATAATCAGGCCAATAAACTTTTCCACTATCAACAGGAGTCTTATACAGGGGATCCCTATTGCTGCTTCTCTCCCCTTTTCCAGGAATTCCCAATACTTCTTGACAGAGAAAGTGCTATGTAATTAGAATGCTCCCAGCATTCACAGTGATAGTAAATGTCCTCCATTAATATTACTGGGCTATGGTTTTAAGGGACGGCCTTTGGGACAGCGGGATTAATGGTCTCTTTAGCTTGGTCTTCTAGTGTAGAGGAAAGGATGAGATCAGATACACAGATTGATATTAATAACAGATGTCTGTTCCTTCTCAGCAAAGTGTACTGTCTGCCAAGTTGCAGGATACCCAGGACCTGCTGAATGTAAATGTTGTAACAGTCACTGGTCGCTCATTGGGCCAGAGAGGGAATTGCAGACAACCTGATATTTTCAGAGAAACAGACAAACTCTACGGTGAGCTACTGAAGCTTCATTCGGAGCTGCAGGACCGAAGAATGGCAAAAGATGAAAGGGTAACCATTTGTTGTACTTCGGAGTGAAACACTGCACCAGATTGTGTTTGGAGAGTTACCTCCAGTCAGGTGTAATGTCACCACAGGCAGCTGACTCAGCAGCTGAAAAGCTAACATGGTGTGATGAACACAAAGAAAATTTTATAAGTTTGTCATAGGGAAGGGGGTAATGACCGCTCTCGATGACAAAGCATCCTGTGTTCCAATAACCTGTGTATAGAAGTGCTCCTAGCCTTTCTCCTCACTTTTTTTTATGACAGTTTAAACTGATGACCCACATCACTGACTCTCAGACCAGAGGAAATAACCTCTTCCCCTTCACTCTATCAAAACCCGTCATTCTTATAAAATTATTTTTTTGGGTTTCCTCTCAGCCTTATTTTCCACTAGAAATAGCTCCAGAATCTCAAGTTTCCCCTTGCACCAAGGTTTCTCTTCCTGGTGTAATCTTGGGGCTGAATCTATGCCCTACTTTCTATAATAGGGGCTCCACAATGTCAGCAGTTACAATATTCCACTCTTGACCCTGAACCATGAAGCATTCAGATCCCAAACAATGACTTCAGCCTCTTGCTACGTCAGCAGGTTTCAATGAGTGACATGATTGCTTTCAGTGGGCTATGTGGTATGTCACTGTGCCTCTGGGTGGGATCCAGTCCCTTGTCGAGGCCTAAAACTATTTGCCTGTTAGTAACTATGGTCAATGTGGCACCAACACTCTGCTCATTTTAACTTTGCCCTGGAGGGTATGCAGTGTTGGAAGCCTAGGAATTCAAAACATTGACCCACTTACATCACTGGACAGTCAACAACTCCTCTTTTCACACAAGGAGCAGGGCAAGTCAGTGGATGATCATTTCTTTCCTTAGAAAAGAAGATCTCTCCACAATTCTGCTGATCTTCAGGGTGCAAAAAAATCAAAACAGGTGGGATGAAGGTTGTTCCAAAGTCAAAGAAGGGCACAAGATACAGGCACAAGCTGAAATACTGTAATAAGTGTTTTCTGCTCAATTACTGGACACAATGCAAGTTAGATGCCAGCCTTGGCTCAGTTTCTGCTCTGAGCCAGAAGGTTGTTGGTTCAAGTCCCACCTCAGATTTGGGGACAAAATCCAAGCTGAAGGAGCGCGGCACTGCCAGGGTGGGGTTCGGTACTGAGGAAGCGCTGCACTTTTGATGCGGGTCAGTACTGAGGGAGTGCTGCATTATCGAAGAGTCAGTACTGAGGGACTGCTGATCTAGTGGGACCTTTGAATTGAAGTCTACTTAACTGTGACATATTGAGATTTGCATTGCAAATTCTGACATCTAGCTGCCTGCGTTTCTGCAGATGAATGACCAGGAGCGAGGTATGGGAGATCCTTTGGGACAACCTGAAGCAGTGTTCCTGACACAGCATGATCTGGAACAGAAACTGGCAGAAGTGCAGGCCAGAGTGAACCATGGGAGAAGACGACACGGCCATGTCAGACTGGCATTGAGAGCCAACTCCAATCCCATCAGGATTAAACCTCACTCTGCCCAACAACACAACAGCTCTGGAAGTCTTACAGCATTAGAAGTGATCACACAACTAAAAGCTGAAGCAGTCACATTAAAGAAAGAACTTCAAGAACTGCAGCAACTTTCCAAAGAGGCTCTCGAAGAAATTTTGGAAAGGCTGGATGGAGTGATATGTCTTCCTCCAATGCAACGATGAGACTCTGGGTATTTATGGACTGGTTAGTGACAGTAAAATGACCAATTGGGCAGGCCTTTGTCATATGGGCCAATCCTGCTTACTGCAGTCATTCACTTATTTATTCTGTACAGTGAGTGACAAGGTTTGTCTAGTGAGATGTAACATCCATGAACATCTATCTGATCTTAGCTGTGATATTGAGAAGGTGCTAAGAGGCAGAGAACAAGGTTACACTCTCACACCTCCTAGAGGCCTCCCATATAGTGATATTGATGATGGTCTGAGAGTGGATTGTCAGCCTGAATTCTGTTCAGGGGATATTGTGGAGCATGGGAGACCAGAGAGGGGACGACTTGTGCAATTTTCACTGTTTTAAAAGGTCAGATCAAGCATCCATCAGTTATGTTGTGATTTTTAATTTCTCATTCGCCCTAATGCATTGTTGAGGGAAGGTGTAATGATCTGCATGTTATCTACTGGGTGAATGGTCCTGGGTTTCTTTGCCTCCATTGTGTTAAGAATAAGAGGAGGCCTTTCAACCTCTCAAGCCTGTCCCACCATTGAATTAGATCTTGGCTGATTTGTACCTTAACTTCCTTTACTCAGCTTGGTTTGTAATCTTTAATACCCTAGGTTGGAAAATATCTTTCCATCTCAGTTTTGAAATTTTTAATTGACCCCCAGCCTCAATGGACTTTGAGGGAGAGAGTTCCAGAATTCCACTACCTTAATGTGAAGAACTGCTTCTTGACATCACTCTGAACACCTTATCTCTAATTTAAATGTTATGACCCCTCGTTCTGGACTTCTCCCATCAAAGGAAATATTTTTCTCCATACTGAAACCTTGAATTATCTTACAATAATACACATTGGTTAATTTTATCTCCCTAATGGTTCTCAGTACAATGAAGTAGGTGTGGACTGTAAAGTTTAGTGGGTCCATAGAAGTTTTGATACCTAGTTTCCACTAATTCCTGGATTGCTCAGGCTACTGATACGAACAGATCTGGTTGATGTGGTTTGGGGTTTATCCATCAATGAAGCAATAGAGCAGATAGAAGCTCCTTCCCAAATCTCCAGTCAGAAATGTAAGCACAAGCAGAATCACATTGCCTGGGTTTATGGATTTTGGATTGCCTGACCCAGGGGTTCCAGATCAGAAATGTCCCTCCTTCCCCCATCCCCGCCTCAAATACCCTGGCTCCCGTCCCACAACACTGCAGCCCTGTCTCGCCATACTGCTGGCCACCACTTCGGCATGGTTTTCATTCTGAGTCAGTGCTAACTGTCAAATCTTGAACTTTGTTCTGATTATTTTTTCTTTTGTTGATTCTGTACTTGTTAAATGTCACTAATACAATGAAGATTCTTGACCAGGTGTCAGGTGAAAATTAAGAAATATACTGTTGAAAAATAAATATATGTGATTCATATGTGTGATGTGCAACTGGCATAATTTGTTGCATCACAAGTCCACTTGTAAAAAAAACTCCCTCTATTATTTAAAAAAAAACCCTTTCTCCAGTGCCTGCTTCAATTTTTTAGGGTCAGTTAAATGCCTTAATATGCTCATCATTAACCCACTGAACAGAACCTAAAAGATTGAAGTGGTGTAAATTAGGCAAAGAGGAAGCTGCCTGCACTCACCATATAATGACCCTGATCAGCCCTAGCTTTCCTGATGCTGGTGTTATATATTCATGATCTAGATGTTGGTGTGCAGGATGCAATTTCAAAATTTGCATACGATACAAAACTTGGAAGTATTGTGAACTGTGAGGAGGATAGTGTAGAACGTCAAGAAGACATAGACAGGTTGATGGAATGGCTGAACAAGCAGCAGATTAAATTTAATACAGAAAAGGGCTCTGAAGAAGGGTCATAGGTACTCGAAACGTTAACTCTGTTTCTCTCTCCACAGATGCTGTTAGACCTGCTGAGTTTTTCCAGCATTTTCTGTTATTGTTTATTAATAAGGGCATAGAGTACTAAAACAAGGAGGTAATGTTAAACTTATATAGAATAGCGGTACAGGGCTTTAAAAAAAAATCACAACTCCTGCTGAGAGCAGGAACTGACTGCAGAGCTGTGATTGGAGGAGCAGTGAGTTTGAGAAAGACAATCTATGAAGAGCTGATCCTCCAGTCACAGTTTCTGTCCCCATGCTGGTTGCTTCAGCTCCTCCAATTAAAGGTTTCTTTCCTCCCTCCCTTGCTGTGCCAACAAACATAGATTCTGTCTCTGGAGAAATGGCAAGAACGGGAGGGAGGGAACCTGTGATTGGAGGAGCTGAAGCAGTTATTCTGGCTAGTCCCACTGCTACCATGCAGGAAACTTTAAGTTACACCAGGAGATCAAGGAGAAAAAGCAGAAAGTGAAAGGGTGGGTGGGTGGGGGCGGGGGTCTCTGCCAGTAATGAGGCCAGAGCAGGCCTGGGGGAGCCATTGCTCAGCCTCACACCAGGCCCGACCTGGCTGCCGTCCATGTCCACAGCTTGAGCCACTCCCAGGGAACTGGAGAGCACTAATTTGGTCCCCTTCACTTCTAGTGATATTGTGTTAAGCTACCGGTGAGTTATCGTGAGCAAGGTAAGTACTGTGTTAATGTGAAGGGCAATTGAGAGCGGTCGAAAGGAGGACCCAGAGGCAGTAACCACCACCTAGAAGAGCTTTCCAATCTAGTCCAGTCTGTGGCTGCAAGTGGAGTGGCCATGTTCTGAGGGAAGTGTGACATCACAGGAAAACAGATAAGTGGTTGGTGAATATTTTGTTTGTTTATCTTCAAAACCCATATAATTTATTGGTAATTGTAAGGTTTTATTGGTTGTAGTAAGGTTTACTAGCAGTAGTAAAGGTTTTTGGGAGCAGCAGTGTTTATTAATTTATTTATTTTATTATTTTAATTAACACACAAGTAAAGATGGTAGGGCAGGTGATGTGTGGCGACTGCAGATAAGAGAGTTCCTGCACATAGGGGTGATCCAAAACAAACATTTCTGCATAAGTGTCTGTGGCTTGAGAAGTTTTGGCTCGGTCAGTGAGCTGAAGGCTGGGCTGCAGACACTGCATTGCATCAGGGAGGGGAAAAGTTACCTGGACACTTTGTACCAGGAGGCAGTCACACCCCTTAGAATAGAGTCTTCTGATTTGGTCAGTGGTCAGGGACAGGAGGGTCTGACTGAGTGAGGCAGGTATGGGGACCAGAAGGTAGAATTGGAGGAGCCTCCTTTGCAATTGTCCAGCAGGTTTGAGTTTCTTGCAGCCTTTATAGTTTGAAGTGGTGGCTGCAGCGTGAATGAGCAAACTGACCATAGCACCATGATACAGGAAGCTGTTCAATTGGGGGGAGTTAATAGGAATGTAGTGGTAGTTGGGGACAGTACAATGGGGGGGGGGCTGCAGATAGACATAGTTCTCTGCAGCTGAGAGCAAGTGTCCAGTCAGCAGTGTGGCCTGCCTGGTGCTAGGGTTTGGGATATCTGCTCTGGGAGGAGGCAGATCCATTGATCGTGGTCCACATAGGTACCAACAACATAAGTAGAACGAGGAAAGAGGTTCTGCTGAGGGAGTATGAGCAGCTAGTGGCTAAATTAAAAAGCAGAACCTCAAAGGTAATAATCTCTGGATTATTACCTGAGCCACGAGCAAATTGACATAGGGTAAATCAAATTAGAGAGTTAAATTCATGGCTCAAAGACTGGTATGGGAGAAATGAGTTTTGATTCATGGGGCACTGGCACCACTACTGGGGAAAGTGGGAGCTGAATCGTTGGGACGGTCTTCACCTGAACCATGCTGGAGCAACGGTTCTGGTGACTTGTATAATAGCTAGGGTGGTAAGGAGGGCTTTAAACTAAATAGTGTGGGGTAAGAGATCAAGTTTGGGAAGGTGTGATAAATTAAGTAGAGAAGACAAGGCAAAAGAGCAAGTTAGGAATAAGGAAAATGATGATCAGAGCATGGCAGGAAGGGACAGAGTGTACAAACCTAAGAGCGCACTAGTAGATAAGGCCAGAGGTTACAAAATAAAGTAAAAAGACAGAACTAAAGGCTCTGTACCTGAATGGATGCAGCATCTGTAACAAAACAGATGAATTGACAGCACAAATAGAAATAAATATGTATGATCTGAGACCCATTACAGAAATATGACTGCAGGATGACAAAAGTTGGGTACTGCATATTCAATGGTAAGTGGCATTTAGGAAATACGGGAAGGTCAGAAAAGGTGGAGGGGTAGCTCTGTTCATTAAAAATGTCATTGGTGCAATAGAGAGAGATGACCTTAATTCTGGAGAACAAGATGCAGAATCAGTTTGGGTAGAGATGAGAAATAGTAAAGATAAGTCACTTGTGGGAGGGGTTTATAGGCCCCCTAACAGTAACCACACTGTAGGATGGGATACTCAGGAAGAAATAATGGGGGTTTGTGAGAAAGGTACAACAATAATCATGGGTGATTTTAATCTACATATAGATTAAATAATAAATACAGAGGTAGCTTGGATGATGAGTTCATTGTGTTTTTGGGACTGTTTCTCTGAGCAGCATGTTTTAGCAACAACCAGAAAGCAGGCTATACAAGATCTGGTAATGTGCAATAAGACAGGCCAATTAATGACCTCATAGTGAAGGCTATCCCTAAGTAGCAGTGATCATAAAATGATTGGATTTCACATTCCATTTAAGGGAGAGAGCAGTGGATGCAAGACTAGGGTTTTAAACTTAAATAAGGACAATTATCAGGGCATGAAGTTAGAGCTGGCTAACAGGCATTTAAAAAGGAAAAGAGTAACTGAAGTGAGTGTTGGTCCTCCAGAAAATAAGAGTGGGGAATTAATAGTAGAAATTAAGGAAGTGGCAGATGAATTGAACAGATGCAAATAACATCCCAGAAATAATTGTGAATCAGGAAGTGAAAGGGAGGGAGGAACTTAAGACAATTACATACACCAGGAAAAGGGTACTGAGAAAATTGTTAGAACTAAAAGCTGATAAGTCGACAGATCCTGATGGACTTCATCCTTGGGTCTTAGAAGAAGTGATTGCTGAGATAATGCATTGGTTTTAATTTTCCAAAATTCCCTAGATTCTGGAAAGGTCACATCAGATTGGAAAATAGCGAATGTGACTCGTCTATTCAAGAAAGGAAGGAAAGAGAAAGCAGGAAACTATAGGCCACTAAGCTTAACATCTGCAATAGGGAAATTGCTGGAGGGCGGAATCTTCCATGCCCACTGGTGTTGAGTGGACAATATGGTGAGAAGGCCAAAAATCAGTTTCATAACGTCGTGACACCAGTTTGTGATTGTCCACTCAGCCCATCGATAGCGGGGCCATGTTTACATCTGTATATCATTTTAAGGCCGGCCCGCCGGAAACATTTCCCATGTCTGCCTATGTCGGTGTGATTGCAAGCTTACGTGTTTCACAACAGTGTATATAAGGCGTGCACTTGGTGGGCTGTACTTTGAGGGGAACTTGGAGGTGAGCACACAGTAAAGTTGTGCAGCACTCACCCGCGTTTCCTGTTGGACTTCAAGGTTCAGGCATGTTGGAGGCGTGGGGGCAAGGGCCGTCCCGCAGTTGAAGCAACTTGGGGGTGGGGGCAAGGGTTGCCTTGCAGCTTAGGCAATTTGGGGGTGGGGAAAAGACTGTCCTGTGGTTGAGGTGAC
The DNA here is from genome assembly GCF_017639515.1 of Carcharodon carcharias. Lineage (NCBI taxonomy): Eukaryota > Metazoa > Chordata > Chondrichthyes > Lamniformes > Lamnidae > Carcharodon > Carcharodon carcharias. The sequence goes on along the minus strand of NC_054481.1, from coordinate 30,664,070 downwards.
TTGGGGGTGGGGCAAGGGCTGCCCTGTGGTTGAGGTGCGTTTGGGGGAAGAGGGGGGTGCAAGGACTGCCCTGCGGTTGAAGGTAGTGCACAAGTATATGCAGGGTGGTGGGGAGGGAAGCGGTCACACGTTAGGGAAACCTTCTATAAAGTGACCATTCTTCTGTACCTAAGACAGTTGAGATACAGCCATATTGCCATGTGTGGAGTTGGGCCTCTAGCTTATCTGCCCTTTCAAGCAACACAGAGGCATGCAAGTGCCACCAAGTGCTCCAGACCTTTTCACCCCTTGGGCACAGACTGCAAACTAATGAGCCCCTTAGTGGACTGCAGAACAGTTGGACAACTGGGCACATCATACAATCTCCTTGCTAAAGCTGGCCATGGAGCAGTCACTGATGGAGGCGCTCACAGCCCCTCACATGTCATCATCCCGGTTTGGACCAGATTCAAGTGAACAGTGCAGTCTTGCAGAATGGTTTAGGAGAATGCCTGTGCCTAAGCTGAGAGCACAGCATGCAGTCCAATGGGCAGGGCTTCCACCAATTGGTCAGGAGGAATGGGTTGGGGTTTTGGGCAGTCATGCAGCGCACTAAACTCTGGTCATCCAAATGGTAGCCAGAACTCTCCGGGATGCATTAAGGAACCTTCAGACTTAACCAAGAGAGGTTCTTAGTATAGCCAAGCGTGTTTCTCTTTCATCCTGCAGGAGGAGTACATCAGGAGGAGCATGGAACCTGGTGAACTCGCTGTATGCCTCGTGGCGTACAGAGAGCCAAGATGATGGAGAAGAGAGTAACGGAAAAGTCTGAGTGCAGAGGGAGGAGTAGCATCCTCAGAAAAAGGGGCGGCTGGGGCTCCTGCACACACTGTTGAAGGGCCACAGCAAGCCATCATTGGTAGGTGCCTAGGTAGACTCAATGTCTATAGACACCGTCTTTCATTCCTGCAGATGACCAAGAACCAGTGTAGCTGAAGATTGTGTATGTCTAGGAAACTGATCGGTCATCTTCCAGCTACTGCAGGATTTGGCATCATAGGGACATGGAGGGCATCCATGCCAGTGGCCATGAGAGTGACTACAGCGCTCAATTTTTATGCCAGTGGCTCCTTTCAGGGCTCCACAGGTGACCTCTGTGGGATATCACAAGCCTCCACCCACAAATGCAGCCATGAGGTCATGAATGCCATCTTCAGAAGAGCACCCAACTTTGTGCATTTCACCCGGGACCAAGAGAGCCAGGAAGCAAGAGCGATTGGATTTGCCCAGGTCTCACGTTTTCCACAGGTGCAGGGTGCGATCTCCGTTGCAACAAGGGGTCAACTACGTCAACTGCAAGGGCTTCCATTTGCTGAATGTGCAGCTGGTGTGTGACCACCACAAAGGCACATTGTAGGTCTGCACACAGTTTCCAGGGAGTGTCCACAACTCCTACATTCTCAGTCGGTCACAGATATCTGACGTCTTCCAGGGTCCACAGAGGCTGCAGGGTTGGCTCCTAGGGGACAAGGGCAACCTGCAGAGGACGTGGCTGATGACACCCAAACGATAGCCTCAGACTGCAGCAGACCGAAGGTATGTTGAGGCTTATGCGGCAACTCACAACTTGGCAGAGCAAACCATCGGGATGCTGAAAATGAGGTTCCGGTGCCTGGACCGGTCTGGTGGAGCTCTGCAATATAGGCCACAGAGTGTGTCATGCATTGTCATCACCTGCTTTGCCCTTTACAACTTGGCGCTGCAATGGATAGAGGAGCTGGCTGAAGAGGAGATGCAGGAGCTGGAGGTCTCCTTCAATGAGGGTGACGTCAACGACAATGACGGTGAGGAGGTCCCCTAAGGTGACGATGACGGCAATAGGGCCCTCACACTAGCCAGACGAGACAGGCAAGCTCGGGAGTCCCTCATAGTTACTAGATTTGTGGAGGATGATGACACATACAGTGAGGAGACACCATAAATCCTCACATTGCATTTGTGAATGTTTGACTCCAGTCTGGCTTATGGCAGTGCATATATCCTCTGTGATAATGCTCCTGTCATGGAGACACAGTGGAGGTCCTAATAGTTATTCATTGCAGGAGGATGATGATGGCATGCAGTGAGAACACTCCATAGATCTCCCACTCCATAGTCTCTGAGGATGTCTGACTCCTGTCTGGCCAAGGGCAGCTTGCTTGCACTCTATAATCAGGGTCATTTCATAGAGACGCAGTGTTAAAACTTTAAAAGCATCTGATCCTTTGTCCGACTTCACCTGACCCTCTTCAGGAGCACAGCATCACTGGTCACAGATGCTGAAGAGATGGGGGCCAGCCCCACCTTAAAAGTGCTGAGAGCACACAGAGAGAATGATGGAACTCTATGACGCGTGCCCATGACATTTTGGCAACAATGGCGAGCACCATCAAGATGCAGGCATCACTAATATGTCCGGGAATGTGAGGCTGGACCATCACTTTGGTCTGAAGGCTGCACAGGGAAGAGTCCCCGGACTGAGACACCTGCCTTTAATTTGTGCAGAGAGGTTTCACATCTGAGTGACCCGAACACTGCTCATCAGAACAAGGAGCTATAGCCAGGGAGACATTCTTGGAAGTTTATTTCCAATAGTGAACAGTATGTACAAGTGATTAACACCAGTGGCCAGGTTGTGCAACTGCACCTTCTTAACCCTGTCACTACATCTTGGTGCGGCTCGGACATCCACAGTGGAGGTGGAGGCAGCCTGCTGACTGCTAGGTCCAGTCTGTGATGACCTTGGCAGGCATTCTTCAGAGGGCTGAGACTTGGAGGGCCCTGACCTGCTTTCGGGGTCCTGCTGTGTGCTAGTGGCATCTTCCTCGGCCCATGGAGCTGGAGCTGCTGAGGTCACAGGAAGTGGGGATTCGGATGGGCTGGACACTCCCGGGGTCACCTGGATGGCCCCGATGATACACCTGCTGATCCTCCTCTTTGTGGGTGCCCAAGGGCCTCTGGCTCACTCCGTGAGGAGAAGGGGTAGCTGGAATGAGGTTGGGCTGCCCTGCACCCTTCTCATGTATGCGCTGTTGGACTCCAACTATGGCATCGGCGATGGAGTTCAGCCCGCGCAGCAGTGCTGAAATGACGTCCTGGACCAAGGTCTCCGTGGTAGCTGCCATCCTACTGGTGTTGACCTTGGTGCGTTGGCATGTCGACATTATCACAGCCTGAAGGTGGACGGACTCTTCCATCATGCCTTGCAATCTGAGCGGACATCCTTTCCTGATGTTCCTGAGTTTGCCTTTGCAACTGCAGCAGCTGTGACATGACCGAGTCCAGAGGCTCATCATTTGACTCAACTCAGCAAATTTCTGGCCTCCAGCAGTTCTCTGAAAGCCTTCACCTGGGAAGTCCCTGCCACCGTCTGCTGTGGATCAGAAAGTGCGATGTGCTCACCAGATTGTGATCCCGAGGCTACAATAAAGCTAGGTCCCATTGAGGTGTTTGTCTCTGCGCTGGTGGAGGGTGTCAGTGAACGCTGCGAAGAGTCTTCAGTGGGGGGGGTTTCAGCAGATTCCTCTTCAGAGCTTCCCTCAGGGCTTGATTGGAGGCCCTGGGCCATGGACTTCCTTGGCAGTTTCCCAGATGTGCCTGCGAAAGCAAGGGGAGATAATTAGTGCAAGTCAGTGGCCTGTGAAACAGGTCGCATCACTCACAGCATGGTTGTTTGATGAGTGTTGCACCGTTGGATCTTCACTTGATAGAGCAACACCGACCTCATCGCCAGCACAGGAACAGTCCAAATTCTTGCCGGCCAGCTGGATGGCTCATTTTCAAAGTCAGTGAGGACCATGATTTCAGGCATTCCTCCACCAGTCTGCGACCTCTCCCTCTTGTTGTGTGCCAGCTTGACCTGCATGAATAAAGATGGAGACAGAGTAAGCAGGATGCCCGCCAGACCAGATGATAAGTATACCTGGTATGTGTGGGTGGTGGATCATCCCGTGGATGGGTTGACAACAAAGAAGTTATGTGTGAGAGAGTGAATGGCGATGTCCCTTGAACTGACAGTGAGTGAGATCCCTGTGGATGTGTGATGAATTTGTGAGTGTGTGAGTTTATAGTGATGAGAAGAGTGACAGCCTGGTGGAATGGAGGAGAGCATTCATCCTCATGTGGCACTGGGTAGCTGTCCTCCTTTTGAAGGGCATTGCGTTGACCACCACTGTCATCACCTCCCAAGCTGGAATAGTGATGTTGCTGCCTATCCTATGGCCGGAGCGAGGATAGAGGACTTCACGGCCACCTCACTGCGTCCAAAAGGTGCTCGAGGGATGTATCATTGAACCTGGGCGCTGCAATCTTCTTGCCTTTTGGGGCCATGTGTTCTGTGCAGCAGTCCTAGGCTGGAAGCACTGAGAAGTGTGCATGCGGCTGCACTTTAAATATGGTGACCAGCGTGATGAAGCGGCGAGGTGATGGCATGGTGGGCAAACAAGAGCCCGCCCGCCATGGAAATGGCATGTTTCCCGGGAATACATAATTTAATGCGGCAGGTTTGGGACGATACGGCGTGAAAAGTTGCCGTTGCAGCTGGGATAATTCCACCTGGAATCTATTATTAAGGAGGTTATAGCTGGCATTTAAAAAATCTCAATGCAATCAAGCAGAGTCAACATGGCTTTGTGAATGGGAAATCATGTTTGACTAATTTATTGGAGTTCTTTGGGGGAAGTAACAAGCAACGTGGATAAAGGAGAACCTGTGGATGTACATAGACTTCCAAAAGGCATTTGACAAGTTGCCGCATCAAAGGTTATTATGCAAAATCAGAGCTCAAGGTGGAGGGGGTAACATATGACTATGGATAGAGGATTGGTTAGCTAAGGGGAAACAGAGTAGGGTAAGTGGGTCTTTTTCAGATTGGCAAGATGTGACGAGTGGAGTGCCACAGGGATTAGTGCTGGGACCTCAACTATTTACAATTAATATCAATGACTTGGATAAAGGGCCTGAATGAGTGGTTACTAAATTTGCTCATGACACATAGATGGGTAGGAAAGTTAGTTGTGAAGAGGTCATAAGGAGTCTCCCATTTAAGACAGAGATGAGAAGAAATTTTTTTCTCTAAAAGGGTTGTGAATCTTTGGATAACTCTTCCACAGGGAGCAGAGGTAAATAGATCCTTGACTAACAAAGGGGAGGGGGTTGACGGAGTTGAGAACACAATCAGATCAGCCATGATCTTAGTGCTGGTGGAGCAGGCTTGAGGGGCCAAATGGCCTACTCCTGCTTCTACTTCCTATGTTTGTATTCACAGCTTATTACAGGGTCAGCCATGTAGACTTGGGGTGGGGGTGGTGGGGAGCAGTGGGAGGAAGGGTGTTGTTTTTCCCAATCTATTCTGTAAATTACTTTTTTTTTTGCAAAAATATAATTTATTCATAAAATATTTAAAAGAGCAGAACAAAACATATCAAAATGGTCATTACAGAAGGTGCAATGATGTTCAAATTTTCTACATAGTTCATGTTGCACTCTGATGTGCTCCAATACAATTTTGATTTTTTTTCTTTCATGGGATGTGGGCATCACTGGCAAGACCAGAATTTGTTGCCCATCCCAATTGCACCTGAACCGTGTGGCTTGCTAGGCCATTTCAGAGGGTGTTTGAGAGTCAACCACATTGCTGTGGGTCTGGAGTCACATGCAGGCCAGACCAGGTAAAGTTGGCAGATTTCCTTCCCTAAAGGGTATTAATGAACCAGATGGGTATTTACAACAAAAAATGATAGTTTCATGGTCATCATTTTATTGATTGAATTCAAATTCTACCAGCTGCCTCACTGGGATTTGAACTGATATCCCCAGAGCATTAGCTGGGTCTTTAGATTATGAGTCAAGCAACATTACCATTATACCACCATATCCCCTGATACATGTAATGTTTACTGTACACATTTAATGTGTCATACAGTCCGAGGGGTTCAATACAATTTCCAGAACCTTGGTGCATTATGAATGAAAGGCCTTAGACAGTGACCTTTCACCATTGAGCCTTTGTGGTGGCTGCCCCAAGCTTTAGTGCATTCTCAGCATGTAGTCCTGGACCTTGGAATGTGCTAATCTGCAACACTCAATCTTTGCAATGGAGAACCAACAAGATTTGGGCAGACCAAAGAGCATCTTTCACTGAGTTGATGATTCCACTGCCGCAATTGATGTTTGTCTTGTTGTATGTTCCTGGAAATAGCCAGTAGAGCACAGAGGCCTGTGTCACAGAGCTGCTCAGGTTGAACCTTGACAAAAACCACTACATCTCTTTCCAGACCTTCTCTGCAAAGGTACATTCCAGAAGGAGGTGGACAATAGTCTCTTCCCCACCACAGCAACCTCGAGGGTGACAAACGGAGCGGGTGAGACTCTGGGTCTGTAGGAAGTATCTGATGAGGAGGACCTTTCTCACCAACAGCCAAGCTACACTTTGATACTTGTTGGAAAGTTCTAGCAAAGCGGCATTCTGCCAAATGGTTTCGACACTCTGCTCAGGGAACCATCGGACAGGATCCACCATCTCCTTTTCCTGCAGGGCCTCTAGGACATTATGTGCAGATCACTGCTTGATGAACATGTGCTCAAAGGTGTTTTCTGCATAAACTACTTGGAGTATTCTGCGGCAACATAGCCAGACCCAACCTTCACAACACCGGGTACAGGTAGAACCTCAGCACATAGTGACACTTGGTATTTGCGTACTGAGGGTCCACGCATGGCTTGATGCAGCTACATACAAAGGTGGTCATCAGGATGAGGGCAATGTTTGGGCACATTTTTCCTCCTTTATCTACATGTTTGTATATCCTGTCCCTGTGAACACAGTACATTTTCAACCTTCAGCTAAAACGGAAGATGGCTCAGGTATGCCATGACACAGGGGTGAGGAATGGGCCAGACCTGTGCCACGTACAGCAATGCCAAGAGCATCTCACACCTGATGACCAGGTTCTTACTTGCAATGGAGAGGGACCGTCGCTCCCACATACCCGGTTTTTGTTTAACTATAGCTAATCACTCACTCCAGTTTCTAGCGCATGCCCTGGTCCCTCTGAATCATATCTCCAGCACCTGCAGCCAGTGTGACCTGATGGTAAAGGGGACAAAGGATCAATCAGCCCAGTTCCCAAAGAACATGGCCTTGCTCTTTCCGCAATTTACTTTGGCTGCCAAGCCCAGTTCAAACTGGTTGCAGATGCTAATCAGTCTGCCCACTGACTGTGGATCTGAGCAGAAGATGGCGATGTTGTATAGGGAGGCTTTGAGCTGAGTGCTTCCACTGCCTGGGATCATCAGTCCTCTTGTGTCCGGATCTTTCCGGAAGGATTCAACAAAGGGTTCTATGCAACACACGAAATAAACCCTGGTATTTCTCCCAAATACGCTAAGGCAGGACCAACCTAACGGCCTTCCCGAAGCACATCCTGCTTTAATTTTACCATGGAATGGATTGCAAGCGGGTATAAAGTAGACAATGGCCACGATAATAACTCTGAGGCAGGATGCAAGATTTAGTGTCTCCAAAGTTTCCTGGAGGTTCTGCAGAATTTAACAGTGGGGCCCGATTTCATTTTTTATATATTGGTTTCCCAGTTTCAGCCAAATGGATTGTGATATCGAAGTAAAACTAAAGCAAAATACAACAAATGCTGGAAATTTGATGTAAGAACAGAAAGTCCTGGAAATAGTCAGCAGGGCAGACGGAGGTGTCCAGAGCTGCTGAGTATTTCCAGCATTCTCTGTTTTTATTTGACGTTTGAAGTGATTAGCTGTCACCGGAGCAATGGCAGCTACCGGAAGTGTGCCACTAACGTCATTGGAAAGTGGTCCATCACCGGCACTGGGGGGATGAAACCAGCGGCGGACACGGACGGACTTCCGGCGGTGGCTGCGTGAGAACACAGACTGTGAGGAGTATTTGGGGGTAGGGAAGGTAAAAGAGGAATATTTTCGGGGGAGGGTATAAGAGGAATGTTTGGGGGGGGAGGGTAAAAGAGGAATATTCGGGGAGGAGGGTAAAAGAGGAATATTTTGGGGGAGGGTATAAGGTGAATATTTGGGGGGGGGGTAATAAGAGGAATGTTTGTGGGGGAGGGTAAAAGACGAATATTTGGGGGGGAGGGTATAAGAGGAATATTCGGGGGGGAGGGTAAAAGGAATATTCGGGGGGGAGGGTAAAAGAGGAATGTTTGGGGGGAGGGTAAAAGACGAATATTTGGGAGAGGGTATAAGAGGAATATTTGGGGGGGAGGGTATAAGAGGAATATTTGGGGGGGAGGGTAATAGAGGAATATTCGGGGGGAGGGTATAAGAGGAATATTTGGGGGGAGGGTAAAAGGAATATTCGGGGGGGAGGGTAAAAGAGGAATATTTGGGGGAGGGTAAAAGAGGAATATTTGGAGGGAGGGTATAAGAGGAGTATTTGGGGGTGGGGAGGGTAAAAGAGGAATATTTGGGAGGGCAAAAGGAATATTTGGGGGGAAGGTATAAGAGGAATATTTGGAGGGGAGGATAAAAGGGGAATATTTGGGGGGGGTTTAAGAGGAGTGTTTGGGGGGGAGGGTAAAAGACATATTTGGGGGGAGGGTAAAAGGAATATTTGAGGGGGAGGGTATAAGAGGAATATTTGGGGGGGAGGGTATAAAAGGAATATTTGGGGGGGAGGGTATAAAAGGAACATTTGAGAGCGGATTTTAGTAAAATAAGGCAGGATTGGCCAAGATAGACTGGGAACAGCTACTTGTGGCAAAATCTACAGTGGGGGGCCGTTCAAAAAGGAAATGGGGAGGGTACAGGCTCAACATGTTCTCTCTAGGTTGATAGGAAGGAGTAACATGACCAAAGATATTCAGGATACAATGAGAAGGAAAAGAGGCTTTTAGCAGGTACAAGGGAAGTAAATCAGCAGAGGCATTAGTAGAGTACAGAAAGTGCAGGGTGGAGCTTAAGAAAGCAGTTAGGAGAGCAAAGAGGGGATATGAGAAAGCTGTGGCTGGTAAAAGTAGGGAAAATCCCAAGATATTCTATTAGTATATCAATGGGAACAGGATAACCAGGGAAAGAGTAGACCAAGGGGGCAATCTATGGGTGGAGCCAGAGGACATCACTAGAGTGTTGAATGAATACTTCACAACCATCTTCACCCAAGAGAATGAGGATGAAGGTATCGAACTCGGGGAGAGAGACTGCGAGGGTCTTAAGCAAATTGATATAGCGAGTGACAAGGTATTGGAGGTGTTGGCAGGCTTAAAAGTGGATAAATCTCCAGGTCCAGATAACTTGTGTACCAGACTGCTGATGGAAGCAAAGGAGGAGATCGCAGGGGCTCTGACCCAAATCTGGGTCTCTGGCCATGGGGGAAGTGCCAGAGGACTGGAGAACAGCCAATGTGGATCCGCTATTTAAGAAGGGATGTAGAGATAAGCCACGGAACTACAAGCCAGTGAGTCTCACGTCAGTGGTAGGGAAACTTGGAAAAAATTCTGATGGAGAGAATCCCTCTCCACTTGGAGTGGCAAGGTTTGATCAGGGATAGTCAACATGGCTTTGTCAGAGGGAGGTCATGCCTAACAAATTTGATTGAATTTTTTGAGGAGGTGACCAGATGTGTAGATGAGGGTAGTACAGTTGATGTTGTTTATATGGATTTCAGCAAAGCCTTTGACAAGGACTGAGGGATGACCTGATCAAGGTGTACAAGATTATGAGGGGCATGGACAGGGTGGATAGGGAGCAGCTGATCCCCTTAGTTGAAGCGTCAGTCACAAGGGGACATAAGTTCAAGGTGAGGGGCAGGAGGTTTAGGGGGATGTGCGGAAAAGCTTTTTTACCCAGAAGGTGGTGACTGTCTGGAATGTGCTGCCTGGAGGATGGTGGAGGCGGGTTGCCTCACATCCTTTAAAAAGTACCTGGATGAGCACTTGGCACGTCATAACATTCAAGGCTATGGGCCAAGTGCTGGTAAATGGGATTAGGTAGGTGGGTCAGGTGTTTCTCACGTCTCAGTGCAGAGTCGATGGGCCGACGGGCCTCTTCTGCACTGTGTGATTCTGTTGGGGGGGGGGTGGTAAAAGAGGAATGTTTGGGGGGAGGGTAAAAGAGGAATATTTGGGGGGAGGGTAAAAGAGGAATATTTGGGGGGAGGGTAAAAGAGGAATATTTGGGGGGAGGGTAAAAGAGGAATATTTGGGGGGAGGGTAAAAGAGGATATGTGGGGGAGAGTGGAAGAGGAATGTGGGAAGGGTAAAAGAATGGGGGAGGGGTAGAAGAGGAATGGTGGATGGGTGGAAAGGAATGGGGG